>NC_140987.1:194235143-194915865 GCF_052327205.1 Somniosus microcephalus | reverse complement strand
GGCTCGCCCCCCCGACCAACCAAGCACCGAACTCCGGAGGCGTGATCTTCCGAGCACCGGCCTCCCGAGCTGGCTTCAACATTGCGGCTGTGCGAGACGGCCGGAGGGCCTGGTTGCCAGGGTAACCGTGACGCTGACCAAGCCCCGCCCCCCGGCCGAGCCAGAGAGAGAGACGCCGCGTCTCAGCTGCTCCTGCTGCGCGCGCGGCACCCCCTGAGGGTCGCGGCCCCCCCCGAGGGTCGCGGCCCCCCCCCCCCCGAGGGTCGCGGCCCCCCTGAGGTGAAGACCGCCGATTGCGGCTGTGCAAGACGGCCGGCGGGGCCGGTTGCCAGGGTAACCGTCGACGCTCAGCAAGCCCCGCCCCCCGGCCGAGCCAGAGCGAGACGCCGCGTCTCAGCTCCTGCTGCGCACGCACCCTAGCGGCGCTGGGCTGAGGCTCGGCCCTCCAGCCTTCGAGTGGGGCCGGGAGGTGCCTAGCTCGGGCGTGGGTGCGGAGGAGACGCCGAGGCTTCTAGGCCCACCTGGAAAAATGGGGAAAGTTGGAAAATTAATGAGATTAGATAAGTTAATTACTTTCTAAATCATTTTTTTTTAAAACAGTATGTGTTTTTAAAGCAACGTTTTTTTTTAAGACGCAGAAAGCGGGAAAAAGAAAGGAAAAGTTTGGAATCAAGATGGCGGCGACTCACCTCGGTTCAGAACGATAAGGCCCGGCCACACACGCACCGAATGGCCCAGCGGCACACGCCAGCAACCCGGCGTACGATTGGTCGAGCTCGAGGTCACTCTGTCGCTAATGATCGGATAATGAGATGCTAATGAGCGGAACGTTGAAGGTTTTTGGGATACCGTGGGCGCGATTTTAGCCCGGCTGAAATGTAAATACGCTTAAAACCGTCTCGGAAGCGTAAGCTTTCTTTGGAGGTAACGCGCGCGTAGGTACGCCCTGTAACTTTCGAGCGCATAGCCCGCCAGACGCACAGGCGATGACAGACAGAATGACAGGCAGAATGACAGAATGACAGACAGACAGACAGAAGTACCAATTTATATATATAGACTAGCTGAAGTGCCCGGCGGTGCCGAGGCTTTTTCGAGGGCATGTTGTTGTTGGAAGAGAGAGAGAGAGAGCGACTGGGGCGGGGGGGGAGAGAGTGAGCGACTGGGGGGGGGAGGGAGAGCGACTGGGGGGGGAGGGAGGGCGGGGGGGAGGGGGGAGTGGGGTGGGAGGGCGAGGGGGGGAGGGAGGGAGGGGGGGCGGGGGGGAGGGAGGGCGGGGGGGCGGGCGGGGGGAAGAGAGGGCGGGGGGGAAGGGGGGAAGGGAGGGCGGGGGGGAAGGGGGGAAGGGAGGGCGGGGGAGGAAGGGAGGGCGGTGGGGGTGGGAAGGGGGGAGGGGGAGGGGGAGGGGGAGGGGGAAGGGGAGGGGGAGGGGGGAGGGAGGTGAGGGGGACACGGGGGGAGGAGGGGAGGGGGGAGGGGAGGGCGGGGAAGGGAGGGCGGGGGGGGAGTGGAGGGGGGAGGGCGGGGGGGGAAGAGAGGGCGGGGTGAGGGCGGGGGGGAAGGGAGGGGGGAAGGGGGGGAAGGGAGGGCGGGGGGGAAGGGAGGGCAGGGGGGAAGGGAGGGCAGAGGGGGAAGGGAGGGGGGAAGGGAGGGCGGGGGAAGGGAGGGGGAAGGGAGGGGGGAGGGCGGGGGGGAAAAAGGGGGGGAAGGGAGGGCGGGGGGGAGGGGGGGCGGGAATGGAGAGCGGGAGGGAGGGCGGGGGCCCCCCCGAGGGTCGCGGCCCCCCCGAGGGTCGCGCCCCCCCCGAGGGTCGCGGCCCCCCCCCCCCGAGGTGAAGACCGCCGATTGCGCGCGCAGCAGGAGCTGAGATGCAGCGTCTCTCTCTGGCTCGGCCGGCGGGCCCGGTTGCCAGGGTAACCGTGACGCTGACCAAGCCCCGCCCCCCGGCCGAGCCAGAGAGAGAGACGCCGCGTCTCAGCTGCTCCTGCTGCGCGCTCGCCCCCCCCCGAGTGTCGCGGCCCCTCCCGAGGGTCGCGGCCCCCCCCGAGGGTCACGGCCCCCCCCCGAGGGTCGCGGCCCCCCCCCCGAGCGTCGCGGCCCCCCCCGAGGTGAAGACCGCCGATTGCGGCTGTGCGAGACGGCCGGCTGGCCCGGTTGCCAGGGTAACGCTGGACGCTCAGCAAGCCCCGCCCCCCGGCCGAGCCAGAGAGCGACGCCGCGTCTCAGCTCCTGCTGCGCGTGCACCCTAACGGCGCTGGGCTGAGGCTCGTCCCTCCAGCCTTCGAGTGGGGCCGGGAGGTGCCTAGCTCGGGCGTGGGTGCAGAGGAGACGCCGAGGCTTCTAGGCCTACCTGGAAAAACGGGGAAAGGTGGGAAAATTAATGAGATTTGATAAGTTAATTACTTTCTAAATCATTTTTTTTTAAAACAATATGTGTTTTAAAAGCAACGTTTTTTTTTAAGACGCAGAAAGCGGGAAAAAGAAAGGAAAAGTTTGGAATCAAGATGGCGGCAACTCACCTCGGTTCAGAAGGATAAGGTCCGGCCACACATGCACCGATTGGCCCGGCGGCACACGCCAGCAACCCGGCGTACGATTGGTCGAGCTCGAGGTCACTCTGTCGCTAATGAGCGGATAATGAGATGCTAATGAGCGGAATGTTAAGGTTTTTGGGATACCGCGGGCGCGATTTTAGCCCGGCCGAAACGTAAATACACTTAAAACCGTCTCGGAAGCGTAAGCTTTCTTTGGAGGTAACGCGCGCGTAGGTACACCCTGTAACTTTCGAGCGCATACCCGACAGACGCACACGCGATGACAGACAGACAGAATGACAGAATGACAGACAGACAGACAGACAGATGTACCGATTTATATATATAGATAAGGTAATTTCCTGAATGTCTCTTTTCAAGGCTGAAAAGCCTAGTTTCTTTCTTCATAACTCATGATTGGTGGCTCTTCTTTGCACTGCCTCCAGTGCTGCATATTGCTCTTCTGTCTCAATGACCAGAACTAGATATAGGTCTGAAGGTGTGGTCTTACAAGACTACTATACAATTGATGGTTACATCCTCTGATTCTGGCTGTATAATTCAACATCTGTTGGTTTTGTTGATTGCTGCTCTGCATTGATTGAACATGTTCATTGGAACTTTCAACTTTGGCGGGACATAAAATGGGTGAAACATTTAATTAATAAAAATCAGTACCTTTCTCAGCCTTCTTCTGGGCCTGATGATCCACGGTGCTGGGTTTCTCCAGTACTATGAGCCAATCTTGCAAAACAAAGTTAAAATAGCATCGGGGTCTGATTGACGTCACCAGACAACAACATTTGACTCTCAGTGAGGGCCTGCCTGGGGTGAGTGCGTTACACCCTGACCAAAACGCTCCCATTAAATTGGCGCATGGTCAACATGGAGATGGTAAGTGGCATGCTGCTCCAATCTAAAAGATTGTGTAAGGCCCTCTAAATATTGAATCCCCTATCACTATTGTATTTCGAGATGTATTGCTAATTTCCCCCTTTGAGTCATCTTTTGTTTGTTGGTGCCATTGATATTTTTTTGATGGCCTTACAAAGAGTCCTCATTTTCCCCACAGGAAGCTAGACCAATTAAATACATATTTTGGTTCTGTCTTCACAAAGGAGGACACAAATAACCTCCCAGAGATGTCGGGGAACATAGGGTCTGATGAAAGGGAGGAACTGAAAGAAATCAGTATTTGTAGGGAAATGGTGTTGGGGAAATTGATGGGATTGAAGGCCGATAAATTCCCAGGGCCTGATAATCTACATCCTAGGGTATTTAAGGAAGTGGCCCTAGAAATAGTAGATGCATTGCTGATCATCTTACAACATTCGATGGAATCTGGAACAGTTCCCATGGATTGGAGGGTAGCTAATGTTACCCCACTATTCAAAAAAGGTGTTAGAGAGAAAATGGGGAAATACAGACCGGTAAGCCTGACATCGGCAGTGGGGAAAATGCTAGAGTCCAGTATAAAAGATGTAATAGCAGAGCACTTGGAAAACAGTAACAGGATCGGACAAAGTCAAACGATCAGGAAGGACAGGCAGGAAGGAAGGGGAGGTGGGGTGGCCATGTTAATAAAGGAAGGAATCACTGTAATACAAAGAAATGATATTGGGTCAAAAGATCAGGATAATGAAACAGTTTGGGTGGAGATAAGGAATAATAAGGGGAAAAAAGCATTAGTGGGCATAGTCTATAGGCCTCCGAACAGTGACAACTCTGTTGGATGGAGTATCAATCAGGAAATAGTTGAGGCTTGTAATAAGGGAACATCTATAATTATGGGGGATTTTAACTATCATATTAATTGGACAAATCAAATTGGGCAGGGCTGCCTTGAGGATGAGTTCATTGAGTGTATTAGGGATGGGTTTCTTGAGCAGTATGTAACTGAACCGACCAGGGGGCAAGCAACCTTAGATCTGGTCCTGTGTAACGAGACAGGATTAATTAAAAATGTCCTAGTAAAGGATCCCCTTGGAATGAGTGACCATAACATGGTTGAATTCCATATTCAATTAGAGGGTGAGAAGGTTGGATCTCAAACAAGCATGCTAAGCTTGAATAAAGGAGACTATGAAGGTATGAGAGCGGAATTGAGTAGAGTGGATTGGGAAAATAGATTAAAGGGTAAGGCGATACATGATCAGTGGTGTACACTTAAGGAGTTATTTTACAACTTCCAAAAAATATATATTCCACTGAGAAGAAAAGGGTGTAAAAGAAAAGACAGCCATCCGTGGCTAAGTAAAGAAATTAAGGATAGTATTCGACTGAAAACAAGGGCATATAAGGTAGCCAAATCTAGTGGGAGGATAGAGGGTTGGGAAAACTTTAAAAGACAGCAAAAAATAACAAAAAGATTGATTAAGAAAGGGAAGATAGATTATGAAAGTAAATTAGCAAAAAATATAAAAACAGATAGTAAGAGTTTTTATAGTTATATAAAAAGAAAATGGGTGGCTAAAGTAAATGTTGGTCCCTTAGAGGATGAGACCGGGAAATTAATGGTGGGAAATATGGAGATGGCAAAAACACTGAATGAATATTTTGTATCAGTCTATACGGTAGAGGACACTAAGAATATCCCAACACTGGACAAACAGGGGGCTAAAGGGGGGGAGGAGCTAAACACGATCAAAATCGCTAAGGAAGTGGTACTCGGTAAAATAATGGGACTCAAGGCGGATAAATCACCTGGACCTGATGGCTTACATCCTAGGGTCTTGAGGGAAGTGACGGTAGGGATTGTGGATGCATTGGTAACAATTTTCCAAAACTCCCTGGACTCAGCAAAGGTCCCGGCAGACTGGAAAACTGCTAATGTCACACCCTTATTTAAAAAGGTCAGTAGGCAGAAGGCTGGAAACTATAGATCGGTTAGCCTAACATCTGTGGTAGGTAAAATTTTGGAGTCCATTATTAAGGAGGCAGTAACAGGACATTTGGATAATCATAATTTAATAGGACAAAGTCAGCATGGTTTTATGAAGGGGAAGTCATGTTTGACAAATTTGCTGGCGTTCTTTGAGGAAGTAACATATAGGGTGGATAAAGGGGAACCAATGGACGTACTGTATTTAGACTTCCAAAAGGCATTTGACAAGGTGCCACACAAAAGATTATTGCTTAAGATAAAAAATCACGGGATTGGGGGTAATATTCTGGCATGGATAGAGGATTGGCTATCTAAGAGAAGGCAGAGAGTTGGGATAAATGGTTCATTCTCAGACTGGCAATCAGTAACAAGTGGTGTTCCACAGGGGTCAGTGCTGGGTCCCCAACTCTTTACAATCTATATTAACGATTTGGAGGAGGGGACCGAGTGTAACATATCAAAGTTTGCAGATGATACTAAGATGGGAGGGAAAGTAGTGAGTGAAGAGGACATAAAAAACCTGCAAGGGGACATAGACAGGCTAAGTAAGTGGGCAGAGATTTGGCAGATGGAATACAATACTGGAAAGTGTGAGGTTATGCACTTTGGCAGGAAAAATCATAGAGCAAGTTATTATCTTAATGGCAAGAAACTGGAAAGTACTGAAGTACAAAGGGATCTGGGGGTCCTGGTGCACGAAACTCAAAAGGTTAGTATGCAGGTGCAGCAAGTGATTAAGAAGGCCAATGGAATGTTGGCTTTCATTGCTAGGGGGATAGAATATAAAAATAGGGAGATATTGCTTCAGTTGTACAAGTTATTGGTGAGACCGCACCTGGAATACTGCGTACAGTTTTGGTGTCCATACTTAAGAAAAGACATACTTGCTCTCGAGTCAGTACAAAGTACAAAGAAGGTTCACTCGGTTATTCCCGGGGATGAGGGGATGGACATATGAGGAGAGGTTGAGTAGATTGGGACTCTACTCATTGGAGTTCAGAAGAATGAGAGGCGATCTTATTGAAACATCGCTGAGCAGTACCAGGAGGCGTTAATTTGTGGTTCCTTTATTGATGGGATTGCGTCTCCCTTCATACGTCAGCGTCTGTTGGAGAATAAAACCCTCAAGTTACAGGCTGCCTATGACCAGGCATGTTCTCTGGACTTAGCAAAGAGGAATGCAGACACCTATCTTTTACCACGTGCACGGGTTGCTGCTGTCTCTTTTAGTGACTCTTTCAATAGGCCTCGGGCGGAAGCCCTCACGGATGACGACTCCAACCCGGCTGATGACAACCCTACCCTAGAAACCTACACTGATGATGACCCCGCCCTAGTGGCATCTTGGCAATCTGGAAGGAGTTGTTTCTTCTGTGGAGGAGTGTTCCATTATAGGAAATTTTGTCCTGCTCGTAACATGACCTGCAATCATTGCAGTAAGAAAGGTCACTTTTCTAAGGTATGCCAGTCAAGAGCCGCTGTTAGTAAGAAAGGCAACTTTTCTAAGGTATACCGGTCAAGAGCTCCTGTTAGTTTTGCAGCTACTATCTATAAAACTGCTCCTCCCCCAAGAGCCACTACTAAGGTTACAGCTGCAATCTATAAAACTGCTCCTCCCCCAAGAACCACTATTAAGGTTACAACTGTCAAGGGTAAAACTGCCCCTCCTCCCATCCCAAAGTTTGTCCCATGCAGCCACGAAGGTTTCGATAAATGGACACATTTTGAGTGCACTAATCGACTCATGCAGCTCTGACAGCTTCATTAGTGAGCAGGCTGTCAGTAAGTTAAAACTGCGTATTTACCCCTCGGACAGGGAAATTGCAATGGCTCTGATGACACTGACCACCAATTCTTCCGGCTTTTGCCTTGTCGACCTTATTCTCAATGGCCGCATTTATTTCTCCACCCAGCTCAGGTTGCGCAAGAACTGATGCAGTGATGTGCTCCTGGGACAGGATTTCCAGAAACAACACAAAAGACTCACTTTCGAGTTTGGAGGGTCAAAGCCGGAGCTCACTATTTCCAAAGTACCGTTTTGTGCACTTTCGGCGGCTTTGCTCGACGAGCCCTCCTTGTTTGCCAATCTTTCCCCCCGATGTAAGCCCATAGTCACTAAATCATGACGTTTCAGCCAAGATGATCGAGCCTTTATTGAGGCAGAAATCTCTCGCCTTCTAGCTGACGGTATCATTGAGCCATGTTCATCTTCCTGGCGGGCTCAAGTCATCATTATTAAAAATCCTCTGAAGCAACACAAGAAACGTCTTTGCATCGATTACTCGCAAACTATTAACCAGCATACCGACCTGGATGCCTACCCATTACCACGCATCGATGACATGGTCAATAACCTTGCCAACTACAAGGTGTTTTCAACATTTGATTTAAAGAGCGCATATCATCAAGTACCGTTAAAGGACTCTGACAAAAAGTATACGGCCTTTGAGGCCAATGGTTGGTTTTACCAGTTTTGTCGCCTTCCATTTGGGGTCATCAATGGGGTGGCCATCTTTCAATGGGCAATGGATAGCCTAGTCAAACAGGAGAACTTAACGGACACTTTTCCATATCTAGATAATATCACCATTGCTGATCATGACCAGAAGGAGCATGATGCCAATCTCCAGAAATGTTTTGACGTTCTCCGTCGTCGCAACTTAACCTTAAACGAGTCCAAATCTGTGAAATCAGTACCATCAGTCAACATCCTTGGCTACTGGGTGGGCAACGGTGTCATCAAATCGGATCCGGAGCGACTTCGTCCGCTTCAGGAGCTCCCTCCCCCTACGAACCTCGGCTCTCTTCGTCGGGCAGTCGGCATGTTCGCCTATTATGCGAAATGGACACCCCACTTCTCAGACAAGATCCAGCCCCTGCTTCACGCAAAGTCATTTCCATTAGAGGCAACGGCTATTTCAGCTTTCAACCTCCTCAAGCGACAACTGGAAAAAGCCACGCTTTGTTCCATTGATGAAAATCTTCCTTTCGTGGTCGAGTGCGATGAATCGGATGTGGCGATCTTTGCTACCTTGAATCAAGGTGGTTGACCCGTTGCATTTCTGTCCAGAACTTTGCAGGGTAGCGAGCTCCATTATCCTCCTGTCGAGAAGGAGGCTACGGCTATCATCGAAGCAGTGCGTAAATGGAGTCATTTTCTCGCTCGTCGCCATTTCACACTTATAACCGATCAGCGCTCCGTGGCCTTTATGTTGGATAACCGGAAACGCACTAAGATCAAGAATAACAAAATACAACTCTGGAGGATGGAATTGGCTGCCTTTGGATACACCATACATTATCGACCCGGCAAAGAGAATGTGGCCCCGGATACCCTCACGCGGGCATTCTGCTCTTCTATGTCAACTTCGACTCTGGCGGATCGTCATACTGACTTATGCCATCCTGGCGTTACCCATATGTTGCACTTTGTGCGATCTAAAAACCTCCCATTTTCTACGGAAGATGTGAAATGAACGTGCTCCTCCTGTAAAATTTGTGCGGAGTTAAAACCGCAATACTTCCGTCCATCGGATGGCTCGCTCATACACGCTATGCAGCGACTCAGCATTGACTTTAAAGGACCATTGCCTTCCTCAAAGTGGAACACCTACTTACTGACTATGGTGGGCGAATATTCACACTTTCCCTTTGCTTTCCCCTGTCCCAATATGCTTACTTCCACAGTGATCAAATGCCTTGATCAAGTCTTTTCCCTTTGTAATACGGCCAATTTCATCCAATCTGATCGGGGTCCCTCCTTCATGTCAAGCGAACTCAAAAGTTATCTCTCCTAATGGGGAATCAACACAAGTAAAACGACACTGTACCATCCCATCAGTAACGGACAGGTTGAGAGATACAATGCTATCATTTGGAACACTGTTCGTCTTGCGCTGAGGTCACGCAATCTACCAGACCAGCAGTGGGAAACTATGCTCCCTGACGCGTTGCATTCCATCAGGTCTCTCCTTTCTACTTCTACCAATGTCACACCTCATGAGCGATTCTTCAGCTTCCAGCGTCACTCCACCCATGGGACATCTCTACCGTCATGGTTGGCAGCTCCTGGCCCCGTGCTGCTCTGAAGATTCGTCCGATCGTCAAAAACCGATCCTCTAGTCGACGAGGTAGAACTTACAGACGTCAACCCCACGTACGCCCACGTGCGGTACCAGGATGGCCGGGAGTCCACTGTTTCGCTCCGGGACCTGGCTCCCTGTCCGGCCGGTTCCGCGGACCCGACTGATGGAGGGACCCATGGGGATGAGGCTGACACTCTACGCTCCCCCGAGGATGATGCCCTACCTGAGACATCGAGGGATCTGCCGGCTGCCCCGCCGGATCTGCTCGGGGAGCCGAGCGCTCCCCATGGGATGGCCACCCAGGACGCCGGTCAATCTCCGGCTAACCAACGGGACGAAGCCAGTTCTGCGCCTGTGGGGACCCGCAGCCGGAGTCACGATCTCCCCAGCCTCCCTCGGGTTGATCAGAGCAACGCGGGCCCTGTCGATCCACCGGTACGGATCAAGCGGCCCAGGGACCAAGACACGGTCCGGGGAGATGTGCCTTCTGGCCATAAACAAAAATCTAAAAGACTGCGGCTGTTCGTGGTCCGCCTAATCCGTTAAGAGGAAGTCATCGGACTTCCAAATCTTTTAGACAGGAAGCATGTCATAAATCTCATCATCGAGAAACTACCTATGAAATAACACTGGATGGCCAGCTGGTGGCGCCATCCAAGGAGTATAAATAGTCGGGCGTTGGCCCCAGCTTTCCAGGGACATTTTGTAAAGACAAGGAGCTAATGGATACAACTAGACTTCCATGTTCTGAAACAAGTTGATTAAAGCCTTGCTTTATGCTCAAACCAAGTGCGTAGTGAGTTTTATTACATCATTAATGATCTAGACAAGGGAACTAGATGTAATATCTCCAAGTTTTCAGATGACACAAAGCTGGGTGGGCGTGTGTGCTGTGCAGAGGATGCCGAGAAACTCCAGGATGATTTGGACAGGTTGGGTGATTGGGCAGAAGCATGGCAGATGCAATATAATGTGGATAAATGCGAGGTTATCCACTTTGGTGTCAGAAACAGGAAGGCAGATTACTATCTGAATGGCAGTAGACTGGGAGAAGGGGAAGTGCAACGAAACCTGGGTGTCCTTGTGCACCAGTCGCTGAAGGTAAGCATGCAGGTGCAGCAGGCGGTTAAGAAGGCAAATGGTATGTTGGCCTTCGTAGCGAGAGGGTTTGAGTACAGGAACAAGGATGTCTTGCTACAGTTGTACAGGGCCTTGGTGAGACCACATCTTGAGTATTGTGTGCAGTTTTGGTCACCTTATCTGAGGAAGGATGTTCTTGCCATGGAGGGAGTTCAGCGAAGATTCACCAGGCTGATACCTGGGATGGCAGGAATGATGTATGAGGAGAGATTGGGTCGATTGGGCTTATACTCGCTGGAGTTTAGAAGAATGAGAGGGGATCTCATTGAAACTTATAAAATTCTGACAGGGCTGGACAGACTAGATGCAGGAAGGATGTTCCCAATGGTCGGGGAGTCCAGAAGCAGGGGTCACAGTCTAAAGATAAGGGGTAAGCCATTTAGGACTGAGATGAGGAGGAATTTCTTCACCCAGAGAGTGGTGAACCTGTGAAATTCTCTAACACAGAAGGCAGTTGAGGCCAATTCATTAAATATATTCAAGAAGGAGTTGGATATATTTCTTAAGGCTAAAGGGATCAAGGGATATGGGGAGAAAGCAGGGACAGGGTACTGAAATTGGATGATCAGCCATGATCGCATTGAATAGCGGAGCAGGCTCGAGGGGCCGAATGGCCTACTCCTGCTCCTATCTTCTATGTTTCTATGTTTAATCTGTTCGAACCCCATTCCGCTACCAGCTCACTCCGTGATGTGGTCTCGACTCAAATGCCTTCAGACCCGATGATCTGAACTGTAGAGCTGGACTGGTGGAACATTATGAACACAGCAGATGAATAGAAAAATCAGATTGTAGTTTAAAAACATGTTTAGGTGTTGTATAAAAAGAAAATCAACCTCTTAGATAATAAGAATCTGTGCTAATTGAAAGCGGATACCAGACAGAGGCATACGATGATCATAACTAGAGTAAGGAACACAGAAGAAAACTCTTGGCAGCTTGATGCAACAGGACAATTTCAATAAAAGGGCATGGACAAAGTGACAGGAATTGATGTAGAAGAAAAAGACATGAAACAAATTGTGAAAAATATAACCAGTTAGAATTTGTTTTTCTAATCTTAGTTTTTGACATCTTTCCATCAATTGGAGTTTTTATTTAGTTAGCGGTGAGATTCAGGGAGAAATTTCACAGGTTTTTCTCTCTTTGGAAGTTTCTCTTTGGTCATAAGCTCCACAAGGCACTGCTGCTGCATTTTCTCACTGCCCTCGCCCACATTTACTTGTCATTATTATTCTACCAATCAGAGATTTTTATCTGGTGGAGGGCCTTGCTCACTAGTAGTGCAAAACAGAAATTCAGCGATAATTTTCCAACCAAGTATAAGCAAATAAAAAGGTCAGTGTTACCTCAGTTGGATGCTTTTCGGTAGGTTTGTCTCTGGGCCAGCTGTACCCCAAATATTTTTTAATGTATTAATATTTTTCTTTAGTTTTTAATAAAACTAAAAAAAATGGTATCTTAGATGCCAATTGCCAATATGTGTATTGACTATTGCATTATGACACTCACCTTATGTATCTGGAAAAGTCTTCCGGCGTAAAATGGGTGCAAAGCATACCAATTTAGCAGTGGGACAGCCTGCTCCCAATCTACACTGGCGTTGGTCCCACTGCTAAATTTGTGGGGACCATTTTTAAGGCAAGGTAAGGTAAGGTTTAAAAATGTTTAAAAATCTTTCTGTGGAGCCAGGAGGAGCAGAGATACAAAAAAATCTAATTGTTGTTAAAACTAACTGGACAAAATTGCCCTGTGTGATATTAAAATACAAAAGCTTAATGCATTTGAAAACACATCTTAAGGGAGACTTTAACTTGTTCAAACTAAAATAGCACTTTCATACAATACGGTTGGCTTGTACATTCAATTCAAGTACATACTGTAATAGTTAGGCATTTTATACTCACTACTTTGAGCATTATAAATATAAATATATATATATAAATATTGGAATTTACGGAAAACGTTTTTCAGACCAAGTTTAGAAAAGGTTATAAAACTCACTTACCCTGTGTTTCAAAGATGTAGAACTTCAAACATATAAGTCAGGATTTGATATAATATAAAATTCTGACTTAAGATACTTTTTACCACAAAGCATTCCCAAATAATCAATCATCTTCTGTGTCCCTCTGTTTCTGCGTCCCTAATGTGCTCACAGGTCAGTTAGGGTTAGATTCAGTATCAGACATGATAGGCAGCTTTATTGTGTCTGATACTAAATCAATAGTCTCAAGAAATCAAAATAAGGTTGGGAAACAGAACTTCTGATTGGGTCATAGCACAGTCCCATTCCCACATCAAGTACACTAACCTACTGATGAGTAAAGGTACTCTTTTTGTTCTTTATTTCTTTTAAATGAAAGTAAAGAAGTAAAGAGTTTTTATATTGTTTTATACCAAGTGCTCATTACTGGACACGTGTGTTGAATGTTATAGTATACCTCATACCATGGAACTTCCCCATAATGTTCCATTAAATATAATATATAATGTTCAATATTTGTAACAACAATGGTATTAGGATGAGGGTGAGTTGCAGGAAGTGATATTGGGAAGGAGTTTAATCTTATTGTTTCCCAGAAAATTCAAATAAAATCACAATTAGACAACAACAAATCAAACGCTCTTGACCGACATATATTCCCCAGTTCAGGTGCCCTATTATAAAAATGGCAGTGATTATTCCCATCAGTGTAAGTTGCTGGATTGTAAAAAAAAGTAGTGGGATCACTAAAATATCTGCAGTGATGCATTCTTATCTTATTGCAATTGTTCATTTGTTAATATACATGGTATACTGTAAATGATTGTGGGTTCAAACTGCACTCCAGGACTTCAGTTGACACTTCAGGGAAGTACTACATTGTTGGAAGTGTTTGTTGTTTTTTGGATGAGATGTTAAACCAAAGCCACATCTGTCTGTTCAGTTGATGATGAAAGATCCTATAGCACTATTTGAAGAAGAGCAGGAAAGTGGAAGCTTTCTCAGCGACTTAAACAACAATACATCCCTCAATCTACAACTCCAAAAGAGATTAACTTGTCATTTGTCTCATTTGCTGTTTGTGGGACTTTGATTTGTGCAGATTGTCTGCTGTGTTTGCCCACACTGTAGTCCTGCCCTTGTCTGCAGTATTTGCCCACACTGTAGTCCTGCTCTTGTCTGCTGTGTCATTGGCTGCTGGGCTTTGATTTGTGCTGGCAGATCTTTGATACTTACATTATTGGGTAGTCTCAAAAGTGTTTCAGATGACTGGTGCACAAGCTGAACAGAGAGTGTTGCTGAAGCATGGGCCAACTCTGAGTAGTAGGTCAGAACAGTAACAAGATATATAAAAAAAAATCAGAGATTACTTAATTTTCTCAGGGCATTTTTTCCTATGCTGTCTCAATTCTCATTGACTGGGTGGGAGGGTCCTCCTGTCACCACCTCAGTAGCGTGACCATGCTTGGGTTTAAGGTAGTTCAAAGGAAGGCTTCAAAGGCAGAGTCCTGGATTTGCTTTGATTGTGTGCTTGGTGATCTGAGTTCCGTAGCTTTAATTGTTCCTGCTGTAAATATATTGACTGTGCTGAGAAATCCTCATGCATGGGAAACTTTGAGGAATTATCATGATTCAAGGAGTTTTACTACTTTGAGATTGTTTGAAAACTAGTGACAATGAAAATAAAGGTTACAGCATTAAGATTGTCTTGCATCTTTTTTTGTTCCTTTTTTCTTGTCCCTTATTCGGTATTATTTATTGCATCAACCTTGTCCAATCAAGAGACAAAGTTAGTGGACTCTCAAACTCCTTAGTTTGAGGTGATGTTGATGATGCCCAGATTGATAGGTTGGGGCAATAATGCATGGGTTAGTTTGGTACAGATTTCTAAGAATTGATTAAACTCATGGTAAGTTATCAGTTCACAGAAGGACCAGGGTGAGGCAGTGACCTTAATTAGGATTCAAACCCAAGACTATAGAGTGGAAACAATTGGCTTAAATATTATTTTAGAGGAATACTGAGAACATTTTTTTGAACATTTAAGTAACAAAGCTTCTCGGTAGTATTTAACTTTGACTCATATGTAGAAGTGTACATGATAACTAGTTTACAAGAAAAAAAAACACAAGCCACGGCCAGGAAGACGGGCTTTAAATTGCACCATGTATTGTGGCACTATTCACATTCCCCAAAGTAATGTGTAGAATGGTTGACATCGGTAGCGTGGAATTTATTTACTTGGTTTTCATTAATGTTTTCACTTTTCTTGTAACTCTAATGCTGATTAATAGATTTTCTGTTCTGAAACAATATTTTCTCATCTAATTTGTTTTGCTTTAGCTGACCTTGAGGTGAAACAAACAGAAGACGTATTCCCTCAATTGAATGCCAGGTCCGAGGTGTTTCTCTTGCATCATCAGATCAATGAAAAGTAAATAGCCTACACTTCTTGTTTCACAGTGCAGTATTGATCTTTCTTCAGCTTTTGCTTCCCTTTTTTCACTGCGTCTTGTGTCTTTCAACCCTTGGGACTAAAGTGATTGCCATAGATTGGACAAGCTAACAAGCACATTATGATGACCTGTATTTTGTGACACACTCGCACATACAAGCATTGGTATAAAGCTTGCACTGCTTTGTGTTAAGGTAATGGTGCCATTTTGTAATGGCACAAGGAGGACTACAATAAAGCAACTGGGAGAGCGTGTCATGGCTTCTAAAGCTCTAAATCTTAGTCCAACTTTATCCTTTTAGCTGGAGCCACACTTGCTCAGGAGTCTGCTCTTCGGAAAAGTGAACCAGGTAGCCTGTGGAGAACACCATACACTCTTTGCTTTAGAGAATGGAAAGATAGCGGCCTGTGGGTAAGTGATAAAACTGTTCATACTAGCAGAAGCCTTTAGGTAGTAGAGTGTTGTCCTTATTCCTTTGATGTGAGTTATTACACTTGCAATATTAGAACTGATTTTCATCTATATGTTTTGGTTTCATTAAATTTGACTTGTTTACATTCAACTTCCTTAAATAATGGAATTTGATAATCATTCTGGCAAATGTTTCTAAGGGAATATTGCTTACTGCATCAAGGTCAATAGTATTGGAAAGATTGACATTCTGTTTTCAGCAGTTATATTGTATGAAGAAATAAGCTATGACTGCCTCTCTCTAATGAACTGCCTTGTACCGTACAATGCAGCTGAGCTCGGAATAGATACAAAGAGATTGTAAAACTCTCTTATGCATTTCACAAAATTAAGCTAACTTATTTTTCTTAGACTATACAGTATTATAGGCCACAGCAGGCATAACAACTTGTCCATTAAATTATCTTATTAACAGTCACAGAACTGCAATACCTGAGCTTAACATGTGCAAAAGCTATGACTGCAATGCAGCTTTTTATTGACATCATTTTCCTCAAAACACCATTAGTTTTTTATTGGATTACTGTTTGTTACAGATGTTGTTCGGTGCATTGTTCCCTTGCCTTGTTGAACGAATGTCCTATCATTGTTATTGTGAACTGGTTGGGGTTCAGCATAACCCTGTGGGATCTCATTTATTATTTACAGATATAGATCTGGAAAAATGAAAGTTGAGAAATGTGACTCCTGTTTGGGGTTAGACCAGTCTTATAACTATTAACACCTTGTGAGCTGCCTTGCTTCTCATCCAGAGCTACAACTGAAAAGTGTATCGGAAGGTTGCTTTTTTATTAGGTTATTAATTGTTTTCTTTTATGCAACTATGAGCTGCCAGCAAAGTAATTGTGCTCCTGAATGATGTAAATTGATTATGTTAGAAGTAGGGTACTTTAATGTGATATTTATTTGTGCTCTGCACACATTCTGATAAAATCTTCTAGTTAGTAGCTTCAAGTAAGATATGAGTACTATTAAATGATTAATTTTGTGATAATGTGAAAGTGAAAAGTGACAGAGTACTGCAAATGCTCTATATGGAAAAAGAAAATTTAGGTTAGTACAGTAATGTCTTAAAATAAACTTCTATCAGATCACGATTATTTACTTAAAATAAACCTCTATCATAAAACATTATTTAACGATTGACATTCTGGCAATAGTAAATACAGTCCCTGCGTTATGGTGGGTACTATATTTGTTAGTATCTAGTATTATTTTTTTGGAATGAATAAACTAACATCTTTCTAAACATTTACCTTTGTCAGAGCAGAAAACTAAATCAGGCTAATTTCTTTAAATGTAATTTTATGTACACATGAAATAACTGTGATGTTGCATGAGTTAATGGTTCTGTTGCTTGTGGAATTATACACAAAATATTCTTTATTTCCAAACTGCTTTGATTAATTTCTACCAAGAAAATGTGGTTTACCATACTGATGTTATTCATCTGATGACTATATGCAGAATGCCTGCACTATGATAGAATTTTTAGTTTGCTTGATGTTCTTCTACTGTACAGGCTGGGGCTCTTTTCTCTAGAAAAGGGAAGACTGAGAGGTTGCCTGATAGGGTTCTTTAAAATTATGAAGGGGTTCAATAGGGTAGACATAGAGATGTTTCCACTTCTGGGGAGTCCATAACTAGGGGCCATAAATATAAGATAGTCACTAATAAATGCATTATGGAATTCAGGAGGAACTTCTTTACTTAGAGAGTGGTGAGTATGTGGAACTCACTACCACATGGAGTGGTTGAGGCGAATAGCATAGATGCATTTAAGGGGAAGCTAGATAAATACAGAAGGGAGAAAGGAATAGAAGGATATGTTGTTAGGGTGAGATAAAATTAGGTGGGAGGAGGCTCGTGTGGAGTATAAACACTGGTATAGACCTCCTGGGCCGAATGTCCTGTTTCTGTGTAAAATTCTATGTAATTCTATTTGAATCAGTCTGGTGTTCAGTTTAATGTTGTTATTGGCTCCTGATCCCCTTTTCAAACTGATTGAGGATGCCATGACACAATTAAGTAAGTTCTCCCAAGATAGCCTGTGTGTCCTTGCATTGTTACCCCTGAAGATGAGATGATAGAGAATAGTGAGTTCAAATGGAAAATGTGGACATATTCTTTAATACTTCTTCACATTTCAACAAAACTTCCTTTTGGTTTCCTATCATTTCATTTTCCGGCAGTTTTAAGGACTGGTTGCCGATTGGATGTGTTGGTTGGAAATTTTGGAACCATGGCTCAGAAACTGTCAGTTGAAGGTCTCAGTCTGTACTATCACCCTTCAACTGTATGCCCTGTGCCAAATGCTCTGGTACAGGAGTTTGTTAATTATAACTCATTCATTTTTGTAACACCATACAGAAAGACACAAATTGTAGGGATGGGGCCAGTAAAATATTCTGGGTTTGTGTCCTGTGCCGAAAGGACCCTTCAGAGGCACCCACCCCATTCCAGTAGGAGGAAACTCTGAGCAGTGCCATGCCACTTTGAGGACAGACCTGAGGACCAGGCCCCCTCTGGAATCGTTTCTTTAGTCTTGGCAAATTCTGAAGCCTTTGCAAAAGCCTCAAAAGAACAAACTCTCAGCTGGCAAGCTTATAGTCATAGGCCTAGAAATTCAGTGGATAGCGCCAGCCGTTAACGCCATAAGAGGGGTCTACTTCCAGCGCTAGGCACTTTGCGCCCGGGCGCAGCGCGATCCGCGCCGACGCCCAAATTCAGTTGACATTTAGCGCCGGCGCAAAGTGTTTGCGCCCGCTCAGGTGCGCGCGCAGCTTATGACGTCATATCATCGTGCAACGCTGTTTGTGCTCCCCAAACCGGAAATTCAGTGGCGCCCGCCCAATGTGGGCGTGGCGCTGCTAAGAACTGTGAAATGGAACGCAACAGAGGCCCTGTGGGCCTCGGGGAGCGCTAATTAAAGGGCACTTACACTGACCTATAAAGCCCAGCCATTTTGCTGCAATGATTTTACTGCTTTGGATTTCTGGAGAGAGACCAAGGGACAGAGCTAACTGATTTGGGACAACATAGGAGAGGTATTTTTGGCTTCTGGCCAGTGCTTTGACATTTGACTCATTGTGATTTCACTGTTTTCAACTTCATTATGGGGGCTGTATGGGGGTGCAACACTGAGTTGCAGCATTATGTGCGAAGGGCTCGCAGACGCTGTGAGAGAGGGCCAGCCATGCCTAGACACAGAGGGGCCATCAGGCGTCGGCAACGTAGACCTTACACACTCAGGCAATACCGGCAGCAGGTGTCCTATCTCACCATGACTGCCGCGCATTGTGTTAAGAGGCTGCACTTCAGAAGGGAGGTGGTTGCAGAGATCTGCCAGCTGCTTCACAGAGATCTGCGTCCACAGCTGATGTGCAGGACGTCTCTCTCGGTGGAAGTGAAGGTCACGGTGGCTCTGAGCTTTTATGCAAGCGGCTCCTTCCAAGCTGCTGCTGGGGACATAGCGAACATCTCCCAGTTTGCCGCGCATCGCTGCATCCGGCAGGTCACCGATGCACTTTTCGCGAGGAGACACCAATTCATCTCCTTCCCCATGATCCGACAGAGGCAGGAGCAGCGTGCAGTCGGATTTGGCAGGTTCGCGGGCTTCCCCATGGTGCAGGGCGCCATTGACTGCACGCATGTGGCTATGCGGGCACCTATCCACAATGCCGAGGATTACCGCAACCGGAAGGGCTACCATTCCCTCAATGTACAGCTGGTGTGTGACCACAGGCAGCGCATCCTAGCTGTCAATGCCCGCTTCCCAGGAAGCAGCCACGATGCATTCATCGTGCGCCAGACTACTGTGGCTGACATGTTCGAGGCAAAGCCTCCACCAAGGGGATGGCTTATTGGGGACAAGGGCTACCCTTTGTGTACATGGCTCATGACCCCGCTCCGCGCACCCAGGACCCCAGCGGAGGAGGCATACAACGAAAGCCATCAAGCCACAAGGAACATCATAGAGCAAACGATAGGCGTCCTCAAGCAACGGTTCCGCTGCCTGGATCATTCCGGCGGCTCTCTACAGTACTCGCCGGATAGAGTCTCCCAGTTCGTCATCGTGTGCTGCATGCTGCACAACCTGGCTATCCGCAGGACTCAGGCACTGCCACCTGACATTGCACCACCACCTCAGGAGGACGAGCAGGAGGACCATGAGGAGGAGGAGGAGGAGGAGGAGGAGTACCAGCCCAGGAGGGAGCCACAAGGTCCAAGGGCCGTCCGCCGGGGGCTTATTGCTCGACACTTCTAGGCCCCCTGTCAGGGAATGGGCTGTGGAAATGTACGCACCTGAAGGCAGCCGCTCCGCAAGCCCTCAGCCGGTTAACGCAACAACCACTTGAAACATGACACCTGGACATGCTGAATAAAGAAAACGCTTTATTTCACAAAATCAGGGCCCTTCCCACATGAAACAGAAAAACAGACAAGAGCCCCAAAAAACAGTCAAAAACATCTGTTGCTCCCAAAACCTGGGGAGGACTTACAAAACTTGGCCATCCAAATGGCCTTCAACATCGGCCTTACAAAAATAAGGGCCCCCCTCCACAACACAAACACCCCCATAAAAACAAACAAGGCCTTGATCTTCGGCCTTCCCAAAATAATCCCCCCCAAAACACAAGCCCCCCCATATATAAAAAACCGCTCTCACCACACTCTAGTGCGTGTGCCGAGAGGGCGAGTCCTTAGACAGCCTTCCCCGGCCCCTGCCCGACCTGCTGCTCCGCCTCAACCTGGGCCCTGTGGCTGGGACAAGGCTGGGGGAAGGCTCATGAGGGCCTCGAGGCGTGTCGGCAGATGCCCTTGGGGGTCGGCCTAGACGACGCACGTCCCGGGAGGGGCCGGCTGCTGACTGCTGCAGCTGTCGCTGGCCAGCATCAGTGCCAGCAGCAGCTCGTCGCACCTTGGCTGGGGGAGTGGCAGTGTCGGCTGCACCAAGGGGGGCAAGCTGGCTGATGGCAGGCGCGCGATGTTCGCCAGAGACACTGGCACTCGGCCGGCCTGGCAGTGCAGCAGGCGCAGCTATCTGGTGGAGGCCAGACCGCTGTGCTGCAGCAGGGCGGCGGGTGCCGTGGCGAAGCCTCTGCGCCACAGCGAGTGTGGCAGAAGTGAGTGCCCGAACTGCCCTGGTATGTGGCCGCATCAGCTGTGCCAGTGTCTGGACGGCACCACTCATCTCGCGAGTTGCGTCCTGCACTGCCGCGAGATGCTGGACACCCCTGTCATGGGCTGCCGCGAGTTGTTCCACCCCCCTGGCCTGTGATTCCCCGAATGCGACCACACTCTGAGCCAGGGACTGAATGGCCTGAGGCATCTGGTCCACAACCCCCATGAACTCCTGGTGGCGCTGCTCAGGGGCCGCCGAGATCTCTTCGAGGAGGTGCACCTCCTGGGCGAGGACCCTCTCCGGACTGGAGGGAGGACTCTCCCTCTGGGGAGAAGGCGGCCGAGCTGGCCGAACCCTCCCGCCTGCCTCAACCCCACTGGGCCCAGGATCTGCCCTCCCCTGCAACACCTCCCCCCTCTGGGGAGCAGGCCGGCGTGCTGCCGGACCCTTCCCGCGTGCCTCAACCCCACTGCGCCCAGGATCTGCCCTCCCCTGCAACACCTCCCCCCTCTGGGGAGCAGGCCGGCATGCTGCCGGACCCTTCCCGCGTGCCTCAACCCCACTGGCCACAGGATTTGCCCTCCCCTGCAACACTTCCCCCTGGCTCTCCTGCAGGCCAGATGTCCCCCCTCCATTGCCATCCCCTGGCGCGGCTGAGGGTTCCCCCGATGTGCCGCCTTCCTCCTGGTCCTCGTCATCCTCCTCCTCCAAGGGCCTGGCACTCGGAGCTTCAGGGACCACCTCCTCCTCAGCAGCTGAAAGCAGGAAGGCATAAGAGTAGCTTTAGAGTGAGGACACGGCGTCAGCGAGGGAGGCCTGAGTGGTGGCATTATGCGCATTTGTCAGTCAGTGGGAAAGGATCTAGATCTGAAGCGCTAGGGCAATGAGAGAGGTCCAACCGGTCATGTCCTTACCAGTGGGTTCCAGTACAGGGTCCGCATCTCCGATCGCAACAGGGCCAGTCACCCGGGAACGCATAAGTCCAGCCACGCTCTCCTCCAGATCAGTGAGCGCCTGGTACTGGGGACGGCCTCCACCGGTGACAGTCTAGCTCCTCAAATTCCTTGCCAGCTTAGCCTGCAAGAGAAAGGACGGACTCTAAGTACAGTGTGGTGCCCTGTTGCTGTGTGCACTGCCTCCCATGGTGGAATAGCTTGGCCAGTGTGGTGCCCTGTTGCTGTGTGCACTGCCTCCCATGGTGGAATAGCTTGGCCAGTGTGGTGCCCTGTTGCTGTGTGCACTGCCTCCCATGGTGGAATAGCTTGGCCAGTGTGGTGCCCTGTTGCTGTGTGCACTGCCTCCCATGGTGGAATAGTTTGGCCAGTGTGGTAAGTGCAGAAAGTGCTATTGATGATCATGCCAGTGCCATTGCTGCGGGAGGAGGGCTGCCCATTAGGCCTTTGAGGTCCCTTTGCCCATAATGTGAGGTTCACATGCAAGGATGAGGAGGACACTGGAAAGGGTACTCACCTTCACCAACCGAGTGAGGTCGTTGAACTTCTTGCGGCATTGGTCCGCACTCCTGGGGACATCGCAGGTGGATGACACCCTGCGGGCGATCCTCCTCCAGGCTTTCCTGTACTCGCTCCTGGGAGCCTTGTTGCCACTGTCCGGGCACAAGATCTGTCTTTTGTCCTCCACACCATTAATGAGCACCCTCAGAGCATGCTCGGAGAAGCGCTGCGCTCGTTCACGGGCCCTCTCCATGTCTCCTGGCGCTATTTTGGCCCACCAGCAGTGTTGAGGCCTAGCTGCAGGGCTCCAGTATGCAGGGCGTGGCAGCAGTCAAAGTCGACCCTTCCCCCTTTAAGATCAGGCCGGCATCAGGGTGTCTGCTGTCAATCAAAACATGACCGCACCTGCGCTGCGCCCGGCCTCGGCGTTATCAGGCCGCATCGCCGGATTAGCGCCTGAACAGAGTATTGCAACGCCAGTTTCAGCGCTCGGCCAAACTCTTGGCCAACTCTACTGAATTTCGGCGAGGTGGCCTGCACTTTCCGGCGGGCGCTAACTTTAGCGAGCGCCCGACTTTAGCGCCCCAAAAGTGTCCAGACTGAATTTCTAGGCCATAGAGTCATAGAGTTATACAGCACAGAAAGAGGCCCTTCGGCCCATCGTGTCCACGCCGACCATCAAGGCCCATCTATTCTAATCCCATTTTCCAGCACTTGGTCAGTAGCCTTGTATGCTACGGCGTTTCAAGTGCTTATCTAAATGCTTCTTGAATGTTGTGAGGGTTCCTGCCTCTACCACCCTTTCAGGCAGTGAGTTCCAGATTCCAACCACCCTCTGGGTGAAAAAGTTTTTCCTCAAATCCCCTCTAAACCTCCTGCCCCTTACCTTGAAACTATGCCCCCTGGTTATTGACCCCTCTACTAAGGGGAAATGTTCCTTTCTATCTACCCTATCTATGCCCCTCATAATTTTGTACACCTCAGTCATGTACCCCCTCAGCCTTCTCTGTTCTAAGGAAAACAACCCCAGCCTGTCCAGTCTCTCTTCATAGCTGAAGCGCTCCAGCCCAGGTAACATCCTGGTGAATTTCCTCTGCACTCTCTCCAATGCAATCATATCCTTCCAATAGTGTGGTGACCAGAACTGCACACAGTATTCCAGCTGTGGCCTAACTAGCGTTTTGTACAGCTCCATCATAACCTCCCTGCTCTTATATTCTATGCCTCGGCTAATGAAGGCAAGTATCCCATATGCCTTTTTAACCACCTTATCTACCTGTCCTGCTGCCTTCAGAGATCTATGTACATACACACCAAGGTCCCTCTGATCCCCTGTCCTTCCTAGGGTCTTACCATTCATTGTGTATTCCCTTGCCTTGTTAGTCCACCGAAAATGCATCACCTCACACTTTTCAGGGTTAAATTCCATTTGCCACTGTTCTGCCCATCTGACCAACCCGTCTATATCGTCCTGTAGCCTGAGGCTTCCCTCCTTGCTATTTACCACTCCACCAATTTTCGTGTCATCTGCGAACTTACTGATCATACCTCCTGCATTCATATCTAAATCATTAATGTGCACTACAAACAGCAAAGGACCCAGCACCGATCCCTGCGGTACCCCACTGGATACAGGCTTCCAGTCACAAAAACAACCTTCGACCATCACCCTCTGCCTCCTGCCATTAAGCCAATTATGGATCCATGTGCCAAAAATTGCCCTGGATTCCATGGGCTCTTACCTTCTTGACCAGTCTCCCATGCGGGACTTTGTCAAAAGCCTTACTGCAGTCCATGTAGACTACATCAACTGCACTACCCTCATCCACGCACCTAGTCACCCCCTCGAAAAATTCAATCAAATTGGTTAGACATGGCCTCCCCCTGACAAAGCCATGCTGACTATCCTTGATTAATCCTTGCCTCTCCAAGTGGAGACTAATTCTGTCCCTCAGAATTTTTCCCAATAATTTCCCTACCACTGATGTTAGGCTCACTGGCCTGTAATTCCCTGGTTTATCCCTACTACCCTTCTTGAATAATGGTACTACAGGAAACTCTTTGGTATCTGGTACCGACGGGACCGGCGTGTTGCCGGTTGATCAAAAATTCCGAATGACGGAGAGGGTTATCTACCGAAGCTATTTTTAACAAAGAAAAATAAAAAAATCAAGAAATGTGCAGTATACAGTAACTGGGTACTCACCTACAGAATGTTGTGTTAAATGGATGGTGGAAGATGCTTGATTAAGTAGAGTACTGCCAGTTGAGGGTAATGCAATGTAATGACTACCAGCAGCATGGGAGACACACAGTACCCCTGTAAAATGGCGGATCAGAAGAGACTACTGGCAGCGCGGGAGAGTCAGATTCCTGTTACAGGGGTATTGAGGTGTTCCGACTTCCGACAGCGCCAAGAAGCCGAGTAGTGGCAGTTTGGAGAACTACCCCCACTGACAAACTCGGCCACTGCGGGACACTCGGACTCAGACTCGGCAACATTGCCGGTTATTGAGGTGTTGTTTTCGGAGTGAGAATTTTGCCGGTTAATAGAGAATTCTGGATATTTAGGTGCCGTTTAAACGAGAGTTTCCTGTATGTTAGCTGTCCTCCAGTCCCCTGGCACCTCCCCTGTGAGCAGAGAGGATCTGAAAATTTGTGTCAGAGCCTCTGCAATCTCCTCCCTTGCCTCACACAACAGCCTGGGATACATCTCGTCTGGGCCTGGGGATTTATCCACTTTTAAGCCTGTTAAAACCGCTAGTACCTCCTCCCTCTCAATACTAATTTGTTCAAGTATATCACAATCCCCCTGCCTGATTTCTATGCCTACATCGTCCTTCTCCATAGTGAACACAGATGCAAAATATTCACTTAAAACTTACAAAAGAGTAGTGGGTGAAGTACCCTGGGTAGCCTGGGAACTCCCCCAGATGTATCCCCTTGATGTAGTGGGAACAGCTGGAAAATTTGACTACTCGCCCTCCTGCCAGAATTTTTTATTTTTTTCTTCTGCCCCAAGTTCCATCCCCCTCACAGCAAAGCACCCACCTTTGCCTTCTCCAGACCCTGAAATTTAAGGGTCATTAACTTTAAGAACATACAAGTAAATAAGAGGACATGGATTATAATGGGTCTTAGATCAAAGATGGAATGAAAGCCTCCCTTTTAGTGGCTGGAAGAGTCCTAATTGAATTGAGTTCGCATAGGTTCAACCCAGTCATAGGATTTGAGGCTGCAGTGCAAAACTGTTTATATTTCAGCACATTAGCATCTTAAAATGGCAAAGAAATACTTGTCTTTATGCAACACTTGATTGTGTTCATCAGAAACAATTTGAAAGTTTACATATAAGGAAATCGTTTTTAAATTCAGTGATGATCGTTATTTAGCAGCCATTTTGCACACACTAACAGAGTTGGTGCTGGCTGATGGAGAAGTATTGTCCAGTGTGGTGTATGTACCTTTAAGAGGAACTATGTTTTTTTTGAAGCCCCTGTGTACTGTAGTACCGGTAGTGACCACTCGGGTATATAAGCCTGTATAGCGTCTTGTATAGTTTAGTTCACCTCCAGACTTTGTTCAGTAAACACTTGTTGAATCAACTCCTGCTTCCGGGTCTTCATTAACATACAGATACAACAGTGGCGACAAGTTAGAAACGAACTTACCTGCAATTCGGCAGCACCTCAAGGGGATCGATTCCTAAACTGTGGTTTCACCAGCTAAACGGGCTGGTGGCAGGTAGTGCACTGATCCTTCCTGGGCGACGGGCTGGGGCTCGATCGGATAGCTCTGCAGCAGGGCCGGGCAGCGAGTCGTAAGGCAGAAGCAAACAGAGACAGAGGGTGGAGCACTCAGGACACGGCCGGCGCTGCAAAGCAGGTCGGCGTTCGGACCAAGCAAAGGGAGGGGAAAGTCCCAGAGAGTCCGACAGGAACGATTCTCCAAGTGACGGAGAAAC
The DNA here is from genome assembly GCF_052327205.1 of Somniosus microcephalus. Lineage (NCBI taxonomy): Eukaryota > Metazoa > Chordata > Chondrichthyes > Squaliformes > Somniosidae > Somniosus > Somniosus microcephalus. The sequence goes on along the minus strand of NC_140987.1, from coordinate 194,889,765 downwards.
TGTTTAAAAATATATATGTGAATGAAAACCGCGGAGAACAGCGTTGGCAGCAGCGGCAGCGGCGGGAAAGCGCGGGAGGCGCCATCTTGACTCGGCAGGGAAGAAGGGGAAGCGCGGGAGGCGCCATTTTTGATATTCAGAATGCCTAAGACTGGCAATATTACTGCTTTCGATAGTGATATAGAGGATTGGACCACATATGTGGAAAGAGTGGAGGTATATTGCAAGGCGAATGAAGTAGCGGATGATAAAAAGGCATCGGTACTTCTAAATCTGATGGGCGCAAGGACATATGGGCTGTTACGAAACTTGATCACTCCAGCCAAACCGATGGACAAGAATTTTAAGGAGATTGTTGATACCCTACAGGAGCACTTAAACCCAACACCGCTGCTGATAGCGGAACGATTCAAATTCTTCAGGAGGAATCAGCACAAGAATGAAAGTAACGCTGATTACCTCACTGAATTACAAAAGCTGTCTAAGCACTGCCAATTCGGGGCAGGACTGGCAGATTCTCTACGAGACAAATTCGTCTGTGGTCTCCTAAGCGAAGGAACACAGAAAAGACTACTTTCTGAGAAAGATTTGACACTGGACAAGGCTTTCAGTGTGGCTGTATCATACGAAGCAGCAGCAAGAGGAGCTGCAGAGATACAGCAAAAGCCACAGGACTTCGGCACCCATGAAATGACACGGGGTTTCGAGAGATGTTATTGCTGCGGCAGATCCACCCATAACCAGAGGGACTGCTGGTTCAAGGACAAAGCATGCAGGCAATGCGGAAAGATGGGACACATTGCACGTGTATGCCAATCTGGAAAAAAATCCGCTGACAGTAAAAAGGTCAATAAGGAAAAGTACAGGAAGGTACAAATGATGACGGACAGTAGCTCCGAAGATCAGAAGAGCGATAGCGACTCCGAAAACAAGAGACTAAGCTGTCTCAAATTACATAATGTAATTGCCAAAGAAGATTACCAGACCATTTGAGTTACCCTCACAATAGCGGGGTCCCCAGTTAAAATGGAGCTAGATACAGGATCAGCTCTGACCGTCATAAGTCGACGGGATTACGAGCGGTTTTTTCCGCATATACCTTTGAAAGACACATCCATTATCTTGAAGACATATACGGGGCAGAAAGTATACCCCAGAGGGAAAATAAGGGTGCCTGTTGTATACAACGGCAAGGAAATACAGAAGTTGTATTTATACGTTCTGCAAGATGGTGGTCCACCGTTGTTGGGACGTGAATGGATCAGAAAGATATGTTTGGACTGGCACTCCATTCAGGCACTGACGGTGACCAGTAAGAAAAAAAATGATGATGACGTCATCCCTGGACGATTAAAAGAAATCTTGGCTAACGCCAAAGAAGTGTTTCAACAGGAACTAGGAACCCTGAAAGGCGCCACCGCCTCAATAAAAGTGGAAGATGCGGCAATTCCCAAGTTTTTTAAGGCAAGGCCGGTGCCATACGCAATTCGTCCAGCAGTCGAGGCAGAGCTGGAGAATTTGGAAAAAGCAGGCGTGTTATCCAAGGTAGATTGGAGCGAGTGGGCAACACCCATCGTCCCGGTCATGAAGAAAATGTTGAATAATGATAAATCTGAAGAACAGAGAAAAATTCACATCTGTGGGGACTTCAAGGTGACTGTAAACCCAGTTCTTCATACGGTACAGTATCCTCTTCCGAGGATAGAAGATATTTTCGCCTCACTATCCGGAGGGAAACGTTTCACCAAAATTGACTTGGCACAGGCATATCTATAGATGGAGGTTGAGGAGACCTCTAAAAAGTATCACACGATAAACACACACAAAGGCCTGTACCAGTACAATCGGCTAGTTTTCGGAGTAGCATCAGCTCCAGCTATCTGGCAAAGAGCTATGGAGCAAGTACTGCAAGGGATTCCGGGGACTCAATGCTACCTAGACGACATCCTTGTAACAGGAGAAAATGACAACGATCACCTTGCCAATTTGGAGCAGGTGCTCACGAGGCTGAGAGAACGGGGCCTACGAGCAAATCGCCACAAGTGCAAATTTATCCAGAAACAAATATCATATTGTGGCCATGTCATTAACGAAGAAGGGTTGCATAAATCACCTGAAAAAATTGAAGCGGTCGTAAAAGCCCCAGCACCTGAAAATGTCTCTCAATTAAGGTCGTTCCTGGGATTAATAAATTACTATCATAAATTTTTACCAAACTTGTCAACGGTTCTGCACCCTCTTAACACACTGCTACAAACGGGAGTAATTTGGAAATGGAGCGAAGACTGTAAACGTGCCTTCCATAAATGCAAAGGCTTGATCACGTCCAAGGAAGTGTTGGCTCATTACAACCCATCACTGCCAATCAGACTGGCGTGCGATGCATCCCCTTACAGCGTAGGAGCGGTATTATCGCATAGATTCCCTGATGGCTCAGAGTGGCCAATAGCTTTTGCGTCACGCTCATTGAACTCAGCTGAGCATAACTATGCCCAGATCGACAGGGAGGCACTCAGCCTGGTGTGGGGGGTGAAGAAATTCAACCATTACCTACACGGACAAAAATTTACCTTGTTGACTGACCATCAACCCCTCGTCTCCATATTCAACCCTAAAAAGGGCGTTCCCATTATGACAGCGCAAAGGCTACAGAGGTGGTCCCTTTTCCTAGGGGCACACCAATATGACATAGAATACAAAGGAACAAAACAGCATGGGAGTGCTGACGGTTTATCGCGCCTACCGTTGCCAATGGTAGAAGAGGCACCTACAGTGGACCCAGTGGAGATGTTCCACTCGACCATAGTTGAATGTCTACCAGTGACAAATTCTACCATTGAAAAGGAAACGAGAAATGACCTGACTCTCACGAGTCTACGGTTTAACGGGGAAGGGATGGCCAGCACATGGCGAACCACTGTTGCCAGCATTCTCGCAAAGAAGAGAACAGCTGTCAGTGTGCCGAGGAACCTTGATGTGTGGATCCAGAGTGGTGATTCCACCCAAACTCCAGGATAAAGTGCTAAAGGAGCTTCACGAGGGGCATCTGGGTGGAGTGAAAATGAAGAACTTAGCCAGAGCATTTGTGTGGTGGCCAGGTATCGATGGAGACATCGAAGAAATGACCAAGAGCTGTCAAGGATGCCAGAAGGTCCAAAACGCCCCACCACAAGCCCCTCTACATCCATGGGAGTGGCCCTCATCTCCCTGGCAAAGGGTACACATCGACTTTGCTGGTCCATTTATGGACTCAATGTTCTTAATCGCGGTTGATGCACATGCCAAGTGGCCGGAGGTAATAATGATGTCCTCCACCACCGCGGAAAAAACCATCACAGTATTAAGGACCATATTCGCCAGGAATGGGCTGCCTGAACAGATCTGTTCTGATAATGGACCGCAATTTGTATCCGAAGAATTCAGGAAGTTCTTAAAAAACAATGGGGTTAAGCACTACACGTCCGCCCCATACCATCCCGCCACCAATGGATTAGCTGAAAGGTTTGTCCAGACCTTCAAGAAGGCCATAAAGGCCATGGGTAATGAAGACATAAATCTACAACATAAGGTAGATAACTTCTTGTTTGCATACAGGAATGCAACACATGTGGTGACAAACCAAACTCCCGCCATGATGTTTTTCAATAGAAGGCTAAGATGCCGGCTGGATTTGATCAAGCCAAACATCAGAAGGGACGTAGAGAACCGGCAATTTCAAGGCATGAATGAAAGGCCAACTAGAACCTTCCAGATAGGTGAACAAGTTTTGGCCCGGGACTACCGTCCCGAGAAATGGCAGCCTGGAACTATTTGCACATGACTAGGACCGCTGATGTATACCGTGGACATTGGAGAAAGCATAATAAGGCGCCATGCTGACCAGGTCATAGAGTCATCCGAAAAGGGACAACCTACACCACAACTCTACGCCTAATGATGAAGCAGAGATACCCATAGTATTTACCTCCGATCCGGTGATACTGGAACCAGATGAACCCGACACTGGCATTCAAGCCGAATCGACCTTGCCAAAAGAACCTACTACACCACCGAAACCTACTACACCACCGAGGCGTTATCCGGACCGAGTCAGGAAGCCTCCAGAGAGACTGAATTTGTAATTAATTAACTTCAGCAAATGTCTAGATTATTGTTCTTGTAAAAATGTTAATTAATGATTACTTAAAATATTATGTACTATTTATCTAAAAGGGGAGGAATTGTGGTGTATGTACCTTTAAAAGGAACTATGTTTTTTTTTGAAGCCCCTGTGTACTGTTGTACCGGTAGTGACCACTCGGATATATAAGCCTGTATAGCGTCTTGTATAGTTTAGTTCACCTCCAGACTTTGTTCAGTAAACACTTGTTGAATCAACTCCTGCTTCCGGGTCTTCATTAACATACGGATACAACATCCAGGATATTGGAAGAACTCCCTGTTGTTGAAATAGTGCTATGGGATCATTAATGTTTACCTGAATCCCTAGAACAAGCAAATGGGGCCCTAGTTTGATAGTCATTCAAAGGATGGCAACTGTGGCAATGCAACATTTCCTCAGTACTATGCTGGAGTGTCATCCTAGATGATGTGCTCGTGTGTTTCAACCCACAACATTTTGATTCACAGAAGAGAATACTATGAACTAAATAATGCTGACTCATGACACTGTATAAGGGAGACCATAGGGATGACTGTTGTATGATATTGAATGGAAAATTCACAGCAGCACTGTTGGAATTGGCCTTATGCAGTTAAGTTTAAGATATTAATGTACACTACAAACTAAGTTAAAGACATAATGGCCCATATTTTCTGATCGGAGGCCTTTTCGACTGGAAAAAATCTACACCCTTACCTGAGGGCTCCAGAGGTCCGGCCATTTCCATTCCTGGGCCTCTGCTCTACGAAATGCGCAGGGCCCAGGTATCACAGGGGTCCATACAGTTCGCAAGCGTCCCTGGGATCATGTGGTCCATGGGGAACCAATGAAAGAAGGGAATCTCCCTTCATACTTTTGACAGCTTAGACCTGTCAAAAGTATGAATGGAGATCACCCCAAAAACACATCAAAACAGTAAATATTTTTTTTTTAAATCACATTTTTAAAATTAGTTAAAATTACATTAAATTAAATATTTTAAACAAAAATTTAATTTTTTTGAAAAAATATTGACATTTTTACAGGGCTAAAATAAACTTACCTTTTTTTAAAGTATTTTAAAATTATAAATGAGTGAAAAAATTCTTTTTTACTTTTTTTAAACTGTTATACTGGTAAAAGCAGGCATAAGGCCTGCTTTTACCAGGTGTAAGTTTTTTAAGGGATTTCAGCGGGCGGAGGTTCTGCAGGAAGTGGAACTCTCCATCCACAGAGGCCCTTCTCCAGGGCAGGCGTCTGATCTGTCAAGAGGATTCTTGACAGATCGGAAATGCTGGTTTTCAGGGTGTGGGAGCGATTCGAACCGCTCAGAGACAGTCAGAGGCGAAGCTGACTGACACACACACAGCCACCCCCTACAGATGTGAAGGCCCTTGAGAGGGTGCAGAGGAGATTTACCAGAATGGTTCCAGGGATGGAGAAGCTGGATTTGTTTTCATTAGAGCAAAGGAGGTTGAGGGGTGATTTGATAGAAGTGTACAAGATTATGATGGGTTTGGTTAGGCTAGACAGAGAAAATTTGTTCCCACTAGTTGAAGGCACAAGGGCTAGGGGACACAGATTTAAGGTTTTGGGCAAGAGATACAGGGGGGATGTGAGGAAAAATTTTTTATGCAGCAAGTGGTGAAGACCTGGAACTCGCTGCCAATGGAAGTGGTGGAAGCTGAGACACTCAATGGGCTGGGTTTTCATTGAGGAGGCGGGACTACAACTTTTGTGGTTGTAGTCCCGTCTCCATCGAGTTGTAGCCAACCCACTCAATTTTCACTTGATTGACCTTGTTGAGCCTGCCCAGCGGGCTTAGCAGGCCAATTAAGGGCCACCTGGCAACAGGTGACATCACAGATTGACATTTCATCTGTCAAGAGCTTTTGACAGATGAAATATCAGCGTTTCACAGCTGTTTGAAGCTGTCAAATACTGACAGTCTTACTTCTAACCTGAGTCCTTCTACACAGACTCAGTTAGAAATCTCACTGGCACAGAAAGCTGCAGGCTGTCACTTTTGACAGATCACAGCCATTCTGCTTTTTGTGCCGGTTAGATGATGGACTCCCGAAACCTAGAGGAAGGAAGGCTGTAAAGGTAAGTACAGGTAATTTAAACTTCTTTACACACTTTAGACACACCAAACACACTTACCTTTGCACTCATGCACACATCACTCACCTGAACACCGACACCTGTTAACAGGCAGTTAATTGGCACTAATCCCTTCCCGCCTCGGATAGGCGGGTCCCAGTGCGGGGCGGGTATCCGCCTCCTTTGAAACTCACATGGAGGCGGGTTGGGGGTGGGATGGTGTCGGGACCCCCGAATGCAGGACTTTAACCCCCCGCACGCCTCCAATCCCGACTCCACGGGTCAATGAAAATCGACCCCTATAAGTCTCCGTGGAAATTCATATCTCATTTTCTATTGGTTACTCTGATTTGGCTAGGATTTACATACGTGTAATTATTGTACGAGAGTGTCATTATTTTTCTTCTCGGAAAATAATTTTGGAAAAAAGATCAAATGTATCATTCATGCCTTTACTTCATTCTTATTTGATGCAGCAGGTTTTGTGGCCAAATGATCAGCAAGGTTGATGGCATTCAAATAGATTGGAAAATGTTAAAAGTCCAGTAGTTAAGGAACTTTGAGGGAAAAATTGAGTTGCGTCCCCTTTGGAGCACTAACTTTGCTGGGGCGCTACTTTCCCCTAAAACATTAGCGCCCCCGTGGCCAATTTTCCCAGGTAGCGCCCCGAGAGGGAGGAGGGGTGCTACTAGAAGCACCCTGCGTCCCTCTTGGGGCACTGCGAGGCAATATTGCAGTGCTACGTGCTGCAGCGCCATGCGCTGCGGCACATCGCGCCGCGGTACTGCAGGCCTTCCTCCCCTTATTAAAGGGGAGGGGCCTGGTGCAGCATGTCCCGGCGGCCAGCTGGGCCACCAGGGATCGGGAGTGCCGGCAAATGAGCCCAGCACTCAAGAGGAGTGCTGGGCTCACAGAGAGCAGCCAGCACCCCGCGGGGGGGCTTCATGGGGTCCGTGGACAGCAACGGGGCAGGTGCTGGCAGGCGGCCTGCAACAAAAATAGCAGCCCACCACCTCCCCTTTAACTAGCGCCGCTCCGGCCGCAGGTTGGTCCCCCTGACCCCGTCGGACATAGCGCTCTTAGGGCGCTAACGTGAGTCGCAAAGCAACCAAATTTTTCCCCCTTTAGATTAATTTAAAAATGAATAAATATAATTTAGTGCACATTTAAGCAGAAAATATGAAACATGGGTATGTAGGTATTTGTGTTGACCTCTCGGGACGAATGCCTACTAAATAATTTAGTTCGAGTTCGGATGAATAATCACTAAGTTGTTTATTAACTGGAACTGACGAGATACAACAGGTAAGCTGGCTTTATACAGGAGCAATGTGAGATAGGTCTTACCCCGATGGGGACTCCACGAGGACTGAGTCCGTAGTCCTCGGGAGAGCGTGATGACGTCATCACGCTTAGTCACGTTTTCCCGCTCTTCGGATGTCATGTGACCGCGTCCTGACGCTAGCGCATTGGCCCGCGCTTGGGGCAGTCACGTGACCCGCGCCGATACATCGGCACATTCACCCGGTGCAGAGGCTGGCCATTGAGGCCGAAGTCGCGACCACGGTAGCAGGAGCTGGAGGCCGAGCTGAGCCGGCGCTTGCCGCGGGGGATCGCATCGCTCATGTCTGCCGGCCGATGCGGCCGAAGTTGCGGTAGGCCGGGCTGTGCCGGCGGCTGTCGCGCGTACGTCACGCAATGCGTGACGTGACATCAGCGCGCTAGGGCGCGTCTTAAAGGGGCAACGGCCCCCACAGGTAAGTTAAAGGGGCAATGGCCCAAACAGGTAAGTAATACACGTACAGTTAGGTTAAAGTGAATTATATACATTATATATGTGTAAGGGACACCCGGTGGTAGCGCCGCAGGTACACAAAAAAAGTCTCATTGGCGAATGTGTAAAATAAAAATGATTTTGTTGTGATTACTGACCACTCACTTAAAGTGCCCAGTCAATATGTGGCCATTATTAACAAAGCCAAATAAGTACTATGATACATCTCAAAATCATTTATTGTAAGCTGAAACAAGCTATTCTAATCATATAAATCATTGGTATGGCCACATTTGAAATATTGTGTGTTTTTGAGCATCCTGCCTTCAAAAGAACATTGATGCATTGGGGAAGATTTAGAGAAGAGCTACAAGGCTGATTCTGGCTCTGATTTATGAAGAGAGATTCACAGAGCTGAACTTGTTTTCATTGGGAAAAAAGATTTAGAGGAGACCATGATCAGAAGAGTTTCAAATAATGATGGGAATGGATAAGGTCAATGTGAAGCAACTTATGTAACAGAACCAGAGGACACAAATACAAAATTAACTAACATTAAGCAAGATTCATTTGTTTCTTACTCCTACAGAGTATCGGATGCTTGGAATAGACTTCAAGCAAAAGGGATTAATGCTATGTCAAATAGTTGGATAAAGGAAGTAAAAAAGGGAAATGCTAGAAATAGATAATAGATCCATCAGTATAGACAGAGAAAAGGCTGCGTGAGTTTTCATGCTCCTAATATTTTTTGAAAAATTCTTTCAACTGGCATCTCACTTATTCCACTCAGCCAAAAACCTACTATTGAAATTAAGGTTTGTAACATAATAAAGTTATTAAAAAATTAGATTTACGAAGTATTAAACTTAGCGATAAAATAATGGCCCAGGATTTGCAGTCGGGATGACGGTGAACTGGCAGCATTCGCCGTCATTTCGCCTTTGAAACTGACCACAGGCACATGCAGAAATCCTAAAGTTCTGGTCTGTCATTGACTGCTCTGAAACAGGCTGTGCTCTGCCGCCCCCCCACCCCTCCCCCCACCCCAACCACAGAGCCAACAAACAATGTAATCACCCAAATCAGGGAAACTGACGAAAACTTTAGCTCTTCCGCAGTAAGTGCGCTTTTAAATTCCCCACTAAAGTTAGACCCAAATGGATTAGGTGTAACTGGGGTTTTGACAGCATTATTACTGCTAAACAAATGCTTAGGGCCTGGAAAACTAATTTTAATGTTGTGCAGTGTGAAATTTCTCCATTTTAATAAAAAGAAATTTGAAAAAACTTTTTAAAAAAACTTTAAAAACATTTTTTAAAGTTTGTCCATCTTTATTCAGGTTTGCCTTTTCTCTATGTGAGAGCCCCAATCTTTGTTTGCTCTAACATTTTAAAAAAGTTACAATTTTAAGAGCTAACTCACGTTCTTGTTCGCTGTCTGTGAGAATTATGCATTTTGATTGTCTGCCCAGGTGGCTTTTTGACATCACAGCAGCTCGCACTATGGGATTCCCACTATACTACGTTGATTTGAATTACACATTGGAAAACCCGAACTGTTCAACACAGATCGCGAGATCTTTGTGCGAAGTTTACTTCGGGGCTAGTGGCGAATGCCTTTGCTTCTGGGCCATGCATGCGTTACACAATATATTGTAATGGATCTCATGTATTGAATATTTATGAAGTTAATATATTCTTTTGAACATGTGCATGCATTTTTGACTTGTCACATTTGTGCCCTTGCCATGTTTTCACCCTTGTTAATACTTCAAACTCTGTTACTTCCTGCTCAACAAGGTCCATATTCTGACAAAGGGTCATCGACCCGAAATGTTAACCCTGTTTCTGACTCCACAATGCTGCCTGACCTGTTGAGTGTTTCCAACGTTTTCTGTTGTTATTCCATATTTAAGTATTTAACCTGTCTTTCTGAGATCTTTTACTTTCTGACCAAATTGGTGTTAAGTCGACAATTGAGCATTATCTATAACAAGTCTTGAATTTGGTGCTTCTGTCACATCTCAAAGTGTTACACTTGAAAGTGTCATACATACACAGTGCATATCACAAGGTGTATGTATACTAAGAATATAGCATCAATGGGAAGCAGTGTTGATGCAGTTGTAGTTTAAATGCAGCCTGAATCCAAAGTCAAGGTCTGACACAACACCAGAGTGAAGGTTCGTGAGACTCCCTTCCCCAAACCACTTCACTTTGGAGTCAGTTTGAGCCTTGACACGCAATTTATGTTCCACATGTTTAATATTGTCATGAAATAGAAAACAATTCTCGCTGACGCTAAACTTGTGTGATTGCACCAAGATTTGCACCTGATTTGCATAAATATAATAGTCACAACTCTGAACAATCTTATTAAAAAAATTAAAGAAAAAGCTAGTTGGTTTCCCCTGACCTTGATAACCTGGCATTGCCATGAAAGATGCTGGGGAATTACAAGCAGCTGCCAATTTTAGAGCTTCAGGAGACCAATGAGCTTTTCTCTTCCACAGGGTCAAGAAGTGGTGCAGCATTTCTGCATCAGTGTTTTTGACAGACAAACATCCCTCAGCAACAGCAAATAGCTTCTAATTGACATAAGGATGTGCTTATTTAGAGCACTTCCCTAGAGGGTGATTAAGCAGGTAGACCATTAGACCTCTGCTCTGGTGCAAACACTTTGTAGTCTTAAAGAGACAGGCCGTATTAAACACAGCTTTTTTACTTGGCATCGGACACAACAAAGGCACACCCCCCCCCAGTTGACCCTGTAAAGTCCACCTCACTAACAGCTGGAGACTTGGGCCAAAATTGGGAGAGCTGACCCACAGGCTAGCCAAGCAACAGCCTGATGTAGGCAGCGATTTTATGAACCTCGACAGGTCGGTGGTGAGTCCCGACCCCGTTGCTGTCTCCATCCCAGCCTCTGAAATGAATTTCCCAAGATTGGGCTTGTTAAGCCCCACCACCACCGCCCCCCCCCCTCCACCAGTGCGTTTGCCGGCCAATTAGAGGAAGCAGATATGTTGACGTCATTTGATGACACGTCATCAGCTGGTCCCCTTAAAGGGACCATGTCCAAATTTATTTTGACATTTGTGCTGTCAGTGTTCTACAGCATTGAGGTGCTGCAAACACTGACAAGCACTGCACAGAGGTGCAAGGCGGCACCCAGGCTCTCCCATGACTCCCTCCTTAAGCTTATGGAGGGAGTCACTGCATGCAGGGAGGTCCTCTTCCCTTCCCATGGGTGGAAGCGACCTCCCCAGGAGATCAACACAGCCTGTTGAGAAACAAAACTCTCCACTTGCTGGAGTTGGGCAAAGGAAGATGGTTGTGGTTGTTGGAGGCCATGAGAGAAAGAGTTTAACCACTGTCCCTTGACATTCAACGGCATTACTATCTCCAAATCCCCCTCCATCAACATCCTGGCGGTCACCATTGACCAGAAACTTAACTGGACCAGCCACATAAATACTGTGGCTACAAGAGCAGGTCAGAGGCTGGGTATTCTGCGGCGAGTGTCTCACCTCCTGACTCCCCAAAGCCTTTCCACCATCTACAAGGCACAAGTCAGGAGTACGATGGAATACTGTACACTTACCTGGATGAGTGCAGCTCCAACAGCACTCAAGAAGCTTGACACCATTCAGGGCAAAACAGTCTGCTTGATTGGCACCCCATCCACCACCTTGAACACTGTCTCCCTCCACCACCAGTGTACTGTGGCTGCAGTGTGTACCATCTACAAGATGCACTGCAGCAATTCACCAAGGCTTCTTTGAAAGTACCTTCTAAACCCGCGACCTCTACCACCTAGAAGGACAAGGGCAGAAGGCGCATGGGAACACCATCACCTCTAAGTTCCTTTCCAAGTCGCACACCATCCTGACTTGGAAGTATATCGCCGATCCTTCATTGTCGCTGGGTCAAAATCCTGGAACTCCCTACTTAACAGCACCGTGGGAGTACCTTCACCACACAGTCGTTCAAGAAGGCAGCTCACCAGCACCTTCTCAAGGGCAATTAGGGATGGGCAATAAATGTGGGCATTGCCAGCGATGCCCACATCCCATTAACGAATTTTTAAAAATGCCTTTCCCGACCTCAGGATGTCACAAAATGATTTACAGCCAAAGAAGTACTTTTGAAGTGTAGTCACTGTTGTAATATAGGGTACTGCAGCAGCCAATTTGCCCACAGCAAGCTCCCACAAACAGCAATGAGATAATGACCAGATAATCTGTTTTAGTGATGTTGGTTGAGAGATAAATATTAGCCAGGACACCAAGGGGAAAGTCCTCTGCTCTTCTTTGAATATTGCCATAAGATCCTTTACATCCTCCTGAGAGGGCAGATGGGGCCTCGGTTTAACACGTCACCTGAAAGATAACACTTCAGACATTGCAGTCCTCCCTCAGTACTGTACTGAAAAGTCAATCTAGATTTTATGCTCAACTCTCTGGAGTGGACCTTGAAACCACAAGCCCTCTGATTCAGAGGCGAGAGTGCTACCATTGAGCTAAGACTGACACCTTGACAAGTCTTTCTTTCTTTCTTCTTTCAGTGACACTATTAAGTGAAGTGGCTGGCTGCTGATTGTCGGGGGCCTTTGGAACTGAAATGGTGCAGTACCTTCTGGTGCTGGTTCTGGGGATGGCCCTGTAATTGATTATGCCATTTCGGCTATAGTGGATGCTGGCTGCCTCTACCCATTTTTTGTCATTTCAGTAGAGGGGCTGGATTGGATAGATGTGGTGGGGGGAATTGTAGATGGTGGAAAGGCATTGAGCTCATCCAAAACTCTGCTGCTGTATCCTAACTCGCTCCAAGTCCCATTCACCCCTCACCCCTGTGCACGCTGACCTACATTGGCTCCCGGTTCGGCAACACTTCAATTTTAAAATTCTCATCCCTTGTTTTCAAATCCCTCCATGGCCTCGCCCCTGAGCCTTCCAGGTCCTAGGCTCTGAAATTCCCTCTCTAAACCTCTCCATCTTTCTACCTCTCTCTCCTCTTTAAGACACTCCTTAAAGCCTATCTCTTTCATCTGTCCTAATATCTCCTTATGTTGCTCGGTATGATAACACTCCTGTGAAGCACCTTAGGATGTTTTACTATGTTAAAGGCACTATATAAATGCAAGTTGTTGTTGCGGGACCAGGAGGTGAATCACTTGTCATAAAATACTCCGGCTCTGTTCTGGTTTTGCAGTCACAATGTTCATATGGCTGGATCCAGTTGAGCTTATGGTCAGTGGAGACCTCAGAATTTAGATAGTGGGGGGCCCAGTGGTAATGTTGCCATTAAATGTCACAGGGAGTTGCCTGGGATTTTTTATTTTGGTGATGGTCATTGCTTGGTACTTGTATGGCAAAAATGTTACCTGCCATTTGTCAGTTCAAGCCTGGATGCTGTCCATGTCCTGTTGTAGGATGGCATGGATACTTCATTATGAGAAGAGTTGTGAATGGAACTGCAGGGGGGCATCTTTTCCCTGGTTTACGGTAATTTACCTTCCTTTACCTGGTTTACGATAATTTACCTGGTCAAGCAGCCTTTTTTTTCACACTGCACTGAGACCAATAACAAACAGTGGTTTCGAATCACTAAACCCACCCTTCCAGTTCTTACTGGAGGAACTTATAATTAATGATATATTAAAACGGACAAAATGGTCTGGATGCGAGAAAATCAAACTTGATTAACTAAAGAAAACTACACCACACGATCAAAGTAACAGTTAAAATTGCTTAACAGGGGAAGGCAGATGGCAAAAACGAGGGATAAATGGCTACAATGTAAGTCTTACAATCTTAGCAATTTCCCTTAAATTACCACCCCTCTAACTCCTTACTAGATTGCCTTGCTGAGGAGTCAGAAACCTGCTCACCTGTGGTCCAAAGAGTAAGAGAGAACGAAGAGCTCACCTACAGTCCAAGGAAAATAAGAGAGAGATATGCTTCTGAGAAGCTACCTTTATATCCTGGGAGTTCCTGCTGTTTTGGCGCTGAAAGGTCTGTGTGCAAATTCGCGACGAAAAGTTTGAATACACAAGAGAAAGGCCATGATTGGCTGATTCAAATGGGCTATTTCCCAGTGGCCAAACTGCTCCCATTGTCTGGAATGGGTGATTCAAACCCATTCAGTTTAAACTGTTCCCTTCCTCAGTTTGAGTGTCCTTTTCAAAAGTCTGGGCTGAGCCTTCGAACCATCTCCATTCACCCTGATGGGTTTTGAATGGGGCTGTATGACTATGTAACCAGAAACCCATTCATTGTGGTCACTCAAAACCGCAGCCTCAAGTGGTTTAATCCCTTATGTCAACAAGGTAGCAGTTTCCTGTAAACAAACATCGATTGTCTCTGAAGGGAAACTCCCTTTTTCTGATTGACAGAATTTGACTGCCATTGCCTCCCCTTTTCACAGACATACACGCCTTTGTCCTTGGCCATGCTTTCTGATGGCCATTTTTATCCCTTTGCAATTTACACAGTTCAAAACTCAAGAGTACATTTTTAAAATAAAATGTGCTGTTTTAAAGTGTGCGAATATTTCCACGAAGTTCCTCGATTCTGGTGTTGTCCACATGCTGCCCAACTCAACGCAGCCCCCTTGGGATTCTAGGTATGTTTAAAACATTGTCCAACCCAGAGGCAATTTCCACGATGTAGATTAATATTTCCCGATCTTCGGGGACTGAGGGGATTTTTGCGAACCCCTACATTCCCCCCTTTGGATACTTCCAACTTGCTTGTAGTATCCACTTGAAGAAAGTGAGCAAAATTTTCTGACCACCGGCAAACAACCATCACCTATATTTACCTATAGCTACCTGTCACTGATCCCCCGACCCGTCTATTCCCCTTAAATCCGAGAAAAACCGTGGTACGGTAGGCATCTACAGATACATCAACTACAAAATGTTACAACAAGGGGTCTCATACCCCTGCACCACTTGTTACATTATAACATATTACAAAATGTTGCAATCTTGGTTATACAATGTAATCAAAATGATTCCAAGCACGGAGAGAGTCCTATGCCTCTGCACCACTTGGAACTGTAAAACAAAATACAAAAATCTCCATTAAACATTTGAAACAAAATGCTGAAACATTTGAACCAAAATGCTGAAATAAACCCCGACCATCACGTGCCAATGATGGGTTGCAAAATTCAAGTGGGTATTGCTCCTCCCACCCGGGCAGTAAATGTTCCTTCCACCCCCCTATAATGGTCTTAAACTTTTAAAGCATACAGAATGGATTTACAGAACAATCTGATCCACCAGCCCCGAGCCGTTCCCTTGTCCCTTTGTGGAGGCGGGGTACCCCTCACGTTTCACAGACCGAGACCGGAGAGTATGGGATCGCGACTCCCAGTCCCTCCCCCTCCTGTCTTCTCTCGACTGGCTGGAGAAAATGATGGGTGCCTGTGTGGCGGCTCTCACTGGCCCCACACTCAAACTTGGATCCCAGATCCGGCCACCCACTCATCCTTCCCAGCCACACTTACACTCTAACTTTGCCCGTGGGCCCCCGGGTGAGTTCCTCCCTTCCCCGAACGCACCCACGCGACTCCCCCTCCCCTTTACAATCTTTCCCAGGCCATCACCACCCACTCCCGGGGAACACGTCCCTATCTGACAAGGCGCCCATGTTTCCCCACCATGACTCCTCAATAGCGAGGTCTCCCGCAAGTGAAATTCGGTCAGGATAGTGCTGGGTTGGGGGCCGTGCCCCACCCAGCTGGGGCCATCTCTTTCACATAGGATGAGTAGGCAAGTTCCTCCGGACCCTGTCCGGTTTCTCCCGAAGGTCGCTGCGGTGTCTCCTCCTGGATTTGTCCAGTGGCGAGGTGATCCCCAACATTCTGTAAATCTTCATTCGATGCCCAGCTTGGGCTGGGTGAACAGGGCTGCTCCTTTGTCCACTCTCCTGTAAAAAACTTAAAAGGACATGCAGCCAGGTCTCTCACTGACCTGCTGCCTTAGGTGGAGACATGGTCGGGTCCCTCGACCTCGGACCAAAATACAAACATTTGGCACACTTATAAACTTAAACTTTAAAACTACTAGTTAGATCAAAACTTAAAATTCAAACACCTTAAAAACCAGCTATATACATTAGTTACTTAACACAAAGCTATAATACAAATGCCGCCCATCTCTGGATGGCCAGGCTAATCTCTGGTGTCACTGTCGCAGATTACTGCTGCCTGCAGCGAAGCTGGACTGATTCCAGCTTCTGGTCCCTGGCAGCTTATGGCTGCTGATTGGGAACCTCTGCCCTTTGGCTTCTCCCTGGCTCGGGAGACCACCCTACTCACTGTAAAGTGGGTGACCATGCTTTCTTGGGCTGGGGCACCCGAAGAGACCTTCTGAGGGGTGTCTCTGTGGGGGGAACTTTGGCTGATGGACCCTGAGCCTGGGTCACAGCCCTAGCTGGCTGGGAACCTTCTCCCCCTGGTGCAAACAGCCTGGACGTGAGTGCAAAAGACAAGGCTGAAGCATTCGCAACTATCTTCAGCCAGAAGTGCCAAGTGGATGATCCATCTCGGCCTCCTCCTGAGGTCCCCAGCATCACAGATGCCAGTCTTCAGCCCATTCAATTCACTCCACGTGATGTCAAGAAACGGCTGAAGACACTGGATACTGCAAAGGCTATGGGCCCTGACAACATTCCGGCAACAGTACTGAAGACTTGTGCTCCAGAACTAGCTGCTCCCCTAGCCAAGCTGTTCCAGTACAGCTACAACACTGGCATCTACCCAGCAATGTGGAAAATTGCCCAAGTATGTCCTGTCTACAAAAAGCAGGACAAATTCGACCTGGCCAATTACCGTCCCATCAGTTTACTCTCAATCATCAGCAAAGTGATGGAAGGTGTCGTCGACAGTGCTACCTGGACAACATTCAGACTTGGGCTGACAAGTGGCAAGTAACATTCGCACCACACAAGTGCCAGGCAATGACCATCTCCAACAAGCGAGACTGTAACCATCTCCCCTTGACATTCAATGGCATTACCATCACTGAATCCCCCACTATCAACATCCTGGGGGTTACCATTGATCAGAAACTGAACTGGACCAGCCATATAAATACTGTGGCTACAAGAGCAGGCCAGAGGCTGGGAATTCTGCAGCGAGTGTCTCACCTCCTGACTCCCAAAAGCCTTTCCACCATCTACAAGGCATAAGTCAGGAGTGTGATGGAATACTCTCCACTTGCCAGGATGAGTGCAGCTCCAACAACACTCAAGAAGCTCGACACCATTCAGGATAAAGCAGCCCGCTTGATTGGCACTCCATCCACCTTCAACATTCACTCCCTCCACCACCGGCGCACTGTGGCTGCAGTGTGTACCATCTACAAGATGCACTGCAGCAACTTGCCAAAGCTCCTTCAATAGCACCTTCCAAACCCGTGACCTCTACCACTTAGAAGGACAAGGGCAGCAGACGCATGGGAACATCACCACCTACAAGTTCCCCTCCAAGCCACACACCATCCTGACTTGGACCTGTATCACTGTTCCTTCACTGTCGCTGGGCCAAAATCTTGGAACTCCCTTCCTAACAGCATTGTGGGTGTACCTACACCATATGGACTGCAGCGGTTCAAGAAGGCGGCTCACCACGATCTTCTCAAGGGCAATTAGGGATGGGCACTAAATGCAGGCCCAGCCAGCCAGCGACACCCACATCCCATCAATGAATTAAAAATATATATATATATAACTGGCAGCCTGCCGGTACTCCGGGTTTGTCTCCTTTTCCCTACCCACTCCGGTATTGGGGTAGGTATTCCCTCACCACCCGCTGCTGGTGGCTGAAAACCTTCCTCTCCAGGTCCAAAACCTGGTACCAGCTCCTTCCCTATGTCCCCTGCAAGAGGAATTGCTATCCCTGCCTCCCCAGAGTCCCACAGCAGAGGCTGTGAAACCTCTGTGAATGAACTCGCAGCAGTCTGCAGATTTCTTATCTCAGGCTGCTGTTACTCTGTTTCTAAACTAAATAACGGGTTCAAATTTAAACTTTGGCCAAAACTTAGGTCCCACTGGTGCAGGGAAGTGTCCCAATTGGTGGGCCGGACAACCTTTCCCTTGAGACAAGCCACAGTGCCTGTCTTTACAGCCTGTGAACTTGAACTTGTCTGGTCAGATTTATACAATTTTCCCTGTGTCCCACCCCTGCCTGTAATCGCTGCCACTGGCCCGGACTCATTTGGGCCCCAGAAAGTGCCTGCATGTGCACCCTCCTTGGCCAGCATATTGGCCAGTCATTGTGGGGAGGCAGAGGTGGGCGAGGGGGCTGCAGCACCACTGATGGCTGCTACCTTTCCCTGATTGTCCCTGAAGAAAGATTTTATCGACTCCATGACGGACTCGACTGTATTGGGAGGAGTTTCTGTCTCCGCCTTCTGAGTTGGGGCTGCGGGGGTACTGGCTTTATCGTCTCTCCCAGGCTTTTCACAATCCCTGCACCAGTGGCCATCCTCCCCGCACCTGTAAGAAGTGACCTTGTTCTGGGAGGGACGGCTCCCCTCCTGGCACCACTCTTTCTTGTATTGAGCCACAGGTTTTACCTCGTGGACCGTACCTTTTTGCTGGGGGGTCCCACTATTCCTACCATTCCTATATGCTACCGTGAGCTGCCGGATTACAGTCTCTTCGGTTGCTAGGGTGTCTCGGGGGTCAAACCAAGTATCAGCCTTTGCTCTTATCTGGGGCAGGCAATTGGACACCAGGCAACGAAGCCATTGGGTCCACTGCCGCTGGTTCAGCTGTGCCCTATTTTGTCCCCCTGTACACGCGCTGTTGTAGACTGGCCACAGCCTGTCTGCAAATGCCTGTGGGGTCTCCCCTTCCTTCTGCAGTGTTTTCCCTATGCGATTCAAAGGATTGCCGTTGTTCGCACTCATGGCTTCCAGTATTTCCTCCTTTAGGTCCTCAAAACTCTTCTGCCCTCTCTTAGCCTCATCTGAAAGGGTCTGATAGAGCTTACTATCTACAGAGAAAAGCAACATTTTGGCTTTCTCTTCCTCAGCACAGCCGTTAACACAGGCTGCCTGTTCTATCCCTTGGAAGTGCACTGAGGGGTCTCCCTATTCAGAGAGCAGGGGAATATGTTTCACCAGGCCTCTGAGCTGTGGGGTATCATAGGCTACCAGATAGGTATGCTGAACAGCCCCTGGGTCATTATCGTTCACGGGCGGACCATACCGCCGTTGTCGGAGGGGGTACACTGGTCCTGGTCTCCGCCTGCCTAGCGGGATCTGCTGGCGTTCTCCTACCACCCCATTGTCCACCCCTTCTTGCTGCCAGAGCTCCTCAAAACCCGGAGCTGTGGGCTGCTGTCTTGGGATCACTAATTCCCTAGCCAACCTTTCCCTGGGTGTTGCCTGTGGGGCTGTTTTACTTAGGTTGCCAGTGAAATCTGGCTGACCTGCCTTCAGGCTGATCAGACAAATCATCCCCTTTGCTCCTTTTAAAGCCATGTTAAGACTTTCTATCTCTGCCCTACAGGGGCCATGATCTGCTTCCTCAAACCTTTGGTCGCAGGCCAGCTTATAAGCTGCCTTTACCTCCCTAACCATTTCCTCCTGCTCTGTTACTTCTGAGGTGAGGCGGGCATTCTCTTCCCGCAGTCTCATCTCGTTACTCCTTGCTTCTGTAAACTGGCACTTTAGGAACTCTATCTTGTGCCTCGCATGGCTTTTGCCCTCGTTAGCTTCTTGGGTGAGGTGTGTGATGTAACAAAAGAGTCTCACACATCAAGGAACTTTAAAGTAAGCTTTAAGCAACTTATAATTAAACTATATACAAGAGCGGTCTTCACCATGCCTCTAGGTGAAGCCCTTTTACCATACTGAGCAGTTCAGTATTTATACTAGTCCAAACACAGGAAGTGACGTATGCACAGGAAGTGATGTATGCACAGAGTTCACAGTTCACAGTTCACAGGAAGTGATGTGCACATAACTTCCCGGAAGTTATTATTATTATCACAGTGTGTGTTTTCCTCCTGTAACCTCATCTCACTGTCCTTAGCCTCTGTGACTTCCTGCACAAGGCGCTCTGTCTCTGCCTGGCATTTTGTGACCTCTGGTGTGAGGTGTGCATTTTCTTCCTGCACCCTCATCCCACGATCTCTGGCCTCATTCACCTCTCTTATGAGGCATTCTACCTCCGCCTGGCATTTTTCCAAATCTGACTCCCGATTCTTGGCCTCTTTAACCTCCTCCCGCACCCTCATCTCACCCTTCTTAACCCAGCCACCTATACCATAATAGGTCAGCTTACACGCTGCCTCTAACTTCTGCAGGGCTACCCACAGACTGAAAGCAAGAAAAGCAATAGCTGATGCTTTCTCCAGATCCAGACCACTTATCATATCAAAAACTGCCTCCAGTCCTGCCGCAGTCGCCAATTTGCAGGGGGCAGCTTTTACCTGGTTTACGGTAATTTACCTTCCTTTACCTGGTTTACGGTAATTTGCCTGGTCAAGCAGCCCTTTTTTTCCACTGCACTGAGACCATTACCAAACAGCGGTTTCGAATCGCTAAACCCACCCTTCCAGTTCTGACTGGAGGAACTTATAATTAATGATATATTAAAATGGACAAAATGGTCTGGATGCGAGAAAATCAAACTTTATTAACTAAAGAAAACTACACCACACAATCAATGTAAAATTGCTTAACAGGGGAAGGCAGAAGGCAAAAACGAGGGATAAATGGCTACAATGTAAGTCTTACAATCTTAGCAATTTCCCTTAAATTACCACCCCTCTAACTCCTTACCAGATTGCCTTGCTGAGGAGTCAGAAACCTGCTCACCTGTGGTCCTAAGAAAGAGAGAGAGAAGAGCTCACCTGCAGTCCAAGGAAAATAAGAGAGAGATATGCTTCTGAGAAGCTACCTTTATACCCTGGGAGCTCCTGCTGTTTTGGCGCTGAAAGGTCTGTGTGCAAATTCGTGCCGAAAAGTTCGAATTCACAAGAGAAAGGCCATGATTGGCTGATTCAAACGGGCTATTTCCCAGTGGCCAAATTGCTCCCATTGTCTGGAATGGGTGATCCAAACTGTTCCCTTCCTCAGTTTGAGTGTCCTTTTCAAAAGTCTGGGTTGAGCCTTCGAACCATCTCCATTCACCCTGATAGGTTTTGAATGGGGCTGTATTACTATGTAAACAGAAACCAATTCATTGTGGTCACTCGAAACCGCAGCCTCAAGTGGTTTAATCCCTTATGTCAACATCCTGCAGCAGTTTCTGTAAACAAACATTGCCTCTGTAGGGAAGGGAAACTCCCTTTTTTTGATTGACAGAATCTGACTGCCACTGCTTGATCCTCCCACTTTTCACAGACCTACACGAACTGTTTTCCAAGCCCCTTTGTCCTTGGCCATGCTTTTCTGATGGCCATTTTTGTCCCTTTGCAATTTACACAGTTCAAAACTCAAGGGTACATTTAAAAAAAATAAAATGTGCTGTCTTAAAGTATGCAAATTTTTCCACGAAGTTCCTCAATTCTGGTGTTGTCCACATGCTGCCCAACTCAACGCAGCCCCCCTGCGATTCTGGGTATGTTTAAAACATTGTCCAACCCAGAGACAATTTAAAGTCATGCATAGTCTCCGTCCACGATGTGGATTAATATCTCCAGTATCTTCGGGGCTGAGGGATTTTGCGAACCCCTACAGAACTAAACACTGTAGAATTGTCAGCGAGCAACCCCACCCCTGACCTTATGACAGAGTAAAGGTCATAGATGAAGCAGTTAAAGATGATTGGATTGAGGGCACTGCCATGAGGAACTTCTGCAACAATGTCCTAGGGCTGCAATGATTGATGTTTGACAACCATGACCATCTTCCTGTCTGTCGGGTATGCTCAAGCCACTGGAGGTTTTCCCATTACCTCAGATTTGCTTGGGCTCTCTGGCACCATACTTGGTTGGGTGGGAGCTGCTTTGATGTTGAATCTTTCCTCGTAAATCAGAACTCTACTCTTTAACACGTCCATTACTTGAAATCCATCGCAATACATCCATACATTGGATATAGGGTATGTCGAGCAGGAAATCCTAGAAATGGAGGGGGAGAGGGGGTAGTCGACAAACAGCTCCTGAAGAATTTCCCACTCAAGTTCCTTTATGTTTACGCTATGTTGGACCCAGTGTAACTCAAACAAAAAATCTTGGCCTATGATTTTGAAGTGACCATTTCAAAGAAACTAAAGAGATTGAGATTTCTGGGCCATCTTCCAATGCTGACTTATTTGTGCCATCAATGTCAAAAAGGCTTTGCTCTTTAAATATTAGTTCTTGATGGCTGCCACTGAATTTAGACAGCTATTTTAATTTCAGGATTCAGCCAACAAACATACAATACTTGAGTTTTTCTCTTACGCTTTACAGCTTCATTCAAACACCTTGATTGTTTTATTTAAATTTAATTCACTGAAAGTTATCTTCTTTACTGACTGTGTTTTAAAAGGTGAAATTTATTAACCAAGCACAAAAGTTTTGAACAGGCTTGATAATCTGAGTCTTAGCTTACTTATATTTTCAGGCATCTGCCATAAGCATGACACCAGAAATTCTTTACAATAACTGCCTGACGATTGCTTCCTGGCAGCAAGCTTGACCTTTACTGTTTTGAGTTAGAATGCCATGTTATAAATACGCAAATGTAGCTTAGAGGCATTTAAATATGAACAAGAATTAAACATATTAAACAAGCTGATTATTCTGATGAACAATCTCTACATCAGATTTAAAGTGTATGTATAGTATTTATTTTATATAGACTTGATGACAAAGTTATCTTCTGCCTGTGAAATACAACAATACATTTTTCAGAGCTAGCACTTAAAAATTATACAGTTAATCAATCACTGCAAGGATTTAACTTGCATGGTTGTTTTATTTGTATAAAAAAAGAGACATCAGAAATGTATCTAAATATTAATACATTATCACTAAACTTTAGGGCCGAGAAATTGGATACTGCTGGAAAACGGGCGCGGGCACTGTGATGCGAGATATGTCCGCACCTGTTCAAAAAGCGCAGGCAGCACATCAACTTCGTACTGCCTGCTAATTACCATGATTATAGCGCACAGCCTAGCATGGAAAGCACTGCTGACAGGCTGTGCACTTAGCAGTGGGCCGAAGTTCGCGTTACTGGAGCAAGGCTAACTTTACTTAAAGCTAGCCTGCTCCTCTTCAAGGCAGTCTGCAGCTCTTAAAGCTGAGCTGCCGTCTGCCAATTAAAAATAATTAAAATTCCTTCAGCACTAGGCAGTCTGCTCCTCCGAGAGGTGAATTGCCTTCTGCTGATAAAAGAAACTAAAATTGCTTCAGCACTAGACTGTCTGCACATCTTAAAGGTCAGTTGCCTTCTGCTGATCAAAAATGCTAAAAGTGCTTTAGCACCAACACAAATGGCTCAACAAGCCAGGGAAAAGGGCACCCAGGGTCTCGGATGCTGCACTCGAGCTTTGTGCAGCGGGTCAACACTGGAAGAGACGCCCTCTACCCAATGGGGGCTAGGCGGCCCTCCAGAAAGAAACATGTGAGATCAGATCATCAAGGCGGTCACTGCCAGCAGTGTCGGCCCCAGGACCTAGCTCCAGTGCCCAAAGATGTTTCATGAACTCAGACAAGTGGTAAAGGTCAGTGAATGCATCTTCAAAAGCCATCTCCTAGCAACTGCACCACTAGTCACACACACTACTCCATGCACGACCCCCCCACCGAATCACTACCAACAATCTCTACCAAATACGAGGCACACCTCCCATTCCTAGCTTCACCTCACCCCCTTGGAGGAGATGGTGCTGGCCATTCTTGGCAGGCTGAGCCTTTGGCCAGCGGCAGGGCTTAAAGATTATAAGATGCTGGTATCCATATGCCTTTTCCCCCTTCTCACATTCCACTTCCCCCATATCCCACAATATCTTCTGATTTACAAGCTGCAAATGGTGTAAGCATGCACCTCTTGCTTTCCCCCATCTCCCCTCAACACAACCCTACCATGGTGCCTTCCTCATTTCAGACACCCAAGAAATCCTGCCAACCCAGCCAATGGGCCAACAAGAAGAGGGAGAGGAGAGCGAAGCAGAAGAAGAAGAAACACTGTCACTCGATTTCATTCTCCCAGCCATCAGCTCCTCAAGGTTGTCCTGCAAGGCCATCTGCAGTGTCCCCAGCTGGAAGTCAGCAGTCTTACACCAGCTATGCTGTAGCCACTGGGATAGCACTGTGCAAAATCACTAGGATAGGCAAAGGCATGCGCAAGACAGTCACTAAGGGAATGCACAAGGGTGATTAGTTGTTTTTCTGATGTAATATTGGATGCATTATGGATAAAGTTGGATTGGTAAGTTTGCTTTGTGGTGGCTTTTATTTCAGCATTTTGGCCAACAGGATGCTGTGATGGTCAGTAACCGAGGGAAGAGAAGGTGTGGGACAAATGTGGAAAGGGAAATTGGAGTTATGTTCACTGGTACCACAGGCGGATGATTCGAACCCAGATATCCTGGACAGAAAGGGGCTGTCTGGGTTGCATCCTTCCTTCTGCTTCCTCCTCTTCTGCTTCTTCCTCTTCTGTTTCCTCCTCCCTCTGCAAGCAGCTTGTCCTCTTTGCTGCCTCTGCTCCATCTCCATGTCATGCTGGAGCCCAAGGGGGACTGCAACTAGAGCCCCCTGGATTGGGAGCAAGTGGTGTTCTCAGAGGCCTTCCTTTAACAGCCAAAGCCTTGCAAACGTCCAGCTGCACTCCCTGCACACTTTAACAACTTTTTAAATGCACTGCACCAAGCCACTACCCCATTGAAATGTAAAGAAACCAGACCCAAAGCAAAAATCTAACCTTACCTGAAAGTTGTGCTTGTTCCTTTAAGAAGCACTGGCAGTGGCTCCGTTGTACTGCTGCACACATGTTCTTCTGTGCGTGGTTTGGAGAAGACGTTATTAAGAGCAACAACACCCAGAATCCCAGATTGTGCATTAGTTCAGGCGTTGCACGCCGATTGACGTCACAATCAGGATCATTTAATTATGGGGCGCAAGTGCAGGCAATGGCAGCGCTGCCAACCTGCCCAAAATGGTGGCCACCGCCTTCCATGCCAGAAGCAGACGGAAGCGAGGTGGCTGCCATTGTTTCTTCCAAACCTGCCTTAATGGCCAGCGCAAAGGGCTCCAATTTCCCGGCCATGATTTTTAAAAGCTAAGTTTGTGCCACTTAATCAACCCTTAACCTATCTTATATTTATAGCCTTATTGGTGTCCTGCATTATGGGGTTTCTCAATAAAAAAAAATTTTTTTAATCCCAAATATTCAACATAATGTTTGGTTCTATCTGTATATATTAGCCCACATGTCATAAGTCACTCTTTGGGAAAGTTGTTACATTGTTATAGTATCACATCGTTAAATGGAACTACTTTAGTATGGAACTACTTTGGTATGGTGTAGTTATATTGCTATGTGGCACACTGTGCACAGTGCAGCGTCGGACATCTTGTATCACTCCGCACCATGTGGCAGCACAGAAACAAGACAAGAATACAGCTAGTAAAAGCAGTAACTAAAATGAACTAAAAGTGTCTGTATTATTTATAGTATAAGAAGACAAGGAGACACAACATGGTGGCAACGGTATAAGTGAGTAAAAAATTGTGCTATACGAACTACGAATAAGACGAAAAATGATTTTATGAGCTGATTGTGAGTGCCAATGTCTGCGGTGATTTGAGAGTGAATCATACGGGAAACTAAAATGATGACTGTGCAAATGCACAGTCTAGATTTGTCTAGATTTGTATAATAGCTGGAGTTTGACTGAAGAGGAAAAGGAAAACCCTGCGACAATTTTTGATAATTTCAGCAACCATCTAGAGCCTAAATCCAATCACCGTATACACAGATACAAATTCCAGAGTCTAAGACAGGAACCCGGTAAAACAGCTGACAATTTCCTGACAAGGCTGAGAAATGAAGCCAGCAAGTGTAAATTTAAGGAAATGGAAGAAAGGCTTGTGGACCAGCTAATATGGGGGTCCGCGCATGTAGAGGTACAAAAAGCCCTGATAGGAAAAGAAAAGCTCGGAATAACAGAGGCTGTAGATACTGCGAGAGCTCATGAAGTCATGAAGCAGCAAATGAAAACGTTGATTTCTCAAATGGCTGACATGCGGACGGCTTCTGAGACGGACAACAGAGTGGATGCAGTGAGAGAAAAGTACAACACACAAAGACATGCACATGACAACGGGGGAAACATGTGCAGAAATTGTGGAAGACCACACAATTACACAGACAAGAGGAAATGTCCAGCATATGGAACAAGCTGCAATGCATGTAGCAAACTAAACCATTGGGAAAAGAGGTGTAGAATGAAGAAAGAAGGAACATACATCAAAAACAAAAGCGGACAGCAGAACCAGAGAAAGAAACACAATATCCATGCCATGGATGAGCAGGATGATGATGATGATCACGACAATGCACTAAACATCGAAACCTTAAAGATACAGCTTCACGAGATGTCCAGAGCAAAAAATACTCTGAGGAGAGAATTGCACACCATCATCCAAATCAAAAAAAAATCAAAGGTCGGCCCAAAACCATCAACTTAAAGTTGAAGCTGGACACAGGGGCTCAGAGCAACATTCTCCCATTGAGACTGTACCAGCAGATCTTTCCCAAAAACCTGAGAGAAGATGGCTACCCGAAAAATGGTTGTTTAAAGGCAAGTAATGTCACGCTGACAGTATACGGGGGGAGTGAGATTAAACAACTCGGAATAACCTTTATCAAAGGGACACATAAAAGAAAGAACATCAACTGCATGTTTTATGACACCAACACTGAGGGGCCAATGATCCTGGGATCAAACAGCTGCGAGAAGTTGAGATTGATCTCAGTGAATCACGAGCTGACGGAAACGCGACTGAAGATAGACAGCAACACCCCACTGGAGAACCGCCCACAAATCAAGAGTAAAAAAGACTTGATAGACATGTATCCGGAATGTTTCGATGATACAGTGGGATGTTTCGGAGATTTCCAATACCACATCACCATCGATCCAGAGGTAAAGCCCGTTATCCATGCTCCATGAAAAGTACCCATTGAGCTGAAGACAAAGCTTGAAAGAGAGCTGAAGGAGATGGAAGAAAAGGGAGTGATCGTAAAGGTCACTGAACCCACAGACTGGGTGAACTCAATTGTGGTACGAGAAAAGCCAAACGGGCGTCTCAGAATATGTTTGGACCCCAAAGATTTAAACCAGGCGATAAAGAGGGACCACTATCCCACCCCAACGCTAGAGGAGATTATGCCATCACTGGCAGGAGCCAAGGTTTTCTCAAAACTAGATGCCAGAAATGGATATTGGAACGTGAAGTTGGATGAGGAATCAACAACACTGACAACATTCAACACACCATTTGGGCGTTACAAATTCCTGCGGCTACCATTCGGGCTAAAGGTCAGTCAAGATATCTTTCAACAGAAAATAGACGAGACATACAGAGGCTGTGAAGGAGCTATAGGAATAGCTGATGATATTCAGATCTATGGAGCAGATGAAAGAGACCATGACATGCACCTACATGAGGCCATGGAGAGTACCAGGAAGGCTGGCATCAAGTTAAATGCAGATAAGTGCATAGTTAAAGTCAAGGAATGCCAATTCTTCGGTATGATTTATACACCAGAGGGAGTCAAGCCAAATCCAGAGAAGATTGTGGTGATTGCTGAAATGAAACCACCCAAAGACAAGAAAGAGCTGAGGAGTTACCTCGGCTTGGTCCAATACATGAGTTCTTTCATCCCACACATGTCGGAACATACAACAAATCTCAGAGAGCTATTGAAAGAAGACGCCAAATACCAGTGGTCTGAATCACATGAAAGGAATTTCGAACAACTTAAAGAACTGTTGTGCAAAGAAACAAGTCTGTCATATTATGACAGAAGAAAACCAGTCACTCTGCAAGTAGACGCTTCTACCAGAGGACTAGGGGCAGCTCTGGTGCAGGAAGGAAAGCCGATAGCTTTCGCATAAAAGGCCTTGACGTCAGCCGAGACGAGATACGCCAACATAGAAAGAGAACTATTAGCAGTAGTGTACGGATGCAAGAAATTCCATACATACCTATATGGCAGGCGATTTACAATAGAGAGTGACCATCGTCCACTAGAACAGATCTATAAGAAGAATCTGTGCAAAGCGCCTGCAAGACTGCAAAGACTACTTCTAAGGATCCAAAGCTATGACTTCACGCTTAAATATAAGCCAGGAAAGGAAATGGTGCTAGCAGATGCGTTGTCTCGATTGTCACCATATGAGAAACACGAGGTGGAGAGCCTAACAGTAAAAATCCACCACCTAGTGAATGTTACCCCTACAAAGCTCAGTCAAATCAGAGATGAGACTAGCAAAGATGAAGAGTTGCAACTACTCACACAACAAGTAATACAGGGGTGGCCGGAGAGAATCCAGCAGGTACAGGCGGCAATTCGTCAATACTGGACGATTAAAGATGATATTGCAGTAGAAGACGGTATTCTCCTTGCTGGATCGAGGATCATCGTGCCAAAGACGATGCAGACACAACTTCTCCATCTCATACATGTAGGCTACATGGGAATGGAGAAATGCAAGCTGAGAGCCAGATCAGCTGTATACTGGATAGGCATGTACAAAAATATCGAACAGATGGTTTCTGCATGTGGTATATGCCAGAAATACAGAAATGCACAACAGAAAGAGGAGATAATACCTAGTGAAATACCGTCAAGACCATGGCACACTGTTGGGGCAGATTTCTTCATGTGCAATCAAGGATGGTATCTCATAGTGGCAGATCACTGTTCCAAGTTTCCTTTTGTGAGAAGGATGAAAGATCTGAGAGCCACAACTACCACCAGAATTGCAAAGAGCTTGTTTGCTGAACAAGGAATCCCGGAAAAGGTAATCTGTGACAATGGAACCCAGTTCACATCGAGTGAATTCAGAGCTCTGGCAGAAAAGTATGGGTTCAAAATAGTAACCTCATCCCCACGTTTCCCAAGGGGACACGGGTTCATCGAAAGACAGATCCAGACTGTCAAGAGAACTTTCATCAAAAGTAGTGAGATGTGGGAAGACCAAGACCTTGCCCTCCTATCACTCAGATCAACACCACTGAAAGCAGACATGAAATCACCTGCGGAATTGCTGAATGGGAGGAAGTTTAAGACTACACTACCAGCAAAAATACATCCTCCCCAGGACCAGGAGGACTTCAGACAAAAGCTGGCAGAAGCACAAATTGTAGGAAGCAAACATTACGATAAACATGCAAAGACGCTACCAGAATTGCTGAATGGACAATCAGTGCATGTGCAAGACCCGGTGTTGAAAACCTGGAATCCAGCCAAGGTCATTGGAAAAGCTGATACTCCAAGATCCTACTTCGTAGAGGCTGAACCTGGTAACCAATACAGATGGAACAGACTCCACATCAGACCTTCACCTGAACTGGATAAGCAGCAGACAACATCAGCAACATTGACAACACCAGCTACCACAAGCAGTACAACACCAGAAACAAGCGCTATGAATCAAACAACCACGAGCATGCACACTCCAACTCCAAAGACGACAGCAACAACAACAACGAGAGCGGAACACACCAAAACACCGCAGAGAGGAATGTTCACCACCAAATCCACAAGATGGAGGGACAACATCCAAGCACCTGAGCGATATCGCAAATTTAAAAAAAACTCACGATTCTTTGTAGTTGATAATAATAGTTTAGATATAATAATTTTGTTAATTTAAATTGTTAAATTTCATGTTTTAGTTTTTTGAGAAAGAGGGATGTTACATTGTTATAGTATCACATCGTTAAATGGAACTACTATAGTATGGAACTACTTTGGTATGGTGTAGTTATATTGCTATGTGGCACACTGTGCACAGGCAGTGCACAGTGCACCGTCGGACATCTTGTATCACTCCGCACCATGCGGCAGCACAGAAACAAGGCAAGAATACAGCTAGTAAAAGCAGTAACTAAAATGAACTAAAAGTGTCTATTATTTATAGTATAAGAACACAAGGAGACACAGCAATAGTATCTTGGTGCAGGTCTGTCTTCTGTCAGAAACAGGAATCACCTGTGTAAACAGTACATTTTCTTGATTCTACATTGCTTTTGTTCTCATGCATGTGCATATTGTTAATTCCATCCCTTTCAAATCCATATTCCATAGTCTTGTTCCAGTGCTTACCAGTGATAAACATCAGCTTGTCTAAGAGAGCCTTTCCAATCTGGAAATGGAATGAAATCTATTCTTTGAAAGTCCAGTGTGCTTATATTGTAATTAAAATAATTAAAGCTGCTCTTTAGAAGGGAGAAAATGAAGCATGGCTGAGAACAAAATCAGAAAGAGTATTAAAGTTGTCTGAAAGCACTATACAATATATATCAATTAAACCATATTAGTAATATCATGCATTAATAAGTATCTTTTTTCTTAGTTTTCACTGCAAAAGGGCAACAGTAACACTGACCTTTAAGCATGATTAGCATTAAAAGATTCGAAACCAACTTCACAATTTGCCCAGAGGTTTTTTTTAAATCAATAAGCTGGCAAATGCATGCATATTTGAATTGTTGTTTTAGGGAGATTTGCTGATGACCTCTAAGTTGCTGTCGAATGACTTCATTAGCTTGCCCTGTAGTGGAGGTTTATATAAGGTATAGCAATTTCAAGAGCTTTAATTACCACCAGCTGACATTAGCAAATAAATATTTTATCCTAAAAAATAGGCTGCATGATTAATCATTAGATTTTATAAACCACAACCAAATCAAACCAACATTTACTGTATATAGTGCCCTTAATGTGGAAAAATCTGCATATGCTAAACAAATAATAAATGTGGCAAAATGTCCCAAAGAGTTCACACAACAATTGGATGCCAAACCAAGGAAGGAGATATTAGGAAGAATGACCAAAAGGTTGGTCAAAGGTAGGTTTTAAGGAAGGTCTTAAAAGAGCAGAGGGAGGTGGAGAAGCAGAAGGATTTTGGGAATGAATTGCAGAGTTAGCTGGCTGAAGATATAGCCATCAATGGTGGGGCATAGGGAGGAGGATGCACAGAGGCTGGAGTCAAAAGTATGGACAGTTCAAGGAGGGTTGTAGTGCTGGAGGAGGTTATAGTAATAGGGAGGAGATATTGTCATCATTGCAGCTTTCTTCGGTCTTCTAAAGAATCATCTGAGGGCTCGAAATTCGGCTCCTTTGCGCCTGCCCATAGCGCCTATGGGGGATGCTGATGGGGCGCAAAGGGCTTATCGCCTGGCGGGGGGGGGGGGGGCAAAAAGGTGCCTCCCGAGAAATTTGGTGGGGTGTTGCTGAGGCGCTACCCAATAGCGACGCACCCCCACCGGTAGTGCCCCAGGCTGCTGCACCACTGGTGATGAATTCATCGCCGTGTGCCGTGTCCCCTTACCACCCCATGGCAGAAATTCAGCTGCGCCCCGTGAGGCTGCCATGGGTGATGTCAGCGGTAACCTCGCGAGTCGCGAACCGAGCCGACCTCCGCTCGCGGGACGGTATTTAAAAGGGAGGTGCGGCCGCGACCCGTGCTGCCATTTTCTTTTTTTGGAGGTCGGCCCTCCGTGGTGGGCCGTGGTATGGTCCTGACCATCGTTTCCATCCCTGGCAACTGTTTGAACCTGAGCCAGACCCTATGGGGTCAATTTTCCCACTGGAGGCGGGTTGGAGGCGGGTTTCAGTTTAGGTGGGTTCCAAACCTGCCTCCACTGATAGGTTTGAAAAGATTGCGATTTTCCCCTGATTGGCCACTTGATTTCAGAGGTGTGGGTTGCCCTTGGTCAATTAGTGTTTGGGGACTGAAACTCGCCTCTGCTGACATCACTTTTCCAGTCTCATTTAAGGGCTGCTTGCTGCCTTGGATCATTTCACAGGATTTCTACCTATGCGGCACCACCTGCAACATATTTTGAGAAACCACTATGTTCAATTCCAAGGCAAGGGCCACCCCGAGGCTCTCAGATGAGGCGCTGCAAATGTTGTTTGAGGGGGTGACAGCTAGCAGGGAGGTGCTCTTCTACTCATCTGGGAGGAAGAGGCCTCCCAAAGAAACCAAGGCTGTGTGGGTCCAGCTGGCAAGGGATATAACCTCCAGATCTGTGTTCAGATTGGGTGAATGTTTATGTGTATTGATGAAATGCCATCCCAGTTGAAAAGCATTAAAATGATTTGATGGCAAAATGTTGACGTTATGTCATCTGTTCTTTCACCTTAGGCAGCTCCACATTGTGGGCTCCGCCATACTTGCATTGTCAAGTTGGTGGCCAGAGTGAAAGGAGACCAGAGAGTCATGTCCATTGTCAATGATATCTTAAGATGGAGCTAAGGACATGTGCTAACATAGCCAACCTATGCAAATCTGGCCAGGATAAGTGCATCCCTTGCATCACGGGCAGCCATGAGCTCACGTGCTGCCGCTGCTGCTGGTCGATAGACCGGCGCTCGGTCCTCCTCCTGCTCCTCTTTCTCCTGCTCCTCCTCAGCCTCCTCATCCCCCTCCTCCTCCTCCTCCTCCTCCTCATCATCCTCATCTGAGGAGGCTTGGAACTGAGCCACTTGCTCATCAGGAAGCTGCAAGCCATGACGCTGTGCGATGTTGTGCAGTGCACAGCAGACCACGAGCATTCTGGAGACCCTGTCTGCTGAATACTGCAGGGCTCCACCTGATCGATCAAGGCATCAGAAGCGCATCAATCCAATGGTTTGCTCGATGATGGACCTGTTCGAAGTGTGGCTGGCGTTGTAGTGCTCTTCAGCCTCGTTAGCTGGCCTCCTGATCGGCATCATTAGCCACTTCTTCAGGGGGTAGCCTTTGTCACCAAGGAGCCATTCGTTAAGTTGATTTGGTGGATTGAAAAGCGGAGGAACACGAGAGTTCCGCAGGATGAAAGAGTCGTGGCAACTACCACAGAACTTGGTGCAAACATGCAAAAACTCCTTCTTGTGGGTACACACCAGCTGTACGTTGAGAGAGTGGAAGCCCTTGTGGTTGACAACGATAGCTGGGTTGTGATGGGGTGCCCTAAGGGCCACATGTATGCATTCTATGACACCCTGCACCATTGGCAAGCCTGCCATATTTGCAAAGCCAACTGAACGCTCGGTTATACTTGCTTGATCCCTTAAGAACTGGATGTAATTGTGCGCCTTTGCGAAAAGGGCATCGGTAATCTGCGTGATGCAACTCTGGGTGACCGACTGGGAGATGCCGCTGATGTCTGCTGATGATCCCTGGAAGGAGCCAGAGGCAAAAAAGTTGAGTGTGGTGGTGACTTTGACAGCCACTGGTAAGGGGTGTCCACCCGTTCCTCTGGGCTCCAGGCCTTGCTGCAGCAGTCCGCAGATGTCTTGGACAACCTCTCGCGAAACTCTCAGCCTCCTTTGGCACTGCTGCTCACTCATGTTGAGGTAGCTCATCCTCTGTCTGTAAACCTTCTGTTGGGGGTATCTCCTGCGGCGAGTTGCCTCGATGCGCTGGCGCCTTCTGCCCTGTGCAGTGTCAGGTGGCTGAGCAGGAGGTTGGGGCTCCTGCTGCTGTTGCTGCTGAGCTGTCTGGTTCTGCTGCTGCCGTGGATGCTCCTCATCCGAATCTGAGGTCTATGGTGAAAGGAAATGAATAGTTCCCATGCTGCTGGCAGATACCTCCGTTGGGGAAGCGCTCATTGCAAGCGGGGAGAGGGTCTTCCAAGAAGGTCCCATAGTTGAGTGATAGAAGCTGCAGCACCTCCGACTTCGGTAGGCCTGCTAAAAGTGCTGAAAGGCCTTTTAAAGCAAAGTTCTGCCACCTGCAACTAATCCCTGATGAAAGCTCCATTTTAGTGGTGAAGCTGCAGCTGTGAGGAGGCCACCCACTTGTCAACCCACCAGGTTTAGCTTGCGTGGTTCAGGAGGGTAGTGGAAATTGCTGAAAATGTCGAAAATAATGAGGGCCTCTCAAAATAGGATTAGAGAGGCCCTTAATGACCATTTAAGGCTCTTATCAACCTCTCTGGCACGCTGGAGGCGGGACCGTTTCGCACCCTGCAAAACCAGCACCGGCAAAATTGCACGGAGGCGGGTTGGAGGCGGGTTCCGAACCCGCACTCATTTTTTGCGATTTTCCCGCCTTTCCCTCCTCCAAACCCACTTCCTTGGGGCTGGGAAAATCGCCCCCTTGGTGTTGTGTTTGACCTCGAGTTGAGCTCCCGCCCACATATCCACTCCATTACTAAGCCTGCCTAATTCCACCTCCCTAACATTACCTGGCTAAGACCCTGCCTCAGCTCATCTGCTGCTGAAACTCTCACCCTACCTTTGTTACCTCTAGACGTGACTATTCCAATACTCTAAAGGCTGGCCTCCCATCTTCTACCCCACATAAACCTGCACTCATCCAAAACTCTGCTGCTTGTACCTTAACTCGCACCAAGTCTCGTTCACCCATCACCTCTATGCTTGTTGACCCACACTGCTTCCCGGTCCGACAATGCCTCAATTTTAAAATCATCATCCTTGTTTTCAAATCCCTCCATGGCCTCGCACTTGTCCTCCATATCTGGCCTCTTGCGCATCCCTGATTTTAATCGTTCCACCATTGGTGGCCGTGCTTTCAGCTGTCTTGGTCCTAAGCTCTGAAATTCCCTCCCTAAACCTCTTTGCCTCTCTACCTTGTAAGGAGTTTCCTCTCTGAGGTTGCAGAGGTTTCTCTTGCCAGAGGCCTCTCTCTCTCTTTTGCACAGTAAAACCTTGAGTGGTTCGACCTACTCGCCCCTTAGGTTCTAGACACTGGACTTAGGTGCAGGAACTACAATGCAGAGAATACTCTTATAGACCAAGTTTAATGAAACGATATGAAATTTTATTGTATAAGGAAAAACAAATCAAATGCAAGCAAAATAAGAGGGTACATGGGAGGGAAAAACAAATCATAACAATACAGTACCAGCTAAAATAGATACAGGCATATTATACTTTACAAAAGTCATCATGAAATGGGGAAACACACGGAACATCGAGGGACAACAACTCATGTTAATTATACCCAAAATGCCCACCCCCTTAAACCTATCTAGATCCGATTATGTAGGGCCAGAAACATGCTCACCAATCCAACTAGGAATTGCAAGGTTTTGAAACAGGTCTGCGTTTTGATCCTTTCAGGCATCCTGTCTCCTCGTGGTCAGCGCTGCGGACTGTGAGCTGCGACACACCTTCTCTTCCTCGAGGTGAAGGTCACGGACAGGCTGGATCTCAGCGGGCCTGGATGTCGATGTGGGGGGGGGGAAGAGACCATCTGCTTGACCACGGTTGGAAGCCTCTAGCCAGCTTTCATATAGGTTTCTTCTGTAGTTTTGTCTCATCAAAACGGCCCGGGGTTTGTTGACGATCTCCCGATGGTTACCCCGGGGCGGGACATCGACTCGAACCGTTTTCTTGGTCTCTGGATACCTCTCTGAAGATTCCTTCTATCGTTGTAAAGAAGATTCTATGAAGCACTCTGAAGCTCTCTGTGATGGCTCTGATGGCTCCCGATCGCTACCCCGGGTGTCTCCAATTATACTTCTCAGATGAGGCCTTTATCTCCCGCCAAATCAAGGTTAGTCTTTGTTTAACTTTTGGCGGGCTTGGATCACAACGGGGCGTTATTATATTTTAAACTGCTTTAGGATGGCCGGTGACGGCCATCTCTGGTCTGGAATGACCTGGTAATGATTTAATGTCTTCTTGATGTCTTAAACGGGTCCTTGATGCTTTCCTCATGAATATGAAACTGTTCCCCTTTGTCTGGGTAAACATTTAGATGGCCTTTATCTACAGGCCGATCTTGACTGGATCTGCATCCAATCTATATGTATGTGTATGTGTCTGGTTTCATTCTCTCAGAAATGGCTTCCAGAACTTACTGTGGGTTGAATCCACAAAGGCTGTCTGGGGACAGCAGGAACCATTTTAAAGTGTTCAAAAGTCAGTCACGGGGTCTGGCGGCCATTTTATATGCCCCTTTTTCTGGGCTTCTTTTAAAACAGTCATTTAAAACCAAGGCCTCTTCTGCCAAAGGACCCTTATAATACAATATTAATTTTGCGAATTCTACAACCTTTCTCTCCACCTTTAAGACGCTCCTTAAAAACTACCTCTTTGACCAAGCTTTTGGTCATCTGTCCTAATATCTCCTTCTGTGACTCAGTGCCAAAAATGTTTTAATTGATAACGCAATTGTTAAGCACCTTGGGACATTTTGCTATGTTGAAGGTGCTATAAATGCAAGTTGTTGTGTATGATATTTTATCATAATGAAAATGATGTAAAACTCTGGTCGAAAAGAAAAAATCTTTTTTCTTTAAGTCAATACATGTTTACCTTTAAATATTGATAACTAGATTCACAGTCTGTAGATTTGTTGTAGGTATATTGGTACATTTAAAAAAAATAATGTTGGGTCATGCTGTAATGTTGGAGCATGCAAATGTTCATCGATTTCTGTCAGTAGTGTCACAGAAATCTTTTCATAACTTTTTTCTGAATTTCCATATAAATCAGCAATCTTCAGTGCAGCCCAAGATATAAACTGATCAGAGCAAGATTTTCCACAGGAAACCTCCAAGGATTTAAATGATCTCATACCAAGAGCTTCTCATGGTGAAAGTCTAATTGTAGTCAATGCATCACACTCATGTTCTGTGTCCTATCTGCAATGGTTACCAGTCTTCTATTATTAAAAATTAAAACAATTATAAAGGCATTTAATCCTTTTGTATTATTGAAGTACCCCTGTACTACCCAAGCATCATGGCTGTAATTCTCAATGTGACAGGTACCTAACTGATTACTAGGAATGTCATAAGTTTGAAACATAAAGCAGGACCAATATATTTTCCTCAGAGGGAGTGCAAACTGATGTGTAAGTGACCTCTGACTTCTCTTTGCACCTTTTAATGAACAGTATCATTGAGAGAGGCCTGTGTAAACAATATTGGCACCTCATTTTTTTCAAACAGGGAATGGTATGTGTCATAAGCTGAAGGGGAGGTTAAAAGAGGTAAAACATTTTTTTAATGAAATAAGCATCTTAAGGCTATATGTTCTTTAATGATATATTTTAGAAATTAATGAATAAAAATAAAAAGATAGCAGGAGTCACTGTCATTCCCCCTCAACACCCCAGTTCGAGAACCACTGTCTTAAGTGACCTGGCAAGCCACTCAGTTGTCAATAATCACTACACGTTCAGTAAAAAGAAAGAAACTGAACAGACAAGGCTAAAGGAATCTCAGCCCGGTTGAACCTGCAAAGTTCTCCTCATTAACATACGGTGCCCAAGTTGGGAGAGCTGCCTCACAGACTAGTCAAGCAGCAGCCTGACACAATCATACTAACAAAATTATATCTATCAGCGAACGTTCTAGAGTCCTCCTCCACCATCCCACAGGTGGGGTAGAGTCATCGGAGGTGGGGCATAGTGACATAGTTGGGTGGGCTTTGACCTGCAAGTCCCCAACCTTGGCTCTGATCTCATGAAGTCTCATGGCTTCATGTTAAACAAGGCCAACAAAACCTCCTGCTGATCACCATCTACTGCCTCTCCTCAACTAATGAATCAATATTCCTCCATGCTGAACACTACATTTTAAGACATCTAATCTGTATTAATTATATACGTTTTTGAATTTGAACTCTAATAATTTATTAACTGTTTTGGACATCCCTTCTATTTTATGATTCTGAGAAAGATGTTTAAAAATGGCCTCCATTCACATAATGTTCTAAATTTTACGATGCTGTTCCAGTTTAACAATCGAAGAGCAGAATGATAATAGAAATGCTTCTGTTGTGACATCTACCATTGTAGAGAGACACAATGTAGAAGTATGGATTCTTATATTTATGACTGCAAAATATTGGCCTCGAGGACTGCATTATTCACAGTGCAGAGACATGCATTGCTTAGCAGTAATAAACTGTTTCTCTATTACATAGAAAATAGCTTAAAAATATGTGTCTTGCCAATCATATCTTTATGGTGCACATAACACCATAGAAATGGTAGTATTTTACTCCCTAATAAAAGCTAAGAGACAGAGATTGACAGAAGGAATATTGGGGTGTGCTGACAAGTAACATAGAAAGAAAAATGAGCACATCAATAAGAGAAGTGCAAGTTTTAGGTCAGTGACCTTGAAGGAATTTTATAGAATTTAACTCTGCAAGATCTAAACTAGTCAGTAAGTTAAAAAGGAATCATGAAAATGTAGCAATACCTGAATATTTGATCTTTTGCAACAATAATGAGCCAATACCTCTCCAATTTTAACAACATTACATTATTTCTGGTGTTTTTGATTCTGATGTGGGTTTTTTATTCCTGGATGTGAGTAAATATGAACCATGAATCAATCTGAAATAATGCCATGGCCTTTGGGTTTTTTATACAGTTAATCCAAATGCAGACAGACGTTAGAAAGTAGCTTAGTAAATTATTTTGCTGCAAGCATACTTCTTTATGACAACTTTGGAAATCTACCAGATGTATTAAAATATCATCCTGCCATTTGATGACGGTTTGTGACACTGCAATTGTCCTTTTTGATGCATTCTACAAACAAATATATTAACCCATTGAGGGCTGTAGTCCTGTACCTGTATCATTGTGGCATTAAGATCAAAATTGTTGTGGTTTTAAAATTCGTCCTAATTTATTTATTCCACCGATACCATGAATTAATTAATGTCACAATAGCTCTCAAATTCCACTTTATAAGACTCCTCTGTAGAAATATATATACAATCAGTTTTGCAGATTTTATTTGAAGAGGAGACATATTTTGAAAGCTAAATGAATGAAAGTTTCTGAGTAATAAATACTCCTGATTCTTCTGTCCATTAACTCATCTATTTTTGTCAGCTCCATGGCACCTGCCACAATTTTCAACACACAATAGTACAGAGGACAAAGTAATGCTGCTGATGGAGAAGGTGGTGTAGAATGAGAGGAATGATAGGAAGCCATTTTAATTACCAACACATTTCAGTTAATCTTTTAAAGCAGATTTGAAGCTGCATTATCCTTCCCATAGACTTTGTACATGATTATTTTGAGAAATGGAACAAAGACACATTTGCTTGGATTTTGTTATTTTTGTACAGTATCTCCTTCTACAAGTTCTTTGAAATTTGTTAAAATAATCTAAATACTATACAGTAATCTACATATTGATAGAACTATTCTGGTCTACTATTACTGAAGTGATATTAGCAGACACACGACTAAAAATTCAAATAAGGCTAATTGACAACAATAAAAATGTTAAGGTAATGTGTTACCCTGCTGACTGTTTCTGCCAGGACCACTCAGCTCCAGACCTCATCACAGCCTTGGTCCAAACAGGTCCAAACAGGGACAATAGAGCTGAATTCCAGAGGTGAGGTGAGAGTGACTGCCTTTGACATCAAGGCATCATTTGACCGAGTGTGGCTCCAAGGAGCCCTAGTAAAATTGAAGTCAATGGGGATCAAAGGGAAAACTCTCCACTGACTGGAGTCATAGCTAGCACAAAGGAAGATTGTTGTGCTTGTTGGAGGTCAATCATATCAGCCTCAATACATCGCTGCAGGAGTTCCTCAGGGCAGTGTCCTAGGCCCAACCATCTTCAGCTGCTTCATCAATGACCTTTCCTCCATCATAAGGTCAGAAGTGGGGATATTCACTAATGATTGCACCATGTTCAGTTCCATTCGCTATTCCTCAGATAATGAAGCAGTCTGTGCCCACATGCAGCAAGACCTGGACGACATCCAGGCTTGGACTGATAAGTGGCAAATAACATTTGTGCCACACAAGTGCCAGGCAATGACTATCTCCATCAAGACATTCAATGGCATTTACCATTGTTGAATCCCCCACCATGAACATCATGGGGGTCACAATTGGCCAGAAACTTAATTGGACCAGCTACATAAATATTGTGGCTACAAGAGGCCAGAAGTTGGGTAGTCTGTGGTGAGCAACTCACCTCCTGACACCCCAAAGCCTTTCCACCACCTACAAAGCACAAGTCAGGAGTGTGATGGGATACTTTCCACTTGCCTGGATGAGTGCAGCTCCAACAACACTCAAGAAGCTCGACACCATCCAAGACAAAGCAGCCAGCTTGATTTGCACCTGATCCACCACATTAAACATTCACTCCCACCACCACAGACACAAAGTGGCTGCAGTGTGTATCATGTACAAAATGCACTGCAGTAACTTGCCAAGTCTTCTTTGACAGCACCTCCCAAATCCACGACTTCTGCTACCTAGAAGGACAATGGCAGCAGGTACATGGGAACACCACCACCTCCATGTTTCCCTCCAAGTCACACACCATCCTGACTTGAAACTATATTGCCATTCCTTCATCATCACTGCGTCAAAATCCTGGAATTCCCGATCTAACAGCACTGTGGGAGTACCTTCACCAAACATACTTCAGCGGTTCAAAAAGGGAGCTCACCACCACCTTCTCAAGGGCAACTCCACGTGATATCAAGAAATGGCTGAGCGCACTGGATACAGCAAAGGCTATGGGCCCTGACAACATCCCGGCTATCATGTTGAAGACTTGTGCTCCAGAACTAGCCGTGCCACTAGCCAAGCTGTTCCAGTACAGCTACTACACTGGTATCTATCCGACAATGTGAAAAACTGCCCAGGTATGTCCTGTCCGCAAAAAGCAGGACAAACCCAACCCAGCCAATTACTGCCCCATCAGTCTACTCTCAACCATCAGCAAAGTGATGGAAGGTGTCAGCGACAGTGCTATCAAGCAGCACTTACTCACCAAAAACTTGCTCACTGATGCCAAGTTTGGGTTCCACCAAGACTACTCGGCTCCCGACCTCATTACAGCCTTGGTCCAAACATGGACAAAGGAGCTGAATTCCAGAGGTGAGGTGAGAGTGACTGCCCTTGACATCAAGGCGGCATTTGATTGAGTGTGGCATCAAGGAGCCCTAGTAAAACTGAAGTCAATGGGAATCGGGGGGAAAATGCTCCACTGGCTGGAGTCATACCTAGCACAAAGGAAGATGGTTATGGTGGTTGAAGGTCAATCATCACAGCCCCAGGACATCACTGCAGGAGTTCCTCAGGGCAGTGTCCTAGGCCCAACCATCTTCAGCTGCTTCATCAATGACCTTCCCTCCAACATAAGGTCAGAAATGAGGATGTTGGCTGATGACTGCACAGTGTTTAGCGCCATTCACAACTCCTCAGGTAATGAAGCAGTCCATGCCTGCATGCAACAAGACCTGGACGACGTTCAGGCTTGGGCTGATAAGTGGCAGGTAACATTCGTGCCACAGAAGTGCCAGGCAATGACTAACTCCAACAAGTGAGAGTCTAACCACCTCCCCTTGACATTCAACGGCATTACCATTGGCGAATCCCACACCATCAACATCCTGGGGGGTCACCATTGACCAGAAACTTAACTGGGCCAGCCACATAAATATTGTGGCAACAAGAGCAGGTCAGAGGCTAGGTATTCTGCGGCGAGTGTCTCACCTCCTGACTCCCCAAAGCCTTTCCACCATCTACAAGGCACAAGTCAGGTGTGTGATGGAATGCTCGCCACTTGCCTGGATGAGTGCAGCTCCAACAACACTCAAGAAGCTCTACACCATCCTGGACAAAGCAGCCCACTTGATTGGCACCTCATCCATCACCTTAAATAATCACTCCCTCCATTACCGGCGTACCATGTCTGTAGTATATAGCAACTCGCCAAGGCTCCTTCTACAGCACCTCCCACACCTGTGACCTCTACCACCTAGAAGGACACTGGCAGCAGACGCAAGGAAACACCACCATTTCCATGTTCCCCTCCAAGTCACACACCATCCTGACTTGGAATTTATTGCCATTCCTTCATTGTCGCTGGGTCAAAATCCTGGAACTCCCTACCTAACAGCACTGTGGGAGTAACTTCACCACACGGACTGCAGCGGTTCATGATGGAGGCCCACCAGCACCTTCTGAATGGCACTTAGTGATAGGCAATACACCTCTATCTTCTTTACAGTTATATTTGGGGTTAACCATCAATGGCTTTGTCTATTGACAGCTGTCAGCTGTTTATGTACTTTCATGGTTTTGGGGCCATTGATGCTGTTGAAAATTTTGACAATGCTGTCATGCTAACTAAAACAGCTTGCATTTGTATAGTGCCTTTAACATAGATAAATGTCCCAAGATCATTCACAGGGTTGTGGGGAAAACAGATGCTGAGCCAAAGAAGGAGACATTAGAAAAGATGACCAAAAGTTTGGTCAAATATCTAGGTTTAAAATAGGACTTTAAAAGAGGCGGAGAGGTTTAGGGAGGAAATCCAAAAGTGGGAACTGGAGACTGAAGGCACGTCTGCTAATGGTAGGCTAAGGGATGAGGAATGAAAAGTCAGAGGAACAAACACTCCAGGGGCTGGTTGCAGAGATAGGGAGGGGTGAGACAATAGAGGGATTTAAAGACAAAGGCCTAGAAATTCACTGGCCTTAGCGCCGCTTTTGAGGCGCTAGAGGGCCTAGCGGCGAAGTTATGGCCAGTTTTGAAATTGACAGGGGCCCTAAATCGGCGTTAGGCCGGTAGCGCTGCGCCGGCACCGATGACGTCATCGGTGTGCGCAGCGTCCCGGTTGCCATGGTAACCCGCCCGAACTCGGAAATTGAGTTGCGGCCGCCTCGCCCGTGGCAGCCGCAAGCAACGTTCTGGCAGAGGTGCCTTACAGAACGTTGCGCCGGCGCATTAAAGGCCCCGCGGCGGCCGGCCGCTTTCCCGCCGCCCGCCTGGCCGCAGCTCCCTCCCCGGACTTCCCCCCCCCCCCCCCCCCGGAACAGAAGCAAGCCCGGCACTTGTCCGAGGTGCCGGGCTCATTTTTAAAAAGATTATCGCGGGCCGCGGCCAGGTGCAGGCAGCTCCTCCTTAAGGGAAGGAGGAGGCCTGCACTTCCCGAACCTGCCGCACCGCAGCGGGCGCCGCAGCGCCGGAATAGCGCCGAAATTCAGCGCATAGCGCCAGTTTTCAGGCGCTAACAGCTTTCAGCAGCGCCGGCAGCCGTTTGGGCGCAGAAGTAGTGAATTTTTGGCCCGCCCAGCGCGACTTAGCTCCGGCACTAACTTCCGGCGCTAAAGCCGTCGCTGCGCCAAAACCCAATTTCTAGGCCAAAGATGAGAAATTTAGATTTGAAATGATTGGGGGACCAGGAGCAGCTAAAGGCACTACAATTGGTCTCACCACCTATTGGCTGGGATGGTAATCTGTCTGGATCTCTACTTCTGAATACTTTTTGGTCAGTCCTGCTGGAATGTACATCTGTGTGAATGTTTGGTGAAGAGGATAGTCAAATAGCCTAACAACACACTGTCCAGACTTGCACATTAAGCGTGAGTTAAGTGAGATATTAGAAGGCCGCCCGCACCTGCGGACCTAAACCCAAACATGATTTAGTGTCTTCAGAAAAGCAGGGGAAGATTTCTTTTTTGAAAAGTGAGACGAATGAGTTAAGAATCATCATCACAGGCATACCGCACATTGCAGAAATAAAGTTGAGACAAATTTTGTGCAAATGCTCAGTAAGTGATTTTGGATGTTACATGCTGTCCGTGAAAGGGTTGTCAAACCTCATTCCTAGTTTATGGAGACGAAACAAAGACTGCACTTTACCAATTAGTATTATTCAATAAAGATTAAATTAAAAACATACTGTTATTGCATCCCAAAGGGGCATTAACTTTGATGAGTGTACAAATACCTTTCTTTGTTATGTGTGCATGATCCTGCAAATAGCGTGCTTGTCTCATTATACAAGCACACCTGAAAAGATTGAACATTATCCCTTTTCCACTGACCTGTGGCTACCACTGAGTTCATTAGTGCAGAACATCCTTTCCACTGACTGAGTCTGCCCCATTGTTCGTGCTGGCCAGGGTCAAGTCAAGGGCATACAGCCTAGATTGGACTCATTTGTCACAGGGTCTAGTAACAAAGCTGATTTCAGCAGAGACGGGGCAGGTTTCATGGGGCAGGCTGCAACCTTTGACCTTAAGTGCTCAGGGCAACTGAAGCTCGCACAGATGGTACACCACAGTTAAAGCATTTATGTGCAAAAGGGTGCAAATTACAAAAATAAAGTTTGGTCGCTCAGCAGATTTTTTTTTAAGTGCTCAGATTGTTTGCAGGTTTTTGACAGTCCAAAATTGCACCTTGAGCAGTTGTGATAATCACAGCACTTTTCTGTCTAAAAAGAAAAAAAATTCAGTTGGGAGCTTATTGCTTAACTTGTGTAACTGTATAAGTGCAGTAATTTAGTCTGGAGCCTCAGTTTTCCATGGTCAGCAGGAGCCTGCATGAACAATGGATCGTGCTGAGGTAGCATGTGGAAAATGACTTTAATATAGTATATAGAAAGGCTTATTGCT
This sequence comes from Somniosus microcephalus, assembly GCF_052327205.1. Lineage (NCBI taxonomy): Eukaryota > Metazoa > Chordata > Chondrichthyes > Squaliformes > Somniosidae > Somniosus > Somniosus microcephalus. The sequence goes on along the minus strand of NC_140987.1, from coordinate 194,845,183 downwards.
TTGGTCAAAAGGCTTCAGTGAAGATGGTGTATTCAGCCACTTGGGAAGCACAGACCTGTCACAGAACTCCATGACTGATACACTGGAGCTGCTTATGAGGTCTCTAATGGAAAAAACGACAAGCAAAGTTATAAAGGTTACATTTGACATGTACTTCACCATTGTCTCACATTTATCCACAGTACTTTTCAAATCTGTTGTACTTTATTTTCCCTATGCCTTAATATAAATAATGCTTTGAGTTTAATTGAATTTCTATATATTATTTTCAGCACGATTATTTTCTTTCTTCTCAAAAATACAGATGGTTTCCACTAAAAGATGCAAGTGTCTCTTTAGATACTCCTAATACTGAACATTAGAACATTAGGAGAATATATAAAATAGAATGCCTTTGCATGAGTAGTGTTTTGTAAATAAAATTGTTAGCGCAACAAGATGAGTTGTTATGTTTATTTTGTTTGGAGATATTTATTACAGTAAGACTTCTACGGGTTGCACCGCAGTTATCGAGCAAGGTGCCAGGTTCAATTCTTGGTGTGTGCTGAGTTACTTATACAATTGGCCTCAGTATCCCTGGATTTGGGAAGGGAAATTGATCCCACTCCTGACCAATGTTCCTGCTCATTTTCTTTGGGTGCATGGCCCCTTTAACGGGCATTTAACATTGCTCCTGACCATTATCTAGTGACTCCTAGCTTCATATGTGAGCATTGGGTGAGGGAAGGATTTAACATGACTTCCACTCACATTCAAATAGACTGCTGTCTAACATAAATAACAGCTGCTTAGGCAAGGTACCAGAGGATAACCAGTACTTGTGGATCCTTATCCCAACAAGGCGTCACCATCTTCAGGAGAAAAGGAGGGAAGAGGAAATACTTCATGTAATGGAGCTTCTTTTGCACTGAATATCTCCCATGATTCCAAACCTTTGTTTATCTTCGGTGTATTGAAATGTTAATAATTTAGAACATTTCAGGATACCTTTGACATTCATTACCTGTGATAATCTCCAGACTCAATAGTTTCCCAGTAGTTGCCTTTTCCTCATTCTCAATTTATAAATTGCTTGATCTTGCCTTTCAAAGCCTTACCAGCTAAAGCAGATCTCATTCGGAACATAAGAACATAAGAAATAGGAGCAGGAATAGGCCACTTGGCCCCTCGAGCCTGCTGATCATGGGCTCAAAGCCACTTCCCTGCCCGCTCCCCAACTTTGCCAACACCTTCAAGTTTTTCCTCTCCACCACCTCCCATCTCAAGGATTTTATTCTTGAATTTTCTGTATGCAGATGATTCTGAACAAGTAAGGAAAAATGAAACAATACTAATATTTTGACAAAAGCCTATGATATTGATTCTTTAATATTCCCTAGTCCTGCCTCCGTGCCACATTTCCTTATGAAACTAATTTCAGTGTCATGGACTTTTTAAGTCTATAAACTCCTAACAGGAGCCTGGTCACCAGGTCCGTCTTTCTATTTCTCTGTTGTTATTGTGCTTTCTTCTGCTTCTCTCTACCCTTTTTTTTATAGTTAATCTTCGCTTTCTGTTTCTTTCTGCCTGATTCTTATTTTTATTTTTTCCTGCTTCTTGTTTCTCTGGGTTTCTATAGTTTTTCTTTCATTTTACATTACTTATTTTTTCTTAAAGATTTTTTTCTTGTGTTTATTATTTTGTGTTTCATTCTGGATGTGAAATTCCATACGCTGAAAAACAGGCACGGGCACCACGATGCACGATATATCTGCGCCCATTCAAGGAGTGCAGGCAGCACATCAACAGGCCAGGGAAAGGGCACCCAGGGTCTCAGACGCAGCACTCAAGGCCTTTGTGCAGGGGGTGAACACTGGAAGAGAGGTCCTATACTCACGGGGCCAGGAGGTCCTCTAGATTGAAGGATGTGGGACTAGATCACCAAGGCGTTCACTGCCAGCAGTGTCTCCTCCAGGACGTGGCTCCAGTGCCCAAGGATGTTTCATGACCTCAGATGAATGGTCAAAGTCAGTGAATGCATCTTCAAAAGCCATCTCCTACCAACGGCACCACTAGACTCACACACTGTTCAACGCATGACCCCCCCCGCCACCAATCACTCACCCACCAACAATCTCGACCAAACGCGAGACACACCTCACATTCCGAGCTTCATCTCACCCCCTTGGAGGAGACGGTGCTGGCCATTCTTGGCAGGGGCATGGCTGAACCCGTGGCCTGCGGCGGGGCTGAAAGAATGCAACATGCTGGTATCTTCATGTGTTATCCTCCTTCTCACATCCCACTTCCCCTCATTCCACAATCTCTTCTGATGTACAAGCTGCACAGGGTGTGAGCATGCACCTTTTGTTTTCCTGCCCTCCCCTCACCACAACCCTACCCTTGTGCCTTGCTCATTTCAGACATCCAAGAAATGCAGCCTGCCCAGCCAGAGGTTGACCAAGAAGAGGGAGAGGAGAGTGAAGAAGAAGAAGAAAAATCGTCACTCGATTTCACACTCCCAGCCACTAGCTCCTCGAGGTCATCCTGCAAGGCCATCTGCAGTGTCCCCCACTGAAAGTCAGCAATCTTCTACCAGCCATGCTGCAGCCACTGGGGTAGCACTGTGTTAGAGCAGTAGGATAGGCAAAGGCACACGCAAGACACTCACTAAGGGAATGCACAAGGGTGATTAGCTGATTTCCTGACGTAATATTGGATGCATATATGGATAAAGTTGGATTGGAAAGTGTGCTTTGTGGTGGCTTTTATTTTAACAGTGTGGCCAAGAGGACGCTGTGATGGTCAGTAACAGAGGGAAGGTAAGGTGTGGGATTAATGTTGAAAGGGGAATTGGGGTTGTGTTCACTGGTACCACAGGCGGATGATTCGATCCCAGATATCCTGGTCAGAAAGGGCTGACTAGGTTGTCTCCTTCCTTCCGCTTACTCCTCTTCTGCTTCCTCCTCATCTGCTTCCTCCTCTTCTGCTACCTCCTCTTCCTCATCTTCCTCTTCTTCTTTCTCCTCCTTTTCCTCCTCCCTCTGCAAGCAGCTTGTCTCCTTTGCTGCCTCTACTTCATCTCCATGTGATGTTGCTGCCCAAGAGGGACTGCAACTGAAGGCCTCCAGGACTGGAAGAAAGTGGTGTTCTCAGAGGCCTTCCTTTAAGAGCCAAAGGCTTGCAAACGTCCAGCAGCACCCCCTGCACTCCCTTCACACTTTATCAACTTTTTAAATGTCTTACACCAAGCCACTACTTCAATAAAATGTTTTTAAAAAAGTACAAAAGCAAAAATCTAAACTTACCTGAAAGTTGCATACGTTCCTTGAAGAAGCGCTGGTGGAGGGTTCATCGTACAGCTGCATGCATGTTCTGTTGTGAGTGCTTTGGAGAGGGCGTTAAAAGAAGTGGCGACGTCCAAAATACCAGATCATGCATCAATTCGGCATTGCATGCTGATTGACATCACGACCTGACTAATTTCTATATCTGGAGCGAACACAAACAACAGCAGCGCTGCCGACCTGCCCAAAATGGCAACCGCAGATGTCGTGTCAAAAGAGGGTGGAAGCGAGGCGCTCGCCATTTTTTCTTCCAAACCAGCCTTATCGGCCAGTGCAAATAACCCAAATTTCACAGCTTCTGTGTTTACTATTTTCTGTTTCTTTTTTTCTTGCTCTCTTTTTCTATTTTTTCTTTGTGTGCACAATTACTTATTTTTCTGGGGGTTTGTTTCTCTTTGCATTTCTTCCTGTGTTGCTCTGTTTATTTTTCTCTTTCTCAACTCTTAATCTCATTGTCCTCCCTCTTGGTAAATGACTGCAAGAAACCTGCTTTCTATCAACATCTATGTTGGCTGCAGCCCTTCATGTATAGGAGAAACCACTTTAAAAGGGCCAGTGCATTTCCCTGCGAGAAAACACACAGTTAATGCACATTTTCTCAGCAAATCTCTTTAAAAAAATTGTTGGCCTTTTTTAAAAACAAAGAAAAATACAGCTGTCCCACAGTTAGCAGGTTTTTTTTATGTATCTGTTGGTTGGGTTTATTTTCCCGTTAAATTTAAGATTCTCAAAATTTAGATCTGAGAGTGCTGTATTCAGCTATGAAATTAGTGTTCCACACAACACCGACTAACATGTTTTGGGAAATTCAGCTGGTAGTTTTTTGAAAAAAAGCTATCTTTGTCAGTTCTGAATGTGACGAGTTCCGCAACAAAAATGGAGACAACCTATAATTAACCCATTAAGTGTTTATTGAGACACGAAGAACAGAATGGAATTTTTCTTTTGTTTCAACTCCACCTTTCTGCAGATGTAAACAAGGTGTAGATAAAATAAATTAGAGCTGTGAATTTAACAAAAACATTGCCAATTTCAGTTACCCAACAGGAATTAAAAGTTTGCAGTTTTATTCTAATTGGGTCAACATTGGTTGGGTGTATTTGTGTTCGTGCATATATGTTGGGAGTCTTCAGTGATGTGCCGAAACATATGTAGTCCTTCACGTGTACTTATCTAAATGGAGAGAAACTGCAAAGTGCTGCAGTACAAAGGGATCTGGGGGTCCTGGTGCATGAAACACAAAAGTTAGTGTGCAGGTGCAGCAGGTGATCAGGAAGGCCAATGGAATCTTGGCTTTTATTGCGAGGGGGATGGAGTATAAAAACAGGGAAGTCTTGCTGCAGTTACACAGGGTATTGGTGAGGCCACACCTGGAATATTGCATGCAGTTTTGGTTTCCATATTTAAGAAAAGATATACTTGCTCTCGAGGCGGTTCAGAGAAGGTTCACTCGGTTGATTCCGGAGATGAGGGGGTTGATGTATGAGGAAAGGTTGAGTAGGTTGGGACTCTACTCATTGGAGTTCAGAAGAATGAGATGCGATCTTATTGAAACATATAAGATTGTGAGGGGGCTTGATCGGGTGGATGCGGGGAGGATGTTTCCACTGATGGGTGAGACTAGAACTAGGGGGCATAATCTAAGAATAAGGGGCTGCCCTTTCAAAACTGAGATGAGGAGAAACTTCTTCACTCAGAGGGTAGCAAATCTATGGAATTTGCTACCCCAGAGAGCTGTGGAAGCTGCAACATTAAATAAATTTAAAATGGAGATAGACAGTTTCCTAGCAGATAAGGGAATTAGGGGTTACGGGGAGAGGGCAGGGAAGTGGAAGCGAGTCTAGATTCGGATCAGCCATGATCCTATTGAATGGCGGAGCAGGCCCGAGGGGCCGTATGGCCTACTCCTGCTCCTACTTCTTATGTTCTTATGTTCTCCCTGTTCATCACAGAAACAAGATGAGTGATTGCTGCAGATCTCTCATTACCATTGTAATAATGATGTTTTAATATCAGACACAAATTGCAATATTGACATTAACATTTTTTTCTCCAAATTTGCAAAAAGCTCCAAAGCACAGTTTTGTACATTCCCATAAAAACACAGTGAAAGTATTCTTCTGCCTTTAATTGTGGGTTGCCTCCTCCTGCAATCACAACAATTTTGGGACCTTCAGAGTCAGACATTTGGGACCAAGACTTCCTTCCGCTCTTCAGTACAAACTCCAGGCATGCGAAGGGAAGACGGTGAGTGATTACATTTAATGGGGCTCAAAAATCCTTAAGTGCCAAGCTGTGCCCATCAGGAACCTCCATCACTGACCCCAGCAGGACTTTCTAGGGGATATTCCTTCATTAGCTTGCAACTGGTGAGAACCCGCTGTACCAAAAGTGCATCTAGTGTATCTGCTGCTAAGGAGGCCACAACTTCTACCAAATAGTGCCTATTCTGGGGGGTGGGGCGTGGTGGTGTTGGAGTGGCAAAGGTCCTTCTGGAAGGAAGGAATAGCTGCCCCCATTGAAAGAGGCCTGTTTTAAAAATCCTCCCCCACAAAAAAAAGACTTTCCCTTCAAATCTTTGGGGAGCCCAGGCCCTAAGCCACGATTCTGACCAGGGTGCCCAGCAAGTCCCCACATCTGCCTAATCCGACCAGGTGTATCTCTGCTATGTTGCTCACATAAAGGGCTGGGAAAATGGAAATTCCCAACATAGGGAACTCCAAGCCTTCTCCCCTCTTATGCTGATAGCAGGCACAAGTGCTTCCCTAACAGGTTCCTAGTTTTCAGCCCTCTCGGTGGACTCCCGCCAAAATTATAGTGGGTGTACACCGGAAAGGCCACAAATATTTCAGGGCTATGATTCTGATAGTGTTGTCAGATATCATTACTAATAAGTTGTGGATATTCTGTGGCATGGCTGCAAGCTTTTCTCAGTGAAGCTTTATAGGGGGTGAGTGTGGGTAATTATGGAAGCTTTTACAATAAATTCTTGTGTTCATGAGCTTGGCTCAAATGGTAGCCAATGCTTCATGCTGCATTGTGAAATAAGATGAAGTAGATCAGAGATCCATTCTTACCTTTCCTCTTCTGGTTAGATTGTTAAACTTTTTACGGCATTGAAGCCATGCCCTTCTTACAGTTGTTGCCATGTTGAAGGCCTTGGTCATCTCCTGCCAAGTTTTACTGCCCTGTGTTTTATTTCTGTTCCTCATGGACAATGGATATCGGACCATCTCCTCCATTCACCCTCTTACAAAACAGCAATTCTCATTTTTGAAGGGGTGGGTGCGTTTGAATGTAGAAGTCTAGGTTGAAGGTTATTCTTGGCAGCCGGTAAAAATCCTTCACCTGAGACAGTCAGAAAACTCACCACATACATCAAAAAGAAAAACATCCAGCAAAGCACCAACAGTACACTCAAGCAAGCAACCTCACCATAGGCCTTTAAGGCTTTACACTGATCCTTAATTTCCTGCATGTCTGCAAGCAACACTCAACCAGAAGGCTCAGTTTGCACCACTGCAGCGCCCCCTCAATATAAATGAAGGAGAACAGGAAATTTGCGTTCTATCACTTGGTTGCAGCTGAAATGCACTGGAAGTGCACTTTACTCGTTTTGCCCGTATTACTCCTTGGGAAAATCCATCCAATTTTGCACTTTACTTCAACAAGTTAGTTGCATAAAATATATGGAAATTATGTGAAGATGACAGGAAGACATCATCCATTAGAAATAACATAATTTCCTGCATACAACAGTAACAACACTTCAAAAAGTATTTCATTGGCTGTGAAGTGTTTGGGATGTCCTGTGGTTGTGAAAGACACTATATACAGTAAACTTTTGTTTAAACGGCACTTAATCATCTGGAATACTTCAATAACCGGCAAAATAGATAACCGGTAATCTTGCCTAATCCATCCAGCACTCGTTTTGCCGAGTCCGAGTCTCCCGCAGTGGCCGAGTTAGTCAGTGGTTTTTATTTTTGTTTGTGTTAAAAATTGTCTTGGTAGATATACCTCTCTGTTATCCAGAATTTTTCATCAACCGGCACCATCCTGGTCCCATAGGTGCTGGATAAGAAAGAGTTTACTGTAATTGGGTTCCCTATGGGCATTCCCATATATGATATTATTATGGAGGAAGAGCAGAAGCAGGAGGAAGAGGACATAGATGCACACAGGACCAGGCTGCACCAAAGGAAAAGTACACCAGCTAAGAGGAACCCTTCTACCAGACTCGATAGACCATGCTGCTCCTTTGAGGTTGTATCAGAGAAGTCTGCTTAAGGTAGTAATGATCCAGTAAGGAAGCCTTGCAGGAACTTTGTGCCCTGTTGCAAGAAGTCCTCCCTCCACAACTTTTCTTGAACAGGCACCGCAATAACAACAACAACTTGCATTTATATAGCGCTTTTAATGTTGAAAAAGTCACAAGGCACTTCACAGGCATGTAATCAGAACAAAGGATGCCAAAACACTGAAGGACATATTTGGAGGGGTGGGAGGTGGGTGTTAAGGAAGGTCTTGATGTGGGAAAAGGAGTTGGAGAGGCAAAGGAATTTAGGGAAGGAATTCCAAAGCATGTGATTTAGGTGGCTGAAGTCAAGGAAGTCACCCATGGTGAGGCGTTAGGAGGGGAGGATACACAAAAAAGGCCAGAATTGGAGGAAAAGAGAATTTGAGGGGGAAGGGGAGAACTGCGAGCTGGAGGCAGTTACAGAGTTAGGGAAGGGCAAAGCAATGAATAGATTTAAACATGAGGATAAGGGCCTAAAAATTTTGTTGCTTTGCGCCTCCTGTTAGCGCCCTAAGAGGGCACTAACGGGGTGCAAAGCAGCTAGCGCCTGGGCGCGGTACCGCCAACGCCTCCCGCGAAATTCAGCGGGAGGTTAGCGGCGGCAGTAATCGTTAGGGCCCCATGGCGCTGCGCCACCGGCCGTGATCTTCGGTCGCATCCCCTGACTTACCGCTGGGCCGGGGCAGCGCAAATTAAAGGGGAGGTGCTGGGCGGCCATTTTTGTTGCTGGCCTCCTGCCAGCACCTGCCCTCTCTGCTGTCCCCGGCCTCCTCTGCAGCCCCCTTGCGGAGAGCTGGCTGCGCTCCGTGAGCTTGGCATTTCCCTTGAGTGCCGGGCTCTTTTGGCAGCACTCCGATCCTTGGTGGTCCAGCTGGGCCCTGGGTCACGCTGTGCTAGGCCCCTCCCCTTTAATAAGGGGAGGAAGGCCTGCAGTACCATGGCACGACATACCACAGACATGTAGTGCCGCGATATTCACTCGCAGCGCCCCAAGAGGGAGACGGGGTGCTTCCAGTAGCGCCCCACCTCCCTCTTGGGGCGCTATCGGTGAATTTCAGCTGCAGGGGTGCTAATTTGCGCTAAAAGTAGCGCCCCGGCGAAGTTAACGCCACAAAGGGGGCGCGACCCAATTTTTCCCCCCAGAATTTTAAATTGGAAATGTTGGGGAATCGGGAGCCAATGTTGGCCAGCAAGCGCTGGGGTGATGGGTAATAGGTGAGGGAGACTTGATAAGATGTGAGCAGCAGATTTTTGGATGAGCTGAAGTTTACAGAGGGTGGAGAATATTAATTATACAAATACTGTATGTTAATGGTGTCAGGACCATTTCCAGGAATGTTGTCTGTGTGTGTGTTGGGGGGAACAGGCAGGGTGTGGAGAAAATCCTAACTTCTTAACTGTAGCTGTTATGTCAGTGTGATACAGGACCTGATAATCTGTTGGGGGCAGGGGAGGGCACTGTTGACTCTGCCAATAATTGCAGTGTCAGGAAGATTTCCCTTAATTGTAATACCAATCCTGGGTACCCGTACCCCTAGAGATGCACATTTAAGGTACCTGTCTTGTTTTACATGCCAGACAATTGGTGGAGGTGGTTAGTTCTGAGGGTGAGGCGCCAACCCCAATTTTAAGGAAGTTACTTTAAATATTTTTTTAAATCACTTGATTGTCATTTCTTCATAGTCCACACCACGATCCTAGCCTGGCCCCCAGAAGGGTGCTACCTCCTGGTCTCACCAGGCAGTCTGGCTGCTAATCCTGCTCCCGCTAAGTGAGTGGCCAGAGCTGCAGGAACTGCGACACTCAGATTCTCTGATTCCCTGTGTCCTTTTACACTCCATCTCTTACAAGGCCAAATGGGAATTCCTACACAAGGCCAGGACCTGATGTATGTGGATCTCGGCATAAATTTTGGCCCTTCTGAAATGCCCATGTCAGCGTTATGGCAGGAGTGCATTGGAATGTTTGGATTTGTGGGCTATAATTTAAGCAATGAATCTGACCATAGAGCAGATGACTTACAAAGTCATGTGACTTATGTATGATGAAGAAACAAGTTTTTATATTTCACATCATTAATGTAATATTTATAATTTTTGAATGTTAATATTTTTGTAGTTTACGAGAATGAATAGTTCACAGTAGCTGATAAATGGGCCGGGCAACTGCTGTGTCAGGTGCAAGAAGATGTAATTTGCAGCTCATGTAAAAAAAACAGAAAGCAAAGTGGACAGTAACCAGTTCAGAAAGAAGCAGGGATGTTGAATAAATCAAACAGTGAAAGAGCAGAATATCCTGGTGAAAGTGTAGATAATAAGATTTAAGAGAGGAAAATTAGCTCATCAAGAATGAGACAGAATAAATTGGAAGAGAGAGCAAAGATGGACAGGAAAAATCTTTGGTCTGTTCATTTATGATCTGTGGTGATTCCTCACTATGTCTGCAGGAGAAAAGTAGCTTCTTGAAAAACTGATGTTATCAGACTGCTCAAGAAACAACAAGCATTATATAAAATAGCTGAACAATGTATTTTGTAGGATCCCAGATAGGATCTGATGGTCCAGTAAAGAAATCTCCCCAATAGATAGGTGAGAATAGGATTGAAAGAAAATGTATTTGCTTTAATACAGGCCTTATTTTCATAAGGAATTTTTGACAGTCTATTTGGCTGCAAGAACATAATTCACAGAATCATACCTTTCAGCCAATATCCCAAACTCCTCCATCACCACCCCTGGGTATGTCCTGTCCCACCGGCAGGACAGACACACCAGGGGTGGCGGCACAGTGATATACAGTCGGGAAGGAGTGGCCCTGGGAGTCCTCAACATTGACTCCGAACCCCACGAAGCCTCAGGGTTTCAGGTCAAGCATGGGCAAGGAAACCGCCTGCTGATTACCACTTACCGTCCTCCCTCAACAGTACTCTGCCATGTTGAACACCACTTGCAAGAAGTACTGAGAGCAGCAAGGGCACAGAATGTACTCTGGGTGGGGGACTTCAATGTCCATCACCAAGAGTGGCTCAGTAGCACCATTATTGACCGAGCTGGCCGAGTCCTGAAGGACATAGCTGCCAGTCTGGGCCTGTGACAGGTGGTGAGAAAACCAACACGAGGGAAAAACCTACTTGTCCTTGTCCTCACCAATCTACCTGTCGCAGATGCATCTGTCCATGACAGTATTGGTAGCAGTGACCACCGCACAGACATTGTGAAGACAAAGTCCCATCTTCACACTGCGGACACCCTCCATCATGTTGTGTAGCACTACCACCATGCTAAATGGGATAGATTCAGAACAGATCTAGCAGCTCAAAACTGGGCATCCATGAGGCGCTGTGGGCCATCAGCAGCAGTAGAATTATATTCCACCACAATCTGTAACCTCATGGCCCGGCATATCCCTCACTCTACCATTACCATCAAGCCAGGGGACCAACCCTGGTTCAATAAAGAGTGTAGAATAGCATGTCAGGAGCAGCACCAGGCGTACCTAAATGAGGTGCCAACCTGTTGGGATGCTAAGCTCCGCAGAAACACTGCCAGCTCCACCAGTGTATGGCCAATGGAGGGTGCATATGCATGATGCAGGCATACTTGCCATACAGTGGCTGTAAGTGGAGTGCATAATGCTGTAGCCCAAGAGATATAGGCCAAGAAATTCGGCAGCTTAGCACCAGCTGATAAGGCTGGTTTCAGTGAAAAATGGTGGCTATCGCGCTTCTGCCCACTTCCGGCATGGAACGCGGCAGCTGCCATTTTGAGCAGATCGGCAGTGCTGCTGTTGCCTGCGCTCGATGCAAATTAGTCAAATCGTGACATCAATCAGCTGAACTGGTGCACGACCTGCTATTTTGGACATTGCCGCTCCTCAACTCCCTCTCCAGTGCTTCTTAAAGGGACACATGCAACTTGCAGGTAAGTTCAGATTTTTGTTTTTGTACTGGTTTCTTTACATTTTATTTGAGTAGTGGCTTGGTGTAAGATGGGGCGGCAGAGTGGGACTAGCTGAAGTGCTCCTACAGAGAGCCGGCACAGGCTCGATGGGCCGAATGGCCTTCTTCCATGCTGTAACCATTCTATGATTCTAAGACATTTAAAAAGTTGTTAAGGTGTGCAGGAAGTGCTGCTGGATGTTTGCAAGGCTCTGGCTCTTAAAGGAAGGCCTCTGCGAACACAACATGCTCCCAGTCCTGGGTTGCAGCATGACATGGAGATGGAGCAGAAGCAGCAAAGGAGAAAAGCTGCTCACAGAGGGAGGAGGAGGAGGAATAGGAGGAAGCAGGAGAGGAGGAAGCAGGAGAGGAGGAAGCAGGAGAGGAGGCAACAGAAGAGGAGGAATTGGAAGGAAGGATGCAATCCAGACAACCCTTTCTGGCTTGGATTTCCAGGATTGAATCATCCACCTGCGGTACCAGTGACCACAACCCCAATTCCTCTTTCAACATTTGTCCCACACCTTACCTTCCCTCTGTTTCTGACCATCACCGCGTCCTCTTGGCCACAATGCTGAAATAAAAGTCACCACAAAGCAAACTTTCCAATCCAACTTTATCCATAATGCATCCAACATTACATCAGAAAATCAACTAATCACCCTTGTGCATTCGCTTAGTGACTGTCCTGCGCATGCCTTTGCCTATCCTACTGATGTCACGCAGTGCTATCCCAGTGGCTACAGCATGGCTGGTGGAAGGCTGCTGACTTTCAATGGCAGAGATTGCAGATGGTCTTGTAGGACGACCTTGAGGAATTCATATTCACTGACCTTGACCACTCGTCTGAGGTCATGAGACTTCTTTGGGCACTGGAGCCAGGTCCTGGGGATGATATTGCCGGCAGTGACTGGCTCGGCGATCTGGCCCCACATCCTTCTTCCTGGAGGGCCTCCTGGCCCCCTATGGTTAGAGAACCGCTCTTCAGTGTTCGCCCCCTGCACAAAGACCTCGAGTGCTGCATCTGAGACCCTGGGTGCCCTTTCCATGGCCTATTGAGCCATTTGAGTTAGTGCTGAAGCACTTTTAAAAAAATTCATCAGCAGAAGGCAGCTCACCTTTAAGAAGTGCAGACTGCCTTTAAGAGGCGCAGGCTAGCTCATGCAAACATCGAGAACTTAAGCCATCTGCTGAGCGCACAGCCTGCCAGCAGTGCATTCAGCACTGGGCTGTGCGCTACAATCATTATAATCAGCAGGCAGCACAAATTTGATGTGCTGCCTGAGCTCATTTCAACGTGCCTGGGCATATCACGCATCATAGTGCCCATGCCCATTTTTCTGCATTATCGAATTCACCCCCATTGATTACTATCAAGAGAGTGGCATATCATTACAGGGGTAGCTCAAAAATGTTGATCTTTGGACAAATTACTCAGTCTAGCCAACCCTATATCCCCAATGGAGCAATAAGTTAACAAGTGATAATCATAATACTGCATTGGGGCCAATCCCTGCGCCTGTGACCCTCCATATACTTGGTAACCAATGCACCTTTGTGTGTACATTTATGACATGTCCAGTTGTGGGATGCTGACTGATCTGGGATACAGTGATATTGTTTCTCATTTTCAAGCAAAAGAAGGCAAGAATATCATTAGGGGATAGGGTTATTCCATCTTCCATATGACAAAAGGATCTCAGTTGAAATCAAAGGCTGATTTGTGGGGGAATTGCAGCTGCAGAGCCATGTCTGAGAACTCTGTAATGCATTATATTGAGGCTGATAATCCACAGAATATCATGCTGGAGGTTACGCCAGGACTTAGCCTGGCAGTACCCTCCAGCATTGATACTGGAGGATTTTGCAGGTTCAATTGGAAGCCATCTTATTTGCATGGCACATGTGGCTATACAGGTATATCTCTGGCACCTGCTTATTACATACTGCTGGAAACTACAGCATGAACCATTTATCCGTGGTAGGGAGCAGGAGTCTAGAGACTCCATTCACTGCTTCCTGCACTGGTACTAATAGTTTAAAGTATTGCCATTTGTGGGGGTCCACTTCCCTGTTGTGGACCCCGCACCACCACCGCACATCCCCCCACCCCGCCCCTCTCCCCTCCCCCAATTATGGGGTCCACTTCAGCCCTTCTGATCATAATTACATGCTAGGTTCTGTATGGGCTAGGGAAGTGGAAACTCCCAGCAGAAGGACCCCCAACCCTTGGCTCTGGCTCTGGCCCTGGCACTAGCCCTGGCACTGGACTGCCCCCTCCACATCAGTGGCCTTGTAAGGAGCAGGCATAGTTTCCACTCCTTACAAGCCCAATTCATGTCAAAACCCTGCATACACAGGTACCTGGCCTTTTCTGAACAGTTCTGTTATGCTCCCACCAAAGTTACAGTAGGAATCTGACAGAATGGCTGAGTAAATAAGGCTCCATTGATTGTAGTTACTTGAGCCATTATTCATAACGCAGTCCCCTCAGGCCTGAAATCAACCTAGCTACCCTTATTTGATTCCATTCGAATGAATTACTTCCTTTTGAAGCAGAATGGCTAAAATTGCATGCCATACTCCAGAACTGGCCTCACTGTGATCTGTAAAATTTTAATGTACTGATTGTAATGTCCGTGTGTAATTGAGACACGGACTGCAGAAGTTGGTTATAACAGGTGTTTACTGAATGGAGACAAAACTGGAACTACTATACAAAGTTACTGCACAGGCTTATATACAGGGGTGGTCACTACTGGTACTGCAGTATACAGGGGCTGCAGAATATAGTTCCTTCTTCAAGGTACATACACTACAATTCCTCCCCTTTTAGCTAAACAGTACATAACATTCGATTAATAATTAAATAACATATTTACAATTACAGTTGCTATATACATTAGCTGAAGTTAATCAATTATAAATTCAGTCTTTGAGGAGGCTTACTGATTCTGTCCGGATAACGCCTCTTTGGGGTATCAGGTTCTTCTGGCAAAGTTGATTCGGGATCAACGTCGTTGTTTGGTTCGTCTGCTTCCAATATCACCGATTCTGAGGTAGATGCAATTGGTACTTCGGTTTCATCACCAGGTGTATAGGATCGTGGTGTAGATTTGATGTTTTCCAGTGACTCTAGAATCTGGTCAGCATGGCGTCTTACAGTGCTCTCTCCAACGTCCACGGTATACATTAGAGGTCCTTGCCGTGTGCAGATCGTTCCTGGCTGCCATTTCTCTGTGCGATAGTCCCGGGCCAAAACTGGTTGACCTATCTTGAAACTCCTGGTTGGCCTTTCATTCATATTCTGAAACTGCCTGTTCTCCGCATCTCTTCTGATGTTTGGCTTAACCAAATCCAAGCGGCATCTTAGTCTTCGATTGAAGAACATCATGGCTGGAGTTTGGTTGGTAACCGCATGTGTCGCATTCCGGTAGGCAAACAAGAAGTTATCCACCTTGTGTTGTAGGGGTATGTCTTCATTACACATTGCCTTGATAGCCTTCTTGAATGTTTGAACGAACCTCTCAGCCAATCCATTGGTGGTTGGATGATATGGGGCGGATGTGTAATGCTTAACATCATTGTTCTTTAAGAACCTCCGGAACTCTTCAGACACAAACTGTGGTCCATTGTCGGAGCAAATCTGTTCAGGCAGCCCATTTCTGGCGAATATGGTTCGTAAGACTGTGATAGTTTTTTCTGTGGTGGTTGAGGACATTTTTATTACCTCTGGCCACTTTGAATGTGCATCCACTGCAAGTAAAAACATCGAGTCCATAAATGGACCAGCAAAATCAATGTGTACCCTTTGCCATGGAGATGAGGGCCACTCCCATGGATGTAGAGAGGCTTGTGGTGGGGCGTTTTGGACCTTCTGGCATCCTGTACAGCCCTTGGTCATCTCTTCGATTTCTCTATCGATTCCCGGCCACCACACAAATGCTCTGGCTAAGTTCTTCATTTTTACCCCTCCCAGATGACCCTCATGAAGCTCATTGAGCACTCTATCCTTCAATTTGGGTGGAATTACTACTCTGGATCCACACATCAAGGTTCCTCGGCACACTGACAGCTGTTCTCTTCTCGGCGAGAATGCTGGCAACAGTGGTTCGCCATGTGCTGGCGATCCCTTCACCGTTAAATCATAGACCCTGGAGAGTGTTGGGTCATTTCGTGTTTCCTTTTCTATGTTTGCATTCGTCACAGGTAGACATTCGACTATGGTCGAGTGGAATATCTCCACAGGATCCACTGCAGGTGCGTCTTCCATCATCGGCAATGGTAGGCGCGACAATCCATCAGCATTCCCATGCTGTTTAGTTCCTTTGTACTCGATGTCATGTTGGTGTGCCCCTAGGAAAAGGGACCACCTCTGTAGCCGTTGTGCTGTCATCATCGGGACGCCCTTCTTAGGGTTGAAAATGGAGACAAGAGGTTGATGATCAGTTAGTAGAGTAAATTTCTGTCCGTGCAGGTAGTGATTGAACTTCTTCACCCCCCACACCAGGCTGAGGGCCTCTCTGTCAATCTGGGTGTAGTTACGCTCGGCTGCAGTTATTGAGCGTGACGCAAAAGCTATCGGCCTCTCTGAACCATCAAGGGATTTATGTGACAGTACTGCTCTAACGCCGTAGGGAGACGCATCACACGCCAGTCTTATCGGTAGTGATGGGTTGTAGTGAGCCAATACTTCTCTTGAAGTGATCAGGCCTTTGCACTTCTGAAAGGCCCGCTTACATTCATCGCTCCATTTCCATGCTACTCCAGTTTGTAGCAGGGCGTTGAGTGGGTGCAGAATTGTGGACAAATTCGGCAAAAACATATGGTAGTAATTCACCAATCCGAGGAATGACCTCAGTTGCGACACATTTTCAGGCACTGGAGCCTTAACTACTGCTTCAATTTTGTCAGGGGACTTATGTAACCCCTCTTCATCAATCACGTGGCCACAATACGATATTTGGTTCTTAAAAAACTCGCACTTGGGGCGATTGGCTCGTAGCCCATGTTCTCTTAGTCTAGTGAGCACCTGCTCTAGTTTGGCAAGGTGTTCACTGTCATTTTCACCTGTCACTAGGATGTCGTCCAAGTAACACTGAGTCCCTGGAATCCCTTGCAGGACTTGTTCCATCGCTCTTTGCCATATAGCCGGAGCTGATGCAACTCCGAATACCAGTCGATTATACTGGTAAAGACCTTTGTGAGTGTTTATCGTGAGATATTTCCTAGAGGATTCTTCAACCTCCATCTGCAAATATGCTTGTGCTAGGTCAATTTTTGTAAAACGTTCCCCTCCAGATAGTGAGGCGAAAATATCTTCTATCCTCGGAAGAGGATACTGTACTGTGTGAAGGACTGGGTTCACAGTCACCTTGAAGTCCCCACAGATGCGAACCTTCCTTGGCTCCTCAGACTTATTGTTTAACGTTTTCTTCATGACAGGAACAATGGGTGTCGCCCACTCGCTCCAGTCTACCTTAGTTAACACGCCTGCATTCTCCAGATTCTCCAGCTCTGCCTCGACGGCTGGGCGAATTGCATACGGTACCGGTCTTGCTTTGAAAAACTTAGGAATTGCATTCTCTTCCATTTTCATCGAGGCGGTTACGCCTTTAAGAGTTCCCAGTTCTTGTTGAAATACCTCTTTAGCGTTAGCCAAGATTTTTGACAATCGTCCAGGTGTGATGTCGTCATCCTTTTTACCAGCCACAGTCAGTGCCTGAATGGAGTGCCAGTCTAAACTTATCTTTCTGATCCATTCATGTCCCAATAACGGTGGTCCACCATCTTGCAGTATGTACAGATACAATTTCTGTATTTCCTTGCCGTTGTATTCGACAGGCACCCTTATTTTCCCTCTGGGGTATAGTTTCTGCCCCGTATATGTCTTCAAGACAATGGATGTGTCTTTCAAGGGTATGTGTGAGAATAGCCGCTCGTAGTCTCGTCGATTCATGACGGTCAGGGCTGATCCTGTATCCAATTCCATTTTGACTTGGGACCCTGCTGTCATGAGGGTGACCCAAATGGTTCGGTGATCCTCTTTTGTGATTACGTTGTGTAGTTTGAGACAGCTTAGTCTCTTGTTCCCGGATTCACTATCGCTCTTCTGGTCTTCAGAACTACTGTCTGCCATCTTTTGTACTTTCCTGTACTTTTCCTTAGTAGTCTTTTTGTTGTCGTTAGTCTTCTTCCCGGACCTGCAAACTCGTGCAATGTGTCCCATCTTTCCGCATTGCCTGCATGTTTTGTCCTTAGACCAGCAGTCCTTCTGGTCATGGGTTGTTCTGCCGCAGCAATAACATTTTTCAAATCCCCGTGTCATTTCATGGGTGCCATATTCCTGTGGCTTTTGCTGTATTTCTGCAGCTCCCCTTGCTGCTGCTTCATACGATACTGCCACGCTGAAAGCCTTATCTAGCGTCAGCTCTTTCTCTGAGAGTAACCTCTTCTGGGTTCCTTCACTCAGGAGTCCACAGACAAAATTGTCCCATAGGGTATCTGCCAGTCCTGCTCCGAACTGGCAGTGCTTTGATAGCTTGCGTAGTTCCGTAAGGTAATCAGCATTGCTCTCATCTTTATGCTGATTTCTCTTGTGGAATTTAAATCTTTCTGCTATCAGCAGCGGTGTAGGATTTAGGTGTTCCTGTAGGATATGAACAATTTCGTTAAAACTCTTCTCCATCAGTTTGACTGGAGTGATCAGGTTCCGCAATAGGCCGTACGTTCTTGCGCCCATTAAGTTTAGTAGTACCGATGCCTTTTTCTCATCGGCTACTTCATTTGCCTTGCAATATACTTCGACTCTTTCCACATACGTGGTCCAGTCTTCTATTGCATTATCGAAGGCAGTGATATTGCCAGTCTTCGGCATCTTGGAGATCTAAGATGGTGCCTCCTGCGCTTTGCCTTCTTCCCCAGTTGAACAAAATGGCACCTCCCGCGCTTTGCCTTCTTCCCCGCTGGATTAAGATGGCGCCTCCTGCGTTTTCTGTCTTTTCCGCTGCTGCCAACGCTGTTGCTGCCATTTTTATGCCTTGATGGTGACGCCCTATGGTCTTCGCGTGCTTCCCCCTGCGCTGCTGCCAACGCCGCTCTCCGCGGTCCCCGTGGCAAACTGCAGCTCGTCGCGGCTTTCTGCGCTTCTAATTTCTTTTTCTTTTCTTTTAATTACTGTTCCCGTCGTCAGAGCAGACCCTATGGGACACTTCCCTCCCTCTTCAGAATCACAGAATCACAGAAACCTTACAGTACAGATAGAGGCCATTTCGGCCCATCGAGCCTGCACCGACACATATCCCACCCGATCCCCGTAACCCCTACACCAACACATATCCCACCCTATCCCCGTAACCCCACGTATTTAATCCCCCTAACACTAAGGGTCAATTTTTATCATAGCCAATCAACCTAACCCGCACATCTTTGGACTGTGGGAGGAAACCGGAGCACCCGGAGAAAACCCACACAAACATGGGGAGAATGTGCAAACTCCACACAGACAGTCACCCGAGGCCGGATTCAAACCCGGGTCCCTGGCGCTGTGAGGCAACAGTGCTAACCACTATGCCACCGTGCTGCCCGGGTCTGTACGCTGCCCGGCTTCGTAGCACCGGCCGCGCCCTGTGTGCTCCACCCTCTCTCTCTCTCTCCTCTTCCCGACAACGCTGCTCGGCCCAGTTGAAAAGCCACCCGATCGAGCTCTAGCCCGCCGCAGCCCAGGAAGGATCAGTGTACTACCTGCCACCAGCCCGATTAGCTGGAACACCATAGACTGGAGAACCAAGCCCAGCTCTCGACAGCCTCTCCTGCAAATCTTCGAATTCGATGAATCAGAGGGCGGTTGCCCACGGTCGACGCCCGTTTCTTCTGTTTGTTTTTTTTTCTTTTTGGATTTGTTCCTTCTGGCTTCGACCTCTAATAAATTCGCTTCAGGGATGGATCCCCGTGAGGTGGTGCAGAACTGTAGGTAAGTTCGGATCTGTTCGTCGCCAATGTAAGGTCTGTGTGTAATTGAGACACGGACTGCAGGAGTTGGTTATAACAGGTGTTTACTGAATGAAGACAAAACTGGAACTACTATACAAAGTTACTTCACAGGCTTATATACAGGGGTGGTCACTACTGGTACTGCAGTATACAGGGGCTGCAGAATATAGTTCTTTCTTCAAGGTACATACACTACACTGATTAAAAAGACATTTTTTATTTCAACCTATTTTTGTTTTTCTTCTGTCTTTCATTTACTCTACATATATGATTTCATTTTTCTCAATTTTCCCACTTTCATTTTGCTTCCCTCCTACTTGTTATTACTCTGCTTCTTTTATTTCCTACCTGTATTTTGCACTCCTCCTTTTATTCTTTTTCTTCTCCTCTTCCTCACTTTCTTTTCTTTTCCAATTCCCTCTTTCTATTTCCCTCCTTTTCTTTCTTCACAACGACCGCTTTTGCACAGTGTGGGATTTGAGCCAGGTGTCAATTTGGCGACGGTAATACAAAAGAAAAGTAAACTAAAACAGACGCTGAACACTAACCTTTGGTGCATCACGATACTTGGCACAGGAATCATTTCTCTGACACTGTAGCGCTATTTGGATGCAAAGTAACATTATGACAATCTGTGGCTAATCTGTTGCTTTCTGTCAATCCTTGACATTCTTATTTTGTAGCATGTCAAATTTTTGTATTTAAGGGCAGCTAAATAAAAATAAAATTATATAAAATATATATATTATTATTTTTAGAAATTGCTTGTCATTTTCTATGTGCTTATCCTTGACAAGATTCACACAAAATTCTCCCAGATTTTTGATCGCTAAGCAACATTGGCTCAATTGGTTCCACCCACAACCATGTGCCGTCTGAACAAAATGTATTTGTTGTTATTTCTGGACCATTTCGTAACCTTCTTTGCTCTAGAGATTAGAAAAGATGGATCTGTAAATTGCTGCTGCAGCGCTGTGTGGCAATGGATAATCGGATGGGAAGTCTTAGGCTACAAATCAACTTTCATGCATGCATGGGCTTTCAAATAGGCAAAACTCGGAGAGACTCTGAGAAAGCTCAACTCTACATACTGAAGGTTGTATGTTCTCTCCTGAGCCAGAAAAACAGTCAAGAAATGGACCACAAGTATAAAACCAGATTTTTTTTTTAAATGGACAGTCTGGCCAAAAAATGGTGGCAACCCTACTTGCCTCATTAAAACCCTTGTTTATACATAGAACCAGTTTGATCATGACCATCATCATGAACTACGGTCAATCCATCCAGGTTCTCCATGACTTATATTCCGTGTCAGTTGTGGAAAGATCCATTGTGTTCGGAAGTCATGGCTGATGGTCCAGATCCTCCCATTACTAGAAAGAATCCTTACTCCAGCTGTGGATTATATTCGCAGGAAGTAAAAATACAATAATAGACGCTTTTTTTTCCCAAAGAGGAGCACCATTAAGAAAATATTCCCTCTTCTGTTTCACAAATTGTCAGAAATATGATTAACATAAATGTTGGAATAGTATCTTTCTTTGCCAAGTGTTTTGCTCATGAAGGGCTTTCCCAAAAGGGATTCTCCTATTCTTTGCAATTATGTGAACATTTCTTAACCTTGAACCCTGGAATTCTGATAGTTGTTGCATTCAGTTTTTCAATAACCAGCTTTACTCTTAGAGGTGACTCATTAATTACCAATATATCTATCTTTAGCCATTCAAAGGAGAATATCCCTCTTATGTCGGGCAAGAAAGTGTAAGATCTTAATGATCTCTGAGTTCTTGGACAAGACACCAATAGGCAGCAGCCAGTATGTTTGAACAATAGATCAAGATTTATTAAGCTTACAGTGTAATATACTTAACATTAGGCGATAGTTTTAACAAGTAGCTCACAGCTCTTGGTCTCTCGAACCTCTTGGACACAGATTACATCATCTTAAGTCTGTTCCTTTGTTCTTGCAGTAAGTCTGTGTAAAGTTGTTCTTTGAGTATCGAGGTTTTAACCCTTTTCTTATCAAAAGTTGGTTTGACCAGTGTCCATATTTGGGCCTAGAAATTCAGTTGGTTGCGCCAGCCGTTAGCGCCTTAGGAGGAGTAGATGTCGGGCGCTAGGCGGGTAGCGCCCGGGCGCAGCGCGAACTGCGCCTCGCCCCAACTTCACTAGAGATTTAGCGCCGGCGCAAAGTTTTTGCGCGCGCTCAGCTGCGCGCGCAGATCATGACGTCATTTCCTCGTGCAACACCCTTTGTGCGCCCCCAACCGGAACTTCAGTGGCAACGCCCCATTGTGCACCTGGCACCCCTAGCGACTGTTAAGTGGAATGGTGCTCAGTCGATGAGGGGCGCGGGGGGCGCAAATTAAAGGGCACTCATCCTGCAATATAAAAGGCTGCCATTTTGCAGCACACCTTCTTGCGAAACGGATCTTTGGAGAGAGACCAAGGTAGATAGCTTTCTGCTTTGGCCCAGCACTCGGACAGGTACTTCTGGCTTCAGGCCACAGCTTTCAAAAAGTTTTTGCCTTCATTGACATCTCATTGTTTGCCAGCATATTATGGGGGCTGCAATGGGTGTCAACGCTGGCTTTTTCAATTACATCCAAAGGGCTCACAGACGCCGTGAGAGAGTGGCAGCCCTGGTTAGACGGAGAGGGGGCAACAGGCATCGGCAAAGGAGGCCTTACCCACCCAGGGTTTACCACCAGCAGTTCTCCTATCTCAACATGTCTGAGGAGCAGTGTGTTCGGAGGCTGCGATTCAGAAGGGAGGTGGTCACAGAGATCTGCCAGCTGCTTGCCGTTGATCTGCAGCCACAGCTGAGGAGCAGGACGTCTCTGTCGGTGGCAGTGAAGGTGACGGTGGCTCTCAACTTTTATGCCACCGGCTCCTTCCAATCCGCTACTGGGGACATTGCCAACATCTCCCAGTTCGCCGTGCATTGCTGCATCCGCCAGGTGACCAATGCCCTTTTCAAAAGGAGACGTCAGTTCATCTCCTTCTCCATGGCCCTTGACAAGCAGCAACAGCGTGCAATGGGCTTTGCAGCATTCGCGGGCTTCCCCATGGTGCAGGGCGCCATTGACTGCACGCATGTGGCTTTGCGGGCACCTCTGGAGAATGCCGAGGATTACCGCAACCGGAAGGGCTACCATTCGCTGAACGTACAGCTGGTGTGTGACCACAGGCAGCTCATCCTAGCTGTCAATGCACGCTTTCCAGGCAGCAGCCACGATGCCTTCATCCTGCGACAGACTTCTGTGGCAGACATGTTCCAGGCACAGCCTCGCCCACGAGGATGGCTTATCGGGGACAAAGGCTATCCTTTGTGTACCTGGCTGATGACCCCGCTCCGTGCGCCCAGCACCCCTGCTGAAGAGCGATACAACGAGAGCCATCAAGCGACCAGGAACATCATCGAACAAACAATCGGCGTCCTGAAGCAACGGTTCCGCTGTCTCGATCGTTCCGGTGGAGCCCTGCAGTATTCTCCGGAGCGAGTCTCCCATTTCGTGGTCGTTTGCTGCATGCTGCACAACCTGGCTATTCGCAGGACTCAGCCACTGCCACCACAGATTGGAGGACCACCTCAGGAGGAGGAGCAGGAGGAGGAGGAGGAGGACCAGCACAGGAGGGAGGCACAAAGTGCAAGGGCCGCCCGTCGCCGGCTTATTGAACGTCGGTTCTAGGCCCCCTCTCAGGGACTGGCTTGTGCCAATGTCAGCAGATGAATGTAGCCACTCCACAAGCCCTCAGCCGAGCAGGGCAACCAGGACTTAACCAAAAAGCCATGGACACTGCAATTTAACAGCAAAAATTTATTGAAAACCTCTGCCCTTCCCACATTACATGCTCATGTGGAGAAGCCCCCTCCAAAAACACAAAACTGCCAGTCTCGGCCTTACAAAAAGAAAGAAAGACACCAGTCTCGGCCTTACACAAATAAAGATAGACACCAGTCTCGGCCTTACACAAAAAAAGATAGACACCAGTCCGGCCTTACACAAAAACAACTGCACCAGTGTCGGCCTTCCAACAAGCATCAGGCATTTGTGCATACCTCTACTTTTTGCCCTGCGAGGGCGATGCCTTGCGCATCCTTGCCTGGCCCCTGCCCGCCCTGCTGCTCCTCCTCAATGGGAGCCCAGTGGCTGCAGCAAGGCTGGGGGAAGGCTGCTGAGGGACAGGTGGCGAGACGGCAGATGCCCTTGGGGGTCGGCCTGCACCAGCTCTGGCCTTGGAGTGGCCGGCTGCTGACTGCTCCAACTCTGGCTGGGCGGCAGCAGTGTGTCCAGCAGCTCCTGGCAGCTGCAATGGCGGAGTGGCAGTGTCGGCTGCAGGAATGGTGGCAACCTGGCAGATCGCAGGTGCTCGCTGGTCGCCTGACACATTGGCACTCGCACGGGCCAGCACTGCAGCATGTGCAGCAAACAGCTGAAGGACAGACTGCTGGGCTGCTGCTGCGCGGCGAGTGCCCTGGCGATGCCTGGCTGATCCAGCGAGGGTGGCAGCAGTTAGTGCCCGTTGGCCCTGGTCTGTGTCCGCATCACACCAGCCAGTGAATGGACGGCACGACTGAGCACTTGGCTAGAAGCTGACTGTGCTGCCGCGAAGTCCTGCAGACTCCTGGCCTGTGCTGCCGCGATGTCCTGCAGACTCCTGGCCTGTGCTGCATTGATGTCCTGCAGACTCCTGGCCTGTGCTGCATTGAACTGTTCCAGACTCCTGGCCTGTGCTGCACTGAATTGTTGCAGACTCCTGGCCTGTGCTGCCCCGAATTCCTGCACACTCCTTGCCAGTGACTCTATGTAGTCAGACATCCTTCCCACTGCAGCCATGAGCTCAGTGTGCCTGCGCTCAGCCTGGACAGCCATTTCCTCTAGGAGGCGCACCTCCTCTGCGCTGACCGTCGCAGGACTGGAGGCCGCACTCACCCTCTGGGGAGAAGTCCGCCGAGCTTCCCCACCCCTCCTGCATTGCTGCAGGCCGCTGGGCCCCGGAGCTTCACTCTCCTCCGACCCTTCCCCCCGGCTCCCCTCCAGGGAAGACGTGTCCCCTACATCGCCATGGGCTGGCACGGCTGAGGGTGGCACTGATGGGCCGGCTTCCTCTTCCTCCTCCTCGTCTTCCGAAGGGCTGACAGTGGCAGCTTGAGGGCCCGCCTCCTCACCTGGCGATTCACCATCTGAAAGCAGGAAGGCACAAGAGTAGCTTTAGAGTGAGGACAGGGCGGCAGCGAGGGAGGCATGAGTGGTGCCATTCACCGCATTGGTCGGACAGTGGCAAAGGATGCTGATCTGATGCGCAAGTGGAACGAGAGAGGTCCAAAAGGTGATGCCCTTACCATTGGTGCCCAGAACAGGGTCGGCATCTCCAGTGACAACGGGGCCAATCAGCCGGCCTCCCATAATGCGCTCCACACGCTGGTCGAGGTCGGAGAGCTCTTTGAGGTCAGGACGGCCTCCCCCGGTCTCAGTTTGGTTGCGCCAGTTGTGCGCAACCTTGGCCTGCAAGAGAAAGGACGGCCTCTAAGTACAGTGTGTAGCCCTGATCTTGTCTGCACTGCCTCCCATGGTCGAATAGCTAGTACAGTGTGTAGCCCTGATCTTTTCTGCAATGCCTCCCATGGTCGAATAGCTAGTACAGTGTGTAGCCCTGATCTTGTCTGCAATGCCTCCCATGGTCGAATAGCTTGGACAGTGTGTAAAGTGCTGAATGTGCAATTGATTTTCATGCCAGTCCCATAGCTGCTGGATGAGGGCTGGCCATTAGGGCTTTCAGGTCCCTTTGCCCATAATGTGAGGTGCACATGCAAGGATCAGGAGGACACTGGAAAGGGTACTCACCCTGACAACCCGAGTGAGGTCGTTGAACTTCTTCCGGCATTGCACAGGAGTCCTGGCAACCACGCTGTTGGAAGACACCCTGTTGGACACCTCCCTCCAGGCTTTCCGGTAGGCGCTGGGCAGCGGCCTCTTGCCACCTTCTGGGAACAAAACATGGCGCCTGCGCTCCACTCCGCCAACCAGCAGCCTCAGGTCCCCGTCGCTGAAGCGCTGCGCTCTCTCCCTGGCCTTCTCCATAGTCCTGGGCGTTGTACAGGTGAAGCTGAAGTGGTCAGGCCTAGGTTGAGGGCTTCAGTGTGCAGGGCGTGGCAGGCAAACAAATCCACCCTCCCCCTTTAAGAGATGACCGGCGCCAGAGTGTCTGCCGTCAATCAAGAACTCGCCGCACCTGCGCTGCGCCCGGCCTCGGGGGTATCGCTCAGCACCGCCGGCTTAGCACCAAAAGATAGTCGTGCATCGCCTGTTTTTGCGCAGCAGCAACCTCTTGGGGCGATGCGACTGAATATCGGCGAAGGGGGCGCGACTTTGCGCCGGGCGCAAACTTTAGCGGCCGCCCGACTTTACCGCCCCAAAAGTGGCTATACTGAATTTCTAGGCCATGGTCTTTAACAAAATCACCTTTTTTAATTGGTTCTAATGGTCAAAATACCATTGTCACTCAGACTAAGGTAGCATCCTGCCTTTCCATTTTTCCATCAACCCTATTCTGCTGTCTTGTTATCTTGTTTATAGTTTTTCACCCCATTGGAATTTACCATATCTCTTTCATTTCCTGCCTCCCTGGTACAAGGCCTTTATACCAAGGGCCCATATCAGCACTGTTTCACTAGTCTTGAGGTATCCAGGCTATCTCACCTTAATCTACCAGATAAATACCTTATCTCCATGATCTCTCTCATTTTATGTCCTTATACTAATTATTTTTAAAATACCTTTGCAATTAGTTTTGTTAAGTGAATTCTAATTTCTACATAGCATCATAATATGTTATTTAGCAATTTAACCTTCACTCGCAGCCTGTGGCTGTTTGTTATCAGAACTTAGTCAAAACTGCTTTTGACTGTCTTTATAGCTGCATTTTGAACAAGTCTTAGCTTTTTAGTTACCCAGGAGTAATTATGGGTAATATTAATTGGTCAATGGCTACACTTGAATTTATATGTATATGATTCTCGTCTACTAAATATCTCTAAATATCAGCCGTTTGTACAAAAGGATACAATAATAGAACATACAAAAGATTTTTAGTGACTTTACCGGCTGGGCACATCTCAGCTTTCTAGCCCTAATAGTTCTTAATTTCATGGTTTGTGAGTTTCTTTGAGAACAATCTTTCTGTTAATCAAAACTAGCACTGATCAAAACAGGAAACCTATACAATATTTTCTGCCTGCCTGCTTACCTTAATATACTGTGCCTTAATCTGAGAGGGTAGCGTGGTCGAGAATGCAGACATGTCTATGCCCAGAATCAATGCGATTTTATATTGGCTAACAGAAGGCAATGGTTAGCTGGACAGGATACATCTCTACAACTAATTTCTCCACTTCTGGGACCTCTTACACTGTGAACTGCACAAACTGGAAACTGCTAAGAATCACCAACACTCAGTCATAAAGGGTGGTCTCTCTCATTATGGTAGAGATTCAAACCTAGCTTCTTTGAATGGGCATCCAATACTCCATTACAAAATCTGTTGTGGTAAACCTAATGCATTAGACTGGTAACAGTTAAATGAATAAATAAATACATTTTTTTTCACTTACAATTACACAGTTACATATTTACATATCTGTGATTTTACAGCAATTGTTTCCTACAGTTTGAACTATCAGCTGATAATGCACTGGTTGGTACCTGTAGCGCTGCAGGGCATTATGGGGTCCTGCACACTGCCAAGTGCCTGGTGTGCAGGGCGTGTGCTAATGTGAAATAATAACAGAAAATGCTAGAAACACTCAGCAGGTTTTGCAGCATCTATGGAGAGAGGAAAAAGGTTAGGTTAATGTTTCACGTCGATGACCCTTCGTTAGAACCCAACATGCGGTGATGTGTTTTTTGTCACACCTATGGCACTGAGAGCCTCTGCACCTACGATGCACTAGCATCATTATGGGTCCAAATTATATGAAAATTAAGGGATTACTCCATAATTATTCCATAATAAGTCAGCATGGTTTTATGAAAGGGAAATCATGTTTGACAAATTTGCTAGAGTTCTTTGAGGATGTAACAAGCAGGGCGGATAAAGGGGAACCAGTAGATGTAGTGTATTTGGATTTCCAGAAGGCATTCGATAAGGTGCCACATAAAAGGTTACTGCACAGGATAAGAGCTCACGGGGTTGGGGGTAATATATTAGCATGGATAGGGGATCGGCTAACTAACAGAAAACAGAGTGTTGGGATAAATGGGTCATTTTCCAGTTGGCAAACAGTAACTAGTGGGGTGCCACAGGGATCAGTGCTGGGGCCTCAAATATTTACAATCTATATTAATGACTTGGATGAAGGGTCCGTGTGTAATGTAGCCAAATTTGCTGATGATACAAAGATAGGTGGGAAAGCAAGTTGCGAAGAGGACACAAAGAATCTGCAAAGCGATATAGATAGGCTAAGTGATTGGGCAAAATTTTGGCAGATTTATTGTGGGAAAATGTGAGGTTATCCACTTTGGTAGGAAAACAAAAAAGCAAATTATTATTTAAATGGAGAGAGATTACAAAATGCTGCAGTACAGAGGGATCTGGGGGTCCTCGTACATGAAACACAAAAAGCTAGCATGCAGGTACAGCAAGTAATTAGGAAGGCAAATGGAATGTTGGCCTTTATTGCAAGGGGGAGGGAGGAACTGAAAGAAATCAGTATTTGTAGGGAAATGATGTTAGGGAAATTGATAGGATTGAAGGCCGATAAATCCCTAGAGCCTGATAATCTACACCTAGGGTACTTAAGGAAGTGGCCCGAGAAATAGTCAATGCATTGCTGATCATCTTCCAACATTCGATGGAATCTGGAACAGTACCCATGGATTGGAGGGCAGCTAATGTTACCCCACTATTCAAAAAAGGTGGTAGAGAGAAAATGGGGAATTACAGACCAGTAAGCCTGACATCAGTAGTGGGGAAAATGCTAGAGTCCATTATAAAAGATGTAATAGCGGAGCACTTGGAAAACAGTGACAGGATCGGACAAAGTCAACATGGATTTACAAAAGGTAAATCGTGCTTGACTAATCTACTGGAATTTTTTGAGGATGTAACTGGTAAAATAGATAAGGGAGAACCAGTGGATGTGGTGTATTTGGATTTTCAAAAGGCTTTCAATAAGGTCCCGCATAAGAGATTAGCGTGTAAAGTTAAGGCACATGGGATTGGGGTAAGGTATTGACTTGGATAGAGAACTGGTTGGCAGACAGAAAGCAAAGAGTTGGAATAAATGGCTCTTTTTCGGAGTGGCAGGCAGTAACTAGTGGGGTACCGCAGGGATCGGTCCTTGGACCCTGTAAAGTCTGTGGGTTGTGCAGTTAATAAATACACAGACTTCAGAAGTAACAAACAAACAGGTCTTTACTATTCGAAGGTCAGGGCGAATCTGCCCCAGCAATCCTGTCACAACACTTATATACTGGTGTGGTCACTGTCGGTATTACAGTATACAGAAGCCAAACAAGTAGTGCCACACCTAAAGTAGTCCTCTTAAAGGTGAACGGTTACATACAATAATTTCCTTAAAGGTAGACGGGTACATACACTACAATCCTCCCTTTTTAGCTTATTACTTACAGAGTCCCCATTAAACATAACATATCTTCAATTTCATATAAAACAATTTACAGATAGAGTCTCAGTGGAAAACAGTTCACAGGTTCAGTCTCTGCGGGAACAGTTCACAGATTCAGTCTCTGATCTTGACTTGGTCTGAACAACATCTCTTTGGTGTAGACGGTTCACTTGGCTAGCGTGACTCCTCCATAGCCTTTTCTTGACGTAACCGTGTGAACTTTCGTCCTGCTGAACCAGCAGTGCTGATTTTTACAACAACTGGGTTGCCTTGGTAATTTCCTACTTTCCAACTGATTTAGCTCTTTTCGTAGGGTCCACGCATGATCTGATAGAAGTGATAATATTTGAGATAGTTATCATCTTCAGCTTCTTCTTTTTCTTTTCTGCTTTTTGGAGACTC
This sequence comes from Somniosus microcephalus, assembly GCF_052327205.1. NCBI lineage: Eukaryota > Metazoa > Chordata > Chondrichthyes > Squaliformes > Somniosidae > Somniosus > Somniosus microcephalus. The sequence continues at coordinate 194,815,595 of NC_140987.1, read as the reverse complement.
TCGGGGCTCCCTTCTCAGCTGCCAGCTGTAGCGCCACCAACTCTCTATGTTCCTTCGACCTTAAGTGCTTCATCCTGATTTTGGCGCTTTGGGAGTTTTCATCACAAACTGGGCAGACCAGATCCTCGTAATATTCAGTGTCACTCAACAGGTCATGGTAATATTCGGGTTCGTCCTGAGTTAGGCCAGCGAGAGAGCCTTCTTCTTCCTCCTCACCCATCTGGACGTTAGCTGACGGTGGTTCCTTCCCTAGACATCTTTCTTGAAAAGACTTCTTCATGCATTCATATTCATCCCGCTCTTCCTGGGTTATCTGCCATTCCTTCACGACGGACCTCATTTGTGAGTTCAATACCTTCCCTTCCATCGGGAATTGCGTTATCAGGCTATTTAATCCTTCTACTGAAGTAACTGTTTCCACATTCTTCTGTTCACCTTGACGTGATTCAACGTAATTTTGGCATCCTTGTAAAATCTGTGTTGCCACCTCAGCTATCTCCGTGACTTTTGAGAGCTCCGAACTCCTTCCCCCTGAAGATTGAAGCTCGTGTTCAGATTGTTCCCCTTGCAGAGTCTTGTCCTTCAGCATATGAAGGAGTTGGCTGACCGTTAACTCTTCCCTGGGAACACGGTGGATCAGAGTCTTCTCCATTTCATCCACCTTGTTCTCCAATGCTTTCACCTTCGCTTCCTCTTGTACTTTGGCTTCCAGTGCTCGGAGAAGTTGCGCCTTGATGCTCTCTTGCTCATGTTCAGGGCCCATTCTTACAGTCTCGGTGTTTCTCACAGTTTCCTTTTTTTTTCCTGAAAGGATTCCCAGTTGAATCTGTTCTTCAAGTCGTTGAACCTCGGTCATTGCCGCCTCATATTTGTCTTGGGTTTCCTTCAATATTATTATGAGTTCTTGGACATCTTGTCTTTCATGTTCTGCCATGTCTTTCACCTCTACTTTCTCATCGATGAATGGAACCTCTACCGATGAGTCTGTCTTGGCCTTGAGCTCATCCAGAATTTCCTGCAGCCTTTGGACTTCCTGCTCATGTTCAACCTTTAGTTGTTCATATGCTTCTACTGAAACTAGCTTTTCGGAGGTTGCTGAGTTAACCCCTTCCAGAATGGTAGTCTGGACCAGTTCATACTGTTCTTTCAACTTCTCACACTCTGCTTATAAGGAGTCGTAGAGATGAACTGGAATAAACTCCTGGCTTCCTGAAGATTCCTCTTCCTTTGGTTCGTTTTGCAAATATTCTAACTCCTGAACAGCATCAGGGAAATGTGATCGGTACTTGGCCACGATGGCTCTATGGTCGCTCTCTGCTTGAGCTAACTGCCTCTGTTGTCTTTCCAGGTTTTCCCATTCGGTGTTCCAGAACTTTTCCATATTTTTCATCTCTTGTACGAGACGGTAACTCAACTGTTCTACTTGTTGTCGTACTTTGGAATAAGTTTGAGTCTGAGCTCGGTGTCCTACCGTCGTGGATAAGTCCTTAATTTGAACAGGCTCAGAATTCTCTGTCAACCTGGAGTTCTGTTCTGAAGCTTTATTCTTTTTGGTAGCATAAGCCTTTAAGCATGTCTTTGTTTTCTCCACCATGTTCGGCAAGTCCATTTTAGCCTTGACTTCCATATTTGCGTTAGTCTTATCGTCATCCATTCCAGCCTCTGAGCTGATAGCTTGCACCGAGTCCTCACTCATGATGGCTTTTAGGTAGTGCCATTCCATGTCTATTTTCTTGATCCACTCCCGTCCTAGAAGTGGTGGTCCTCCCTCCGGTAATACGTACAAGTTCATTCTTGGGTGTTCTTTACCCCTATCTCTCACCTTAACTCTTATCTTCCCCATGGGGTATACGTTATGCCCCGTGTATGTCTGTAATACGAACTTGGTATTTCTTAAGGGTATGTGCGAGAATAACCGGTGGTAGTCCCTTCGATTTATGACTGATAGAGCTGATCCAGTGTCCAACTCCATTCTTACTTGGACTCCAGCTATTTTTAGTATGACCCAAATAGCTTGTAGGTCAGCTTCCTTACCCACATTGTGAATTCTCAGACTACCCAGCTCCTGGTTGTTTGGGTCTGAGTCTGAATTCTGTTCGTCTGAACTCTTCTCAGCCACCTTGTGTACCTTGTTATACTTTTCTTGTGGTGGCTTCCTTTGGTTGTTGGTCTTCTTCCCCGACCGGCATACCTTTGCGATGTGACCCAGTTTGCCACATTTCCTACACTCTTGGTTCTTAAACCAGCATTGATTCTGGTCATGTGTTGTCTTCCCACAACGATAGCATTTTGTTGTGCTCGAGGTAATTTGGTCCACCCCGAGTGCCGCCGCCTTTAGTTGCATTTCCGCCGTTCCTTTCGCTGCGGCTTCGTGCGATGCAGCTATAAGGACAGCCCTGTCCAGTGTGAGGTCGTTCTCTTCCAGTAGTCGCTTCTGCGTCCCTTCTTTGGACAATCCGCATACGAACTTGTCCCGCAGTGCTTCTGTCAGATTCCCTCCGAACTGGCAGTATTTCGCTAGTCTACGCAGTTCGACCAAGTATTCTGCGTTGCTTTCGTCTTTCTTCTGCGTTCTTGCATAGAATTTGAATTGTTCAGCCAGCATTAACGGTGTGGGGTACAAGTGATCTTTCAGCACCGCCACAATCTCTTCGAAAGTCTGATCCGCCGGTTTGGCTGGTGCTATTAGGTGCTTCAAGAGCCCGTATGTTTTTGCCCCCATCGAGTTTAGCAATGTTATCGCCTTGTCGTCTTCCTCTATTTTGTTGGCTTCACAATAGATCTCTATGCACTCCACGTACGTGGCCCAGTCTTCTATCTCGGAATTAAAATCGGTAATATTCCCTCGCTTAGGCATCTTCCTTTCCTTGGAGCAGCACAGTATTTCTTTAAGTATTATTTATTATCTGTTTATTCCTAAAATGGCGGTTTTCCCGCGAAAATGGCGGTTTCCCGCTCTTCCCTTCTCTCTCCGCCCACTTCAATGGCAGTTAAGATGGCGGTTTCTCCCGCGAAAATGGCGGTTTCCCGCTCTTCCTTTCTCTCCCCGCTCACTTCAATGGCGGTTTCCCGCCTCTGTCGTCTTCTCCGCCTAATGGCGGCTTCCCGCGTTTCTTCCCTGGTGGAAGGGGTACGCTTTCCCCACAGCGGGCAGGTTCAGCCGCTGGGCCGGCTCCCGCACAGCGCCCCTTACTCGGCTCTGTCTTCCGCTCCCGCTCGCACGGTTCTACCGGCTCTGGGTACACCCCATTCATGGAGAACAGTTCAGCCGCTGGACTGGCTCTCGCACAGTCTCTCTCTCCTTGCTTGGCTCTGTCTCTCTCTCTCCCGCGCGTTCGGTTCTACCGGCGCTGAGTACCCCGGTGGTGGAGAACAGTTCAGCCGCTGGACTGGCTCTCGCGCAGTCTCTCTCCCCTTGCTCGGCTCTGTCTCTCTCTCTCCCGCACGTTCGGTTCTACCGGCGCTGAGTACCCCGTTGGTGGAGAACAGTTCAGCCGCTGGACTGGCTCTCGCGCAGTCTCTCTCCCCTTGTTCGGCTCTGTCTCTCTCCCACTCCCGCACGTTCGGCTCTACCGGCGCTGGGTACCCCGTTGGCGGAGAACAGTTCAGTCACTGGGCTGGCTCTCGCACAGCCTCCTTTGCTCGGCTCAGCCTCCCCCACACGCTCGGTTTCAGCGCTTCGTGGCTTCGGCCGCTGCCCGGATTTTTCCCGCCGATCGCGGGCCGGCTGTCACTCGACGCCGTTGGACCCGACTTCTGACCGGCTCAGCTCCCCCTCGACCGAAGTCGAGTGCTCTGCCCTTCTCCTCCGGATACTCCTTACACTTTCCCCTACTCACAGTCTCCGCGGCCGCCTTGTTTCCAGCTGATCGGCTCACTCTGCACCGTGGTAGAAGGGTAGTCAGTGCCTGTTGCTGATGGAAGCTTTTGTTGCTAAAGTCTTCCTCCTTTCTCCTGCTGCAGCCTCATGTTTTCTTTCAGCAGCACGATGAGGGCGGTTGCCTCTCTTCGACGCTCTTCGTTGCTTTGGTAGTCTTGCCGCAGGGTACGATCGGACTCGTCGCCACTGTAAAGTCTGTGGGTTGTGCAGTTAATAAATACACAGACTTCAGAAGTAACAAACAAACAGGTCTTTACTATTCGAAGGTCAGGGCGAATCTGCCTCAGCAATCCTGTCACAACACTTATATACTGGTGTGGTCACTGTCGGTATTACAGTGTACAGAAACCAAACAAGTAGTGCCACACCTAAAGTAGTCCTCTTAAAGGTGAACGGTTACATACAATAATTTCCTTAAAGGTAGACGGGTACATACACTACAGACCCCAGCTATTCACAATATATATTAATGATCTAGACAAGGGAACTAGATGTAATATCTCCAAATTTGCAGATGACACAAAGCTGGGTGGGCGTGTGTGCTGTGAGGAGGATGCCGAGAAACCCCAGGATGATTTGGACAGGTTGGGTGATTGGGCAGAAGCATGGCAGATGCAATATAACGTGGATAAATGTGAGGTTATCCATTTTGGTGGCAAAAACAGGAAGGCAGATTATTATCTGAATGGCAATAGATTGGGAGAAGGGGAAGTGCAACGAGACCTGGGTGTCCTTGTGCACCAATCGCTGAAGGTAAGCATGCAGGTGCAGCAGGCGGTTAAGAAGGCAAATGGTATGTTGGCCTTCATAGCGAGAAGGTTTGAGTACAGGAACAAGGATGTCTTGCTGCAGTTGTACAGGGCCTTGGTGAGACCGCATCTTGAGTATTGTGTGCAGTTTTGGTCACCTTATCTGAGGAAGGATGTTCTTGCCATGGAAGGAGTTCAGTAAAGATTCACCAGACTGACCTGGGATGGCAAGAATGACGTATGAAGAGAGATTGGGTCGATTGGGCTTATACTCGCTGGAGTTTAGAAGAATGAGAGGGGATCTCATTAAAACTTATAAAATTATAACAGAACTGGACAGACTAGATGCAGGAAGGATGCTCCTGATGGCCGGGGAGTCCAGAACCAGGGGTCACAGTCTAAAGATAAGGGGTAAGCCATTTAGGACTGAGATGATGAGGAATTTCTTCACCCAGAGAGTGGTGAACCTGTGGAATTCTCTACCACAGAAGGCAGTAGAGGCCAATTCATTAAATATATTCAAGAAGGAGTTAGATATATTTATTAAGGTTAAAGGGATCAAGGGATATGGGGAGAAGGCAGGGACAGGGTACTGAATTTGGATGATCAGCCATGACCTCATTGAATGGCGGAGCAGGCTCGAGGGGCCGAATGGCCTACTCCTGCTCCTATCTTCTATGTTTCTATGATGCTGCTTTTGCCACTTGTTTTAGGACTTTGTTTGTTTGTGATAAAGAGCAGGAATTCTCTCTTGCTCAAGGAGTGTTATATCTGATATAATTCCTTATCTTCTGTCAGAATGCAAAACAGTTAATGGTGGGTTATATTTACCCATGTCCCTCAGAAAAATATTATTTGATTAGCCATTGAATCTTTCATGATACTGATGTATTTTTGCCAATCATGATAAAGAACCAAAGCTAAAAGAATTGATTTTATTAGAGATAATTTATTATAGCTGAAAGAATATTACGGTAAACCATATTTACATTTCTGCATGACATTAAAGACAAAATTCCGGTATAGGGTTTTTTGAAATATTTGGAATACATTCAATTGCTATTGCAAAACAAGAAATGCTGTATGAAAGTTTAAAAAAAAGTTTAAACAATTCATTAAATTGAAGCATATACTTGTCACTGCATACCATGAATGGTGTGAGTGCATAGTCACTTAAGTATTCACTTTACACATGGTGTTGCAGTAAATGTTTAAAGGAGTTACTCTGGAACCAAGTCCATTTTGATTACTTGTCAAAAAATATACAGCCCATATTGAAGTAAGTATTTTGATCAGCGCTGCTACTTTCGTGCTTTTTCAAGCTGGGTGCCGAAGGATTCCAGTTTGGTGCTCAGAGTAAGCTCCAAACACCACCACTGTTCTAGTCAAAGAATAAAACAATGGAAGAATGTTGGGCCTCCGAGATAAAACATGGTGCATTAGCTCCCAGTCTCAGACAAGACTCTAACATGACAATGCCAATTGAGAGATTGGTCACAATTTGGAGTTTTTATGCCAAATATTTTCTCAGCTTATTGGCCACCCCCATAAGCATTCCCAACCAGTCTGTGTGTACCTTTCCTGCCCAATATGTAGGTAAGCAATAGCAAGACCCAGGGATTGTAACACTGAACTTGTATTCTGTACACTGGTTACTGGAATGTAGCACATGCCACCAGGTGATTCTCTTCCCTTCAAAAAATGGACCAAGTATGCATTCTTAGCAGTATGCTTTTGTACATCATACATGCTAAACTATAATTTTCTGCTACAATAATGTAATTGCATTTGCTGCTTAAATTAAAATTTCATAAAATTAACAAATATAGCTACAATCACACCGTGAAAACCACATTGCTGTAGCTTATGCTACGGGCCCAGAAAGCCCATGGGAATCCCTTTGATGCTGGATTGGGGCAGAGTGAAGCTTCCACCCACACCAAGGCTGCAATCCTGGCTCATTGCCAAATCCTGGGGTCAAGGGTATTTGCATAGTGTTGGCAGGTGACTGCTATCACTGGAGGGGGGCTTCCTGAAAGCATTTGATCACTTTTCAGGAAATGTTCCTTTTTAAATGTTAAAAACCTTCACTGACGCCCTTAGCATTGCTAGGGAGCAAATGGTGGGTAATAGGTCGAGTGGCATGTTTCCTTTATGTGCAAGGTGTCATAATGTACCCATCTATTTGTTAGAAGGCATGTTATATGCCTGTCCCCAAATCCTATGTGAATTCTGATGGGTGGTAAAAGGGCTGTGGATCCAGTGTTATTGGCCCCCCCTGTAATTTCCACCACTGTCCCCATAGATTACAATATTTTTATGCTGATTTTGTTGAGGAAATGTGAGATCGTAACATTTAACCCCGCTACTCACGCAGATTTCCATTGAGGTACTATTTAAATTTAAATTTTTCACAGGAGGCTGTTCCTGAAACTGCTCAAAAACTACTGACTACTACAACATTACCCCTTTAATTCAGCCATATCTGCGAAAACTAGACTGAATTAGCTACAGCCACAAAGCATTTCTAAACTCTAAGTGGTTTGAATGACTAATTAGAGTAACCTTAAAGCTGGAGTAGGTCAGGCTTTATAGATTGAGGGATTGATATATTTCTAAATTCCTGGTATAACAAATGACTCCAGATTACTCCAGCATAAAGGCCATCTGTGCACTGGTAGTTACCAGTTATCCTTTGTGTGCCAGATGTGAAATAATATGGATGACTGTATGTTTTGCTCAATAAAAAAAGTACCTTTCGAAAGTACAACATACCATTTATTACACAAAACATTGGGGGATTCATAGATCTTAGCTGTTTCCCCCAGTAGAGTCCGGGGCTATCCATCTCCCACATATAGGTCAGGAAGGTCATGTACAGACAGAAGTCAAAGTTCCTTTGCAAGCACAGTTGAGGACATGGTATGAGTGGTGAAATGATGCATGGTTATGGAAACAAATTCATATTCTTCCCAAAATGAGATGCAGAGAAAACCAGCAAAATGGTATCCAATGCAAGATGGGTGTGGAAACCTGACAAGAAAAGTTCCTTCATCATTGCACATTAACCGTGTCTCTCCTTTATATTTTCATTGTCTGAGATAGACAGTCGCATTTTTACCTGATCCACCATGTGTGATGAAGTTAATTTGTGGTTAGTTGGTGAATTGAGGGAGCGTTTTTATTCAAGTGAAAGTTGACAGGGGCCAAATTGACTTACAGCTGACATTGTGACATCAAGCAACAAGGCTGCCAAAGGTTGGAGGTTTAGTAAAGGGAGGGGTTTGATGTTATCACATCTCCTGTGGCACTACATGTGGTGGGGGAAATATCCACAGTGATTCTCCCGCTTACCTGCAATAACCTTGGCGAAAGAGCCACAAAAATACACTGAAGTGCCATTTACACCGTTTTTCTGGGGTCTCCGTGGCTCTTCTGCCGAAGTTCAGGTAGCTGAGCGGGAGAACCTCTGCAGAAATTCACCCACAGTGGGTCAGAGGATACACTGTGTTATCCCATGGAGTGCACAATATGTCGGTATTACTGATTTTCGGTGATTGAGTAAGTCAAACTGCATTTTTACTGTTGTGGAGGTGATCGTGGTATTCTCAGACTTGAATTTTGTTACTGTGTGCGTATCTGCACAAAGCCACTTGCCTTGGGGATGCACCTAGGAGGATGTAATGGAAGGTAGGTATAAAAGTGTGAGGGACGTAACGTGAGAGGAGGAAATAATTCATGGTGACCAAATAATAAGTATGTGCCATACACAAGTCTTTCAATATATTGTGAAGATGTATGGGTACAAGGGGATACAAGTTGGTTAATAAGGGCAGTTCCTGCAAAGAAGCTGATACTGTGATTTTGCTATTCTTAAAGCTTAATCTAATCATTTGTGAATAATCAAAAATTATAATGTTTAATTATTGTCATGTGCTCACATCCTCAGGATATGAGCCTAGAAATTACATTATCTGATATCACTGCATGAATGTTTAACATATTTGTTTGAAATTCTATTATCTTCTATTTAACAGAAGTGTTCACTTATTTATTTTAAACTGGTTAGTGCCCTCATTGAAACAGTAGGCAAAATAATTTCATGCGGAACACTTCTGTGTTCATATGGTAATATAGTCTAATTTCTAGACTATCATGTTTTAATCTGCCCTTGAACAAAATCTACCCTGGACCAGAAGTGCCTGCCTTGATTATGTTTAGTTTATTACCTTCCTGCATTTATATTTTGCACAGTGCATAGGTAAGCATTAAATGTTAGAGATCAGAAAAGGAGGAACTGAAATGTAGATGGCAAAAAATTTGTATTATGATTTTGACTGAGACATATTATGAATGCTTACTATTTCTGTGAATGTGTCAAAAATCAGGCAGCATCTGTGGAGAAAGAAACAGTTAACGTTTCAGGTCGATGTCCTTTTGTCAGAACTGTTGTAGTGTCAGGAGCATGGAGGGCAAATTGGAGAGCGAGCCAGCTTGGGCAGCACTCATGCAACTCCTAGTGATTCAGTCAAGAGCAGCATTGACAGAAACCTGAGATAAAATCAGCTATTTTCTCAGTTGGGCAACGGTCATGGAATAGGAAGCATAAAAAAAGCAAAATTGTAACAAACAAAATATAAACTGCTGATCCCTGTCAGATCAGAGTCTAGTGTCAATGTCTCCATTTTCCCATTGACTACTGGATTATGTACCATCTTGAACAGTATCTCCCACCCAATTTTAAAAGTTGCTGAGGAGGATACATCGACATGCCTACCATTTCTTGTCAGAGTATGGGTTGTCACTGCAACAAGTACACTTAGTAATTTAAATTTTCAATAATATATCAATACTCTTTTCCCCATCTTTGTATCCCTCTTAACTTTCTTCAATCTTTTTTCCCATTTTACAGCAATATGTCTTCCCTATGTCTCTTAGCATTTATGAAAACACTTACATTGAGGAGTATGCAACAGAACTTGAAATCTTCACAGATTTCCTGTGAGCTGATCAGTGTTGGTGAAATTATTCAATGGTCTTTATATAATTGTATTTATATAAAGGAGAATTAATACGAACTACAAATGAGACTGATAGCAACCATATGATTGATGTCAATTTCAAAAATTACACAGAAAACAGATAATGATTTTTGACACATTCACAGAAATAGTAAGCATTCATAATATGTCTCAGTCAATATTATAATACAATGTTTTTGCCATCCACATTTCAGTTCCTCCTTTTCTGAGCTCTAATATTTAATGCTTATCTATGCACTGTACAAAATATAAATGCAGGAAGGTAATAAACTAAACATAATCAAGGCAGGCACTTCTGGTCCAGGGTAGATTTTGTTCAAGGGCAGATTAAAACATGATAGTCTAGAAATTAGGCTATATTACCATATGAACACAGAAGTGTTCCGCATGAAATAATTTTGCCTGACCTGCTGAGCATTTCCAGCATTTTCTGTTTTTATTTTGGAATTCCAGCATTCGCAGTATTTTGTTTTTGTAGTAAGCTAGTTAGTCTATTTTAACAGGAAAAATAATTCTCAAAAGGTGACACTCATTATCAAAATCAGAAGTGCCTTGGTCTGTGTTTGAACTGATGCTATTAAAATGAACATAATTCTATGAGTGGAATTATTAGTTGAAATGATTTCTTTGCCATCTCCAAGAGACACATTCAGGCAACACGGCATGCACTGGCCATTAGGAAGTGTAAACATGCAAGGATAAAATCACAGATTGGTATGGGAAAATTTTACGACAAAGAAGATGAGGATTCCCACCAATCCCCCTACTCTTACTCTCTTACATAAAAATATTACTGAATTAAAGTAGAAATCATAGCAAATTCAGTCAACTTGAAAGACTATAGATAACCTCTTTTTAAAATTAGCATCCACCCAGTAATTAGCCAGTGGAAACAATGGGCCAGAATTTACTGTAACCGGTGAACAGACAGTGCCTGCTGTTAGTTAGACTTGCCCTTGCCCATTACATTTCCATGAGCTTTTGCACAGCAAGTGGGAGATCTACAGGGCATCTGGGACATGCACGAACAGGGAAAGCAACTCTGTATCTCCTTAACCAATCAAACTTGTCGTGAATTTAATATCAAATCAGGCAATGAAAGCCAAATAAAGAGAGGGAAAAAAGATGGGAATAAAAATGAGAGTAAAAGAGACAGAAAGAAAATGTTAAAAAAATGCATTTACTTTTTTTAAAATCTCCAGTTGTTTAAAAGCTGAAGGAATGAGTCTCCACACATATTGAAGTTAATTTTCAGTGCCAGAGAGATTGTTTGGCAGTAATTAAGACTTATCACACCATTAGAAAGGGTACTTAGACTGAAATGGACAAGGCCTAACTTTATGTGGCGAGTTTATAGGAACGTCACACCGTTCAATGCATTTGAATAGGGAGCCAGGTGGCGAGATGCCATTTTCACACAGCTTACGGGGGAGCAGCGCATGATGAACAGCAACTTCTGAATTTTCACCTTTAACTGTGCATCTCTGCTCGCCGGAAGTTGCTGTCCAATTTGCACATACATAACAGTGAGTGTCGTTAACCTCACCGTTACTTTTACAGTAAATTCTGGCCCAATATATTGCTTGAATCTTACCGGCTCCATGGAAAGACAAGGTTAAGACTCTCCCTGTGGGATGACTCTGTCATAAAAATAAATGGGAAACCAGTTTACAATAATACTTCGTTGAAAACTAACATTCCTAAGAACGATTATGAATTGTGTATGACCTTATCACACCTTCACAGCACAGAATGTCTCATAACTTCTAGAGATGCAATAGCGAAGGTGCCAATCATGTGCTTGTGCTTGTGCCTGGTCTTTCTGGGAAGAGCTAATAGAAGTTGAAGGTTATTTTCACGTTAAGGAATGTTAATCTAATTCTACAAGAGGTATAAATGTTCACGCCCAAGTTTACACTAATGGTGAATTTAAAGCAACATACTTTAGAGTTCATTAATTGTTTTAAAAAGTTTAAATTTGAAGAAAAATATTTCTCCCAGGTTTGCAGATTGGTACTTTGTGCAAGAAACTGAAAGTAAATAGAAAGTCGTTCAAATATTCATGCTTCTCAGGGTTGTGAAACAGGGAAAATTACACCGTGACAGGAAATTTCTATTGTTGGATAAGTACATAAATCCTACAAACAGTTAAGAAACTGGGGGAAGAGGGCAGTGAAGGGAACTCAGAAAGGTATCCTCCTCAATCTTAAATGTGACCAGATAGTAGTACAGACTTTCTTGTCACTTAAATGTGTTGTTTTTAAGTGCCTTGGGACTTTTTATACCCCCTTTAAGGTGCTATATAAATGCAAGTTGTTGTTATTTAATGGCTTGGACCAATTTTGTAACAACCATTTGATTCCGAGAAACGTAAAAAAAAAATTGAAAAACTTGTATGTGATAATTGAGTTTTAAATAAACCAACAGTAAAAAGGCAATTCATTATTTTTTTTCTGATATAGACCTGAACTTCCTTCTTGTTCAAAATTGAGGCAATTAATGAGGCACTCAAATACTTTCCAGCTGGAAATGTATTTTATAAAGTGTCTGGATTTAACTCTTTGCTCTTAGTTTCACCCAACTTTTCAAATGTGTTTCAGAAGACATACAGGGTTCATGTTAACAACTGCAGAGGTATACAACCCTCCACAACAATATCTACAGTTGTTTAAACAATTTAGTAACAAGGTGAAGCAGAAAGGTCAGGGGAGGTATGGGGTTCTTACAGCTTTATTGCTTTAACATGATTAAGTTTTGTTCAAGGTCATTGTTTCAAAATTATTAAATGGTATTAATAGTTTACCATCTGCCTGTGTGTTTCTACATTTTTTTCATATTCTACTAGTTTGCTTGAAGTCTCCAAAGGCAAAGATTATATTTTTCTATGACTAATGCATTAAGGTTCTGATCATGCACAAACTCTTGTACATTGTGAATATAATATGAACCCTCTGGATAATAAAGGGTGCTCTGAGATATAACTTTACCAATATTTTAGCTGGTAGGTTTATAATTTTACTGATGGTTTAAGGATTGCACCTGTAAGACACTAATCTTACTTAAAAGCTCAGGGAAAGCCCGTGTTATATCTACTAGATTCAAGTTTATTTCCTGGATTATTTCAAGTTTCAAAGTGACAACTCCCAAATCCAAATCTGTAAGGTCTGCAAAAAACGAAGAGGATCATCAAAAGCTATATAACTGAGGCAGGTAGGTCTTTTAGGTCACGGAAAATGCTTTCCTCAGGGAGCTATTCTCAATTTCATAATTCAGCCAAGAGAAATGTCCTGCGGGAAACATTTTCCATTGCAGAAAAAAGCTTACCCACCTCCACAATACAGGTCTTTCAAACACAAGAGCAAACGTTAACTGAACACATTATTGATGTTTCCAAATTAATTTTGGATGAATGAACAACAACAGCAACTTATATTTATATGGTGCCTTTAACATAGTAAAATGTTCCAAGGTGCTTCACAGGAGTGTTCTAAAATATAATTTGGCACCGAGCCACATAAGGATAAATTAGGGCAGATGACCAGGAGCTTGGTCAAAGAAGTAGGTTTTAAGGAGCGTCTTAAAGGAGGAAAGAGAGGTAGAGAGGCGGAGAGGTTTAGGGAGGGAATTCCAGAGCTAAGGGCCTTGGTAGGTGAAGGCACGGCCACCAATGGTAGAAATATTAAAATCAGGGATACGCAAGAGGGCAGGATTAGAGGAGTGCAGCTATCTCGGGGGTTGTGGGGCTGAAGGAGATTACAGAGATAGGGCGGGGCGAGGCCATGGAGGGATTTGAAAACAAGGATGAGAATTTTAAAATCAAGGCGTTGCTTAACCGGGAGCCAATGTAGGCCAGTGAGCACAGGGGTGATGGGTGAACGAGACTGGGTGCGAGTTAGGACATGGCCAACAGAGTTTTGGATGACCTCCTGTTTATGTAGGGTAGAATGTGGGAGGCCAGCCAGGAGTGCGTTGGAATAGTCAAGTCAAGAGGTAACAAAGGCATGGATGCTATGAAGCTGGAAATAGGCGGTCTTAGTTATGGCGTGGATATGTGGCCGGAAGTTCATTTCGGGGTCAAATATGACACCAAGGTTACGAACAGTCTGGTTCAGTGAGAGGGATGGAGTCGGTGGCTAGGGAATGAAGTTTGAGGCGGGGCCCGAAGACAATAATGGCTTCGGTCTTCCCAACATTTAGTTGGTGGAAATTTCTGCTCATCCAATACTGGATGTCGGACAAGCAGTCTGACTACTTAGAGACAGTGGAGGGGGTTGAGAGACCTGGTGGTGAGGTAGAGCTGGGTGTCGCCAGCGTACATGTAGGAACAGACGCTGCGTTTTTAGATGATGTCGCCGAGGGCCAGCATGTAGATGAGAAATAGGAGGGGGCCAAGGATAAATCCTTGAAGGTAATGAAGGTAAAGCAAGTGCATCCAATACACAAACATGCAGCCTAGCTTAGTCCTGGTATGTAGTTTTATCCCATGTCCCAATGTAGATCTCTCTAATATTTGGTTCACTGCCACACCTATTCTAGGAATGCCTATCTTGAAGAAGTTCTGCTCTTCTCTTCGACGGGATCTCAATTTGGCTCTTCAACCTTGTTCATCTTCATTACTTTCATTTTCCCTTCTCGTGTTTGATCAGGTATCTGCCAAAACTCGGTTTCACAGCCATATCATTTTCCTCAGCAACTGTCTCCGGTTCCGACTTATTCCACGTGGATTTCAACTAAACTTCCACCCTTCGTGTTTCAGATCCACCCAGGATTACAAATATCTCCAAGATATTCATCGTTCCTCGAACTACTGCTCTCGCCGCATCTTGAGATCCATGCTCAATGCCATGCGGCGCCACATGAACACTCTCGACCTCTCTCTTCAGCAGCACCGACGCACTCTATCTCAAAGCTATCCGGGTCCACAGTTCCATTTCATCCTTTGACTCATCCAACGCTTCAACAAAAAACCTTTTTTCTTCCTTTCCGATGTCAAGGATCGCAAGCTTCATCAACTCTTGAACACCAACGCTCCTCCGGAACATTCCTCTCCTTCACTTTCCTCTGACCCCCCTTCTCCCAATCACACCCCCTGCCGCATCTTCACTATCCCCTCTGACCTTCCCCTCTCTGACCCCGAATGATCAGTCCTCAGCAAAGGCCTGAGCTTCATCCCCTTATGCCCCCACCTCAATGAATTTCGAGCTCGGCACGATGTTGAGCTCTTTTTCCGTCGCCTTCGTCTCCGTGCCCACTTCTCTGGCCAAGACTCTTCCCCCCACACAGCTGACCCTTTCTCCTGCTTTCAGAATTCCCATTCTATCTGGACCCCTCCCCCTGGCCTCTTACCCTCTCTAGATCTTTTCATCACTAACTGCTGCCGTGACATCGGCCGTCTCCATTTCTCTGCTCCCCTCAGTCACTCCAACCTACCTCCCTCTGAAATTGCAGCACTCCATTCTCTTAGATCCAACCCTGATATTGTCTTTAAACCTGCTGACAAGGGTGGTGCTGTTGTTGTTTGGCGCACCGACCTCTACCTAGCGGAAGCTGAACGCCAACTCTCCGACACCTCCTCCTACCTCCACCTGGACCATGACCCCACTACCGAACATCAAACCACCGTTTCCAAGACTGTCACTGACCTCATCTCCTCTGGAGATCTTCTCCCCGCGGCCACCAACCTCATAGTTCCCCAACCCCACACAGCCCGCTTCTACCTCCTTCCCAAGATCCACAAACAGGACTGCCCTGGTAGACCCATCGTTTCAGCCTGTTCTTGCCCCACCAAACTTATCTCTTCCTATCTCGACTCCATCTTTTCTCCCCTTGTCCAGTCTCTTCCCACCTACATCCGCGAATCTTTGGACGCCCTCCGCCACTTTAACAGTTTCCAGTTTCCTGGCCCCAACCAGCTCCTTTTCACTATGGACGTACAATCCCTCTACACCTCCATCCCCCATCAGGAGGGCCTGAGGGCGTTCCACTTCTTCCTTGAACAGAGGCCCGACCAGTCCCCATCCACCACCACCCTCCTCCGCCTGGCTGAACTTGTTCTCACATTGAACAACTTCTCCTTTGACTCCACTCACTTCCTCCAAATCAAAGGTGTTGCTATGGGTACCCGCATGGGTCCTAGCTATGCCTGCATTTTCGTGGGATATGCGGAACACTCTTTGTTCTAGTCCTACTCGGGTCCCCTCCCTCAATGTACTTTTTCTGGTAGATTGATGACTGTTTCTGTGCCGTTTTCTGCTCTCGCCCTGAACTAGACAATTTCATTCACTTTGCCTCCAATTTCCACCCTTCCCTCACCTTCACATGGTCCATCTCCGACTCTTTCCTTCCCTTCCTCGATTTCTTCATCTCCATCTCTGGGGATAGGTTATTGACCAACATTCACTACAAGCCCACTGACTCCCACAGCTACCTGGACTACGCTTCCTCCCACCCCGCCTCCTGTAAGGACTCTATTCCATTCTCCCAGTTTCTCCATCTCCGCCACATCTGCTCCGACGATGCCACCTTCCACACCAGTGCTTCCGACATGTCTTCCTTTTTCCTCAACCGAGGATTCCCCTCTACCGTGGTTGACACAGCCCTCGACCGTGTCCATTCTATCTCCCGCACTTCTGCCCTCACCCTTGCCCCTCCCTCCCGGAACCATGATAGGGTTCCCCTTGTCCTCACCTTTCACCCCACCAGCCTCCACATTCAACGGATCATCCTCCACCATTTCCGCCACCTCCAAAGTGATCCCACCACCAAACGCATCTTCCCCTCCCCTCCCCTTTCAGCATTCCGTAGGGACCGCTCCCTCCGAGACACCCTAGTCCACTCCTCTATCCCCCCCAGCACCCCTTCCCCTTTGCCCGGCACCTTCCCGTGCAAGTGCAGGAGATGCAACATCTGCCCTTATACCTCCCCCCTTTCCACTGTCCAGGGCCCCAAACACCTCTTCCAGGTGAAACAGTGATTTACTTGTACTTCTTGCAATCTAGTATACTGTATTCGCTGCTCACGATGTGGTCTCCTCTACATTGGGGAGACCAAACGCAGATTGGGTGACCGCTTTGCGTAACACCTTCGTTCAGTCCGTAAGGCTGACCCCAAGCTTCCGGTCGCCTGTCATTTTAATTCACCGCCCCATTCCCACTCAGACCTCACTGTACTCGGGCTCTTGCATTGTTCCACGGAAGCTCAGCGTAAGTTCGAGGAATGGCACCTCATCTTCCAATTAGGCACTTTACAGCCTTCCGGACTGAATATCGAGTTCAGCAATTTCAGATCATAACCTCGGCCCCCATTACATTTTTACTTATTTTTTATCCACACCTTTGTTTTGGCCCTTTCCCCCTCCCACCTTTTTTTCTCTCCCACATGGCAGCTGTCTCCCATTCTGCCAGCGCATTTCACACCTAATCTAGAGCCGACTTTTGTCTCTTCACTAGTCCTATCACCATCTCGTCTCATTTTGAATACCTCTTAATGTCTCTTCACTTCTCTTTTGTTCTCTCCCAGCCTGGCCTTTTAATCTATTTCATTTCCTGTGCTTTTCCAGTCTTGACAAAGGGTTTGACCCGAAACGTTGACTCTATTTTCTCTCCACGGATCTTGCCTGGCCTGCTGAGTTTTTCCAGCATTTTCTGTTGTTATTGTAGATCTCTCTAAGTTACAGTACCATTTTGCTATGGTATAGCACTTCACCATGGTATTCTCATCTAACCCATGCTTCAGTTGAGTTTATTTATACCTGTGCACATAAATGCCCTTCTCACATTATAATTCCTCTTGTTATTCTCATCTGTTTCTTACTGCTTATGCCACATTTCTACATCTGTTTCACTATTTTTTTGTTCATTCTTATTTACTTTTTCTTTCTTTTCTTTTACTTTATTTCTCCACTCCGGTAAAAGCCTATTTGCACCTATACTCTGCACAATAACATAGATGTGAGCAACAAAAAAGCCTAAACAATAAAAAGATTACAGATGATGAGCTGATATAAAACCTTAATAAGCCCTCAGTTAGAGAACTGAGTGCAGTAATGAGCTCCACACTTAGAAAGGATACTGAGGCTTTATAGAGGATGCAATGCAGATTCAGAAGGATGCTGCCTGATATGAAGAAATACAAATGTTTTTTATTTGTTCAAGGGATGCAGACATCACTGGCAAGGCCAGCATTTATTGCCCTTCCCTAGTTGCCCTTGAGAAGGTGGTGGTGAGCCATCTTCTTGAACCGCTGCAGTCCGTGTGGTGAAGATACTATCACAGTGCTGTTCGGGAGGGAGTTCCAGGATTTTGACCCAGCGACTATGAAGGAATGGCGATATATTTCCAAGTCAGGATGGAGGTGAACTTGGAGGTGATAGTGTTCCCATGCGCCTGCTGCCCTTGTACTTCTAGGTGGTACAGGTCGCGGGTTTGGGAGGTGCTGTCGAAGAAGCCTTGGTGAGTTGCTGCAGTGCATCGTGAAGGTGGTACACACTGCAGCCATGGTACACTGGTGGTGGAGGGATACGAAAAAAGACTTGAAACATTGAGACTTTTTCCATTAGAATAACACATTACGGGGTGATATGATAAAAGTGTTTAAAATTATGAAAGGATGGGACAGGGCACGTAGAAGCAGATTGTTTCCAATAGTTGAGGTGTAAATAAGAGGCTATAGATACAACATCAATGAGATTTAGAACAGAGAGCAGGAGAAACTTCTTTATAGAATCCTGGAATGGTTACAGCACAGGAGGCTTTTTGGCCTGTTGAGCCCATGCCAGCTCTCTGCAAGAGCATTTCAGCTAGTCCCACTCCCTGAGTTGTGGAATTCACTTTCAGGGTTAATGGCTGAGGCAGAAACTATGTCAACATTTAAGATTAGATTGGATAGGTGGATGAAAGATTAGTGGTTTAAGCATATGGGAACAGGGTGGGTAAATGTGATTAAAATATATTCTCTCATGTGGAGGATCAATATCAACACAGATTGGTTGGGTCAAATGGCTTGGTTCTGTGTTGTATCTTCTATGCAGATGATCAAGTGAGGCTTTGTTTGTTTTCAAGATTCAACTATTTATTTCTATATACAATTTCTCACTGAAAGCAATTGTTCAGAACATATTTTAGGATTATATTACAGATTCAACTCTGGATAAGAGACTACCTCATTTAAGCATGTTAACAAGCATGATTCCAGTAAGTCAATCCAATTTACTACAGACAAATTTGAATTGTAAAGAACTCAAATTAACAATTACATATTTGTTCTATATACCTGCGCACAGATGTTGCATAATTTCAAATTGACTCATCCCTTTAAAAGTGACTGTGTACATGTGCATCAGTATAAAATTCCCTTCTTCTATGTGCACCACAGGTTACACTACTGGCCCTGGTTCTGAAGTGCAGGGACGAGAGCACAGCAAGCTTAGTGGTCACCAAAGTTGTACTAGGATAACCTCATAGGATTCCCAAGTTTGGCCCTTGTTACTTATGCAGGTACTGTGAGCTCACCAAAAGGATGGAAAATAAATTGGCCAGGCATCAGCCCTTAAAACGTTGCAAACAAATGTTAAAGGGATGCAGCCACTTAAAGGAGAATTTTTTTTTTGGCCTTTCCAAAAGCTGCAAGTATTTCAAATATAACTTTTCAGACTTTCCAAAGGCTCTGTGGGGCAAAAGGAATAGCAGAGGGCAGGGAAAATAAATGTGGAGTCGGGAAACAGAGTCTGTGGCTACATGACAAAGAAATGCTCTGTTTGATGGTTGGTGCTGCTGCATGAGGAGGATGCCTGGTAGGAAGTGGGCTAGGTTCAATTCTGTGTACAGTACCATCACAACCTTGGGAACAGATGCAGAAAAAGACGCACAGCTTAAGGAAGCTGCAACTGTAACAGGAGCTAACAGTCGCATTTTGCAGGTAGAGAGCCCAAGCATCCATGCCCAAAAACTTTGCCTGTCAACCTGTCTTCTCCAAGCTCCGCTGAGCAGGGCAGGAGTGAGGACCTTAGGGGCCCAACCATGTAAAGTAAACTGCTTACCTCACACAAGCAGTTATACCTAGTATTGGAAGGCCTGCCAAGGAGTTTCAGCACTATGACTATAAGTGTGGAGGAGTCCATTTCTCGACTGTGTGGTGTCATTGACAATGTCATCAGCACTCTGCAGCCTACGCTGAAGCGTGCGGCCACCCCCAGGGACACTATAGCTGAGCTTTCACAGAGGCAGTCAATGTCACTAGCCTTTGCAGCTTTGGTGAAAGCCCTAATGAATTTGTGAATTGCTCTTTACTGATTAGGTTATTGTGCCGTCAATTGTGTCATTGAGGTTTTCCTCCACGCACAACAGCAACTTGCAAATGTTTGGCATCTTAGGTGTCCTAAGATGCTTCATAGAAGAGACTGGGTGATGGTAGGGGAGTTGATGAAGCACAGTTGAAAATATAGATTTGGAGACTTTTAAAGTTAGAGAGGGAAGAAACAAGTCTAAGAGATTTAGGGAGGTGGTTCAGAGATTGGACCGAGATGGCTGAAAGCTGTGCATCTAAATGAGGAATGAAATTAGAGGGAGATGAACAGGAGGTGAGAGGCTGGAGAATTGTAGGGCATGACTGTGACATAGAGGCTGGGTGTGGTGAGGCTGCAGGTGGATTTGTAAATGTGGACAAGGATTTTGAATTCAAGACATTGGGAATCAGTGGATGTCTGAATAGGTAGATATATTGGATGAACAGGAGCTTACTGAGGGACAGAGGACAGGCAGTGGTGGTTTGGACAAGTTGGAGTGTGTGCAGGGAGGAGCTGAAACTTGCCAAATGACAATTAATCTTTCAGGTCAGTACTTACATACAAAATCTTCACCAAAGTATAAAATATTCCCCAATTCCCTTGTTTTAATACTGAACACAGCCTGTACTAGTAATTAATTCCAAAATTTACCCAGAGATGTTTTAGAAGTCTAATCTAAGCTGTTCCCTGTAAAATATATTGGGGTTGATAATGCAGTCCCAGCACAGTGATGCTGCGCACTCCTGAGCAAATGTAATTGACCTCGTGCCATAGTATGAGGTCATCTAATTTAAATCAATATTTGATTTTCCCAGCATACAACACATGACTTGCTGGGATTACCACAGAGGCAAGGAGTATGATATTGGGCACCAGCATCTCATCAAGGGCTGATGGTACCCTTGAAGGGAAATGGCTACAACTGTGGGCTATGGGTGCCATGACATGTATTATCAGGCCCATATTTTTTGTCAAATATTTTCTGTTATATTTGTTTATGTATCATTAAATAAATGATTAAACGAACAACAGGTCAAAGATTTTTAAATTGGATTTTCCTATCTGGTTTATGTAAATCCAATTCCAGTAGACCATGATTAGCTGAATTCTACTATAGTCATTCGTTCCTCTGCACATATCCATTTAATTCTTTTAAACCTGTTAAGTAAACTCCTATTTAATCTCTCCCAGGTTTGAATAACCAGTTGACATTATAAAGAGAAAGCAAAAAACATGAATTAATCCTAAACTGAGTGTTCTAAAAATGAGATAGCAAAGAATTTTCATTAACTGCCAATTTTCAACTCGAGCCACTAGGCCACTCTGGCCTTTGGGCGGAAGAACTCTCAGTGAGCCGCTTAGGTTGTTAACTTGTGTGGTATCAGCAGTTTTGACGTATCAAGTGAGGAGTCATTGAGTGGTTTAATATAGCTTGAAACTTTGCAACAAAGCAGCTTTTTTAGTAGGATGGGATTACCAATTGCCTTTTGCATTCCTAAAGTATGACAGTCTGTAATCTGACCTTATTAAATCCATCTGACATGCACAAAAGGCCAATCTAGAGTGGCTAAACTTTATCCAGCCCTTGAGGAAAGCTGCTAATACCTCCCAAGTTGTACCTAACAAAAGCATTTATGCTGGAGCATTTTGTAGCCATTTGAACAAAAAAGACTCTCAGAACACTTGGCCAGTGTTGTATGTAACTGTTTGAGGCACTTGTGGAGATAAAAGAAGAAATTAAAAAGGTTTGGCCTTGTGTTGAGAATATGCCAAAACTTAATTCTCAAACGGCAGTGATGCTATTACTAATTGTGTTGCCTGGTGCAAGAAGTAGATTTTTATGAGTCAATTAGGTGGTTGCAGCATTAGATGTATGGCATAAAAGTATTAAAATTTTATAGGGTTTTACCTTTAGGTTACGATCTGGCATAGCAAAAGTTTGAACTACTATAATATTTTAAATGAAGATTTAAAATATTATAGTAGTTCAAAAGAAGTGAGTTATTATTAGGTGCGCAAGGAGTACTATCAAATGGAATCTGGCACGGTTTGCCTAGAGACCTAGCATGTCAACAAAATAATCAACTTCAAAAGTGTCCTCTTTATAAAGAATGCAATTTTATCTGTACCTAAAAACCTTGCATGTTGGCAAGAGCCAACAGTTTGGCATTGCTTGACTACCCTGCTTCTTAGTGCAGAACATAGAAGATTAATGGAGAGCTGAAGCTAAAACTTTGGGATGTTGTTTTTAAGACATCAGCAGACTTCTAGTCTGTCTGGTTGATAATTGAAAAATGACTATTGAGAGAAATAATGTAAAGCCTACCACCATCACCACCTGCGGGCAGGAGCGGTTGTGTTACAGGCAGACAATTCAATTACGTACTTTATGGTCCGTGTATAATCTGGGATCATGGAAATGATGCAGCTGGTGAGTTCAGCCTTCACTTTGACTGTTCACTAGGAACACTGAATATGAGCTTCTGCCTTTGTGAATTGGCAGAGTCCATAACTTACTGGGGGAAACTTCATGAGCTTCTTAATGTTGTATTTCTACAGAGTTGAATTAATTGAGGGACTTTGTGGCCAAGGATTTCCCTTGATTCTACATTGAATATGTGAATACAAATAAATAAGAATTAAAAAGTAATTAACAAATTCAACCTATCTAAATCTGCTGAACTCAGCATTAAACTTTTCAGTGCAGGAAGTATTTGTTATCTCATGAATACCATGGTATACATTAAGTATTGTTGTGGAGTCCGAATGCTATTACATGTAGCCATAATATCATGGAATATTTTACAATCTAAACAGTATTTTTGAAAATGTAACAGAGCGTCCAATAAGAATTAAATTGTGATTTTTTTTTGCCTCAGATAAAATTTCATTTAAAGAAAAGTTTTTTCACTCTAAAGTTTAATTCAATTATCTCCCCACTTTTTTTAACACCAAACTGGTGTATTCCCCTGCAGAATACAGCATTCCCTAGACAAAAAGGCAAGTAATTAATCTATCCCTTGTCTTCTGCTAATAGTGCTCTTGAATTGGCTACTTGTGGACCAGACTAATTCATCTGTTTTCCTTATCTCCCTGGGTAGTGAACATTCGAGCTTCTGCTTGGAGAATATGGAATGGAATTCACAATTTGGGAACTGGAGAAATAAACCCATATCCTATGACTCCATGGGAGAGTATGTTGAACCACAAGCATCGTTGTCGCTGCACAATTTCAAAACTCTTAAAATAATTAGGAAAAATAATGGAGGAATGAAGCTTTGATTTGTTTACCTGTGATATCAAATATTTAGGAAACAGACTGCTAACATTATTTGCGAAATCACAATTTAAAAAGGTTATTGTTAGAGAATTAACATTCTTACTACCTTACTACCATTCTTACTAGGGAGTATACCGTACCAGTGAAATACCTATCTTAATTGTAGAATCTTTGAACTTAAAATGTCACTGTGTGAATTCAGCCTCAAGACAAGTAAACAAACAATCAGTCAATACCAAAAAGTTGCAGAGTTGTAGTGTGTAAAATGCACCATGACAAATGGGTTTGCTTAGAATGCCTTACAGGTAATTGAAATTTCAATCTTCTGACACCTTAAAGAAACAGTTGGGCCGATTTTCTGGTCACAATGGCTGATGGCGTTGGAGTGGAATAGATGATTGAGGCTAGAAAATCAGGCAGAGATTGCTCTTGCACAGATGCCTGAACATGATGCGCCAGGGTATGACGTAATAGTCATTACAGAGACCTGGCTACAAGCTGGGCACGTTTGGTAGCTAAATATTCCAGGATATAGGATCTTTAGAAAAGACATGAAAATTGGGAAAGGGGTGGGCGGGTAGCAATGCTGATAAAAGACACAATTACAGAATGACTATTTAATTCCTATCATTGAAGTGCATTTTACTATTAAAACACACAAAGATGGTGATATGGGCTTTACCAGCGAGATCTTTTTTTCGGCTTTAATTGGGTCTGTGATATGCCATCTTGCAAAAGCAATAAAATAGGGATAGACTTCGTCAGAAGATTGGTAGAAACCACAGAAAACAACTTAAATGATAATTTCCGTTATTTCTCTGGGGTTGCTGCTGATCTTCTGCCAAAATTATGGCAGGAGGTCTGGAGAACCCCCGAAGAAATTAGTGGCATTAGTCTTTAAATGCTGGATGTTGAAAGAGCACATGTACAGTGGAAAATGCCCACAACCTCCAGGCCAGGGGGTGTCAATAGTGACTATGCATGATGTAGCTTGTTTATTTACAATGAGATGTATT
The DNA here is from genome assembly GCF_052327205.1 of Somniosus microcephalus. NCBI lineage: Eukaryota > Metazoa > Chordata > Chondrichthyes > Squaliformes > Somniosidae > Somniosus > Somniosus microcephalus. Next base: position 194,791,346 of record NC_140987.1, on the reverse strand, counting down.
GTCCTTGGAAGATGTGTGTGGCGATTTTTAAATCCTGTTTTGCATCTTGAAGGTGTTCCCTACTGAGTAAGGATATGTTAGGAGAAAGAATAAAAAAGCTGTAAGTTATTGTGAGCTGTGTTAACAGAATTATTGGGCCATCTACCCATGCCAGATTCCTTGAAGTATACCATCATTATCTACTTCTGTTCTCAGGAACTGCAGGTAAGTGTCATCATCATCCACTGAGGTGGTGGCAAACAGAGCCTTGTTCACCTTGTGCATCAGCATGCTCATTTGAGTTTGATGCTGTGTCTCCACATTTAATTTATTCTTGGGATGTGGGCAACACTGGCAAAATATTGCCCAAGTACTTTAGGGCATTGAATCAACTGGGGTTGGTCTGGGTAGGGGTGGCAGGTTTTCATCCCTGGAGGACATTCGTGAACCAGTTGGGTTTTTAACAACAATCAGGCAGCTTTCATGGCTAAGAATTACCAGATTTATTGAATTCAATATCATAACTTGCCATGGTGGAATTTTAACTCAGGACTTCTGGCATGCTATTCCAGTACCATAACTACTAATCTGACATTGGTTTTCTTTCACTTAATTTTTGCCTGGCAAATAGGCCAACTGCAGAAATTTAGAGGCATTCAGTTAGCCTTGCACCAGCAGCTAGACAGAAAAGTGGAAAATTGGCCCTCTAGTATTGTGTTAAATAAATGACCAGTAAGAACATAAGAACATAAGAAATAGGAGCAGGAGTAGGCCAATCGGCCCCTCGAGCCTGCTCCGCCATTCAATAAGATCATGGCTGATCTGATCCTAACCGCCAATCTACTATCACTGAACCATCTCCTGAATCTAACAGAATTAGACACACGAAATAGGAGCAGGATCAGGCTACACGGCCCCTGGGCCCGCTCCGCTACCCACAGGGCCATGACCGATCCGAACCTAGACTCATGTCCAAATTCCTGCCCATTCCCCAGAACTCTTTATTCCCTTTACTTCTAGGAAACTGTCTATTTCTGTTTTAAATTTATGTAATGATGTAGCTTCTACAGCTTTTTGGGGCAGCATATTCCATGGACCTACCACCCTCTGAGTGAAGTAGTTCCTCCTCATCTCAGTTTTGAAAGAGCAGCCCCTTATTCTAAGACTATGCCCCCTAGTTCTAGTTTCACCCATCATCGGGAACATCCTCCCCACATCCACCCGATCCAACCCCTTCACAATCTTATATGTTTCAATAAGATCGCCTCTCATTCTTCTGAACTCCAATGAGTAGAGTCCCAATCTACTCAACCTCTCCTCATATGTCCATCCCCTCATCCCCGGGATTAACCGAGTGAACCTTCTTTGTACTGACTCGAGAGCAAGTATGTCTTTTCTTAAGTATGGACACCAAAACTGTATGCAGTATTCCAGGTGCGGTCTCAACAATACCTTGTACAACTGAAGCAATACCTCCCTATTTTTATATTCTATCCCCCTAGCAATGAAAGCCAACATTCCATTGGCCTTCTTAATCATTTGCTGCACCTGCATACTAACCTTTTGAGTTTCGTGCACCAGGACCCCCAGATCCCTTTGTACTTCAGTACTTTCCAGTTTCTTGCCATTAAGATAATAACTTGCTCTACGATTTTTCCTGCCAAAGTGCATAACCTCACACTTTCCAGTATTGTATTCCATCTGCCAAATCTCTGCCCACTTACTTAGCCTGTCTATGTCCCCTTGCAGGTTTTTTATGTCCTCCTCACTCACTACTTTCCCTCCCATCTTAGTATCATCTGCAAACTTTGATATGTTACACTCGGTCCCCTCCTCCAAATCGTTAATATAGATTATAAAGAGTTGGGGACCCAGCACTGACCCCTGTGGAACACCACTAGTTACTGATTGCCAGTCCGAGAATGAACCATTTATCCCAACTCTCTGCTTTCTGTTAGATAGCCAATCCTCTATCCATGCCAGAATATTACCCCCAATCCCGTGATTTTTTATCTTAAGCAATAATCTTTTGTGTGGCACCTTGTCAAATGCCTTTTGGAAGTCTAAATACACTACGTCCACTGGTTCCCCTTTATCCACCCTATATGTTACTTCCTCAAAGAACTCCAGCAAATTTGTCAAACATGACTTCCCCTTCATAAAACCATGCTGACTTTGTCCTATTAAATTATGATTATCCAAATGTCCTGTTACTGTCTCCTTAATAATGGACTCCAATATTTTATCTACCACAGATGTTAGGCTAACCGGTCTATAGTTTCCAGCCTTCTGTCTACTGCCCTTTTTAAATAAGGGCGTTACATTAGCAGTTTTCCAGTCTGCCGGGACCTTTGCTGATTCCAGGAAGTTTTGGAAAATTATTACCAATGCATTCACAATCCCTAACGCCACTTCCCTCAAGACCCTAGGATGTAAGCCATCAGGTCCAGGTGATTTATTCGCCTTGAGTCCCATTATTTTACCGAGTACCACTTCCTTAGTGATTTTGATCGTGTTTAGCTCCTCCCCCCCATAGCCCCCTGTTTGTCCAGTGTTTGGATATTCTTAGTGTCTTCTACTGTAAAGACTGATACAAAATATTCATTCAGTGTTTTTGCCATCTCCATATTTCCCACCATTAATTTCCCGGTCTCATCCTCTAAGGGACCAACATTTACTTTAGCCACCCTTTTTCTTTTTATATAACTATAAAAACTCTTACTATCTGTTTTTATATTTTTTGCTAATTTACTTTCATAATCTATCTTCCCTTTCTTAATCAATCTTTTTGTTACTTTTTGCTGTCTTTTAAAGTTTTCCCAATCCTCTATCCTCCCACTAGATTTGGCTACCTTATATGCCCTTGTTTTTAGTCGAATACTATCCTTAATTTCTTTACTTAGCCACGGATGGCTGTCTTTTCTTTTACGCCCTTTTCTTCTCAGTGGAATATATATTTTTTGGAAGTTGTAAAATAACTCCTTAAATGTACACCACTGATCATGTATCGTCTTATCCTTTAATCTATTTTCCCAATCCACTCTACTCAATTCCGCTCTCATACCTTCATATTCTCCTTTATTTAAGCTTAGCACGCTTGTTTGAGATCCAACCTTCTCACCCTCTAATTGAATATGGAATTCAACCATGTTATGGTCACTCATTCCAAGGGGATCCTTTACTAGGACATTTTTAATTTATCCTGCCTCGTTACACAGGACCAGATCTGAGGTTGCTTGCCCCCTGGTCGGTTCAGTTACATACTGCTCAAGAAACCCATCCCTAATACACTCAATGAACTCATCCTCAAGGCAGCCCTGCCCAATTTGATTTGTCCAATTAATATGATAGTTAAAATCCCCCATAATTATAGATGTTCCCTTATTACAAGCCTCAACTATTTTCTGATTGATACTCCGTCCAACAGAGTTGCAACTGTTCGGAGGCCTATAGACTACGCCCACTAATGTTTTTTTCCCCTTATTATTCCTTACCTCCACCCAAACTATTTCATTATCCTGATCTTTTGACCCAATATCATTTCTCTGTATTACAGTGATTCCTTCCTTTATTAACATAGCCACCCCACCTCCCCTTCCTTCCTGCCTGTCCTTCCTGATCATTAAATAACCTGGTATGTTTAATTCCCAGGCATTGTCACCCTGCAGCCATGTTTCTGTAATGGCCACAAGATCATACCCATATGTAATTATTTGTGCCATTAACTCGTCTATTTTGTTACGAATGCTACGTGCATTCAGATAGAGAGCTTTCAAATATGTTTTGTGACACTTAGTTCCTGCTTTTGCCCTTTTTATTACTTTACCTTTTACTCCATACCTTCTGCCCCTTCCTGACACACTCTGGTTTTTAATTTCCCCACTGCTACCTAAGTCTATGACCTTCTCTGTTGTCATTTTTATTATTTGCTCTCTAGGAACCTCCCCCCGACTAGTTAGTTTAAAGCCCTCTCTACAGCCCTAGTTATATGATCTGCCAGGACTCTAGTCCCAGCACTGGCCAAGTGAAGCCCGTCCCAACGGAACAGCTCCCTCCTGCCCCAGTACTGGTGCCAGTGTCCCAGGAAGCAAAACCCATTTCTCCCACACCAGTCTTTGAGCCACGCATTTAACTCTCTAATTTTATTTGTCCTAGCCAAATTCGCTCGTGTCTCAGGTAATAATCCAGAGATTATTACCCTTAAGGTTCTGTTTTTTAATTTGACCCCTAGCTGCTCATACTCCTTGCTTCCTAGTCCTATCTACATCGTTTGGACCAACATGGACCACGACAACTGGATCCACCCCCTCCCACTGCAAGTTTCTTTCCAGCCCAGAGGAGATGTCCTTAACCCTGGCACCGGGTAGGCAACACAACCTTCGGGACTCTCGCTCTCGGCTGCAGAGAACTCTATCTATCCCCCTAACAATACTATCCCCTACCACTACAACATTTCTATTTACTCCCCCCTCTTGAATGGCCCCCCATTCCACGGTGCTTTGGCCAGGTTGCTCATCCTCCCTATAGTCCCTGCTCCTGTCCCCACAGGGAGTAAGAACCTCGAACCTGTTGGTCAAGAGCAAGGGCTGCGGCTCCTCCAGCTCTACCTCCTGGATCCCCGTACCTGCCTCACTCGTAGTCACACCGTCCTGTCCCTGACCATGGGCTACATCTGAATTACTTAACTTCATAGGTGTGACCACCTCCTGATACACAGAGTCCAGGTACTTCTCCCCCTCCCTGATGTGTCGCAGTGTCTGAAGCTCAGACTCCAGCTCATCAACACGGAGCTGGAGTTCCTGTAGCAGCAGACACTTGTCACAGACGTAATCACCGTGAGCCTCAATGGGGTTCACCGGCTCCCACATCTCGCAACCGTAACACATCACCTGCTCCATTCTATTTAATTAATTAAATTTTTTATTGTTAGTTATGGACGCCCTCTGCCTGATTTTAGATGCTAGTATCCCCTTTAATTAATTGGATTTAAATTAAATCAATCCCTCTCGTTACACCAGTTAAATGGTTTACCAACAGTCACTCTGCACCAGAAAGGCCTTGGTACACCACAGCAACCTTAAAAACTATAAACCACAGACTTAAAGTTTTAAAACGAGAGAAATACTCCAACCAATCACCTACCTGTTTTGTGGTGATGTCACACTTTGAATACTTTTTACCTCTCTCCTTGCCTGAGATTGGAGATTGGTGAGGCCTACCTGAGCCTCTGGGGCCTCTTGTAGTCGCTCTGCCGTGCTGCTCCGCCTCCACCCGCTGCCGATGCCGCACTGAGGCCTACCTGAGCCTCTGGGGCCTCTTGTAGTCGCTCTGCCGCGCTGCTCCGCCTCCACCCGCTGCCGATGCCGCACTGAGGCCTACCTGAGCCTCTGGGGCCTATTGTAGTCGCTCTGCCGTGCTGCTCCGCCTCCACCCGCTGCCGATGCCGCACAGAGACCTACCTGAGCCTCTGGGGCCTCTTGTAGTCACTCTGCCGCGCTGCTCCGCCTCCACCCGCTGCCGATGCCGCACTGAGGCCTACCTGAGCCTCTGGGGCCTCTTGTAGTCGCTCTGCCGTGCTGCTCTGCCTCCACCCGCTGCCGATGCTGCACTGAGGCCGACCTGAGCCTCTGGGGCCTCTTGTAATCGCTCTGCCGCGCTGCTCCGCCTCCACCCACTGCCGATGCCGCACTGAGGCCTACCTGACCCTCTGGGGCCTCTTGTAGTCGCTCTGCCGCGCTGCTCCGCCTCCACCCGCTGCCGATGCCGCACTGAGGCCTACCTGACCCTCTGGGGCCTCTTGTAGTCGCTCTGCCGCGCTGCTCCGCCTCCACCCGCTGCCGATGCCGCACAGAGGCCTACCTGAGCCTCTGGGGCAGTTGCTCTGCCGCGCTGCTCCGCCTCCACCCGCTGCCGATGCCACACTGAGGCCTACCTGAGCCTTTGGGGCCTCTTGTAGTCGCTCTGCCGCGCTGCTCTGCCTCCACCCGCTGCCGATGCCACACTGAGGCCTACCTGAGCCTCTGGGGCCTCTTGTAGTCGCTCTGCCGCGCTGCTCTGCCTCCACCCGCTGCCGATGCCACACTGAGGCCTACCTGAGCCTCTGGGGCCTCTTGTAGTCACGCTGCTCCGCCTCCACCCGCTGCCGATGCTGGCACTGAACACATGGAAGTAGTTATGGAAGTTGAGCAAGAAAATGCTATTTATAAGTTGAATCGCATGTATTCTTGACTCCAGATTCAAGCATAACCAATTTGCAATGGTATGTGCAATTGTATGCATTAATCCAAGTTTTGTGGCAGTCAAAAATTACATCTCAGGCATTGGCAGTTCACCTCCACAGAGCCATGGAGTAAGACAGATTATATTAGTTTCTGAAATCAATAAGAGAAGACCAAGAATCATTTCTGAATTGCTGTATGGGTAACAATTAAAACATTTAAATTATCAGCCACCAGCAGAAACAGATTGCTACTACAAGATGAATTGAAACTTTGAGTTGTATTGTACTGCATTGTATTGCTTCCCAGCGAAGTCATTCGAGTTTTGCAAAGGGTATAATACTGTACATGACCTTTAAAGTGGCAGTGTTACCAATAAGAGAATTTTCAGTCAGGTTCAATTCCAGGGGTAACCATTTCTGAAAATTGTATTGCAGAACAATTCTGTTGTCAGGGCAAATTTGTGGCACATCAGATAAGTTTGTGCTGCTGCAGAATCTATGGCCGGAATTTTGCGGGGGGTCAGCGGGCATAATCGGTGGCGGGTTGGGTGAGAAAGTTTTTTTTCTTCCACAGCGGTTCGGGGCCCCGCTGTCAACCCGCTGCCACGTGCCTTTCCCAATGTCAGGTCTGTCAACGCTGAGCAAACATGACACACAGCAGCGGGGGACCTAATTAAGCTCATTATGACCTTGTTTAGACATCATTAAGAATACATTTTAGCTTACCTTTTGACTTTACGTGCTCACCGACGGGGTCCACGCTGCTTGGGGATCACGTCTGTTAAGCTGAGGCGGGAGATGAAAGGCCATTGAACCAGTTGATTACTTGAAAGCTTGAAATATGCTATAAAAGCTCCCACCTCACAGCTGTTCACTTTCCAAGCTCAGAAGCTGTTGCTTACTGCATTTGGAACACAGATTGAGCATTATGCAGTTTGCAAGTGTTTGGAGCTAACTCTCTATCCAGTGTCACCTCACTGGAACAACCTCTCTCACCATTGACAGAACGCTTCTGTCATCTCAACTTCACCTGCCATCTATTCCATCAACATGGGTGCTCTTTATACTCTCTCACGTTGGTGCTCAGAATCCCACCATGATGAGCCCCAACACCAGCAGCACCAGGCATACCAGCAGCACCAACAACACCAACTTTCTCTGCAGTCAACTGATGCCGCACAGGACACAGGGTATCAGCACCCAACCACATTGCTGCCCGGGAGGCCAAGGATGGCCTCACCGTAGCCAGATTTACTTCACCTGACGCTGTACTCCCTGGCTGCCACATGATGCGCCAGGTTGGCACCACACCACACCAACACCATAAAGCATCCCTACAATGCCCAAGCCATTCCTTTCACACTCAAGACCATTGCGGGGGGCACCGTTATGTCTCACCATTCACTGCAACTCACTAAGCCACTTCCAAAGGTGCACACAAATCTGCCCAAGAACGCAAAGTTTTCAAAATAAAGGTTTCAATGTTTGACAGCACATTAACAGAAACTTTACATGAACATTGGATAAAAGATCCAAGTGTCTAAACTTGTGTGTTGTTAGTTGGTATGATTGGACTAGGGTGAGGGTGAGAGTGCGGGGTGGCTAGTGAGATGGGGATGTGATAATATAGATAGAGAGGGATGGGTGGAGGTGCAAAGTAAGTTGGTATGAGTAAGGATGCGCAGGAGTAGGGTAGGGAAGGCAGAGTGATGGGGATCTACTGAGATCATTGAAATGTTTGTGGCACTGCAGCCTGGTCCTTCTGACCACAACCCTACTTGTGCCCTCCTCTGCAATGTGCAACCAGGCTGTGTTGATTTCTTAGGGAGGTCTCTTCCGCCCATGGGAAGGGAGGAGGACCTTCCTGTGTGCTGTGACTCCCTCCATAAGCATATGGAGGGAGTCATGGGAGAGCCTGGGTGCAGCCCTGTGCCTTTGTGCAGTCATTGTCAGTGTCTGCAGCATCTCAATGCTGTAGAACACTGACAGCACAAATGTCAAAATAAATTTGGACATGGTCCCTTTAAGGAAACTGGCTGATGACATCATCAGACCCGCTTCCTTCAATTAGCCAGCAAACATAAGAACATAAGAAATCGGAGCAGGCCATTCGGCCCCTCGAGCCTGCTCCACCATTAAATGAGATCATGGTTGTAGTGTATGTACCCATCTACCTTTAAGAGAACTATTGTATGTAACCGTTCACCTTTAAGAGAACTACTTTAGGTGTGGCACTACTTGTTTGGCTTCTGTATACTGTAATACCGACGGTGACCACACCGGTATATAAGTGTTGTGGCATGATTCCTTGGGCAGATTCGCCCTGACCTTCGAATAGTAAAGACCTGTTTGTTTGTTATTCCTGAAGTCTGTGTCGTTATTAACTGTACAACCCACAGACTTTACAGTGGCGACGAGTCCGATCGTACCCTGCGGCAAGACTACCAAAGCAACTAAAGAGCGTCGAAGAGAGGCAACCGCCCTCGTCGTTCTGCTGGAAGAAAACACGAGGCTGCAGCAATAGAAAGGAAGAAGACTTTAGCAACAAAAGCTTCCATCAGCAACAGGCACTGACTACCCTTCTACCACGGTGTGGAGTGAGCCAATCAGCAGGAAACAAGGCGGCCGCGGAGACTGTGAGTAGGGGAAAGTGTAACAAAATCCGGAGGATAAGGGCTGTGCACTCGACCACGGTCGAGGGGGAGCAGAGCTGGTCAGGAAGTCGGGTCCAACGGCGTCGTGAGATAGCCGGACCGCAATCGGCGGGAAAAGCCGGGCAGCGACCGAAGCCACGAAGCGCTGAGACCGGGAGCAGGCGCGGGAAGAGAGAAACTCAGCTGCAGCCGGGGAGGGAAGCACCGGACTGCGTGAGGGCTGGGAGGCGAACGGGAGCCGAGCGTGTGGGAGAGGCAGAGCCGACCAAAGGAGGCTGCGCGAGAGCCAGTCCAGCGGCTGAACTGTTCTCCACCAACGGGGTACCCAGCGCCGGTAGAGCCGAACGTGTGGGAGAGAGACGGAGGCCAGCAAGGGGAGAGAGACTGCGCGAGAGCCAGTCCAGCGGCTGATCTGTTCTCCGTGAACGGGGTACCCAGCGCCGGTAGAGCCGTGCGAGCGGGAGAGAAAGACAGAGCCGAGTAAGGGGAGCTGTGCGGAAGCCAGCCCAGCGGCTGAACCTGTCCGCTGTGGGGAAAGCGTACCCCTCCCACCAGGGAAGAAACGCGGGAAGCCGCCATTAGGCGGAGAAGACGACAGACGCGGGAAACCGCCATTGAAGGGGCGGGGAGAGAAGGAAAGAGCGGGAAACGGCCATTTTCGCGGGAAAAACCGCCATCTTAGAAATAAATAAATAATAAATAAGAATTTAAAGAAATACTTGTGCTGCTCCCAAGGAAGGAAGATGCCTAAGCGAGGGAATATTAACGATTTTAAATCTGAGATAGAAGACTGGGCCACGTACGTGGAACGCATCGAGATCTATTGTGAAGCCAACAAAATAGAGGAAGACGACAAAGCGATAACATTGCTAAACTCGATGGGCGCAAAGACATACGGGCTCTTGAAGCATCTACTAGCACCAGCTAAACCGACGGATCAGACTTTCGAAGAGATTGTGGCTGTTCTGAAGGACCACTTGAACCCCACACCGTTGATGTTGGCTGAACGATTCAAATTCTATGCAAGAACGCAACGGAAAGACAAAAGCAACGCGGAATATTTGGTCGAACTGCGTAGGCTAGCGAAATGCTGCCAGTTCGGAGGGAATCTGACAGAGGCACTGCGAGACAAGTTCGTATGCGGATTGTCCAAGGAAGGGACGCAAAAGCGACTACTCGAAGAGAACGACCTCATACTTGACAGGGCTGTCCTTATAGCCGCATCGCACGAAGCCGCAGCGAAAGGAACGGCGGAAATGCAGCTAAAGGCGGCGGCACTCGGGGTGGACCAAATTACCTCAAGTACAACAAAATGCTATCGTTGTGGGAAGACAACACATGACCAGAATCAATGCTGGTTTAAGAACCAAGAATGTAGGAAATGTGGCAAACTGGGTCACATCGCTAAGGTATGCCGGTCAGGGAAGAAGACCAACAACCAAAGGAAGCCACCACAAGAAAAGTACAACAAGGTACACAAGGTGGCTGAGAAGAGTTCAGACGAACAGAATTCAGACTCAGACCCAAACAGCCAGGAGCTGGGTAGTCTGAGAATTCACAATGTGAGTAAGGAAGCTGACCTACAAACTATCTGGGTCATACTAAAAATAGCTGGAGTCCAAGTAAGAATGGAGTTGGACACTGGATCAGCTCTATCAGTCATAAATCGAAGGGACTACCACCGGCTATTCTCTCACATACCCTTAAGAAATACCAAGTTCGTATTGCAGACATACACGGGGCATAAGGTATACCCCATGGGGAAGATAAGAGTCAAGGTGAGAGATAGGGGTAAAGAACACCCAAGAATGAACTTGTACGTATTATCTGAGGGAGGACCACCACTTCTAGGACGAGAGTGGATCAAGAAAATAGACATGGAATGGCACTATCTAAAAGCCATAATGAGTGAGGACTCGGTGCAAGCTATCAGCTCAGATTCTGAAACGGATGACGATAAGACCAACTCAAATATGGAAGACAAGGCTAAAATGAACTTGCCGACTATGGTGGAGAAAATGAAGACATGCATAAAGGCTTATGCTACCGAGAAGAATAAAGCTTCAGAGCAGAACTCCAGTTTGACAGAGAATTCTGAGCCTGTTCAAGTTAAGGACTTATCCACGACGGAAGAACACCGAACTCGGACTCAAACTTATTTCAAAGTACGACAACAATTAGAACAGTTGAGTTACCGTCTCGTACAAGAGATGAAAACAATGGAAAAGTTCTGGGACACCGAATGGGAGAACCTGGAAAGACAGCAGAGGCAGCTAGCTCAAGCAAAGAGCGACCATAGAGCCATCGTGACCAAGTACCGATCACATCTCCCTTATGATGTTCAGGAGTTAGAATATTTGCATGATCTAGAGATACAGCATAAAGGCAAACCACGCTACACTGAGGATTTTGTTCTGCAATTGGATACGGAGCTAGTGCAGGCAAGGTTAAGAGAAGCTGAATCGCAGTGTGCACTTAAAGATATGCAGAAAAAAATCTTGGACATGGAAAAGAGAAACGCTTCTTTACCTGATGTGAATAATGTGGCCATGTTGCAAGAGGAGCTTATAGGGGCGAAACTGAAAGAAGCTAAGCAAAGGATGTTGGAACTTGAAACACAGAACCAAATCAGCAGTAACCAGCTATGTCGAGCAGAGAAGGAGTGCTATGGTCTACATGAGAAGGTGCAATATCTCTCAGCCCAGAATAAGGGACTACTCACTCAGTTAAATGAAAGTAAACGGAAAATGGCTGAGATAGACTGCAAGAATAAAGAAGATTTGATGGCAGTGAGACTTCGAGAGGCAGATAGCATAGCAGCCTTGGCTGAACTCCAACAGGAAATTGCGAAAGAAGCAAATGAAGAGGAATCTTCAGGAAGCCAGGATGTTATTCCAGTTCTTCTCTACGACTCCTTACAAGCAGAGTGTGAGAAGTTGAAAGAACAGTATGAACAGGCCCAGGCTAGAATTCTGGAGGGGGTTAACTCGGCAACCTCCGAAAAGCTGGTTTCAGTAGAAGCATATGAACAACTAAAGATTGAACATGAGCAAGAAGTCCAAAGGCTGCAGGAAATTCTTGATGAGCTCAAGGCCAAGACAGACTCATCGGTAGAAGTTCCATCCATAGATGAGAAATTAGAGGTGAAAGACATGGCTGAACATGAAAGACAAGGGCCTAGAAATTGAGTTGGGCCCGCGCCAGGGCTTTAGCGCCGGAAATTTTGCGCCGGCGCTAAGTCCCGCTGCGCGCGCCAAAAATTCAGTAGCGCCGCGCCCAGACGGCTGCGGGCACTACTGGAGGGTGTCAGCGCCTCCCAATGGGCGCTGACTGCAGGATTGCGGCGCTAATCCCCCGCTGCGGCACCCGATGCGGTGCGGCAGGCTGGGGTACTGCAGGCCTCCTCCTTCTGTTAAGGAGGAGCTGCCTGCAGCCGCCCGCTGGCCGTTGGATTCGGGGAAAAAATGAGCCCGGCACCTCGGAGAAGTGCCGGGCTCTCGGCCCACACACATCTGTGCCGCGGGGGGGTGGTGGAGGAGTCCGGGGAGGGAGGTGCGGGCAGGCGGCCGCTGGGAAAGCGGCCGGCCGCCGCGCCACCTTAATGCGCCGGCGCTAGGACCATGAAGGCACTTCTGAAAAATCGTTGGTTGCGGCTGCCACGGGCGAGGCGGCCGCAACTGAATTTCGGCGTTCGGGCGTGTTACCATGGCAACCGGGACGCTGCGCACACCGATGACGTCATCGGTGCCGGCGCAGCGCAACCGGTGTAACGCCGATGGTAGGGCCCTAGTCAATTTCAGAAGCGGCTATAATTGCGGCGCTAGGCCCTCTAGCGCCTCTAAATGGGCGCTGACCCCACTCAATTTCTAGGCCAAGATGTCCAAGAACTCATAAAAATATTGAAGGAAACCCAAGACAAATATGAGGCGGCAATGACCGAGGTTCAACAACTTGAAGAACAGATTCAACTGGGAATCCTTTCAGTGGAAGAAAAGGAAACTGTAAGAAACACAGAGACTGTAAGAATGGTCCCTGAACATGAGCTAGAGAGCATCAGGGCGCAACTTTTCCGAGCGCTGAAAGCCAAAGTACAAGAGGAACAGAAGGTGGAAGCATTGGAGGAAAAGGTGGATGAAATGGAGAAGACTCTGATCCACAGTGTTCCCGTGGAAGAGTTAACGGTCAGCCAACTCCTTCATATGCTGAGGGAAAAGACTCTGCAATGGGAACAATCTGAACACGAGCTTCAATCTTCAACGGGAAGGAGTTCGGAGCTCTCAAAAGTTTGGGAAATAGCTGACGTTGCAAAACAGACTTTACTGGGATGCCAAAAGTACGCTGAATCACGTCTATGTGAACAACAGAATGTTGAAACAGCTGCTCCAGTAGAAGGATTGAATAGCCCGATCAATCAATCCCCGAGGGAAGGGGAAGTATTGAAATCACAAATGAGGTCATTAGTGAAGGATTTGCAGGAAACCCAGGAAGAGCGGGATGAAGATGAATGCATGAAGAAGTCTTTTCAAGAAAGATGTCTAGGGAAGGAACCACAGTCAGCTAACGTCCAGATGGGTAAGGAGGAAGTAGAAGGCCCTCTCGCTGGCCTAACTCAGGACGAACCCGAATATTACCATGACCTGTTGAGTGACACTGAATATTACGAGGATGTGGTCTGCCCAGTTTGTGATGAAAACTCCCAAAGTGCCGAAATCAGGATGAAGCACTTAAAGTCGAAGGAACATAGAGAGTTGGTGGCGCTACTGCTGGCAGCTGATAAGGGAGCCCCGAGAGTCTCCAAAAAGCAGAAAAGAAAAAGAAGAAGCAGAAGATGATAACTATCGCAAATATTATCACTTCTACCAGATCATGCGTGGATCCTACGAAAGGAGTTAAATCAGTTGGGAAGTAGGAAAATATCAAGGCAACCCAGTTGTTGTAAAAGTCAGCACTGCTGGTTCAGCAGGACGAAAGTTCAAGCTGTTACATCAAGAAAAGGATATGGAGGAGTCACGCTAGCAATGTGAACCATCTACACCAAAGAGATGTTGTTTGGACCGAGTCAAGATCAGAGACTGAATCTGTGAACTGTTCCCGCAGAGACTGAACCTGTGAACTGTTTCCCACCGAGACTATGTCTGTAAATTGTTTTATATGAAGTTGAAGATATGTTATGTTTAATGGGGACTCTGTATGTAATAAGCTAAAAAGGGAGGATTGTAGTGTATGTACCCGTCTACCTTTAAGAGAACTATTGTATGTAACCGCTCACCTTTAAGAGAACTACTTTAGGTGTGGCACTACTTGTTTGGCTTCTGTATACTGTAATACCGACGGTGACCACACCGGTATATAAGTGTTGTGGCATGATTCCTTGGGCAGATTCGCCCTGACCTTCGAATAGTAAAGACCTGTTTGTTTGTTATTCCTGAAGTCTGTGTCGTTATTAACTGTACAACCCACAGACTTTACAATGGCTGATCCGACTTTGGCATCAACTCCACTTTCCTGCCCGCTCCCCATAATCCTTGACTCCCCTGTTGCTCAAAAATCTATCTCAGCCTTGAATATATTCAATGACTCAGTTTCCACAGCTCTCTGGGGTAAAGAATTCCAAAGATTTACGATCCTCTGAGAGAAGAAATTCCTCCTCATCTCCGTCTTAAATGGGCGACCCCTTATTCTGAGACTATGCCCCCTCATTCTAGATTCCCTGTTGAGGGGAAACATCCTCTCAGCATCTACCCAGTCCAACTCCCTCAGAATCTTATATGTTTCAATAAGATCACCTCTCATTCTTCTAAATTCCAATGAGTATATGCCCAACCTGCTCAACCTTTCCTCATAAGACAACCCTTCCATCCCAGGAATCAACCTCATGGACCTTCTCTGAACTGCCTCCAATGCAAGTATATCCCTCCTTAAATAAGGGGACCAAAACTGTATGCAGTACTCCAGGTGTGGTCTCGCCAGTGCCCTGTACAGTTCCCTACTATTATATTCTATCCCCCTTGAAATAAAGGCCAACATTCCATTTGCCTTCCTAATTACTTGCTACACATGCATGTTAACTTTTTGTGTTTCATGTACGAGGACACCCAAATCCCTCTGTACTGCCGCATTCTGTAGTCTTTCTCCATTTAAATAATATTTTTCTTTTCTGTTCTTCAAACCAAAGTGGATAACTTCACATTATCCCACATTATACTCCATCTGCCAAAATCTTGCCCAGTCTAACTTAACCTATCTATATCCCTTTGCAGACTCTTTGGGATCGATTTTGCCAGGCCCGAGGAGGCGAGATTGGAGGCGTGTGAGGTGTTAAAATTGCAAAAAATCGCAGGCGGCCCTGATCCCGCCTCCATCCCGCCTCTGAGCAATTTTCCCACATGTGAGTTTTCTGACACCATTTCCATAAGGCCCTTAACAACCACTTAATTGCCTCTATAATCCCATTTTGAGAGGCCTTTCCAATTTTAACCCTTTTCCCACATTCTGCACGCCTCCTCTGGAACATGCCAGTGAATCCTGGTGACTTCACAAGTGAACTGCTTACTAACAGCTGCAGCTCCACCATTATAAAGGAGTTTTCACCAATCATCATTTGCAGGTGGCAGAACTCTGTTGCCTCATGTCTGGGGGAACTTTTAGCAGGCATACTCATTGTTCTGGAAGTTTGGAGCCTGACACCCATCTCCAGTGTGACCTCCTGGGAAACCCCTCTCCCCACCTTGACTGAGCACTTCCTCCACTGAGGTATATACCAGAAGAATGGGAACTATTTATTTCCTTTCCTCCTGGACATCAGATTCAGATGAAGACCAGCCCCAGCAGCAGCAGAACCCTGACCAACAGCAGCACCAACTGCAGGAGCAACAGCAGGAGCTCCAAGCTGCTGCTCGCCCACCTGAAGCTGCACAAGCCAGAAGGCGCCAGCGCATGGAAGCACGTCGGTGCAGGAGATACCCCCAAAACAGGGTCTACAGACAGAGGATCAGCTACCTCAACATAACTGAGCAGCAGTGCCAAAGGAGGCTCAGACCTTCGCGAGAGGTAGTGGGTGACAGCTGCAGCAAGAGCTGGAGCCCAGAGGAACAGGTGGATACCCCTTACCAGTGGCCGTCAAAGTCACCACCGCACTCAACTTTTAGCTTCAGGCTCATTCCAGGGATCAGTAGCAGACATCAGCGACGTCTCCCAGGCGGCCGCGCACACTTGCATCATGCAGGTAACCAATGCCCTTTTTGACATCGTGCACAATCACATCAATTTCTCCAAGGATCAAGCCAGTGTAACTACGCGTGCAATTGGGTTTGGCAATCTGGCAGGCTTTCCAAGGGTGCAGGGTGTCATTGACTGCACACATGTGGCCCTAAAGGCACCCCATCACAATCCAGGTATTTTTGTTAACCGCAAGGGATTCCACTCCCTCAACGTACAGCTGGTGTGTGACCACAAGAAGGAAATTTTGCATGTTTGTGCCAAGTACCCTGGCAGTTGCCATGACTCCTTCATCCTGCGCCAGTCTAGTGTGCCTCCACTCTTCAGTCCACCAGACCAACTTTGCGGATGGCTACTTGGAGACAAGGGCTATCCCCTGAAGACATGGCTAATGACGCCATTGAGGAGCCCTTCCAACGAAGCAAAGGAGCGCTACAACTCCAGCCACATGTCCACCAGATCCATAATAGAGCAAACCATCAGCTTGCTGAAGATGCGCTTCAGATGCCTTGATAGATCAGGTGGAGCCCTGCAGTACTCAGCAGCCAGGGTCTCCAGAATGGTCGTCGTTTGCTGTGCACTTTACAACATGGGTCAGCATCGTGGCTTGCAGATGCCTGAGGAACAAATGGCTCATCACATAGCCTCCTCAGATGAGGAGGAGGAGGAGGAGGAGAGCGACAATGAACAGCTTGCAGAGACACATCAATCAGCGGCAGCAGCATGCGAGCACATTGCTGCCCGAGATGCAAGGCACGCACTCATCTTGGCCAGATTTGCTTAGCCTGCACAATCAAACACTTCTGCCTCACACCTTCTTATCAGACCCTCGACAATGGCCAGGAACCTGCGGATTCCTATCTGACCACCATACTGACAATTGCAAGTAATCCTAAGCCCTCAATGTGGAAGTCCCATTAGCGACATGACACATGCCACAACTGCAACAGTTTGCCATCAGAATTTTTAATGGCAATAAGCATCTGATGGCTTTTCAACATTAAACATAACATTACACCCAAGTGACTGCCCTTGTGACTACTTGTGCATTATCTTCCTCTTATGCGTGCTCCTACATGGTGCTTCCCCTGTGGCTTCAGCAGATCTGGAGGCCCCTTGCTCACTTTCCTGCTGCTCCTGCCTCGACACCTTTGGCGGGCGTCCTCTGGGGTTGCGAACCTGTGAGGGCTCAGCAACAGTCTGCTGCTCCTGAGGCTGTGCAGGGGTTGAGACGCCGATCTCAGTTGGGTGGAGACTCTGGTGGGGCCCTGACCAAGCGCTTTGCAGTGGCATGGTCGTGTGAGCGCTTGGAGAGGAGCCCCCACTTCCTTGCAGTCTGTGACCAACATCTCTCTCGTGGGTCAGCCCCACTTCAGAGCTAGCAAGTGGCTTGACAGCACCTTGCTGCACTTCAGGGGGAGCCATGAGGACCCATTTCTGTACTGGAAGTCCCTACTCCCAAGGACTTGCATGAATGTCTGGTTTATATGCTCAATAGCTGACCATCGCTCCTCAAGAGATGTCATTCTGTTATGAACAATGACCATGTTTTCACAACCCTGGCGACTAATCTCCTCCATGGCCGTAGCCATCCTCTCCTCTACGGTAGCCATCGTTTCCACGGAGGTTGCCATCCTTTTTGTGGTGATGCGTTCATGCACCAACGCCTCCACAAAGGCTCTGCTCATGTTAGCGATGGCCTCCTCCATTCGCTCCACAATCACAGCGACCCTGGAGACAAAACCTGCCAGAGACTCCTGCACCTGTTCCTGGAGTTCCAGCACCGCTGTCCTTCTGGATGGACCTGGAGGCACAGGGTCGACATGCAGCGGAGCCGAGCTGGGAGCATCCTGCGCCCTCCGACGAGGACTCTCCACTGCTGTCCCTGTCTCCACCATCTGCTGATGCTCACTTGTGAGCTGTGATACACCAGGTGACAACTCTACTCTATGTCCCGAAGGTCCCACCAAGGTGTGAGTGTCTACGCTGGTGATGTGTGCGCTTAATTCTGCTGACGCAGCGCCCTCAGAGGTTGCATCTTCCTCTGAGGAGCCTGGAATATCAGGCTCTTCCTCCTGGACAGTGGGGACGGGGGCTGTCGATGGTCCTGTGGGGGAGTAAAGGAAAGAGTTAGAGATGTGAGGTCAAGGTTACATGCATTTTGAATAGTGCAGATGATCATAAGTCAATCTGTTAGAGCATCAGATTCATTATCAGTGACTCATGCAATGTCAATGAGAGATGCCAAACTATTCTGTCACCAGCTTGCTGTGATACGCCTGCCTGTCTGTCCCCCACTTGGGAATCATCCTCGATCCCGGCAATTTCCAGGGCCACCTCCTCCGAGGTGGTGAGCTGGGCTACTGAGGGTGGCCCTCCTCCTGTCCTTGCTCTTTCCCTCTTATTGTGGACTCTCTTTTCCTGCAATGAGGGACACAAGTGGAGTTTGAGTGAGAATGAAGGAGTGAGTGTAGAGATTCCATAGCATAGATGCTTAGAAGGAGACAAAGGGCCCTCCCTGTGTGTTGTAAGTTGTTGTCTTTGCATCACAGTGATAGAGAGTGTGAGGGCTGCATGATCGATTAGCTGAGTGAATGTAACCATAGAGAGAGAGGGAATGAGTAAGGGAGCAGGGATGTAAGTGTCAAGTGGGATGTGGAGGAAGAGATTGGCAAAGCAGAGTACTGGTGAGGAGAGGTGATGGGGATTAGATTGAGGGTGATGGGAAAGTCATACTCACTTTTCCAGTGCGCAGAAGGTCATGAAATCTCTTCCTGCACTGCAGCCAGGTTCTGTGGAACATAGAGATGGTATTGACCTCCTGGGCCACTTGCAGCCACACAGCTTTAGTCTGTTGTGGTGGCTTTTTTCTCCCTGAGGAAGGGAAGAGCACCTCCTTATTAGACCTTGCTCCCTCCATCAGAACTTGGAGGGAGGGCTCATCAAAGCGAGATGCACACTTTTGCTTGCTGGTGGACATGGTCAGGAAATGAAGTCCTTCATACAATGTCCAAAGCGTTTCCGGTCTCCAGAAGAAGCAAGGCTGCTTGCAGGCCTTAAATCCAGCAGCACTGATGCCGTCATCGGAGGCGACTTTCAGGATGGAAAGACTAATTGGGCCAGGGGTTCCCACACGCTGGAAATCAATTGCCCAATTAGGGGAAAATTGCTCTTTTTCCCCACATCACACTGGAGTCGGGTTCAGGACGCTAAAAACACCTGACACGCCCCAGCCTGCCAAACTGGCAAAATCAAGCCCTTTATGTCCTCCTAACAACTTGCTTTCCCACCTGTCTTTGTATCGTCTGCAAATTTGGCTGCAATATACTTGCTTCCTTCGTCCAAGTCATTAATATAGATTGAAAATAGTTGAGGCCCCAGCATGGATCTCTGTGGCACCCCACTAGTTACATATTGCCATCCTGAATATAACCCATTTATCCCAACTCTCTGTTTTCTGTTAGTTAGCCAATCTCTCTGTCCAATCTAATATATTACCTCCAACACCATGAGCTCTTATCTTATGCAGTAACCTTTTATGTGGCACCTTGTCGAATGCCTTTTGAAAATCCAAATACACTACATCTACTCGTTACATCCTCAAGGAACTCTAATAGATTTGTCAAACACGATTTCCCTTTCATAAAACCATGTTGACTCTGTTTGATCGTATTATGATTTGCTAAATGCCCTGATACTACTTCCTTAATGATAGATTCGAGCATTTTGCCAATGACAGATGTTAGGCTTACTGGCCTATATTTTCCTGCTTTCTGTCTCCCTCCTTTTTAAAATAAGGGCATTACATTTGCGGTTTTCCAATCCACAGGGACATTTCCAGATTCAAGGGAATTTTGGAAGATTACAACCAATGCATCCACTATCTCTGTAGCCACCTCTTTTAAGACCCTAGGATGCAGCCCATCAGGTCCAAGGGACTTGTCAGCCTTTAGACCCATAAGTTTGCCTAGCACTTTTTCTCTAGTGATGGTGATTGTTTTAAGTTCCTCCCTCCCTCTTGCCCCTTGATTTTCTACTATTATTGGGATGTTTTAGTGTCCTCTACTGTGAAGACAGATACAAAATATTTGTTCAATGCCTCTGCCATTTCCTTGTTTCCCATTATTATTTCCCGAGTCTCATCCTCTAAGGGACCAATGTTTATTTTAGCTACTCTCTTCCTTTTTATATACTTGTAGAAGCTCTTACTGTCAATTTTTATATTTCTTGCTAGTTTACTCTCATAAGCTATTTTCTCCCTCTTTATTTTTTTTAGTCATCCTTTGCTGGTTTCTAAAATGTTCCCAATCTTCTGGCCTACCACTAATCTTTGCAACATTGTATGCCTTTGCTTTCAATTTGATACCATCCTTAACATCCTTGGTTAGCCATGGTTGGTTCATCCTTCTCTTCGAGTCTTTCTTTCTCACTGGTATATATCTTTGTTGAGAGTCATGAAATATCTCTTTAAATGTCTGCCACTGCTTTTCTACCATCTTACCTTCTAATCTATTTTCCCAGTCCACTTTAGCCAACTCTCATACCTTTGTAATTGCCTTTATTTAAGTTTAATACTCTAGTTTCAGACCCAAGTTTCTTACCTTCAAGCTGAATGTGGCATTCTAGCATGTTATGATCACTCTTCCCTAGAGGATCCTTTACTATGAGATCATTAATTAATCCTGCCTCATTACACAATACCAGATCTAAAATAGCTTGCTCCCTGGTTGATTCCACAATGTACTGTTCTAAGAAACCATCCCGAATATACTCTATGAACTCGTCCTCAAGGCTATCTTTGCCAATTTGATTTGTCCAATCTATATGAAGATTAAAATCACCCATGATTATCGCAGTACCTTTCTTACAAGCCCCCATTATTTCTTGATTTATACTCTGTCCTATAGTGTAGCTACTGTTAGGGAGCCTAAAGACTACTCCCACCAGTGACTTTTTTCCCTTACTATTTCTTACCTCCATCCAAATTGATTCTACATCTGGAACTTCTGAGCCAAGATAATTTCTCACTACAAGAGAGCATGAGAGCGGGAGATCGGGCCGGAGATAAAAGGGCGCGACTGAGCCGACCAGCGGGGCTACAAGAGAGCGAGCCCGGAGCAGCGCCAACTGAACTGGGAGGGTAAGAAGTAGAAAGAATCAAAGTGTGATGTCACGGGAAAACAGGAAAGCAATTGATTGGTCAGTATTTCTCTTTTTCTTGGGCATTGGTTTAAATTAAGAGCTGGGATTAAAAATTAAATGTTCAAAACTTAAAGGCCTAGAAATTCAGTTGGCGCTGCGCCAGGGCTTTAGCGCCGGAAAGTTAGCGCCAGCGCTAAGTCCCCCTGCGCGCGCCAAAAATTCAGTAGCGCCGCGCCCAAACGGCTGCCGGCGCTACTGAAGGGTGTTTGCGCCTGAAAATGGGCGCTACCTGCCGCATTGCGGCGCTATTCCGGTGCTGCGGCGCCCGATGCGGTGCGGCAGGCTCGGGAAGTGCAGGCCTCCTCCTTCAGTTAAGGAGGAGCTGCCTGCACCCGCCCGCTGGCCGGTAAAATCTTCACAAAAATGAGCCCGGCACCTCGGGGAAGTGCCGGGCTCGCAGCCCAGAAGCATCTGTTCCGCGGTGGGGGGGGGTGAAGGAGTCCGGGGAGGGAGGTGCGGGCAGGCGGCCGGCGGGAAAGCGGCTGGCCGCCGCGCGACCTTAATGCGCCGGCGCAAACTCCTGTAAGACTCGGTTGCCAGAGTCTTAGTTGCGGCTGCCACGGGCGAGGCGGCCGCAACTCCATTTCGGCGCTGGGGCCCGTCACCACGGCAACCGGGACGCTGCGCACACCGATGACGCCATCGGTGCCGGCGCAGCGGAACCGGTCTACCGCCGATGGTAGGGCCCCAGGGAATTTCTGAACCGGCTGTAAGTCCAGCGCAATGACCTCTAGTGCCGCAAAATGGGCGCAAAGCCCACTCAATTTCTAGGCCAAAGACTTAATTAATTAAATACATTAGAGATGGCAGGGCAGGCGATGTGTTACTGCTGCACCATGTGGGAGCTGATGGAGGGACTTTGGCTCCGTGTTGATGAGCTGGAGTCCAAGCTTCAAGCACTGCGACACATCAGGGAGGGGGAGAGTTACCTGGATGCTGTGTTCCAGGAGGCAGTCACATACCTTAGATTAATTAATTCAAATTTGATCCGTGGTCAGGGACAGGTGGGTGTGACTATGAGTGAGACAGGTGTGGGGATACAGGAAGTAGTGGTGGAGGAGCCTCAGCCCTTGCTCTTGTCCAACAGTTACGAGGTTCTTACTCACTGTGTGGGCGAGAGCAGGGACTGAGGATGAGTAAACTGACCACAGCACCTTGGTACAGGGAGCCATTCAAGTAGGGGGAGCAAAAAGAAATGTGGTGGTAAGAACATAAGGGCCCTGAAATTAGGATCGGGAGCTTGCCACGCGTGCAAGCCCCCGATCTGCACTCACCCTGCGCGCTGACATCTGAAGCCCGGGCCTGCTTGCATTTCCTGTCACTGGCCCGGTTCAGATGTCGGCGCGATGTGCTTACCTGATCCAGCGGCGTAGTTAGTGCAATGTGCCGGCTGGGATCAGGTGAGCACTCTGCAGCCAATCAGGGGAGGGGAAACTCATTCATGAGTTTGATAGTAAAGACTGTCAAACTCATGAAAAGTACGGGCGCCCAAAAGACTAGTTTAACTTTAATTACAATTTTAAAAAACATCCCAATAATTAAATAAACTATAAATAACTTTAAAAAACTATTTAAAACAATTAATAAAATTTTTGAAAATTTTTTTTTTTTACGAATTCGGGTATAAAAATAAACTTACCTTACTGTACAGTCCTTAAAAACAATGAAGCTGTGGAAAAAACGTAATAATTTTAAATAATAGACCACTTACCTTCAAGAATCCACTACTTACGCCTCCTTTTTTCATTTCCAAAAAGTCCAGGCCCTTGCACACGTGCAAACCTGTCAAAACGAAGGAAGTTCAACACGTGCGCGCAGAGTCCTGCACGCACGCGTTGGACCTCTTAACCCTTTAGTTCGATGGAGAGGAAATGCCGGTTTCCCGCGCATGCGCTGTGCATGCTGGAATCCGGCAATTCCTCCGGCCACACGCGTGAGCACACCGTCTGTACTCACGCGTTGGGAACGGAATTACTGGCCCATTAACATAAGAAGTAGGAGCAGGAGTAGGCCATACGGCCCCTCGGGCCTGCTCCGCCATTCAATAGGATCATGGCTGATCCGAATCTAGACTCACGTCCACTTCCCTGCCCTCTCCCCATAACCCCTAATTCCCTTATCTGCTAGGAAACTGTCTATCTCCGTTTTAAATTTATTTAATGTTGCAGCTTCCACAGTTCTCTGGGGCAGCAAATTCCATGGACCTACCACCCTCTGAGTGAAGAAGTTTCTCCTCATCTCAGTTTTGAAAGGGCAGCCCCTTATTCTAAGATTATGCCCCCTAGTTCTAGTCTCACCCATCAGTGGAAACATCCTCCCCGCATCCACCCGATCAAGCCCCCTCACAATCTTATATGTTTCGATAAGATCGCCTCTCATTCTTCTGAACTCCAATGAGTAGAGTCCCAACCTACTCAACCTTTCCTCATACGTCAACCCCCTCATCTCCGGAATCCACCGAGTGAACCTTCTCTGAACTGCCTCAAGAGCAAGTATATCTTTTCTTAAATATGGAAACCAAAACTGCATGCAGTATTACAGGTGTGGCCTCACCAATACCCTGTATAACTGCAGCAAGACTTCCCTGTTTTTATACTCCATCCCCCTTGCAATAAAAGCCAAGATTCCATTGGCCTTCCTGATCACCTGCTGCACCTGCATACTAACTTTTTGTGTTTCATGTACCAGGACCCCCAGATCCCTTTGTACTGTAGCACTTTGCAGTTTCTCTCCATTTAGATAATAACTTGCTCTTTGATTTTTTCTGCCAAAGTGCATAACCTCACACTTTCCAACATTATATTGCATCTGCCAAACCTCTGCCCACTCACTTAGGCCTGTCTATGTCCTTTTGCAGGATTTTTATGTCCTCCTCACTCACTGCTTTCCCTCCCATCTTTGTATCATCGGCAAACTTGGATATGTTGCACTCGGTCCCTTCCTCCAAATCATTAATATAGATTGTAAAGAGTTGGGGTCCCAGCACTGACCCCTGTGGAACACCGCTAGTTACTGATTGCCAGCCCGAGAATGAACCATTTATCCCAACTCTTTGTTTTCTGTTAGATAGCCAATCTTCCACCCATGCCAGCATATTACCCCCAATCCCGTGATTTTTTATCTTGATCAGTAATCTTTTGTGTGGAACCTTGTCAAATGCCTTTTGGAAGTCCAAATACATTACATCCACTGGTTCTCCTTTATCTACCCTGTATGTTACATTCTCAAAGAATTCGAGCAAATTTGTCAAACTTGACTTCCCCTTCATAAAACCATGCTGACTCGGTCCTATTAAATTATGTTTCTCCAAATGCTCTGTTACTGTTTCCTTTATAATGGACTCCAACATTTTGCCAACCACAGATGTTAGGCTAACTGGTCTATAGTTTCCAGCTTTTTGTCTACTTCCCTTCTTAAATAAGGGTGTTACATGAGCAGTTTTCCAATCTGCCGGGACCTTTCCTGAGTCCAGGGAGTTTTGGAAAATAATCACCAATGCATCCACAATCCCTACCGCCACTTCTCTCAAGACCCTAGGATGTAGGCCATCAGGTCTAGGGGATTTATCCGCCTTAAGTCCCATTATTTTACCGAGTACCATCTCCTTAGTGATTTTAATCGTGTTTAGCTCCTCCGCCCCCCCCATTGCCCCCTGTTTGCCCAGTGTTGGGATATTTTTAGTGTCCTCTACTGTAAAGACGGATACAAAATATTTGTTCAGCGTCTTTGCCATCTCCATGTTCCCCACCACTAGTTTCCCGGTCTCATCCTCTAAGGGACCAACGTTCACTTTAGCCACCCTTTTTCTTTTTATATAGCTGTAGAAACTCTTGCTATCTGTTTTTATATTTTTTGCTAGTTTACTTTCATAATCTATCTTCCCCTTCTTAATTAATCTTTTAGTTATTGTTTGCTGGCTTTTAAATGCTTCCCAATCTTCTATCCTCCCACTAGATTTGGCTACTTTATATGCCCTTGTTTTCAGTCGGATACTATCCTTTATTACTTTACTAAGCCACGGATGGCTGTCTTTACTTTTACTCCCCTTTTTCCTCAATGGAATATATTTATCTTGAAAGATGTGAAATATCTCCTTGAATGTAGACCACTGCTGTTGTACTGTCTTACACTTTAATCTGTTTTCCCAGTCCACTTTAGTCAATTCTACTCTCATACCTTCATAGTCTCCTTTATTTAAGCTCAGTACGCTGGTTTGAGATCCAACTCTCTCACCCTCAAACTGAATTTGGAATTCAACCATATTATGGTCACTCATTCCAAGGGGATCCTTTACTAGGACATTTTGTATTAATCCTGTCTCATTACACAGGACCAGATCTAAGATTACCTGCCCCCTGGTTGGTTCAGTTACATACTGCTCAAGGAACCCGTCCCTAATACAGTCAATGAACTCTTCCTCAAGGCTGCCATGCCCAATTTGATTAGTCCAGTCAATATGAAAGTTAAAATCCCCCATGATTATAGCTGTTCCCTTATTACAAGCCCCAACTATTTCCTGATTTATACTCTGACCAACAGATTTGCAACTGTTAGGAGGCCTATAGACTACGCCCACTAGTGACTTTTTCCCCTTATTATTCCTTATCTCCACCCAAACTGTTTCACTATCCTGATCCTTTGACCCAATATCATTTCTGACTATTGCAGTGATTCCATCCTTGATTAACATAGCAACCCCACCTCCCTTTCCTTCCTGTCTGTCCTTCCTAATTGTCAAATACCCTTGTATGTTTAGTTCCCAGTCATGATCATCTTGCAGCCATGTTCCCGTAATGGCCACCAGATCATACCCATGTGTAGTTATTTGTACCGTCAACTCGTCTATTTTGTTACGAATGCTGCGTGCATTCTGATAAAGAACTTTCAAATATGTTTTCTGACAATTTATTCCTGCTTTTACCCCTTTTACTACTTTACCATTATACATTCTGTCCCTTCCTGACACGCTCTGGTTTTTAATTCCCCCACTGCTACCTTGCTCTATTGCCTTCTCCGCTGTCATTTTTATTTTTCGCTCTCTTAAAACCTCCCCCCGACTAATTAGTTTAAAGCCCTCTCTACAGCCCTAGTTATTCGATTTGCCAGGACTCTAGTCCCAGCACTGGCCAAGTGAAGTCCGTCCCAACGGAACAGCTCTCTCCCATCCCAATGCTGATGCCAGTGTCCCAAGAAGCAAAACCCATTTCTCCCGCACGAGACTTTGAGCCACACATTTAACTCTCTAATTTTATTTACCCTAGCCAAATTTGCATGTGGCTCAGGTAGTAATCCAGAGATTATTACCCTTGTGGTTCTGCTTTTTAATTTGGCCCCTAGCTGCTCAAACTCCCTCAGCAGAACCTCTTTCCTTGTCCTATCTATGTCGTTGGTACCAACATGGACCATGACAACTGGTGGTAGGGTACAGTATAGTTAAGGGGATAGACACTGTACTCTGCAGCTAAGAGTGTGAGACCCGAAGGCTGTGTTGCCTGCCTGGTGCCAGGGTAAAGGACATCTCTGTTATGTCCGTGTATAATCAGACACAGACTGCGGAGAACGTTACAAACGGTGTTTACACAACGTGGCTCAGACTGCAACTGAACTGTACAGATTACTACTCAACGTTATATACAGGTGTGGTCACTGCCGGTACTACAGTATACATGAGCTGTAAAAAGTAGTTCTCCCCCTTAAAGGTACATACATTACAATTCCTCCCCTTTTAGATTAACAGTACCATAACACTCATTTAACAATTAAATATCAAATTAATTACAATTAACACTTTTAACATGCAACATTAGCTGAAAATAGTCTATTTATAAATTCAGTCTTTAGGGAGGCTTCCTGATCCTTTCTGGATAGCGCCTTTCCCGAGTGTCTTGCTCTTGGTGCGGAGGCGATTCTGGCCCCCTGTCGTTGGTTGGTTCATCAGCTTCCGATGCTATTGTTTCTGAGGTAGATGCGACCTGTACGTCGGGTTCATCACCAGGTACGTATGGGCGAGGCATGGGGTTGACTTGTTCCTGTGACTCTAGGATCTGGTCAGCATGGTGTCTCACGATGCTCTCCCCAACACCCACTGTGTACATTAGTGGGCCCTGCCGTGCGCATATCGTTCCTGGCTGCCATTTTTCTGTTCGGTAGTCGCGGACCAAGACTGGTTGCCCGACATTGAAGCTCCTTGTTGGCTTCTCATGGATGTGCTGGAATTGCTTACTCTCAACATCTCTTTGTACGTTTGGTCTGAGCAAATCCAGGCGAGATCTTAACCTTCGGTTAAAGAACATCATGGCTGGGGCCTGGTTGGTGACTGCATGTGTCGCATTCCGGTAGGTGAACAGGAAATTGTCCACCTTGTGCTGCAGCAGAATGTTGTCATTGTACATAGCCTTTATTGCCTTCTTAAAGGTTTGTACAAACCTCTCAGCCAATCCATTTGTGGCTGGATGATACGGGGCGGATGTGTAATGCCTTACCCCATTCTTTTTCAAGAACCTCCCGGAACTCTTGGGACACAAACTGTGGTCCGTTATCGGAGCAAATCTGTTCTGGCAAGCCATTCCTGGCAAAAATGGTCCGTAGGACTGCAATAGTTTTCTCCGTGGTGGTGGAGGACATTTTGATGACCTCAGGCCATTTCGAGTACGCATCCACGGCTATTAAAAACATTGAGTCCATGAATAGACCAGCAAAATCAATATGCACCCATTGCCATGGAGATGAGGT
Source organism: Somniosus microcephalus (assembly GCF_052327205.1). Taxonomy (NCBI): domain Eukaryota; kingdom Metazoa; phylum Chordata; class Chondrichthyes; order Squaliformes; family Somniosidae; genus Somniosus; species Somniosus microcephalus. Next base: position 194,763,341 of record NC_140987.1, on the reverse strand, counting down.
CCACTCCCATGGGTGTAGAGGGGCCTGTGGTGGTGCATTTTGGACTTTCTGGCATCCTGAGCAGCTCTCGGTCAGGTCCTCAAATTGTTTATCGATTCCCGGCCACCACACATAAGCCCTGGCTAGGCTTTTCATTTTTACCCCTCCCAGGTGACCCTCATGAAGCTCATTGAGCACTCTATCCCTTAACTTGGGTGGAATTACCATTTGGGATCCACACATCAAGGTCCCCCGGCACACTGACAGCTGTTCTCTCCTTGTCGAGAATGCTGGCAACAGTGAGTCGCCATGTGCTGGCCATCCCTTCACCGTCAAATCATATACCCGAGACAGTGTCGGGTCATTTCGGGTTTCCTTTTCGATACAAGCGTTAGTTACCGGTAGGTATTCAACTATAGTCGAATGGAATATTTCGACAGGATCCACTGCTGGTGCTTCCTCCGCAGTAGGCAGTGGAAGGCGTGATAGCCCATCAGCATTTCCATGCTGTTTCGTGCCCTTATATTCAATCTCATAGTGGTGCGCCCCTAGAAAAAGTGACTGTGGTGTATGTAACCTGTTCCACCTTAAGAGAACTTAAGCCTGTTCCACCTTAAGAGATGTACTACTTTCTCTGGCTGCTGTATACGTAATACCGGTGGTGACCACCGGTATATAAGCACTGTGTAGTAAGATGTATTTCAGATAGTCCTGACCTCCAACCAGTAAAGACCTGTTGAACTTTAAGCTTGTAGCCTGTGTGTTATTAATTACAACTAGAACACACAGACTTTACAGTGACCATCTTTGTAGTCATTGCGCAGTCATCACCGGAACGCCCTTCTTTGGATTAAAAATGGAGACAAGAGGTTGGTGATCAGTCAGCAAGGTGAATTTCTGTCCGTGCAGATAGTGATTGAACTTTTTCACTCCCCACACTAGGCTGAGGGCCTCCCTGTCAATCTGGGCGTAGTTATGCTCAGCTGAGGTTAGTGATCGTGATGCAAAGGCTATTGGCCTCTCTGAGCCGTCTGAGAATTTGTGCGACAGCACCGCTCCAATGCCGTAGGGTGACACATCACATGCCAACCGAATTAGTAATGCTGGGTTGTAATGCGCCAATACCTCTTTCGATGTGATTAGTGTTTTGCTCTTCTGGAAAGCTCGTCTACATTCGCCACTGCACTTCCATGGCACCCCAGTTTGCAGTAGGGTGTTCAGTGTGTGTAGTATTGTAGACAAATTTGGCAAGAACTTATGATAATAGTTTACCAGCCCGAGGAACGACCGCAGTTGTGACACATTTTCCGGTGCTGGAGCCTTGACTACAGCCTCAATCTTCTCTGGGGACTTATGTAACCCCTCTTTATCGATAACGTGGCCACAATACGAGATCTGTTTTCTAAAAAACTCGCATTTGGGGCGGTTAGCTCGGAGCCCATATTCCTGCAATCTAGTGAGCACCTGCTCCAGGTTGGCAAGGTGATCACTGTCATTTTCGCCCGTGACCAGGATGCCGTCCAAATAACACTGGGTCCCTGGGATCCCTTGCAGGACTTGTTCCATTGCCCTCTGCCAAATAGCCGGAGCTGATGCTACCCCGAATACCAGCCAGTTGTATTGGTAGAGAGCTTTATGGGTGTTGATTGTGAGGTATTTTTTTGATGCTTCTTCTACCTCCATTTGCAGATACGCCTGGGCCAGATCAATCTTAGTGAAGCGTTTCCCTCCAGATAGGGAGGCAAAAATATCTTCAATCCGCGGAAGTGGATATTGTACGGTGTGAAGGACCGGGTTCACTGTTACCTTAAAGTCCCCACAGATGCGACCCTTCCTTGGTTCCCCAGGCGTGCTGCTCAACGACTTTTTCATCACAGGGATGATGGGTGTAGCCCACTCGCTCCAGTCTACCTTGGACAGTACACCTGAACGTTCCAGACTCTCCAGCTCTGCTTCGATGACTGGGCGGATCGCATAAGGTACCGGTCTGGCCTTAAAAAATTTTGGACTTGCGTTTTCTTCAATGTTAATCGTCGCTGTCATGCCTTTTAGTGTTCCAAGTCCTTGCTGGAACACTTCTTTCGTGTCAGTTAGGATCTTTGACAGTCGCCCAGGTGTGACGCCGTCATCCTTTTTGTCAGCCACAGTCAGTGCCTGTATGGAATGCCAATCCAGTTGTATTTTCCAGATCCATTCATGTCCCAGTAATGGTAGTCCTCCATCTTGCAATACATACAGGTCTAGTTTTGGTGTTTCCTTACCGTTATATATAACGGTCACCCTTATTTTTCCTTTGGGGTAGACTTTTTGCCCCGTGTACGTCTTCAAAATAATTTTTGTGTCTCTCAAGGGTATGTGTGAGAATAGCCGCTCGTAGTCCCGTCGGTTTATGACTGTTAGGGCTGATCCTGTGTCCAATTCTATCTTTACCTGGACTCCTGCTATCTTGAGAGTGACCCAAATGGTTCGGTGATCCTCTGTTGTGATCACATTATGTACTTTCAGACAACTCAGTTCCCTGCTTTCGGAGTCGTTATCACTCTTTTCTTTGTCTGAACTATTCCCCGTTATCTTATGTACCTTCTTGTACTTTCCTTTGGTCGGTTTCTTATTGCTGGTTTTCTTTCCCGACCTGCAGACTCGTGCTATGTGTCCTACTTTTCCACGCTATCTGCACACTTTGTCTTTGAACCAGCAATCATTCTGGTCGTGTGTTGTTCTGCCGCAGCGATAGCACTTCTCTGTTCCATATGACATTTTGTTTGTGCCATATTCTTGCGGTCTCTGTTGTATCTCTGCAGCGCCCCGTGCTGCTGCTTCATATGATACCGCAATGCTGAAAGCCTTTTCAGCGTAAGGTCCTTTTCAGATAAAAGCCGTTTCTGGGTTCCTTCACTTTGAAGCCCACACATAAACTTGTCCCTTAAAGTATCTGCTAGTCCCGTTCCAAATTGGCAGTGTTTCGATAGCTTGCGCAGTTCCGTTAAATACTCAGCATTACTTTCATCTTTATGCTGGTTCCTTTTGTGAAACTTAAATCTTTCTGCTAACAGCAGCGGTGTGGGGTTTAAGTGGTCCTGTAGGATTGACACTATTTTTTCAAAATCCTTTTCTACTGGCTTCTCAGGGGGTTACTAGGTTTCATAGTAAGCCATACGTTTTTGCACCCATTGAACTCAACAATACCAGCGCTTTCTTGTCATCTGGCGCTTCATTCGCCTTGCAGTATACTTCTATGTGTTCGACATATGTCATCCAATCTTCGACTTCATTGTCGAACGCTGTGATACTGCCACTCTTCGGCATTTTTGGGTGTGGTTAGACTGGCTTAAAATGGCGTCTCCCGCGCTTTCCTTTCTTCCCCGCTGCGGCTTAAAATGGCATCTCCCGCGCTGCTGCCAACGCCGCCCTCGCCGGTCCTCATGGCAAATGGCGACGCCCTGTGGGTTTCGCGCGCTGCTCCTGCACTGCTGCCAACGCCACTCTCTGTGGTCCTTGTGGCAATGGCAGTGCCTCGCGTTTTCCTGCGTGCCTCTCTCTCCCATTGACGCTGCTCGGCCCTTGAACACCGGCTGCGCTCTGCTCTCTCTCGTCGCTCTCCCCCATTGACGCCGCTCGGTCCTGACCACCGGCTGCGCCCTGTGCGCTCTGCCCTCTCTCTCTCCCCCGTCGACGCTGCTCAGCCTTTTTCTGTGCCGCTCGGTCGGGCTCTAGCCCGCCACTGTCCAGGAAGGGTCTGTGCAGTACCTGTTGCCAGCCCATTTCACTGGACCACCATGACTGGAAAGCCAAGCCTGGCTCGCGACAGCCTCCCCTGCGATGCTCAAATCTCCGCTGGATGACTGGGCGGTTGCCCGTGGTCGACGCCCGTGCTTCTGGACTCGACCTTCTTCCACTGTCTCCAGGAGCGAATCCCTGGGAGGTGATGCAGAGTTGCAGGTAGGTTCGAATCTGCCCCGTCGCCACTGTTATGTCCATGTATAATCAGACACAGACTGCGGAGAATGGTACAAACGGTGTTTACTCAACGTGGCTCAGACTGCAACTGAACTGTACAGATTACTGCTCAACGTTATATACAGGTGTGTTCACTGCCGGTACTACAGTATACATGAGATGTAAAAAGTAGTTCTCCCCCTTAAAGGTACATACATTACAATCTCCTCTGGGCTGATGAGAAATTTAGGCCGCGATTTTGTCAGCAGTGTCAGGATGGGTGCGGGACAGATAGTTTCCGGTTTCCAGTCCCGCCCCCAGCTGCCTCCACTCCACAGACATGATTTTCCCTTGATTGGCTTTGTTAAGCCTGCCTTGCGGGCTTGCCGGCCAATTAACAGGAAGCGGGTCTGATGACGTCATTTGATGATGCATCACCTGCCAGTTTCCTTAAAGGGACCACACACAATTTTATTTTGACAGTTGATTTCTCAGTGTTTGATAGCATTGAGGTGCTGAAAACACTGACAATCACTGCGCAAAGGTGAACTTTTGCACTCAGGCTCTCCAATGTCTCCCTCCATATGCTGGAATAGATGGCAGCTGCAGGTGAGGTGACATAAGCGATCTGTCACTGGTGAGAGAGGTTCTCCCAGTGAGGTGGCACTGGACATGTAGTTGGATTTAAAAACTGGTAAGCTAAAGAAATCTGTAAATGTTTAATAAATGCAGTAACCAACATTTTCTTTGCTCTGAAACTCACCATGTGCAACATTGGATCCTTCACACCACTTCTGCAGCTGTCATCATTCCACAAACATTACAGCAGACTTACAACATGCCATACTTACCTGGTGTGGTGTCCGGACATCGGGAAACCCGACCCAGAAGCGGGAAAATCCAAAAACAGGCTGAAAACTACTGACACGTTCCTGTTAATAGGCAGGTAATTGCCTTTAATCCACTTCCTGCTGCTAGGTGTCAGGTCCATTCACAAATCGGGAACCCGACACTTGGGAAAGCTGTTTGGAGGCGGGTTGACGACGGGATCAGAACCCGCCATCAATCAAATCGAATTTAACCTCTGACCCGCCTCCAAACCCGCCCTCTGAGCGCCGGTAAAATCGTGGCCTGAGAGTGGGAGGGGAAAGAGCCAGTTGTCGTGGTCCATGTAGGTACCAACAACATAGGTAGGACAAAGAAAGAGGTTCTGCTGAGGGAGTATGAGCAGCTAGGGGCTAAATTAAAAAGCAGAACCACAAAGGTAATTAGCTCTGGATTACTACCTGAGCCACGTGCAAATTGGCATAGGGTAAATAAGATCAGAGAGATGAACGAGTAGCTGAAAGATTGGTGTGGGAGAAATGAGTTTCGATTCTTGGGGTACTGGCACCAGTACTGGGGTAAGAGGGAGCTGTTCTGTCAGGACGGGCTTCATTTGAACCAGGCTGGGACCAGTGTCCTGGCGAATCGAATAACTACGGCTGTAGATAGGGCTTTAAACTAAATAGTGGGGGGCAGGGATCCGCTGAGTGGAAATTTAAAAAGTCAAAGAAAAATGAGAAAGCAAAAGTGCAGGGTATTGATAGGGGTAATGTAAACCAGATTGTGACAGGAAGGGACAGAGCGTATAAACATAAAGTGCATCAGAAAGAGGGGTCAGGGTAGGGAAAATGGCAAAAAGACAAAATTAAAAGCTCTATATCTGAACGCATGCAACATTCATAACAAGATAAATGAGTTGACAGCACAAATAGAAATAAATGGGAATGATCTGATAGCCATTACAGAGACATGGTTGGAAGGTGACCAAGGCTGGGAACGGAATATTCAGAGGTATTTGCCATTTCGTAAGGATAGGCAGAAAGGAAAAGGAAGTGGTGTAGCTCTGTTAATAAGGGATGAGATCAGTGCAATAGTGAGAAATTATATTGGCTTAGAAGATCAAGATGAAGGGGGTGAATTTCCCAGCCCCGAGGAGGTGGGTTTGGAAGCGGGACAGTTGTGAAAATCGCAAAATGTGAGGGCGAGTTCGGAACCTGCCTCCAACCCGCCTCCGCGCTATTTTGCCGGAGGTGAGTTTCATGGGTGCGATTTGGTCCCGCCTCCATCAGTCGGGAAAGGTAGTTAAGACCCTTAACAAGTGGTTAAGGGCCCCTATAATCTTATTTTGCCAGGCCTTTGTTATTTTACCACATTTTCAGCGTGTTGCACGGCCCTCCTAAACCACGCCAGCTAATCCTGGCGGGTTGACAAATGGGTGGCCTCCTCACAGCTGCAGCTCCACCTTTAAAACAGAGCTTTCAACAGTGATCAGTTGCAGGTGGCAGAACTTTGGTTGCACAGGTCTTTCAGCACTTTTAGCAGGTCTACCGAAGTCAGAGGAGCTGCAGCTTCTATCTCTCAACTGTGGGACCTTCTTGGAAAACCTTCTCCCCGCTTGGACTGAGCGCTTCCCCAATGGAGGTATCTGCCAGCAGCATGGGAACCATTTATTTCCTTTTATCATGGATCTCAGATTTGGATGAGGAGCAGCCACGGCAGCAGCAGAACCAGGCAGCTCAGCAGCAACAGCAGCAGGAGCAACAACCTCCTGGTCAGCCACCTGATGGTGCACAGGGCAGAAGGTGCCAGCACATGGAAGCACGTCGCCGCAGGAGATGCCCCCCTCTCAGGGTTTACAGACAAAGGATGAGCTGCCTCAACATGAGTGAGTAGCAGTGTCAAAGGAGGCTGAGAGTTTCGCGAGAAGTTGTCGGAGACATCTGCGCACTGCTGCACTAACATCTGGAGCAAGAGGAGTGGGTGGACACTCCTTACCATTGGCTGTCAAAGTCACCACCGCACTCAACCTTTTATGCCTCAGGCTCCTTCCAGGGATCATCAGCAGACTTCAGCGGCACCTCCCAGTTGGCTGCCCACAGTTCCATCATGCAGGTTACCGATGCCCTTTTCGCAAAGGTGCACAATTACATGGAAACATAGAAGATAGGAGCAGGAGTAGGCCATTCGGCCCTTCGAGCCTGCTCCGCCATTCAATGAGATCATGGCTGATCATCCAAATTCAGTACCCTGTCCCTGCCTTCTCCCCATATCCCTTGATCCCTTTAGCCTTAAGAAATATATCCAACTCCTTCTTGAATATATTTAATGAACTGGCCTCCACCGCCCTCTGTGGCAGAGAATTCCACAGGTTCACCACTCTCTGGGTGAAGAAATTCCTCCTCATTTCAGTCCTAAATGGCTTACCCCTTATCCTTAGACTATGACCCCTGGTTCTGGACTCCCCGGCCATCGGAAACATCCTTCCTACATCTAGTCTGTCCAGGCCTGACAGAATTTTATAGGTTTTGATGAGATCCCCTCTCAATCTTCTAAACTCCAGTGAGTATAAGCCCAACCGACACAATCTCTCCTCATACCTCATTCCTGCCATTCCAGGTATCAGCCTGGTGAATCTTCGCTGCACTCCTTCCATGGCAAGAACGTCCTTCCTCAGGTAAGGCGACCAAAACTGCACACAATGCTCAAGGTGCGGTCTCACCAAGGCCCTGCACAACTGCAGCAAGACATCCTTGTTCCTGTACTCGAACCCTCTTGCTAAGAAGGCCAACATACCATTTTCCTTCTTAACCGCCTGCTGCACCTGCATGCTTACCTTCAGCAACTGGTGCACAAGAACACCCAGGTCTCTTTGCACTTCCCCTTCTCCCAATCTATTGCCATTTAAATAATAATCTGCCTTCCTGTTTTTGCCACCAAAGTGGATAACCTCACATTTATCCACATTATAGTGCATTTGCCATGTTTCTGCCCAATCACCCAGCCTGTCCAAATCGTACTGGAGTTTCACGACATCCTCCTCACAGCATACCCTCCCACCCAGCTTTGTGTCGTCTGCAAATTTGGAGATATTACATCCAATTCACTCGTCCAGATTATTAATATATATTGTGAACAGCTGGGGTCCTAGGACCGATCCTTGCGGTACCCCACTAGTCACTGCCTGCCACTCGGAAAATGACCCGTTTATTCCAACTCTCTGCTTTCTATCCGCCAACCAGTTCTCTATCCAAGTCAATACCTTGCCCCCAATCCCATGTGCCTTAATTTTGCACGCTAACCTCTGATGCGGGACCTTATCCAAAGCCTTCTGAAAGTCCAAATACACCACATCCACTGGTTCTCCCTTATCTATTTTACCAGTTACATCCTCAAAAAATTCCAGTAGATTAGTCCAGCATGATTTACCTTTTGTAAATCCATGTTGAATTTGTCCGATCCTGTCACTGCTTTCCAAATGCTCTGCTATTACATCTTTTATAATGGACTCTAGCATTTTCCCCACTACCGATGTCAGGCTTACTGGTCTATAGTTCCCTGCTTTTTCTCTACCACCTTTTTTGAATAGTGGAGTAACATTAGCTACCCTCCAATCCATGGGTACTGTTCCAGAGTCTATCGAGTTCTGGAAGATGACCAGCAATGCATCTACTATTTCTAGGGCCACTTCCTTAAGTACCCTAGGATGTAGATTATCAGGCCCTGGGGATTTATCGGCCTTCAGTCCCATCAATTTTCCTAACACCATTTCCCTACAAATACTGATTTCTTTCAGTTCCACCTTTTCATCAGACCCTATGTTCCCCGGCATCTCTGGGAGGTTATTTGTGTCCTCCTTTGTGAAAACAGAACCAAAATATGTATTTAGTTGGTCTGCCATTTCTTTGTTCCCCATTATAAATTCCCCTGATTCTGACTGCGAGGGACCTATGCTTGACTTCACCAATCTTTTTTTTCTTCACATATCTATAAAAGTTTTTACAGTCAGTTTTTATGTTCACTGCAAGCTTACTCTCATATTCTATTTTCCCTTTCTTAATTAATCCCTTTGTCCTCCTTTGGTGAATCCTAAACTGCTCCCAATCCTCAGGACTATTGCTTTTTCTGGCCAATTTATTTGTCCTCTCCTTGGATCTTATGCTATCCCTAATTTCTCTTGTTAGCCACGGTTGATTCACCTTTTTTGTTTTATTTTTATTCCAAACTGGGATGAACAAATTCTGTAGTTCATCCATTCGGTCTTTGAATGTTTGCCATTGCCTATCCACCGTCAACCCTTTGAGTGACATTCCCCAATCAATCCTACCCAACTCACTCCTCAGACCATCGTAGTTTCCTTTATTTTAATTTAGGACCCTAGTCTCTGAGTGAACTACTTTATTCTCCATCTTAATGAAGAATTCGATCATATTATGATCGCTCCGACCCAAGGGGCCTCGTACAACAAGATTGCTAATTAATCCTTTCTCATTACATAATACCCAGTCTAAGATGGCCTGATCTCTGGTTGGTTCCTCAACATATTGGTCCAGGAAACCATCCCGTAAACACTCCAGGAATTCCTCCTCCACAGTGTTGTTACTAATTTGGTTAGCCCAATCTATATGTAGATTAAAGTCACCCATGATGACTGCTGTGCCCTTATTGCATGCTTCCTTAATTTCCCTTTTAATGCCATCCCCAACCTCTGCCTTACTGTTTGGAGGTCTATATACCACTCCCACTAATGTTTTCTGCCCCTTAGTATTTCTCAATTCTACCCATACAGATTCCACTTCATCAGAGTTAATATCCTTCCTTAAAATTTTGTTAATCCCTTCTTTAACCAGTAATGCTACCCCACCTCCCTTTCCTTTTTGCCTATCTTTCCTGAATATCGACTACCCCTGGATATTGACAGCCTTGGCCATCCTTGAGCCACGTTTCCGTAATCCCAACCAAATCATATTTGTTTACCTCTATTTGCGTAGCCAATTCATCCACCTTATTACAAATGCTCCTCGCATTAAGACACAAAGCCTTCAGGCTTTTTTTTTAACGCTCTTAGACCTATTGGATTATTATTTACTGTGGCCACGTTTGATTTAAACCGTTGATTTCTCTGACTGCCACTTTTGTTTTTCTCCTTCCTATCTTTTGCTTTTATCCTTGTTTCCCTTTCCTCTGTCTCCCTGCTCAGGTTCCCGACCCCCTGCCATTTTAGTTTAAACCCTCCCCCAGCGCACTAACAAACACTTCCCCTAGGACATCGGTTCCAGCCCTGCCCAGGTGCAAACCGTCCGGTTTGAACTGGTCCCACCTCCCCTAGAACCGGTTCCAATGTCCCAGGAACTTGAATCCCTCCCCCTTGCACCATTCCTCTAGTCACATATTCAGCTGAAATATCCTTCTATTTCTACTCTGACTAGCATGTGGCACTGGTAGCAATCCTGAGATTACTACCTTTGAGGTCCTATTTTTTAATTTACCTCCTAACTCCCTATATTCCGCTTTTAGGACCTCATCCCGCTTTTTACCTATATCGTTGGTGCCTATATGCACCACGACAACTGGCTGTTCACCCTCCCCTTCTAAGATGTTCTGCAGCCGTTCTGAGACATCCTTGACCCTTGCACCAGGGAGGCAACACACCATCCTGGAGTCTTGTTTGCGGCTGCAGAAATGCCTATCTATTCCCCTTACAATAGAATCCCCTATTACTATAGTTCTTCCCCTCTTTTTCCTCCCGTCCTGTGCAGCAGAGCCACCCCTGGTGCCAGGAAGTTGGCTGCTGCTGCCTTCCTCTGGTAAGCCATCCCCCCCAACCGTACTCAAAGTGGTGTATCTGTCTGAGAGGGGGATGTCCACAGGGGACCCCTGCACTACCTGCCTGTGCCTAGTACTCTGTCTGTTGATCATCCATTCCCTTTCTGCCTGTCCAACCTTTGCCTGCGGTGTGACCAACTGATCAAACTTGCTATTCACGTTCTCCTCAGCCTCGCAAATGGTCCAGTATGAATCCAATTGCAGCTCCAGCGCCGCAATACGGTCTGCCAGTAGCTGCAGCTGGACACACTTCCTGCACACATAGGTGTCAGGGACACAGGAAGTGTCCCTGAGTTCTCACATAGAGCAGGAGGAGCATACCACGGGGCTGGGCTCTCCTGCAATGACTTACCCTTTAATTAATTGCAATTAAATTAAATCAAATCAATCCCACCAATTACACTACCGTTAAATAGTATATTTAAGGGCCCTGGTTTATAAACAGTCCCCGCTACACCACAGAGACTTTAGAAACTATAAACCACAGAGTTAAAGGTTATAAAGAGAGAAATACTCACCAACCAATCACTTACCTGCTTTCTGGTGACGTCACACTTCGATTACTTTTTACTTCTTTCCCTCTGAGACTGGAGATTGGTATGCTCTGAGGCCTACCTGGTCTCCTGGGGCCTTTTATACTCGATCCGCTCCGAGATTCCTGCCGCGATTTCGCCCGTTGATGCTTTGAGGCCTACCTGGTCTCCTGGGGCCTTTTATACTCGATCCACACCGAGATTCCCACCGAGATTTTGCCCGCTGACACTCTGAGGCCTACCTGGTCTCTTGAAGCCTTTTGTACTCGATCCGCTCTGAGATTCCCGCCGAGATTTCGCCCGCTGATGCTCTGAGGCCTACCTGGTCTCTTGGAGCCTTTTGTACTCGATCCGCTCTGAGATTCCCGCCGAGATTTCGAACGCTGATGCTCTGAAGCCTACTTGGTTTCTTGGAGCCTTTTGTACTGCCGCTGCTCCGTGATTCCCGCCGAGATTTCGCCCGCTGACGCTCTGAGGCGTACCTGGTCTCTTGAAGCCTTTTGTACTCGATCCGCTCTGAGATTCCCGCCGAGATTTCGCCCGCTGATGCTCTGAGGCCTACCTGGTCTCTTGGAGCCTTTTGTACTCGATCCACTCTGAGATTCCCGCCGAGATTTCGAACGCTGATGCTCTGAAGCCTACCTGGTCTCTTGGAGCCTTTTGTACTGCCACTGCTCCGCTATTCCCGCTGAGATTTCGCCCACTGACGCTCTGAGGCGTACCTGGTCTCTTGGAGCCTTTTGTACTGCTGCCGCTCCGCGATTCCCGCTGAGATTTCGCCCGCTGACGCTCTGAGGCCTACCTGGTCTCTTGGAGCCTTTTGTACTGCTGCCGCTCCGCGATTCCCGCTGAGGTTTCGCCCGCTGACGGTCTGAGGCCTACCTGGTCTCTTGGAGCCTTTTGTACTGCCACCGCTCCATGATTCCCGCTGAGATTTTGCCCGCTGACGCTCTTACATCCACTTCTCAAGGGATCAAGCAAGTGTAACCGCGCGTTCGGTTGGCTTTGCAAATATAGCAGGCTTGCCAATGGTTCAGGGCATCATAGACAGCACACATGTGGTCCTTAGGGCACCCCATCACAACCCAGCTATCTTTGTCAACCGCAAGGGCTTCCACTCCCTCAACGTACAGCTGGTGTGTAACCACAAGAAGGAGATTTAGCATGTTTGCGTCAATTCTGTGGTAGTTGCCATGACTCGTTCATCCTGTGGCAGTCTAATGTCCCTTCACTCTTCAATCCGCCAAATCAACTTAACAGATGGCTCCTTGGTGACAAGGGCTACTCCGTGAAGAAGTGGCTAATGACGCCAATCAGCAGGCCAGCCAACGAGGCTGAGGAGTGCGACAACACCAGCCACATTTCGACCAGGCCTATAATCAAACAAACCATTGGCTTACTGAAGGTACGATTCCAATGCCTTGACAGATCAGGTCTCCAGAATGGCCATGGTCTGCTGTGCACTGCGCAACATCGCACAGCATCGTGGCTTGCAGCTTCCTGATGAGGAAGTGGCTCAGTACATAGCCTCCTCAGATGAGGATAAGGATGAGGAGGATGAGGAGGAGGAGGATGAGGAGGAGGAGGACCGAGCAGCGGTGCATCTACCAGCAGCAGCGGCAGCACGCGAGCACATTGCTGGCCATGATGCAAGGGATGCACTCATCCTGTCCACATTTGTATAGGTTGCCCATTGTGCCACATATGCTTGGCTCCTTCTTAACACATGATAGACAATGGACATGACTCTCTGGCCTCCTTTCACTCTGACCACCAACCTGACCACACAAGTGTCATGGAGCCCGCAATGTGGAGCTGTCTAAGCCGAAATAACAGATGCCATCACGCCAACAGTTTGCCATCACATCATTTTAATACATTCACACAGGGATGGCATTTCATCAATAAATAGAAACAATCACCCAAGTGCCTACCCATGTGACTAATTGTGCTTTATTTTTCTCTTACGCGTGCTCTTACGTGGTGCTCCCCCTGTGGCTTCAGCAGAAGTGAAGGCCCCTTGCTCACTTTCATGCTGCTCCTGCTTCGACATCTTTAGCGGGTGTCCTCTGGGTTTCCAAGCCTGTGAGGGCTTGCCAAATGCCTACTCATCCTGCGGCAGTACAGGGGCTGAGATGCCCATCTCAGTTGGGTGCGGACTCTGGTGGGGCTCTAACCGAGGACTACGCAATGGCATGGAAGTTTGAGCGCTTGGACAGGAGCCCCCAATTCCTTGTTCTCTGCCACCAACTTCCCTCTCAGTGCTTGCAAGTGGCTTGAGAGCACCTTGTTGCACATCAAGGGGGCCATGGGGGCTTGTATCTGCACTGGCAGTCCTACTCAAAAGGACTTCCATGAAGCTTTGGTTTCTCTGCTCAATAGCTGCCCATCGCTCCTCTAGAGATGTCAGTCTATTCTGAACATTCACCATGTTTTCCAGACTCTGGCGACTTAGGCCCTCCATGGCCATAGCCATCCTCTCCTCTACCGTAGACACCCTTTCCAGAGAGGTAGCCATCATTACCACGGAGGTAGCCATCCTTTCCACAGAGGTTGCCATCCTTTCCATGATGGTGCATTCATGCGCCATTGCCTCCACAAAGGCACTGCTCATGTTCGCGATGGACTCCTCCATCCTCTCCACACTCGCAGTAACCCTGGAGAGAAAACCTGTCAGAGGCTCCTGCACCTGCTCCTGGAGTTCCATCACCGCTCTCCTTCTGGATAGACCCGGAGGCACAGGGTCCACATGCAGCGGATCAGAGCTAGGAGAGTCCCGCGACCTCCGCCGAGGACTCTCCACTGCTGTCCCTGTCTCCACCACCTGCTGATGCTCACCTGTGAGCTGTGATACAAACAGTGACAACACTACTCTATGTCCCGAAGGTCCCACCGAGGTGTGCATATCTGCCCTGGTGCTGGGTGCGCTTACATCTGCTGATGCCGTGTCCTCAGAGGTTGTAGGTTCCTCTGAGGAGTCTTGCGGCTCAGCCTCTTCCTCGTTGACAGTGGGGGGGGCGCTCTGTGGATGGCCCTGTGGGGGAGTAAAGTCATGGGTTAGACATTTCACGGAAGTGTGGCATGCACGTGCAATAGTGCAGATGATCAAGTGGCATTCTAATAATGTACACCAGCAGCCATTTCAATCACTTAAGTAGTGTAAATGAGAGAGATGCAAAACTATTCTGTCACCAGCTTGGTCTGCATTGCCTGTCTGTCCGTCCCTCACTTCCACCTCCACCTCTGCGCTGGCGATGTCCAGGGCTGCCTCTTCAGCCTCAGTGAGATGGGCTAGGGAAGATGGCCCTCCTCCTGTCTTTGCCCTTTCCCTTCTATTGTGGGCTCTCTTTTCCTGAAGCGAGGGAGACAAGTGGAGTTGGAGTGAGAATGATGGAGTGAGTGTAGAGAGCCCAAAGCATAGATGTTTGAAGTAGACAAAGATGGAGTGAGGTTCCATGTCCAAGGGCCCTCCCTGTGCATTGTTAGTCATTGTCATTGCATAACAGTGAAAGGGAATGTGAGGGCAGCATAATTGAATAGTCAAATGATTGGGTTCATAGAGTGAGAAGGATGGTGAAGGGAGCAATGGTTGTAAGGTTAAAGTGGGATGTGTAGGAGGAGGTTGACAATGCAGTGTGCTGGTGATGAGAGGAGAAGGGGAGCAGGAGGAGGGTCAAGCTGATGATATACTCACTTTGCCTGATCTTACAAGGTCATTGAACCTTTTACAGCACTGCAGCCATGTCCTGCTGCACACTGATCTGGAGGTTATATCCCTTGCCAGCTGGACCCACACAGCCTTGGTTTCTTTGTGAGGCCTCTTCCTCCCAGGTGAGGGAAAGAGCATCTCCCTGCTAGCTCTCGCCCCCTCAACCAAGATACCCAGCGCCTCATCCGAGAACCTCGGGGAGGCCCTTGCCTTGGAGCTGGCCATACTGTGATGAAAGTTTGGAAGTGGTGCAGCATTGACCAAAAACCAGCGGAATGAGCCAAGGCAAAAAGCAGCCCTTAAATGAAACTGGATAAGTGAAGTCAGCAGAGGCGAGTTTCAGTCCCAAAAGACTAATTGGCCCAGGAGGACCCACACATCTGAAATCAACTGGCCAATTAGGGGAAAATCCAAACTTTTTCCCACCTGACAGTGGAGGCGGGTTCGGAACCCGCCCAAATCGAAACCTGCCTCCAACCCGCACCAATGGGAAAACCGTCCCCATAGAATCAGTTTGGGTGGAGATAAGAAATAATAAGGCTAAGAAGTCACTGGTGGGAGTGGTCTACAGGCCCCCAAACAGCAGCCACACTGTAGGACAGAGTATAAATCAAGAAATAATAGAGGCTTGTAAGAAAGGTACGGCTATAATCATGGGAGATTTTAATCTTCATATTGATTGGACAAGCAAATTGGCAAAGGTAAACTTGAGGAAGAGTTCTTAGAGTGTATGCAGGATGGTTTCTTGGAACAATACTTTGTGGAACCAACCAGGGAGCAGACTATTTTGGATCTGGTAATGTGTAACGAGGCTGGATTCATTAATGATCTCGAAGTGAGGGATCCTCTTGGGAAGAGTTATCATAGCATGGTAGAATTTCAAAATCAGTTTGAGGGTGAGAAAGCTAGGTCTCAAACTAGTGTCCTGAACTTAATTAAAGGTAATTACAAAGGTATGAAGGCAGACTTGGTTAAAGTGGACAGGGAAAATATATTGCAGGGTAAGAAAAGCAGTGGCAAACATTTAAGGAGATATTTCATAACTCTCAGCAAAGTTATATTCCAGTGAGAAAGAAAGACTCTAAGAGAAGGATGAACCATCCGTGGCTAACTAAGGAAGTAAAGGATGGTATCAAATTGAAAACAAAGGCAAACATGTTGCGAAGAAAAGTGGTAGGCCAGATGATTGGGAAATTTTTTAAAAACCAGCAAAGGACAACTAAAAAAATGATAAAGATAGAGAAGATAGCTTATAAGAATATAAGCTATCAAGAAATATAAAAACAGACAGTAAGAGCTTCTACAGGTATGTAAACAGTAAGAGAGTAGCAGAAGTAAATGTTAGTCCCCTAGAGGATGAGTCTGGGGAATTAATAATGGGAAACAGGGAAATGGCGGAGACTTTGAACAAATATTTTTTATCGGTCTTCACAGTAGAAGACACTAACAGCATCCCAATAATGGATAATCAAGAGGCTATTGGTGGGGGGGGAACTTAAAACAATCACTATCACTAAAGAAAAAATACTAGGCAAACTAATGGGACTGAAGGTGGACAAGTCTCCTGGACCCGATGGCCTGCATCCTAGGGTCTTAAAAGAGGTGACTGCAGAGATATTGGATGCATTGGTTGTAATCAACCAAAATTCCCTGGATTCTGGGGAGGTCCCAGCAAACTGGAAAACCGCAAATGTAACGCCCCTATTTAAGAAAGACCAGTTAGCCTAACATCTGTCATTGGGAAAATGCTGGAGTCCATCATTAAGGAAGTGATAGCAGGACATTTAGAAAATCATAATATAGTCTAGCAGAATCAGCATGGTTTTATGAAAGGGAAATCATGTTTGACAAATTTGCTGGAGTTCTTTGAGGATGTAACGAGCAGGGTGGATAAAGGGGAACCAGTAGATGTGGTGTATTTGGATTTCCAGGAGGCATTCGATAAGGTGCCACATAAAAGGTTACTGCACAAGATAAGAGCTCACAGGGTTGGGGGTAATATATTAGCATGGATAGAGGATTGGCTAACTAACAGAAAAGAGAGTCGGGATAAATGGGTCATTTTCAGGTTGGCAAACTGTAACTAGTGGGGTGCCACAGGGATCAGTGCTGGGGCCTCAACTATTTACAATCTATAATAATGACTTGGATGAAGGGACTGAGTGTAATGTAGCCAAATTTGCTGATGATACAAAGATAGGTGGGAAAGCAAATTGTGTGGAGGACTCAAAGAATCTCCAAAGGGATATAGATAGGCTAAGTGAGTGGGCAGAAATCTGGCAGATGCAGTATAATGTGGGAAAATGCAAGGTTATCCACTTTGGTCAGAAAAATAAAAAAGCAAATTATTATTTAAATGGGGAGAGATTACAAATGCTGAGGTACGGAGGGATCTGGAGCTCCTTGTACATGAATCATAAAAAGTTAGCATGCAGGTACAGCAAGTAATTAGGAAGGCAAATGGAATGTTGGTCTTTATTGCAAAGGGAATGGAATGTAAAAGTAGGGAAGTCCTCGTGAGATCACACCTGGAGTACTGCGTACAGTTTTGGTCTCCTTATTTAAGGAAGGATATACTTGCATTGGAGGCAGTTCAGAGAAGGTTCACGAGGTTGATTCCGGAGATGAAGGGGTTGTCTTATGAAGAAAGGTTGAGCAGGTTGGGCCTATACTCATTGGAGTTTAGAAGAATGAGAGGGGATCTTATTGAAACATATAAGATTCTGAAGAGGCTTGACAGGGTAGATGTAGGGAGGATGTTTCCCTTCGTGGGGGAATCTAGAACTAGGGGACATAATTTCAGAATAAGGGGGCAACCATTTAAAACGGAAATGAGGAGGAATTTCTTCTCCCAGAGGGTCGTGAATCTTTGGAATTCTCTTCCCCAGAGAGCTGTGGAGGCTGAGTCATTGAATATATTTAAGGTGGAGATAGATTTTGAATGGTAAGGGAGTCAAGGGTTATGGGGAGTGGGCAGGGAATTGGAGTTGAGGCCAAGATCAGATCAGCCATGATCTTATTGAATGGCGGAGCAGGCTCAACGGGCCAAATGACTTACTCCTGCTCCTACGTCTTATGTTCTTATGTTCTATTTTACTGATCTCATCCTTTATTAACAGAGCTACCCCACCTCCTTTTCCTTTCTGTCTATCCTTCCGAAATGTCAAATACCCCTGAATATTCTGTTCCCAGCCTTGGCCACATTGCAACCACGTCTCTGTGATGGCTATTAGATAATACCCATTTATTTCTATTTGTGCCGTCAATTCATCTAATTTGTTACAAATGCTGCGTGCATTCAGATAAAGGGCCTTTAATTTTGTCTTTTTATCATTTTTCCCTACTCTGACCTTATTTGCTGGTACACTCTTATGATTGTACGCTCTGTCCCTTCCTGTCACACTCTGGTTTTCATTGCTCATATCGCTACCCTGCACTATCGCCCTGTCCTTTCTCTTTAACTTTCTAAATTTCCTCTCGCTTGTACCCTCACCTCCCGCTATTTAATTTAACACCCTATCTACAGCCCAAGTTATTCGATTCGCCAGGACACTGGTCCCAGCATGGTTCAAGTGAAGGCCATCCCAACAGAACAACTCCCTCTTTCCCCAGTACTAGTGCCAGTGCCCCATGAATCGAAACCCATTTCTCCCACACCAATCCTTGAGCCACGCATTCAACTCTCTGATCTTATTGACCCTATGCCAATTTGCTTTTGGCTCAGGTAGTAATCCAGAGATTATTACCTTTGTGGTTCTGCTTTTTAATTTAGACCCTAGTTGCTCATACACTCTCAGCAGAACCTCTTTCTTAGTCTTACCTATGTCATTGGTTCCTACATGGACCACGGCAACTGGATCTTTCCCCTCCCACTCCAAGTTCCTCTCCAGCCCCGAGGAGATGTCCTTAACCTGGCACCAGACAGGCAACACAACCTTCGGGACTCACGCTCTCGGCTGCAGAGAACAGTATCTATCCCCCTAACTATACTGTCTCCTACCACTACGACATTCCTTTTTACACCCCCCACTTGAATGGCCCCTGCATCACGGTGCTGTGGTCAGTTTGCTCATCCTCCCTGCAGTCCCTGCTCTTGTCCACACAGGTTGCAAGAACCTCGTAACTGTTGGACAAGTGCAAGGGCTGAGGCTCCTCCAATGCTATCTCCTGGGTCCCCATACCTGCCTCACTCGCAGTCATACCCTCCTGTCCCTGACCACGGGCCAAATCTGAAGTATTTAACCTAAGGGGTGTGACTGCCTCCTGGAACAAAGGGGGTGATTTTGCCAGCCCTGGGGAGGCGGGTATGGAGGCGGGACTGCCGGGAAAATGGCAGAATCTGGGAGCGGGTACCCATCCCACCCCCAACCCGCCTCCATGCCATCTTCCCAGGAGGTGGGCACCCGACCCTTGCTGGGTCCCATCTCCTCGAGGCGGGAAGGTGATTAGTGCCAATTAACTGCCTGTTAACAGGCAGTTTTTTTGGCTAATCCCTATTTTGAGACCTAAAGTGTGGGCTTCCCGACGGTTCCAAACCTCGTCAGGGTCAGCGAGGCGAGCCGTGGGTCTGCGGTGGTCAGAGGGGCCAAAATGTCCGGTGTGCAGGTGAGTGATGAGTGCAAGTGTGGAGAGGTAAGTGTGTGAGGTGAGTCTAAAGTGTTTTAATAAGATTACTTACCTTTGCTTCTTCCTCCAGGCTTCATCCCTTTAGGCTGAGGAGCTGCCTCATCTCACCGACAGAGAAAGCAGAATGGCCGCTGCATTCTTAAATGCAGCCTTCTGCTTTCAGCTCAGGAAAGCTTTCTAAGTGAGTCTTCACTACAAGGACTCAGCTTAAAAGGACTCAGCTTCACAGAGCTGTCAAACGATGACAATTCATCTGTCAAAAAATCTTGACAGATGAAACGTCATACGCTGACGTTCTCTGTCACCGGCTTTCCCTTAATTGGCCTGCTAAGCCTGCTGGGTGGGCGTAACAAGGTCAATCAAGGGAAAATAGCGTGGGTTGGCCGGACATTGATGGAGGCGGGACTAAAATCCGACAAGCAGCAGTCCCGCCTGCATCACGTCCCCATTGATAAAATTACCCCCTTCGTGTCCAGTTAACTTTCTCCCTCCCTGATGCCCTGAAGTATTGCAATGTCTGCAACTCGGACTCCAGCCCATCAACTCTGAGCCGAAGTTCCTCGAGCTGCAGACACTTACTGCAAATGTGATCGCCCTGGATCACACTGGTGTCCACCAGCTCCCCCCTGCCATCTCTATTGTATCTTATTTAACTAATTATGTAAATATCAATCAATTGTCTATTTATAGTTTTTAATCTGGGTAAACTAGGTAATAATCTTGTTTAATTTATTTAATTTATTAAAATAAGTTTAGTTAGTTGTAAATTTAGTTATATGCTATAGGTCTTTACTGTAACTTAGCCCTCAGTCCTAAGAGAAAAGAAATACTCACCACCAATCACCTACCTGCTTACCTGTGACATTACACTTTGATTTTTTTTGTTATTGAATTGGAGCCTCACTGCTCCTCCCCCGCTGACGCTGCTCTCAGGCCTCCTCTCACCGTGCTCTTTATTCTGCTCCTACTGCTGCTCTGGTTCCGCTCAGGTCCGCTGGCTCTGCTCCGCACTGGGTGGGCTTAACAAGCACCATCAAAGGAAATAAATTTCACAGGGCGAGATGGAGCCAGCAGCAGGGTCGGGACCCGCCACAGATGTCACCCGCCCCCGACCCGCCGAGGTGAGCAAAATCCTGACCAATGTAGCAACATTTCTATTGCAATAATTATATCCTTGCTGTTATTTATCTTGTATTTCATAATACATGCTTATGGCAAATATGATTCCCAGTGCAATAATATTGATTGCATCATTGAGCCCTCCTCAATGTGCAGACATGATAATGTGGGTGGGGCTTTCAACTTCGGCTGGGCAGTAAAACATCTGGTAGCGGATCAGAGAGGAACATCGAGCAGGGCGTATAACAGGCGGCCGATCGGCACCGAAGTTGAAAGTTCCGCAGCGAGTCTTTCAAGACATTTTACCATGACAACTCTTCAAATTCAATTGTAGAACTATAGACTGGAAAGTGAACACAGGTGTTACTTCTGGAGAATGTGTCCTTTGTGAATAGGAATGTTCTAAAGAGGAGCTGAAAATTTTCCCTTGTTACATGTTAAGTGATTTAGCCCACTTTCATTTGAGTTTTCCATCTCCTGTTGAAATCAGTGAGGGCAGCACCTAGTTGAGGTTCCATTGCTGCTGAAACAGTTCAATAAACAGTTTGAAAGTGATATAACAGCAGAAAATGCTTAATATCTGTTACATTTCCAGCTTTTTCCAGTTCTGATGAAGGGTCCCAAATCTGAAACGTTAACTCTGTTTCTCTCTCCACGGATGCTGCCTGGCCTGCTGAGTATTTCCAGCATTTTCTGTTGTTATTTCAGGTTTCCAGCATCCGCAGTATTTTGCTACTATTATAGTTTGAAAGTGATCATGCCTGCCGCAGGAGAAGAAATGTGAAATCCACATCTATTGATTTTACATCATAAGCCAAACAAGGGAAGGATGAATTTATCTTCCCTTTTGCATTCCAGTATTGTGGCATGTTACAAAGCCAAACAAATGCTCAATTTGCTGTGCCTGGAGTCTGTGGCCTAGAAATTGAGTGGGGTTAGCGCCCAATTAGAGGCGCTAGAGGGCCTTGCGCCGGAATTATAGCCGCTTCGGAAATTGATTTGGGCCCTACCATCGGCGTTAGCCGGTAGCGCTGCGCCGGCACCGATGACGTCATCGGTGTGCGCAGCGTCCCGGTTGCCGTGGTAACGCGGCCGGACGCCGAAATTCAGTTGCGGCCGCCTCGCCCGTGGCAGCCACAACCAACGATTTTTCAAAAGTTTCTTGCTGGACTTAGCGCCGGCGCATTAAGGTGGCGCGGCGGCCGGCCGCTTTCCCGGCGGCCGCCTGCCCGCACCTCCCTCCCTGGACTCCTCCACCACCCCCCCGCGGCACAGATGTGTGTGGGCCTCGAGCCCGGCACTTCTCCGAGGTGCCGGGCTCATTTTTCGTGCGATTCCACCGGCCAGCGGTCGGCTGCAGGCAGCTCCTCCTTAACAGAAGGAGGAGGCCTGCAGTACCCCAGCCTGCCGCACCGCATCGGGTGCCGCAGCGGGGGATTAGCGCCGCAATCCTGCATTCAGCGCCCATTGCGAGGCGCTGACACCCTCCATTAGCGCCCGCAGCCGTCTGGGCGCGGCGCAGCTGCAATTAACGCTGGCGCTAAATTTCGGGCGCTACAGCCCTGGTGGAGGCAAACTCAATTTCTAGGCCTGTATATTTCTTCTCCAGCAGAAACTATTATAAAAGTCCTCACAGATGCTCCGTAACAGCCCAGAAATCTTGAGCTGTTGACCAATTCCTGTAACATCTCTGCTGCTGTTGGAGGCGATTGAATGTCATGCTCATTCTCACTGATATCATCAGGCTGCTCCTTATCTTTGCCAACTTCTGTGAATTCTCCCACTGTTGGTTTGCCAGTATATACTCAATATTGCTGTCAACATTGGTAACATTTAGCATGACTAAAAACAAGGGCATAGAAGGTAGCCAAATCTAGTGGGAGGATGGAAGATTGGGAAGTCTTTACAAGACAGCAAAAAATAACTAAAAGATTGATTAAGAAAGGGAAGATAGATTATGAAAGTAAATTAGCAAAAAATATAAAAACAGACAGCAAAAGTTTCTATAGTTATATAAAAAGAAAAAGGATGGCTAAAGTAAATGTTGGTCCCTTAGAGGATGAGACCAGGAAATTAATGGTGGGAAACATGGAGATGGCAAAAACACTGAACAATTATTTTGTATCAGTCTTTACAGTAGAGGACACTAAGAATATCCCAACACTGGACAAACAGGGGGCTCTAGGGGGGGAGGAACTAAATACGATTAAAATCACTAAGGAAGTGGTACTTGGTAAAATAATGGGACTCAAGGCGGATAAATCCCCTGGACCTGATGGCTTGCATCCTAAGATCTTGAGGGAAGTGGCGGTAGGGATTGTGGATGCATTGGTAATAATTTTCCAAAACTCACTGGACTCAGCAAAGGTCCCGGCAGATTGGAAAACTGCTAATGTAACACCCTTATTTAAAAAGGGTAGTAGGCAGAAGGCTAGAAACTATAGACCTGTTAGCCTAACATCTGTGGTTGGTAAAATGTTAGAGTCCATTATTAAGGAGACAGTAACGGGACATTTGGATAAACATAATTTAATAGGACAAACTCAGCATGGTTTCGTGAAGGGGAAGTCATGTTTGACAAATTTGCTTGAGTTTTTTGAGGAAGTAACATACAGGGTGGATAAAGGGGAACCAGTGGACGTAGTGTATTTAGACTTCCAAAAGGCATTTGACAAGGTGCCACACAAAGGATTATTGCTCAAGATAAAAAATCATGGGATTGGGGGTAATATTCTGGCGTGGGTGGAGGATTGGCTCTCTAACAGAAAGCAGAGAGTTGGGATAAATGGTTCGTTCTCAGATTGGCAATCAGTAACTAGTGGTGTTCCGCAGGGGTCAGTGCTGGGTCCCCAACTCTTTACAATCTATATTAACGATTTGGAGGAGGGGACCGAGTGTAACATATCAAAGTTTGCAGATGATACAAAGATGGGACGGAAAGTAGTGAGTGAGGAGGACATAAAAAACCTGCAAGGGGACATAGACAGGCTAAGTAAGTGGGCAGAGATTTGGCAGATGGAATACAATACTGGAAAGTGTGAGGTTATGCACTTTGGCAGGAAAAATCGTAGAGCAAGTTATTATCTTAATGGCAAGAAACTGGAAAGTACTGTAGTACAAAGGGATCTGGGGGTCCTGGTGCACAAAACTCAAAAAGTTAGTATGCAGGTGCAGCAAGTGATCAAGAAGGCCAATGGAATGTTGGCTTTTATTGTTGGGGGGATGGAATATAAAAACAGGGAGGTATTGCTGCAGTTGTACAAGGTATTGGTGAGACCGCACCTGGAATACTGCATACAGTTTTGGTGTCCATACTTAAGAAAAGACATACTTGCTCTCGAGTCAGTACAAAGAAGGTTCTCTCGGTTAATCCTGGGGATGAGGGGGTGGTCATATGAGGAGAGGTTGAGTAGATTGGGACTCTACTCATTGGAGTTCAGAAGAATGAGAGGCGATCTTATTGAAACATATAAGATTGTGAAGGGGCTTGATCGGGTGGATGCGGTGAGGATGTTCCCAATGATGGGTGAAACTAGAACTAGGGGGCATAATCTTAAAATAAGGGGCTGCTCTTTCAAAACTGAGATGAGGAGAAACTTCTTCACTCAGAGGGTGGTAAGTTTGTGGAATTTGCTGCCCCAGAAAGCTGTGGAAGCTACATCATTAAATAAATTTAAAACAGAAATAGATAGTTTCCTAGAAGTAAAAGGAATTAAGGGTTATGGGGAGCGGGCAGGAAATTGGACATGAGTCTAGGTTCGGAATGGTCATGGCCCTGTGGGTAGTGGAGTGGGCCCAGGGGCCGTGTAGCCTGGTTCTGCTCCTACTGTGTTCTAATTCTGCATTAGATTTCAGGAGATGATTTTATTTCTGTTCCTGGCTGGGGTGGAGATCGCCTTTACAGAAGGTAAGTACTGTAGAAAATATAGGGACAGAGTGATCTCCTGGATGAATTTCGATTGCCTAGATGGGTCGGAGAGGAATTTCCCAGATTTTTTCTCCCAAATTGGCCATTGGGTCTTTATCTGGTTTTTTGCCTCTCCCGGGAGATCACATGGGTTCGGGTGGATGGAGAATGATAGAAGATTTGAGGTTAGGATCAGATCAGCCATGATCTTATTGAATGGTGGAGCAGGCTCGAGGGGCCGATTGGCCTACTCCTGCTCCTATTTGTTATGTTCTTATGTACCTGAAAATTACGTATTATTTCTTCTGCCAGTCCAACTGAATTTCCTTGTGCAATGATCTTCCTGAAGGACAGCTTTTTTTTAAGCAGTTTTCCATATTGGTTGTTTCATCTTCATTTCAGGAAGGTAGCTCCATATGTATATTATTCAAAACTGTGCCATCTTTAGGGATGTTTGAAGCAGACACATCCTATCCACTGTTGAATAATGACGTATACTTCCTCACAACATATATGCACAGTGACTTGCCTTTTCTAAGGCATTCATAGAAACAGTTATACAGGTGCATTATTTCTTAATGTCACATTTGGTACTACCCCTTTGAGACCATAATGCCATGTCTTCTTCTTAGGCAGTCCCTCGGAACCGAGGATGACTTGCTTCCACATTAAAAATTAGTTCTCAGGTGACTGATGAGTCCAATGCGGGACCTACAGTCTCTGTCACAGGTGGGGCAGACGGTGGTTGAAGGGGCAGGTGGGTGGGGTGCTTGGGTTCATGTGCGCTGTGTAATGTAATTGTGGTAGCTGCATTTGTATGTGAAAAAATTGATCCTCTGCTATATTATATTAGATGGTAATGCATGCTTCTGGTTGTGTGACTCACAGTAAACCGACAGAAAGCAGAAAACTATAGAATACTTTTACAAATGATTAGAATATCAATAAAGGAGCTGCTAAAGCCTACTTCCAATTTGACTTAGGGTGACTTCCAGCCTCTGCAGTATTTTGCTTTTGTCTTAGGGTGAAATAGTTTAGGTGTCGCACTGTCGCTGCAGTGATTGAAAGCAAATTTATGCAGTGTAAATCTGGTGTGAATACCCGAATGAACTCCAAAAGGAAGCGGAATCAGACCTCCCCTCCTTCAGTGAGTGCCAATCTGCCCCACCTTGGTGTCAGGTTGGGTCCTGCCTCTGGCTGCAGGCTGCATTGTCATTATAGCTGCTCTGGAATTCCCTCCCTAAACCTCTCTCCTCCTTTAAGACGTTCCTTAAAATCTATCTCTTTGACCAAGCTGTCCTAATATCTCCGTATGTGGCTCGGTGTCAAATTTTGTCTGACAACACTCCTGTGAAACGCTTTGGGAAGTTTTACTGCATTAAAGGAGCCATATAAATGCAAGTTGTTGTTGTTAGTCTGGAGCAAAGCAGCCTCACTTTGAAACTACACTTTTAGTATAAATGCATAGGCCTAGAAATTCAGTTGGCTGCGTCAGCCGTTAACGCCTTAGGAGGAGCAGATCTCGAGTGCTAGGCGCTTAGCGCCCGGGCGCAGCGCGATCTGCGCCTCGCCCCAACTTCAGTAGACATTTAGCGCCGGCGCAAAGTCTTTGCGCGCGCTCAGCTGCGTGCGCAGACCATGACGTCATTTCGTCGTGCAACGCCCTTTGTGCGCCCGGAACCGGAACTTCACTTGCGCCGCCCCATTGTGCGCCTGGCAGCCCGAACGACTGTGAAGTGGAACAGTACACAGCCGAGGCGGGCCGCGGGGAGCGCAAATTAAAGGGCACTCCTGCAGTAGAAAAGGCAGCCGTTTTGCAACACTTTGTGAGAGACAAAGATGATGATGATGAAGAAGGAGGAGGAGGAGGAGGAGGAGGAGATTGAGATTGAGATTGGTGTGCCGGTACCACATAACAAACTGATGGAGAGAAGCCCTCCCCAACAACACAAATACAGCAGTCTCGGCCTTTCAAAAAAACAAATCCACCCTCCCCCTTTAAGAGCTCACCGGAGCCAGAGTGTCTGCCGTCAATCAGCAGCTCGCTGCACCTGCCCTGCGCCCAACTTTCGGTGTTAGCGCCCGGGCCGCCGGCTTAGCACCTAAAGAGAGCCGTGCATCGCCAGTTTTAGCGCTCGAGCAAACTCTTAGGGCGAAGCTAATGAATATCGGCGAAGTGGCCTCGAATTTGCGCCGGGCGCAAACTTTAGCGGCCGCCCGACTTTACCGCCCCAAAAGTGGCTATAATGAATTTCTAGGCCATAATGTTTATTTCTCCAAAAATATGAATATTTGAAGATTGGCTGATGGCAGAGTTCTCTAATATAGGCCTTATTTTGCTTACAATCAATTAATAATACTCGATTACTGTTGAATTTAATCCTTTCTGGAAAATATGGTCCAAATGCATTATAGTGTCGGAATGGCTAGATTCCTAACTAAAGGACTGAGGTCAAGTCAGTCTATCAAAACAATGTTTAATACTAATCAACAGAGTTTAAAACGAAAACACAGGAGAACTACATTACAGGTCTGTACTCTTTGCTGGCTCCACGAGGACTGGCTAGGGTGGCTCCCCAGCCTGACGTCATGATGTCATCACGTTTTCCCCCCGCTGGAGGATCACGTGATCAACGTGATGATGTCATCGCGTTTGGTCTCATTCTTAAAGGGATCGCGCTATGTACATGCAATGATATGAACAAAGATACAGATTCATTCTGTAGCTAATAATTTGTTAAAGATAATTATGTACATTAGATCAGAGTCCCCCTGGTGGCTCCGCCACATGCGCCCCCCCAGAATTGTCTTTAACAGTAAAAGTCAATCGACTAGGAGGTCTGACAACCCTGTCAGAGCGACTCCTGTATTCTTGGAGTGGACGTTGTTGAACAGCGGGCGGGCTGGTGGATGGAAGCCTTCGGTCCGGCGTGGATGCAGCGGGAGGTCGACCACATCGTGGTGGCTGCGCAGTCTCTACTGGCCAGTCGATGTCCAGGTGTGCCGGTTTGAGACGGTCAGTGGATATGTGGTCGGGTTTACCACCGGTGTCTGCAGAGAAACTCTTGTCGCCTGTCTCCAGTACGCGAAAAGGGCCTGTGTAAGGGGCCTTGAGCGGATCACTATGTGCATCATGATGAATGAATACAAATTCAGCATTCTTTAGCTCCGTTGGTACGTGTGAAGATGGAAGGCCGTGATGCGAAGTTGGGATAGGCACAAAAGCCCTGGCTGTTTCCCGGTGGCTGCTGAGTTGTTCGGCTGCGGACCACGGCTCAGTTGGAAGCAGCAGGAAATCTCCCGGTACGCGGAGTGGCTGGCCATACATGAGCTCTGCGGCGGACGATTGCAGGTCCTCTTTGGGTGCTGTGCAGAGACCCAACATGACCCACGGAAGCTTATCCACCCATCCGGCGCCTTGGAGGCTGGCCCTCAGCAATGCCTTTAACGATCTGTGGAAACGTTCGCACAAGCCATTTGCTTGCGGGTGATAGGCCGTGGTGCGGTGAAGCTTGGTGCCGAGACCCTGGGCCACAGCGTTCCAGAGCTCGGAAGAGAACTGTGGACCGCGGTCTGAAGAAATGTCCGCCGGAACGCCGAAACGTGCGACCCACGAGGAGAGGAATGCTCTGGCGACATCAGTGGACGTAGTAGACACCAGAGGAACTGCCTCTGGCCATCTAGTAGTACGATTGACTATGGTGAGGATGTGTGTGAACCCCTGCGACGGTGGAAGCGGCCCGACGAGGTCCACGTTGACATGGTCGAATCGACGTTCTGGTCCTGCGAACGTTGCCAATGGGGCCTTAACGTGACGTTGCACCTTAGACGTTTGACAGACGATGCAGGTGTTAGCCCAGTCGCGGATATCCTTACGCATTCCTCTCCAGACGAACTTAGCCGACATTAATTTTTGAGATGCCTTCACGCCAGGATGCGAAAGCCCATGTATGGCGTTGAAAACTTTGCGGCGCCAGGCGACTGGAACGATCGGGCGGGGATCTCCCATGGAGACATCGCAGAGTAACGAGGTGCCTGCAGCGTGGAATTGCACATCGGTTGGTTGGAGGCTAGAGGTGTCGGTGCGATACGCCTGTGTTTCAGGGTCGAATGCCTGATCGGTGGCCATGAGGGCATAATCGATGCCCAGCTGGACCGCCCGTACGGTCGCGCGAGAAAGGCAATCAGCTACTAAGTTGTCCTTGCCAGCTACGTGTTGGATGTCTGTCGTGAATTCTGAAATGAAAGTTAGCTGTCGCTGCTGTCGAGCCGACCACGGTTCGGCGGTCTTGGCCATGGCGAAGGTCAGTGGTTTGTGATCTACAAACGCAGTGAATGGACGTCCGTCTAACAAAAAGCGGAAATGGCGGATAGCCAGGAACAGCGCCAGCAACTCCCGGTCGAAAGTGCTGTATTTGCATTCGTTGCGCCGGAGTTGGCGGCTGAAAAATGCCAGTGGCTGCCACGTCCCATTGACCCACTGTTCCTGCACAGCGTCTATGGCATAGTCGGAAGCGTTGGTGGTGAGGGCGATGGTGGCACCTGGCAGAGGGTGCGCCAACATAGTTGCATTGGCTAGAGCGGTTTTTGTGTTGTCGAAAGCGTTGCCCATTTCAACCGTCCAGGCTATTGTATCCTTTCCGGCCTTGCCTTTGAGAGCCTCATAGAGGGGCTGCATGAGTCATGCTGCCTTGGGCACAAAGCGGTGGTAGAAATTCACCATGCCCAGGAATTCTTGAAGAGCCTTGTTGGACTGCGGCCTTGGGAATGCCGTAATTGCTTCGACCTTTGACTGCAGCGGAATTGCGCCCTCCGAAGTAATGCGGTGGCCCAAGAAGTCAATCTGTTGTAGGCCGAACTGACACTTGGCCGGGATGATTATGAGGCCATGTTGGCTGAGGCGCCGAAAGAGGGTGCGGAGATGGCAGACGTGTTCCTCTTTGGTGGAGCTGGCTATCAGGATGTTGTCAAGGTAGACAAATAAAAAGGGAAGACCCCGCAGGACCGAGTCCATTAGTCGTTGAAAAGCCTGTGCGGCGTTCTTGAGCCCAAATGGCATCCGTAGAAACTCGAACAGTCCAAAGGGAGTGATGGCAGCCGTTTTCTGGACGTGCTGCGGATGTACAGGAACTTGGCGGTAGCCACGGACGAGGTCGACCTTGGAGAAGATTGAGTTTCCCGCCAACTGGGTGGAGAAATCCTGTATATGCGGGATCGGGTACCGGTCGGGAGTAGTGGCATCATTAAGGCGTCGGTAGTCCCCGCATGGCCGCCATCCACCGCCGGGCTTTGGGACGATGTGGAGAGGTGAGGACCAGGGACTATTCGACCGGCGAATAATCCCCAGCCGTTCCATTGTGGCAAACTCTGCCTTCGCAGCCGCGAGCTTGCCGGGTTCCAGGCGCCGAGCTCGTGCGTAAACTGGAGAGCCAGTCGTAGTAATGTGATGTTTGACACCATGCTTAGTGGCCGAGGAGGAGTAAGTGGGCTTGGTCAGCTCCGGGAATTCACCTAATAGGTGAGTGAACTTGTCCGGCGAGGGCAACGCGCAGGAGACAGTGTGCGACGTTGCGGAACTGCAGAAGCAAGGGATAGAGTGGAAGTGTAGTGTATGTACCTTTAAGAGAGAACTACTTTTACAGATCCTGTATACTGTAGTACCGGCAGTGACCACACCTGTATATAAGCCTCTGTACCCCAGTCTTGAGACTACCCTACTCCAGTAAATACCTGTTGATTGTTAAGTTACAGCATCCGTGTGGTTATTGAAAAACATCATACTCTCAGAATCACGGATCTAACAGTGGCGACGAGTGTCAATTCGAATCTACCTGCAACTCTGCATTTCCCTTCGAGGATTCGCTCCGGGAGGGCGGTGGAAGAAAGTCGAGGCCAGAAACACGGGCGTCGAACACGAGCAACCGCCCAGTCGTCCGGCAGAGAGTGAACATCGCAGGGGAGGCTGTGGAGAGCCGGGCTTGGTTCCCCAGCCACGAAGATCAGCAATAGACTGACGACAGGTACAGCGCAGACCCTTCCCGGACAGCGGCGGCTGGAGCCGACCGACGGCGGAGAGAAAGCCGAGCAGCGTCGACGGGGTAAGACAGAGGGTGAAGCGCACAGGACGCAGCCGGGGGTTGAAAACCGAGCGGCGTTGAGGAAAAACAAAACAGAGAGAGAGAGGGTAAAGCAACAGTCGGGTTCAGGACCAAGCGGCAGAAACGGGAAAGGCGCACAAAAAAAAGAAAGAACGCGCAGAGCACAGCCAGGGCTCAAGGGCTGAACAGTGTCCGCGGGGAGAAGAAGGGAGAGCGCGGGAGATGCCATTGGGCCGCAGAGAAGAAGGAAGAGCACGGGAGGCACCATTTTTAGAAGCCGCAGCGGAGAAGAAGGGCGAGCGCGGGAAGGAAGGAAAGCGCGGGAGATGCCATTTTGTGCCAGCGGAGAAGAAGGGGAAGCACGGGAGACGCCATTTTTGACAGTTAAATCACACCCAGGGATGCAGAAGAGTGGCAGTATCTCTACATTCGACAATGAAGTCGAAGATTGGGCGACATATGTGGAACGTATTGAGGTGTACTGCAGGACGAATGAAGTGCCAGATGCTAGGAAAGCACTGGTTTTGTTAAATTCCATGGGTGCAAAAACTTATGGGTTACTGCAAAACCTAATAACCCCAGAGAAGCCTGTGAACAAGACTTTCGAAAGCATAGTAGAAATCCTACAGGACCACTTAAACCCCACACCGCTGCTGATAGCAGAACGATTTAAGTTCCATAAAAGGAACCAACACAAAGACGAAAGCAATGCTGAGTACCTAACGGAACTGCGCAAGCTATCGAAACACTGCCAGTTTGGAGCGGGACTAGCAGATACGTTAAGGGACAAGTTTGTGTGTGGGCTGCAAAGTGAAGGAACCCAGAAACGGCTTCTATCAGAAAAGGATCTTACGCTGGACAAGGCTTTCAGTATGGCAGTATCACACGAAGCAGCCGCAAGGGGCATTGCAGAGATACAACGGCGACCGCAAGAATATGGCACCAATGAAATGTCCTATGGAACAGGGAAGTGCTATCGCTGCGGCAGAACAACACAGAAGGATTGTTGGTTCAAGGACCAAGTGTGCAGACAGTGTGGAAAAGCAGGACACATAGCAAGAGTCTGCAGGTCTGGGAAGAAAACCAACAGTAAGAAATCTCCACAGGAGAAGTACAAAAAGGTACACAAGGTGATGGACAGTAGTTCAGACGAACAGAAAAGTAACACAGACTCCGGAAGCAAGAAGCTGGGTTGTCTGAAACTACATAAGGTAACCAAAATGGAGGATCACCAGACTATCTGGGTTATACTCAAGATAGATGGAGTCCAAGTGAAAATGGAATTGGACACAGGATCAGCCCTAACAGTTATAAACCAAAGGGACTACAAGCGGCTATTTTCACATATACCCTTGAAAGCTACAGAGATTGTCTTGAAGACGTACACGGGGCAAAAAGTCTACCCCAAAGGAAAAATAAGGGTGAAAGTGATATATAAAGGCCAGGAAATACCTAAAATGGACATATATGTATTGCCAGATGGCGGACCACCACTGCTAGGATGTGAATGGATCCAGGAGATACAATTAGATTGGCATTCCATACAGGCACTGAAGGTTGAGGCCAAAAAGGATGACGACGTCACACCTGGATGACTGTCAAAAATGCTAACTGATGCACAAGAAGTGTTCCAGGAGGGACTCGGAACACTAAAAGGCATAACAGCAACGATTAAAATAGAGGAAAATGCAAGCCCAAAGTTTCTGAAGGCCAGGCCAGTGCCTTATGCGATCAGACCAGCTGTCGAAGCAGAGCTGGAAGGGTTGGAACGTTCAGGAGTACTGTCCAAAGTAGACTGGAGTGAGTGGGCTACACCCATCGTTCCTGCAATGAAGAGGTCGTTGAGTAATACGCCTGGGGAACCAAAGAAGGTCCGCATCTGTGGGGATTTTAAGGTGACAGTGAACCCAGTCCTTCACACGGTACAATATCTGCTTCCACGAATTGAGGATATTTTTGCCTCGCTATCTGGAGGTAAACGCTTCACCAAAATTGATCTAGCCCAGGCGTACTTGCAAATGGAGGTAGAAGAAGCCTTGAAACAATACCTTACGATTAACACTCATAAAAGTCTCTATCAATACAACCGGCTGGTGTTCGGGGTAGCATCGGCTCCAGCTATTTGGTAAAGGGCAATAGATCAAGTCCTGCAAGGGATTCCAGGGACCCAGTGTTATTTGCACGACATCCTGGTCACGGGCGAAAATGACAGTGATCACCTCGCCAACTTGGAGAAGGTGCTCACCAGATTAAAGGAGTATGGGCTACAAGCTAATCGCCACAAGTGCGAGTTTTTCCAGAAGCAGATCTCGTATTGTGGCCACGTCATCGATAAAAAGGGGTTACATAAGTCCCCTGAAAAGATTGAGGCAGTAGTCAAGGCTCCAGCACCGGAAAATGTGTCACAACTGAGGTCGTTCCTCGGGCTGGTAAACTACTACCATAAGTTCTTACCAAATTTGTCCACGGTATTACACCCACTGAACACCCTACTGCAAACAGGGGTACCATGGAAGTGGAATGACGAACGTAGATGAGCTTTCCAGAAGTGTAAATAATTGATCACATCTAATGAGGTGTTGGCCCATTTCAACCCAGCACTACCAATTCGTTTGGCATGTCATGCATCACCCTATGGCATTGGAGCGGTGCTGTCGCACAAATTCCCAGGCGGGTTGGAGAGGCCAGTAGCCTTTGCATCTCGGTCACTAACCTCAGCCGAGCGCAACTACGCCCAGATTGACAGGGAGGCCCTCAACCTAGTATGGGGAGTAAAAAAATTCAACCACTATCTGCATCGGCAGAAGTTCACCTTGCTGACTGACCACCAACCACTTGTCTCCATCTTTAATCCTAAGAAGGGCGTTCCAGTGATGACTGCACAATGGTTACAAAGATGGTCCCTGTTTCTAGGGGCGAATCAATATGAAATAGAATATAAAGGCACGAAACAGCATAGAAATGCTGATGGGCTATCGCGCCTGCCACTGCCTACTGTGGAGGAAGCACCAGCAGTGGACCCTATCGAGATATTTTATTCGTCAATAATTGAACGATTGCCAGTAACGAATGCGAATATAGAGAAGGAGACCCGCAATGATCCGACGCTGTCTCGGGTATATGATTTGACGGTGAGGGGATGGCCAACACATGGCGACTCACTGTTGCCAGCATTCTCATCCAGAAGAGAACAGCTGTCAGTATGCCAGGGGACAGTGATGTGTGGATCCAGAGTGGTGATTCCACCCAAGTTAAGGGAGAGAGTGCTAAATGAGCTACATGAAGGTCATCTGGGGGGAGTGAAAATGAAAAGCCTTGCTAGGGCTTATGTGTGGTGGCCGGGAATCGATCAACAAATCGAAGACCTAACCAAGAGCTGCTCAGGATACCAGAAGGTCCAAAATGCACCACCACATGCCCCTCTACACCCATGGGAGTGGCCCTCCTCTCCATGGCAACGGGTGCATATTGATTTTGCTGGTCCATTCATGGACTCAATGTTCTTAATTGCAGTGGATGCTCATTTGAAGTGGCCTGAGGTGATAAAAATGTCCTCAACCACTACAGAGAAAACGATTGCAGTCCTACGGACCATATTTGCCAGAAACGGCTTGCCAGAGCAGATTTGCTCTGATAATGGACCACAGTTTGTGTCCGAAGAGTTTCAAAAATTTATGAGAAGGAATGGGGTAAGGCATTACACATCCGCCCCGTATCATCCAGCCACAAATGGATTGGCTGAGAGGTTCGTACAAACCTTTAAGAAGGCGATAAAGGCCATGTGCGACGATGAAATTCCACGACAGCATAAGGTGGACAATTTCTTATTAGCCTACCGAAACGCGACACATGCAGTTACCAACCAGACCCCGGCCATGATGTTCTTTAACCGAAGGTTGCGCTCTCGTCTGGACTTGCTTAGACCAAATGTGCGAAGAAATGTTGAGGATAAACAATTCCAGCACATCAATGAGAAGCCGACAAGGAGCTTCAATGTAGGACAACCAGTCTTGGCCCGTGACTACCAAACAGAGAAATGGCAACCCGGAACGATATGCACACGGCAGGGGCCATTAATGTACACAGTGGATGTCGGGGATAACATTGTGAGATGCCACGTTGATCAGATCTTAGCGTCACAGGAATGAGTCAACCCCATGTCTTGCGTACCTGGGGATGAACCCGACACATCGGTAGCATCTACCTCTGAACCAGTAGCAGTGGAACCCGATGAACTAACCGATGAAAAGGGGTCAGAATTGCCTCTGCACCAAGAACAAGAACCTCAGGAAAGGCGCTATCCCGAAAGGATCAGGAAGCCGCCCCAAAGACTGAATCTATAAATGGACTATTGTTATTTAATGTACATGTTAAAGTGTTCATTGTTATTTGAATATTATGGGTACTACTAATCTAAAAGGGGAGGAATTGTAGTGTATGTACCTTTAAGAGAGAACTACTTTTACAGCTCCTGTATACTGTAGTACCAGCAGTGACCACACCTGTATATAAGCCTTGAGCATGCCTCTGTACCCCAGTCTTGAGACTACCGTACTCCAGTAAATACCTGTTGATTGTTAAGTTACAGCATCCGTGTGGTTATTGAAAAACATCATACTCTCAGAATCATGGATCTAACAGGAAGGTGGCCGCGTCGACCAATCGACAATTTCTTACATCCACGAAGAAGCTGTTGGCGCATAAGAAATCTGCGCCGTGGATGGCTTGCGAAACCTTGGCTGTAATAAATTCCCACTGAAACCGTTGCCCGCCGAAGCACACCTGGACCTGCCGTTTGCCAAAGGAACGAATGGCCCCGCCATTAGCTGCCACGAGGGAGGGGCCGTGCATCCCAAACTGAATATCGAGTGCTGAGGCAGGAAGGATGCTACACTGCGCCCCGGTGTCGCCTAAAAAGCGTCGGCCTGAGAGGGAATCTGTAATGTAGAGGAGCATCCCGGAATTTCCAATCGCCATCGTGGCCGCGGAACGTCTCTCAGACTCGGTCCTCCTTTTCTGGAGTTGCCGCTGGTGTTGAGGTCGGTCTTTTTTTTTAGGCGTGAAACTGCAGGGAGGGCGACAGCCTCTGGCTTTCGCGCCGAAACGGGCGTGGTAAAAACACAAGCCAGGGGCTGGAGGCGTCGGGGCGGCATTCGCGGGGGAGGGGTGCCTCGTGGCGGTGCAGGATTGCTGCCTGACCGCATAAATCGTATCTGCTTCTGCAGCAAGTGCTGCGCAATCTGTGGCTTCCGATCTGGCGAGGGCAGCCTGAACCTGCTCGGGTAGTTGACTCAGGAATAACTCCCGAAAGAGGAAACATTGTGGTTCTGATCCAAGGAGCGTGAGCATCTGGCTCATTAACTCAGATGGCTTGGAATCGCCAAGCCTGGGCAAAGCGAGTAGCCAGCGGGGCACGCTCCGCCTTCGTGAGCCCGAAGACCTGTATTAACCGCGCTTTGAGAGTATTATACTTGCTGTCAACCGGGGGGTTTTCAAGCAGGCTGATGATCCTTGAGGCCGTGGAGTTGTCGAGTGTGGAGACCATGTAAAGGTAATGTGTCTGATCCGCAACGATGTTTCAGAGATCGAATTGTGCTTCTGCTTGGACGAACCAGGAGGCTGCCTGTTGTTCCCAAAACTGTGGGAGCTTCAAACCCATGGAGTTCGCATCCATGTTTCGTCACGCTTCGCTTCTTCCGCGAAAATTGTTCACGAAAATTCGGGGTCCCCACTGTAGGAATGGCTAGATTCCTAACTAAAGGACTGAGTTCGAGTCAGTCTATCAAACAAACGATGTTTAATACTAATCAACAGAGTTTAAAACGAAAACACAGGAGAACTACATTACAGGTCTGTACTCTTTGCTGGCTCCACGAGGACTGGCTAGGGCGGCTCCCCAGCCTGACATCATGACATCATCACATTTTCCCGCCGCTGGAGGATTGCGTGATCAACGTGATGACATCATCGCGTTTGGTCTCATTCTTAAAGGGACCGCGCTATGTACATGCAATGATATGAACAAAGATACAGATTCATTCTGTAGCTAATAATTTGTTAAAGATAATTATGTACATTAGATCAGAGTCCCCCTGGTGGCTCCGCCACAATAGCATTATTGGTGGTAAACAGTTGATAATATTATTGCAAACAGGATGATTTACTCCAAAAGCTCACATTTTTCTGTCCCATTAATGTTAGCACATAACATAGTTGACAGGCTATCATTCCTGTCGGCTAAAGATTCCTTCTTGAGCACTAAGCTGCTATCAGGAGCTTCTCTGTAATAAGCCCCATCTCATCACAGATGATAATGTTCTGAGGGCTGTAATCCTTCAACAGATCTGGC
This sequence comes from Somniosus microcephalus, assembly GCF_052327205.1. NCBI lineage: Eukaryota > Metazoa > Chordata > Chondrichthyes > Squaliformes > Somniosidae > Somniosus > Somniosus microcephalus. The sequence continues at coordinate 194,726,437 of NC_140987.1, read as the reverse complement.
ATTTGTGTCTTCATGCAAGCACTTGCCTCAGGGTGGCCTGCATCAAAAACAATGTTGTGCTGTGCAGATTAAAATCCAACTATTTGGCTGAAATTCTAAATGTCCCAAGGAATTGGCAATGGATTATTTTTCCTTGGCTGTAAGTGTCATTCCTGTGATTGCTGCATTTACTTCACTGCCCATCTGGATCCATTGGTAAAGCACTTCATCTGCATCATGTTGGACTTGTGCTGCCTTTATCTGTCTGGGTTCTCATTAACTTGCCAATCCAAAAGAATTACATCCTTGTTTTTTTTGGCAGTTATTGAAAATCAATGGCTGTGACACTCTCAATGAATCTGATTCGTATCTCACAACAGCAACATTTTTTTAACTGTTTGAAGCTGGATCTCCTGGACACTTGTTCTGACTAAGTCAACTCCTTTATCTTTGCATTGTTCTTCATATTGGTACCTGAAGTTGTCTAGCAACTGGATGATTTAGAGATTACTGCCTCTCACCTAACTCTTGCTAATACTGGTTTCTTAAGTTTAGACATTTAAACACCTCTGAAAGTACACCTGCCTCACAAGAATTGCTGTTTGTGATATTGGCATTTGGACACTTGACAGGTTTAAAATAAATGGCAGAAAAGCAACACTTTAACGCAGGTGATTAAAATTTAAGTGCCATTGAGTAGAGAAACTGATTGGGACTGACCCACAAATGCAAAAGAAAGTTTTCCCTACAGCTGCCTGCAATTTTCAGCAATGGAGTTAAGGAAGGGTGTGCCAAAGAAAGATGTAGATGCCAGAGTTGAGAGAAGCATCACCTATCAGATAACCATCTTTTTTGCATCCTGTCCAGGAGTGTGAGAGAGCTGACTAAAGTTTGTGCCAATGCGATTTACCCATCATATATGGTGGTGACTGTATTGTAATTTTCAATGTGTTAATGCTATCTTCTGACCTCCTGCCCCACACACACTTCCCCCTTACTCATGCTTCTGGTCTCCATACACAATGCATTTATTCTCAGGCATTGTGCTAAAGCTATTCTATAACTGCTTAGTGGCAGTACATGATAACAGCAAGCAGTGACTGGGCCACTGATGCTAAGAGAGGGGGCTGGCCCTCACTCTTCAAATACCCAATTATACAGTGGCTGGGAAATAGAAATGAAGAACTGCATTTATGCACTTCTGTATGTTGGAACACCAATCTGCTAAACCATTGGTTACCTCCAAGTTAAAATGATCTTCAGAATGGCACAGTGGAAAAACACATTTGTTACTCCAATGCACAACAGCACAAAGTGGTGGGACCTAGATTTGCAGAACCCCACCCCGACTGCTGAGTAGCTGTCCTCAGCCTTACCAGAGCAAGAATGCACCAGTTGAGGTGTTGCCATCTGTAATCTGGCAAAGTATTGTGTGCAGTTTTGGTCACCTTATCTGAGGAAGGATGTTCTTGCCATGGAGGGAGTGCAGCGAAGATTCACCAGACTGATACCTGGGATGGCAGGAATGACGTATGAGGAGAGATTGGGTCGATTGGGCTTATACTCGCTGGAGTTTAGAAGAATGAGAGGGGATCTCATTGAAACTTATAAAATTCTAACAGGACTAGACAGACTAGATGCAGGAAGGATGTTCCCGATGGCCGGGGAGTCCAGAACCAGGGGTCACAGTCTAAGGATAAGGGGTAAGCCATTCATAAGAGATGAGGAGGAATTTCTTCACCCAGAGAGTGGTGAACCTGTGGAATTCTCTACCACAGAAGGCAGTAGAGGCCAATTCATTAAATATATTCAAGAAGGAGTTAGATATATTTCTTAAGGATAAAGGGATCAAGGGATATGGGGAGAAGGCAGGGACAGGGTACTGAATTTGGATGATCAGCCATGATCTCATTGAATGGCGGAGCAGGCTCGAAGGGCCGAATGGCCTACTCCTGCTCCTATCTTCTATGTTGCTATGTAAAGGAAGTGCCAGCTTTTAGGCCCATGCGAGGCATAATCCAAGGATGTGGATGTAGTTGACTATGGCATTACCCACATGATTCCAAATGATAGCATGCAGAGTGCCTTAATGCACTCTACTTCCTTCTTAAAGGGGAAATGCCTCACATCCAAAGAAAAGAGCCCTGATTTTAACCTAACCAAACCTTTACATGGAGGTGAAATAGAGGTAACCATCAACTCACAAAGGATTTTGCAGGAAGAAATCACCTAACTAGATAACCTGATGGGCTAGATTTTCAGTCGCTTGCGCCAGCAGTTAGCGCCTTAAGAGAAGTGATTTTCGGGCGCTATGCGTGTAGCGCCCGGGCGCAGCGCAGTTTGCGCCCCGCCCCAAACTAAGTTGCCCGTTAGCGCCGGCGCAAAGTTTAGCGCCCGCCCGGATGCGTGCGCAGAAAATGACGTCACATCCTCGTGCAACGCCCTTTGTGCGCCCCGATTCCAAACTTCAGTCAGACCGCCCCATTGTGCGGCTGGCGGCCGGAGCGTTTGGAAAAAGGAACGCAACACAACCAGCGCGGGCCCCGGGGGGCGCAAATTAAAGGGGACGTACTCTCCAGTATAAAGGCCAGCCTTTTTTCAGAAAACACTCTTGTGCAACGCATTTCTGGAGACACAACAAGGAGGATAGCTAACTGGTTTCAAGCAGCAAGAGCCAGGTATTTTTGGACTCAGGCCAGAGCGCTGCAAGTGGCCTTTTGGAAATTAGAGTGTTTGCCAGGATTTGATGGGGGTTGCATGGGGTGCCAACGCGGAGCTGCAGCTCCATGTCCGTAGGGCTCGCAGACGCATTGTGAGAGGGGCAGCCCTGGCTAGAGGCAGAGGGGGCTACAGGCGTCGGCCACGTAGGCCTTACCCAGTCAGGCTATACCGCCAGCAGCGCTCCTACCTAAACATGAGTGCCGCGCGATGTGTTAAAAGGCTCTGATTCCGAAAGGAGGTGATTGCAGAGATCTGCCACCTGCTTCGCCGAGATCTGCGGCCAAAGCTCAGGTGCAGGACGTCTCTGTCGGTGGAAGTGAAGGTGACGGTGGCATTGAACTTCTATGCCACCGGCTCCTTCCAATACGCTGCTGGGGACATAGCAAACATCTCCCAGTACGGCGCGCATCGCTGCATCCGCCAGGTGACCGAAGCACTGTTCAGAAGGAGAAGCCAATTCATCTCCTTCCCCATGGCCCTGGAGAGCCAGCATCAGCGCGCATTGGGATTTTCCAGACTCGGGGAATTCCCCTTGGTGCAGGGCACCATTGACTGTACGCATGTGGCTTTGCGGGCCCCTCTGGAGCATGGCGAGCAGTATCGCAACAGGAAGGGCTACCATTCTCTGAATGTGCAGCTGGTCTGTGACCACAAGCAGCGCATCATGGCAGTCAATGCCAGCTTCCCAGACAGCAGCCACGATGCCTTTATCCTGCGGCAGAGTACTGTGCATGACATGTTCCAGGCACAGCCTCCGCCAAGAGGATGGCTACTCGGGGACAAAGGCTATCCTTTGTGCACCTGGCTCATGACCCCGCTCCGCGCGCCCAGGACCGCTGCTGAAGAGGCCTACAACGAGAGCCATCAAACCACCCGCAACATCATCGAGCTAACTATTGGGGTCCTCAAGCAGCAGTTCCGCTGCCTTGATCGCTCCGGAGGAGCTCTCCAGTATTCGCCGGACCGGGTCTCCCAATTTGTGGTGGTTTGCTGCATGCTACACAACCTGGCTATCCACAGGACTCAGGCACTGCCACCTGATGTTGGACCAGCACCTCAGGAGGAGGAGCATGAGGAGGAGGAGGAGGAGGAGCAGGAGTACGTTCCCAGGAGGGAGCGATCAGGGCCAAGGGCCGCACAACGCCACCTTATTACACGGTACTTCCGGCGCAAACCACTCTATAGCCAATAAGTGGGCGCAAACGCGACTGAATTTCTAGGCCATTATTTATTGAACATTACAAACATTTACAACATTGTGATCATTCCATTGTATCATACAAATCCATTCTGCCACTCTGCACAGCCATTCCTCCACCACATATTAACATCAAAACCTGAAGTTTAATTTGTCTCCTGTAGCATGTATTAATCTATTGTACTTTAAAAATTAATCATAAAATACTATCTTTAAATTCCTTTCTGAATACATCCACAGAGCCTTATAATAATCTTTCAGCTTACATTTAAAATACACTTTTAGATTTATTCTCTTCCTGTTCAAAAACAGAGCATTCCTTCTTTGCACAATCATGAATCCAGCCAAATTGAACATTAAATTAATTGCCGCTCCGCTAGACTTGGCTAGACTCTCCTGCAATCCCCATCTCAAAATTGAGTCCCATGGGATTCCCATTCTCACTCTTTGGTCCCCACCCAGCAAAAAAAAACTCACACAACTGTCAAACATAGTATTAAAATTATTTAACTGTGGACATAACACCAGTAAATGGGACAGAGTCTCATCCCATGTCCCACACACTGGGCAAGTTGCCCCCTCCACTTGCCCAATCTTACATAAGACCATCATGGTAAAAATCCGGTTATTAGCCAATTTGAAATCCAGTTCAATCCACTCTGGACATTTAAAATTTGCCCACCCTCTCTTCCAAATTCTGTTGAATTCCAGCTGTGAGTATATACTCTGCCAAAACTCCTGACCAGCAGGTGTCTTGAATCTCCATTCTCTAAATACCCCATAGAAATCTTGAGTATTACAGTTGTCAAATTGGATCAACTCCTCCCCTTTCTTCAGCAGAGAGCTTGGAAAAGCAGGATGCATTTTACTCCCTTTGGAGATTTGTGTATTTATTTCTTCCATCCAATCCTGTTTTATTGCCCTCACAATCTTCTCATAGATGATCATAATTGTTTCTTCCTCTACCTTCTGATCCTCCTCCCAAACCATGTCCCTCACTACCGCTTCCGGCAACCAACCTGGAATTACCTCACATAATACATCTTTCACATTTATAATATCAGCTTTTATAAAAGTTTGATTAAATAATACCTCTCCGTCAATGTTGACCCACCTATTCAAAAATAAGGGCTGTTCTAAAAATTCCTCAGCACCCTTGGGCATAAACTGCACACTTTTTAAAAATTGGGCCCAAGTCTCTACAACCCCCTTATAAAACCTAGAGAGAGGTTTAATCAATTTCAAAAACATATTGGCCCAGTAATTCCGTTCCAAACGCGTGAGTACGGTCGGGGTACTCATGCGTCTGGCCGGAGGAAATGCCGGTTTTCAGCATGCACAGCGCATGCGGGGAAAACCGGCATTTCCTGTCCTCTGAACGAAGGGGTTCCGAGGCACAGCGCGTGCGCAGTGAACTTTGTCAATTTCATTCATGGATTCAGTGAGGTTAAGCCCTTACAACTTACACATGAAAAAAGCATGTGTAAATTTGCTCCAGAGGCTGCGGAGGAAGATATATTTTATCGTAGAGCTTCTGAAAGGCAATATTTTTGTTTGGGAAAGGGAGGAAAGTTATTTTAAGAAATGCTGAGGTAAGTTTTAAAGTTTAATTTTTTTTTTAAACGGGTTTTCAGTACTGTAGGTAGAAGGAGCAATTGTGGCTGTGTGAATTGAATTTGCTGTGTTTGTTAAATGTGAAAATAACTGTTCTAAAATGAGTAATGTAACATTTCCAACATTTTTAAGAAAGAAACTTTTCATCAGTAATATATTCTTTTAAGTAATTATGTATGTATGTCCGTATATATTCCTTTACGTATATGTATGTATGTATATATTCCTTTACTTATGTGCATGAATGTATGTATTTAATTATGATTTTCCAATAAGTTACTTTCTCTGAAAGTCATAATTAAATACATACATTCATACACATAAGTAAAGGAATATATACATACATACATATACACAAAGGAATATATACAGACATACATACATAATTACTTAAAAGAATATATTACTGATGAAAAGTTTCTTCCTTAAAAATGTTGGAGTCATTTTCACATTTAATAAACACAGCAAATTCAATTCACACAGCCACAATTGCTCCTTCTACCTACAGTACTGAAAACCCGTTTTTAAAAACAAAAATAAACTTTAAAACTTACCTCAGCATTTCTTAAAATAACTTTCCTCCCTTTCCCAAACAAAAATATTGCCTTTCAGAAGATCCACGATAAAATATATCTTCCTTCGCAGCCTCTGGAGCAACTGTACTCATTCTTTTTTCATGTGTAAGTTGTAAGGACTTAACCTCACTGAAAGCATGAATGAAACCGGCGAATTTTACTGCGCATGCGCTGCCTGTGCAGTCGCATGCGTTCTGCCTCTGAACCCCTTCGTTCAGAGGGCAGGAAATGCCGGTTTTCCCCGCATGTGCTGTGCATGCTGAAAACCGGCATTTCCTCCGGCCAGACGCGTGAGTACCCCGACCGTACTCGCGCGTTTGGAACGGAATTACTGGGCCAACATTTTACATGTCAATAAAATGAAAAATTTAACAATTGCACGATTTGCTCCCTCGCATCTGCGACTGAGGGTCCAAGGAGGTGCATTGCGCAAGAGGTCATCGTCATACGTATCCTCACACTGTTCCCTTTCGGGAACTGTATGAAGTGGTGGAAGGATTTCTGGCCACGTTAACGCTCCTTCCGTGACCATAACCATCTTCATACCAACCATTAGGGTGGTTAGTCCTATGGCGTGAGGGTTTTACGGGCTCCCACAACCCATCTGAGGGGGGGGGCACCCACACCCACGGACGCAAGTATCCCGCTGGATGTCCACCCAGAATTTATAGTTGGAGCTCCGACTCCACTTGCCGGGACTGTCTGGAGCGGGGTTCGAAACCCTACTCCTTCTGGCCCAGTGGCGGGGATGCTTACCGCTACGCAAAAGGCCCACTCCGCGCAAAAGGTGACACCCATACGTTTCCGGCGCCTTTTCCCTCCCCGTGACTGGAGCCCTATGCTGCCACTTGAAAGACCAAGCTATCATCTGTCCTTTTTGCGGCGCCTTTGACTTCTCATTACCAATGATGAGCAGGTGCTGCGCCTCCACCTTGTTGAGGAGATTGCTGAGGTCATCATCAGTTCAATTGTGAGTTCTTTTAATGCCGTGAATTGTGCTCATTCCAGCCATTTCACGTTGCTAATCGGAGTGGGCCTTTGGCGTAGCGGTAGGATCCCCGCCACTGGGCCAGACGGGGTAGGGTTTCGAACCCTGCTCCAGACAGTCCCAGCAAGTGGAGTCGGAGCTCCGGCTCTAAATTCTGGGCTGACATCCAGTGGGATATTTGCGTCCGTGGGTGTGGGTGGCCCCCCCTCCTTGTATAGCTTGTGGGAGCCCGTAAAACCCTCCCGCCATAGGACTAACCACCCTAATGGCTGGTACAAAGATGGTTACGGTCACGGAAGGAGCGTTAATCACGGCCATAAATCCTTTCACCACTTCATACAGTTCCCCAAAGGGAACAGTGTGAAGATACGTATGACGACGACGTTGCTAAATAAATAAATGGAATGAAAAAAATTCTTTCAGGGCTTTTAAAAGTCTTTAAATTGCTTTAATTCTGTTTAAAACTACTTCAGATTCTTCAAAATAATGTAAACGTTTTTAAAAGTTTATAAAAGTTACCAAAAGCTTCATAAAAATACCAAAAACCTATTTGAAATGCTGTTCTGCATGTAAAAATGCTTTTCAGCTTGTGAGAAACATTGGGGGCGTGTCCTATTAAACTGAGACCTCAAGGGGCGTGTCTCACTTGCACAGCGCGCTCCAGGCTTCGCGCTGGCTGCACTCCTGGGCGGCGTGACGTCAGACGCTGCCCGGGATTCTTCTCTTTCACAAAGGAATTCCAGGCGTCCCTGGAGGTGAACGGCAGGCGCGTCGGGTAAGTGCAGATCGGGGGCTTGCACGCGCGGCAAGCCCCCGATCCGAATTTCTGCCCCATTATTGTATTCCATATACAATATCCCCTGCCCTCATATCCCACTTCATTTTTAAAAATGCTCAAAACAACACTTCCAAAAACTTGTATTTGACTTCTGAAGAAATATTTTCACCCATTTGATTCTAAAGGATTTTTTCTTCAAATCAATATCTGGGAAATTGTGTCCTCCCTGATTTCTCCATCCAATGTTGGTATTGTAAACAACCAAGGCTGGTTTCCCTTCCCATAAAAACCTCACACAAGCCTCACGGATGGACTTTTCCGCCCACTCAGGAATATCCTCCACCGTCAATAAGTACCATAGCTTAGATAGCAGGAGAGCGGATACCACTGTCGCTCTTCCTTGCAGTTTCAACCATCTTCTTTCCCATCTTCCCAAAATTTTTTATATTTTCATAACCTTCAGTTCCCAATTCAATCGATCCATTTAATTCCTGTCCTTCTTGCACCCCACATGCACCCCCAGAACTTCTAAAACCTCCACCACCATAAAGGAGCTTTCCTCCAACCTTTCTCCCCTACCCACTTCCCGCAACCAGGCATTGGGACTTACTATAATTCACTCTGGCTCCTGAAGCTCTACAATACTCCTCCATTACTCCCATAGCTTTCCTCACTGACTCCCCATCTCTCAACGTTAAGCTTGTGTCATCTGCATATTGGTGTATCACCGACACCTGCCCGGAACTGGGAAATGCAATCCCGACTATGTCTTGTTCCTTTCGCATCATGTAACCTAATGGGTCTGCTTCCAATGTGTACAACAATGGTGATGGGGACAACCCTGTCTCACTGACCTCTGTATTGGAAAATACTTGGATAAAAACCATTATATTTAACACAGCTAAATATGTTTGAATAAAATATCCTTATCCACTCAATTAAATTTTTCCCAAAACCAAATACTTCCAAAACCATCAATAAAAACTCATGAGAGACCCTATCAAAGACTTTCTCTTGATCTATCTTTAACACATAAGCCTCCCTCCCACTCCCTTCTATAAGCTCTATCGCATCACGGATTGAGACCACAGAGTCTGCGATGTCCCGGCCTGTGACTCCATAGGACTGAGAGGGCAAAACTATCTGCGCCATCACCTCCTTCATACGATTTGCCTTAACATTTGATAAGATCTTATAATCCACATTTAATAATGTGATGGGCCTCCAATTCTTTAGAACCCTTCTATCCCCTTTATTTTTTATAAGCTAAGCTTATGACACCTCTCCTCATAGATGGGGCCAGGCTTCCCTCAATTTTAATCTTCTTTAAAACCTCTAAGAGCAATGGACCTAAAATCTCTAAAAATTCTTTATAAAATTCTGCACTTAGTCCATCGGACCCTGGCCTTTTCCCCCTCTTCATTCCACTTATTGCTACTTTTATTTCCGGTAATCCTACTTCTTTGTCACACATGCTTCTCTCATCCTCCTTTAAACCCTCTTCAATAAAAGCACCAACCTTCTCCATCGCCAATTTGGAAATGTCTTCTTTAGCCTTTGCCTGGAGAATGGCCCCCTTGCATTTTTCAGCTTGTAATAATTCCCACTCTTTCTTTAAAACCACCCACTTAGTCTCTGCTCCCTTATCCCCTCCATCAACTGCTTTACAGATATCCATAAACCTTCTGTTTCTCAGTCTCTCAAATTTAAATTTGCCATCATTTTTACAATCATCCCTCTGGAATTATCATCCTTGAAGGTCATCTGGGCTGAAATGTACAGCCGAGATAAAAATACATAAAAATCCCCCACTATACAAGGGTTTTCCGCCTCTGCCGCTTCAGTGAATAACCACCGAAAAAACTCAAGACGCTTGCAATGGTCGTTCAGTGCATAGAGGTTAAAGGGATCGCAATTAAATTCCTCCATTTTTACCTTTAGCCGTAAAAGTCTCCCCTCAGTGTCCTTATCCACCAAGGCAATGTTCTCTTTTGTGGACGGACTCACCAAAACAGCCACCCCTCTACGGTTATTGTTTGCATAACTAGCAAACACCTCTGCCTTCCAAACCTTCCAAACTCTTTCTAGGATATCCTCATCCCAAAAGGTTTATTGCAGACACAAGTCAGTGGCTTTAAAACACTGCAACAACTGCTGCAATTTCTTCTCACCCCTCAGTCCGGTCACATTAATTGAGACCAATGTAATCATGGCTCCAAATAAGGGAAGGGTGCCTGATAATTCCCCCATCATTTAATCTCCAGCCCTTCCCTCCTGTCATGCTCCTTCCCAACTTTTCGGGCAGCTGTTGCTTTCTCCTGCAGCCTCCAGCTCTTTTTCATCTCCTGTGAGAGCGGAATCTGAGGAGCGAGACCAACGGGGATAAAAGGAGCAGTGCCCGAGGCCCGAAACCAGTGGCGAGAGCGGAATCTGAGGAGTGACACCAGCAGGGATAAAAGGAGCAGCACCCGAGGCCCGAGACGAGCGGCGAGAGCGGGATCTGAGGAGTGACACCAGCGGGGATAAAAGGAGCAGCGCCCGAGGCCCGAGACCAGCGGCGAGAGCGGGATCTGAGGAGTGACACCAGCGGGGATAAAAGGAGCAGTGCCCGAGGCCCGAGACCAGCGGCGAGAGCGGGATCTGAGGAGTGACACCAGCGGTGATAAAAGGAGCAGCACCCGAGGCCTGAGATGAGCGGCGAGAGCGGGATCTGAGGAGTGACACCAGCGGTGATAAAAGGAGCAGCACCCGAGGCCCGAGACGAGCGGAGAGAGCGGGATCTGAGGAGTGACACCAGCGGGGATAAAAGGAGCAGTGCCCGAGGCCCGAGACCAGTGGCGAGAGCGGGATCTGAGGAGTGACACCAGCGGTGATAAAAGGAGCAGTGCCCGAGGCTCGAGACCAGTGGCGAGAGCGGGATCTGAGGAGTGACACCAGCGGGGATAAAAGGAGCAGTGCCCGAGGCTCGAGACCAGTGGCGAGAGCGGGATCTGAGGAGTGACACCAGCGGTGATAAAAGGAGCAGTGCCCGAGGCCCGAGACCAGCGGCGAGAGCGGGATCTGAGGAGTGACACCAGCGGGGATAAAAGGAGCAGTTCCTGAGGCCCAAGACCAGCGGCGAGAGCAGGATCTGAGGTGTGACACCAGCGGGGATAAAAAGAGCAGTTCCCGAGGCCCGAGACCAGTGACGAGAGCGGGATCTGAGGAGGACACCAGCGGTGATAAAAGGAGCAGTGCCCAAGGCCCGAAACCAGCGGCGAGAGCGGGATCTGAGGAGTGGCACCAGCGAGGATAAAAGGAGCAGTTCCTGAGGCCCGAGACCAGCGGCGAGAGCGGGATCTGAGGAGTGACACCAGCGGGGATAAAAGGAGCAGCGCCCGAGGTGAGAAGTGGAAGAAGGAGCGCCCTTGCTTCGCCTTTGCTTTTCCTAACTTTTTGCCCTGTAGTAATTGGTTCTTACTTTGCACCCAGGAAAGAGTCCGAGAGTGGGAGCCTTCAAACAACAACAACTGCAAAATCGCTAAAGTGACGTCACAACCAGGGAAGGAGCTGATTGGAAAGAAGGACCTGGTGAGTATTTCTATGGTCCAGTCGTTAAAGTAAAAGTAAGGTCTCTAGTTTAGAGTAAGTACAGGAAACTTTGTGCTATCCGGCACCGACGGGACCGAGCTGCTGCCGTTCCCTCAAAACTGCCGGACACTCCAGAGTTAATGTTGAAACATACGGATATTTTCATCTCCGTATGAATCAACAAACCCTGTTGCTTAGCAACAGCCTCTAAACAGTCGGCAAGCGTCTCTGTAGCGTCTCTAGCTGAAGCTGTTGCTTAGCTACAGACCTTGCAGAGCTTGACTGTTCAAACAAAGCAAAGAAAAGAAATGAAAAGAATAAAAAACGGCTCCTGATTTTTGCCGGTGGCTCCAGCTTGCTGGACGGTTCGCCTCCAGATAACTCAAAGTTTCCTGTAGTGTGTAAAGTGAAGTAAGGTTCATTGTGTATTTAATATTCTTTAATTTAGAGGACGTCAAGGAAGTAAATTAAGGGTAGGACATGGCAGGGCAGCTCGGCAGTGTGGAGTGCTCCTCCTGTGCTATGTGGGAAATCTGGGACACTTTCAGTGTTCAGGGCGAACACGTGTGTAGGAAGTGTCTCCAGCTGCAGCTACTCGAAATCCGCATTTTGGAGCTGGAGCTGCGGCTGGAGTCATTATGGAGCATCCGCGAGGCTCAGATCTAGGTGGATAGCATGTTTAACAAGGTGGTCACACCACAGGTAAAGAGTGCACAGGCAGAAAGGGAATGGGTGACTGCCAGATAGAGTTAAAGAACTTGGAAGGTAGTGCAGGAGTCCGCTGGATCCATCTCCCTCTCCAACAGATTTTCCGTTTTGGATACTGCTGGGGGAGATGGTTTCTCAGGGTGAATGCAGCTAGAGCCAAGTCTGTGGCACTACGAGTGGCTCAGCTGCACAGGAGAGGAGGAAAAAGAGTGGGAGAGCAATAGTAATAGGGGATTCTATCATAAGGGGAACAGATAGACGTTTCTGTGGCCGCAGAAGTGACTCCAGGATGGTATGTTGCCTCCCTGGTGCCAGGGTCAAGGATGTCGCTGAGCGGCTGCAGGACATTCTGAAGGGGGAGGGTGAACAGCCAGGGGTCGTGGTCCATATCGGTACCAACGACATAGGTAGAAAGAGGGACGAGGTCCTGCAAGCAGAATATAGGGAGCTGGGAAATAAATTAAAAGCAGGGCCTCAAAGGTAGTAATCTCAGGATTACTCCCAGTGCCACGTGCTAGTGAGAGCAGAAATAGGAGAATAGACCAGATGAATGCGTGGCTGGAGAGATGGTGTAGGAGGGAGGGGTTTAAATTCCTGAGGCATTGGGACCAATTCTGGGGAAAGTGGGACCTGTACAAGCTGGACGGATTACACCTCAGCAGAACCAGGACCAATATCAGTCATAGTCATAGAGTCATAGAGTTTTACAGCACAGAAAGAGGCCCTTCGGCCCATCGTGTCTGTGCCGCCCATCCATCCCTGTCCAGTCTAATCCCATTTTCCAGCATTTGGTCCATAGCCTTGTATGCAATGGCATTTCAAGTGCTCATCCAAATGCTTCTTGAATGTTGTGAGGGTTCCTGCCTCTACCACCCTTTTAGGCATTGAGTTCCACATTCCAACCACCCTCTGGGTGAAAAAGTTCCTCCTCAAATCCCCTCTAAATCTCCTGCCCCTTACCCTGAATCTATGCCCCCTTGTTATTGACCCCCCTACTAAGGGGAAAAGTTCCTCTTTGTCTACCCTATCTATGCCCCTCATCATTTTGTACACCTCAATCAGGTCCCCCCTCAGCCTTCTTTGCTCCAAGGAAAACAACCCCAGCCTGTTTAGTCTTTCTTCATAGCTGAGGCACTCCATCCCAGGTAACATCCTGGTGAATCTTCTCTGCACCCTCTCCAAGGCAATCACATCCTTCCTATAGTGAGGCGACCAGAACTGCACACAATACTCCAGCTGTGGCCTCACCAGCGTTTTGTACAGCTCCATCATAACCTCCCTGCTCTTATATTCTATGCCTCGGCTAATGAAGGCAAGTATCCCATATGCCTTTTTAACCACCTTATCTACCTGTTCCGCTGCCTTCAGGGATCTATGTACATGTACACCAAGGTCCCTCTGACCCTCTGTACTTCCTAGGGTCCTACCACTCATTGTGTATTCCCTTGCCTTATTTGTCCGTCCAAAATGCATCACCTCGCACTTTTCAGGGTTAAATTCCATTTGCCACTTTTCCGCCCATCTGACCAACCCGTTTATATCGTCCTGTAGCCTGAGGCTTTCCTCCTCGCAATTTACCACCCCACCAATTTTCGTGTCATCTGCGAACTTACTGATCATACCTTTCACATTCTCATCCAAATCATTTATGTAGATCACAAACAACAAGGGACCCAGCACCGATCCCTGAGGTACCCCACTGGACACAGGCTTCCAGTCACAAAAGCAACCTTCGACCATCACCCTCTGCCTCCTGCCACTCAGCCAGTTTAGGATCCAACGCGCCAAGGCACCCTGGATCCCATGGGCTCTTACCTTCTTGACCAGTCTCCTATGCGGGACTTTGTCAAAAGCTTTACTGAAGTCCATGTAAACCACATCCACAGCATTTCCCTCATCCACCCCCCTAGTCACCCCCTCGAAAAATTCAATCAGATTTGTCAGACATGATTTACCCTTGACAAAGCCATGCTGACCATCCCCGATTAATCCTTGCCTCTCCAAGTGTAGACTAATTTTGTCCCTCAGAATTTTTTCCAATAATTTCCCTACCACAGATGTTAGGCTCACTGGCCTGTAATTCCCTGGTTTATCCCTGCTACCCTTCTTGTATAATGGTACTACATTAGCTGTTCTCCAGTCCTCTGGTACATCCCCTGTGGCCAGAGAGGTTCTGAAAATTTGTGTCAGAGCCCCTGCAATCTCCTCCTTTGCCTCCCACAGCAGCCTGGGATACATCTCGTCCGGGCCTGGGGATTTATCCACTTTTTGGCCTGCTAAAACCGCTAGCACCTCCTCCCTCTCGATGCTAATATGTTCAAGTATGTCACAGTCCCCTTGCCCGATTTCTATGTCTGCATCGTCTTTCTCCATAGTGAACACAGATTCAAAAAATTCATTTAAAACCCCGCCTACATCATCTGGCTCTACACACAGATTGCCACTTTGGTCCCTAATGGGCCCTACCCTTTCCCTGGTTATCCTCTTGCCCTTAATATACTTATAAAACATCTTAGGATTTTCCTTTATTTTGCTCGCCAGTGTTATTTCATGGCCCCTCCTCGCCCTCCTAATTTCTTTTTTAAGCATGCCCCTGCACTTTTTATACTTCTCTAGGGCTTCTTCCGTCTTTAGTCTTTTGTAACTGCCAAAAGCCCCCCTTTAATTTCTAATGCATTTTTGTATATCCCTTGTCATCCAAGGTTCCCTTTGCTTGTTGGTCCCACCCTTGACCTTCAGAGGAACATGTTGGCGTTGTACTCTCTCTATTTCCCTTCTGAAAGTCTCCCACTGTTTTGATGTGGATTTTCCTATAAGTAGCTGCTCCCAGTCCACTTTGGCCAGATCCTGCCTTATCATATTAAAATCGGCCTTCCCCCAATTTAGAACTCTTATTTCCGGGCCGTCTTTGTCTTTTTCCATGACCACCTTAAATCTCACCGAATTATGGTCACTGTCGCCAAAATGCTCTCCTACTGATACTTCCACCACTTGCCCGGCTACATTCCCCAGAATTAGGTCCTCTCTTGTAGGACTTTCTACATGTTGGCTCAAAAAGCTCTCCTGGATGCACTTTAAGAATTCTGCACCCTCTAAGCCTTTCACACTCTGACTATCCCAATTTATATTGGGGAAGTTGAAATCCCCCACTATTATTACCCTATTATTTTCACACTTCTCTGAGATTTGCCTACATATCTGTTCCTCTATCTCCCCCTGACTGTTTGGGGGCCTATAGTACACTCCCAGCAAAGTGCTTGCCCCCTTTTTGTTTTTAAGTTCTACCCATATGGCCTCATTAGAGGAACCCGCTAATATACCGTCCCTCCTTACAGCAGTAATTGACTCCTTAATTAATATTGCAACACCCCCTCCCCTTTTACACCCCCCTCTGTCTCGCCTGAAGATTCTATACCCTGGAATATTGAGCTGCCAGTCCTGACCCTCCCTCAACCATGTCTCCGTGATAGCAACAATATCGTACTCCCATGTGTTCAACAACAACTTCAGTTCATCCACCTTATTTGTAAGACTCCTTGCATTAAAATATATGCCTTCCAGCCCTGCCATATTCCCTTTTGCCTTCACATATTTGCTCTGCCTTCCCAGCTGACTTGTTTTTTCCTCTGTATTTGGCTGTAAATCACCCCCTACTATAGCTCCACTCTGTACCCCATCCCCCTGCCAAGTTAGTTTAAACCCCCCCCCAGCAGTGCTAGCAAACCTCCCCGCAAGGATATTGGTTCCCCTCTGGTTCAGGTGTAAACCGTCCGACTTGTACAAGTCCCACCTTTCCCAGAAGCAGACCCAGTGATCCAGGAAACTAAAGCCCTCCCCCCTGCACCATCCCTTTAGCCACACATTCATCTGTTCTATCTTCCTATTCCTATACCCACTTGCACGTGGCGCCGGGAGTAATCCAGAGATTACAACCTTTGAGGTCCTGCTCTTTAATCCTTCACCTAGCTCCCTAAATTCTTGCAGGTGTGTTTGCTAGTGCTGTTGGGAAGGATTTAAACTAGTTTGTCAGGGGGCTGGGAACCTAAGTGTGGGCATAGAATGGAGAGAAACAAAGCTGGAAGTGCAAGTTAGAAAAGTAGTCAGCAAAACTAGTAGGGAGCAGAAACAAAGGCCAACAGTAAAGAGGGTCAAAGTGCAGAAAAATATTAAACAGGCAAAGTTGAAGGCACTTTATCTAAATGTACATAGCATTCGCAACAAGGTGGATGAATTAATGGCACTAATAGAAGTAAATGGGTATGATATAATTGCCATTACAGAGACATTGGGCTGGATTTTCATTGAGGAGGCGGGTAGGAGGCGGGACTACAACCTTCAGGATTGTAGTCCCTCCTCCATTGAGTTCTAGCCAACCCACACGATTTTGACTTGATTGACCTTGTTGAGTCCGCCCAGTGGGCTCAGCAGGCCAATTAAGGGCCACCCGGCAACAGGTAACATCACAGATTGACATTTTATCTGTCAAGACCTTTTGACAGATGAGATATCAGCATTTCACAGCTGTTTGAAGCTATCAAACACTGACAACCTGTACTCTTGGTTAATTCCTTCCTGTCAGGATGATTTAGAGATCTCCCCGGAACAGAAAGCTGAATGCTGCAATTTTTGACAGATCACAGCCATTCTGCTTTCTGTGCTGGTGAGATGAGGGACTCCCGAGACCTGAAGGAAAGAAGGCTGTAAAGGTAAGTACATGTAAGTAAAACTTCTTTAAACACTTTAAACACACTGTAAGAGGTTTTAGATCGCAGAGGTTTCTCTCTCTGGAGGCCTCTCTCTCTTGCACAGTAAAACCTCGAGTGGTTAGACCCACTCGCCCCTTAGATTCTGTACTCTGGACTTAGGGGCAGGAACTACAATGTAGAGAAACTCTTATAGACCAAGTTTGATGAAACGAAATGAAATTTTCTTGCATATGGTAACACAAATCAAATGCAAGCAAATAAGAGAGTACATGGGAGGGAAAAACACAAACAAATCATAACGACACAATACTAACTAAGGCAAATACAGGCATATTATACTCTACAAAAATCATCATGAAATAGGGAAACACACGGAACATCGAGGGATAACAACTCATGTTAATTATACCCTTAAATATCCACCCCCTTAAACCTATCTAGATCTGATTATGGAGGGCCAGAAACATGCTCACCAATCCAACTAGGAAGTGCAAGGTTTTGAAACCGGTCTGCGTTTGATCCTTTCAGGCGTTTCATCTCCACGTGGATTGTGGAGCCCCAGCGAGCTGTGCCTCACCTCTCTCCTGAGGTGGGGGTCGGGGGCGGCTGGACACCGGCTGGCCTGGATGTCGGCGAGGTCGGGGACCGTCGGCTCGACCCCGGTCAGAGGAGCCTTGGGCTAGCCCCCATCGTCTCCAAGGTTCTTTCTGTAGTTTGTTTATGTCTCTTCACCCGAGCCTGGAGATGGCCTCTTGTTTCGTCAACGGCCCGGGGTTGGTCGATGATCTACCGATGTTTTACCCCGGGGCGGGACGCCGGCTCGAACGACCTTCTTGATGCGGCTTAGTCTTCTTCTTCTTCCTCTCCGACGATGGAGAGGAGTCCCGCTGATCTTCTCCCAAAGCGGCTCCTCTTTACCCAGCTCAAAAGCTGGACAGGCCTGCAAGCTGGAAAGCTGAAATAACCCAATTCCTACCCGTGTGTTCTCTCAATTATACTTCTTTCCAGAAGCTCTTATCTCGCGCCAAATCAGGTTAGTCTTTGTTTAACTTTCGGCGGGCTTGTTGCACAACGGGGTAGTTATTATATTTTAAACTGTTCTTGGATGGCCGGTAACGGGCCATCTCTGGTCTGGAATGACCTTCATTGTTTTTAATGTCCTGGTGATGTCCTTAACGGGCCCTTGATGCTCTTCTCATGAATATGAAACTGTTCCCTTTTGTCTGGGTCAACATTTAGATGGCCTTTATCTACAGGCTGATCTTGACTGGATCTGCATCCAATCTATATGTATATGTGGGTGTCTGGTTTCGTTCTCTCAGGAACGGCTTCCAGAACTTACTTTGGGCTGAATCCACAAAGCTGTCTGGGGATTTGCAGGAACCATTTTAAAGTGTCCCAATAAGTTGATCACGGGGTCTGGTGGCCATTTTGTATTCCCCTTTTTCTGGGCTTCTTTTAAAATAGCCTTTAAAATCATGGCCGCTTCTGCCATTCGACCCTTTATAATATAAAGTTCAATTTTGCGAATCCTACAACACCAAACACACTTACCTCTGCACTCATGCACCCATCACTCACCTGAACACTGACATTTCGAACCCGCCAAGCCCTTCAGCCTGATGGCCCACCTCGCTAACTTGGCATGGTTTGGAGCCGTCAGGAATCCCACACTTCACCAATGAAAATAGGGATTAGGCTAAAAATTGCCTGTTAACTACCTGTTAACAGGCAGTTAATTGGCACTAATCCCCTTCCTGCCTAGGGGAGGCGGGTCCCAGTGCGGGTCGGGTACCCGCCTCCTTTGAAACTGGCATGGAGGCAGGTTGGGGGTGGGATGGGTTCGTGCCCCCTGATTTTGGGATTTTAACCCCCCACACGCCTCCAATCCCGCCTCCATGGCCCAATGAAAATCCTGCCCCTGGTTGCAGGGCAACCAAAGCTGGGAACTGAATGTTCCAGGGTACTCAACATTTAGGAAGGATGGACAAAAAGGAAAAGGAGGTGGCATAGCACTGATAATAAGGGATTAGATCAGTACTGTAGAGATAAAGATCTTGGCTTGGCAGATCATGATGTAGAACTGGACTCAGTTTGGGTGGAGCTAAGAAACAGCAAAGGGCAGAAAACATTGGTGGGAGTTGTGTATAGGCCACCAAACAGTAGTGCTAATGTAGGGCACAGTATCATTCAAGAAATTAGAAGCGCATGTAACAAGGGCAATACAGTAATCATGGGGGACTTTAATCTACATATTGACTGGGCAAATCAAATTGCCACTAATGCTGTGGAGGACGAATTCTTGGAATGCATGCGAGATGGTTTCCTGGATCAGTGTCTGCAGGAACCAACCAGGGAACAGGCTATTCTGGATCTGGTACTGTGTAATGAGAAAAGGCTAATCAATAATATTGTGGTAAAGGGGCCTTTAGGGACAAGTGACCATAATATGTTTGAATTTGACATTAAGTTTGAGAGTGATGAAATCCAATCTGAAACTAAGGTCTTCAATCTAAACAGAGGAAACTACAAGGGTATGAGGGACAAGTTGGCCATGGTAGATTGGGAGACTACACTAAAAGGTATGAAGGTCGACATACAATGGCTAACAGTCAAGGAAATAATGCATAATTTGCAACAAACATATATTCCTCTAGGGCATAGAAACCCAAAAGGAAAAGTGATCCTACCATGGCTATCAAAAGAAATTAAAGCTAGTATTAAGTCAAAGTAGGAAGCTTATAAAGTTGCCAGAAAAAGCGGTCAGCCTGAGGATTGAGATCTTTTTAGAAATCAGCAAAGGGGGACCAAGAAATTGATAAAGAAAGGGAAAATGGAATATGAGCACAAACTAGCGAAAAATATAAAATGGATTGTAAAAGCTTCTATAGGTATGTGAAAAGGAAAAAACTGGTGAAGTTAAATGTAGGTCCTTCACAGTCATTTTATAATGGGGAATGAGGAAACGGCAGAGAAATTAAATAAATACTTTGTTTCTGTCCTCACAGAGGAAGGCACAAAGAACCTCCCAGAAATACAAGAAAACCAAGGGTGTAGCGAGAATAGAAACATAGAAACATAGAAGATAGGAGCAGGAGTAGGCCATTCGGCCCCTCGAGCCTGCTCCGCCATTCAATGAGATCATGGCTGATCATCCAAATTCAGTACCCTGTTCCTGCCTTCTCTCCATGAGGAACTTAAAGAAATTATTATTAGTAGAAAAACAGTACTAGCAAAATGAATGGGACTAAAAGTTGATAAATCCCAAGGACTGGATGACCTACATCCTAGGGTTTTGAAAGAGGTGGCCATTGGAATAGTGGACACATTGGTTGTCATCTTCCAAAATTCTATAGATTCTGGAACGGTTCCTGCAGATTGGAGGATAGCAAATGTAAACCCGCTATTTAAGAAAGGAGGGAGAGAGAAATCGGGGAACTAGAGACCTGTTAGCCTCACATCAGTAGTTGGGAAAATGCTGGAATCTATTATAAAGGATGCAATATCTGGGCACTTAGAAACTAATAGTAAGATTTGGCAGAGTCAACATGGATTTATGAAAGGGAAATCCTGTTTGACAAACCTATTGGAGTTCTTTGAGGATGTAACTAGTGGAGTAAACAAAGGGGAACTGGTAGATGTGGTGTATTTGGATTTTCGGAAGGCCTTCGATAAGGCCTCACACAAGCAGTTGGTGAATAAAATTAGGGCACATGGAATTGGGGGAAATATACTAGCATGGACTGAGAATTTTTTCAGGATGTTGGGCTGTGACTAATGGGGTACCGCAAGAATCAGTGCTTGAACCCCAGTTATTCACAATCTATATCAATGATTTGGATGAGGGGACTAAATGTAACATTTCCAAATTTGCTGATGATACAAAGCTAGGTGGCAGTGTCAATTGTGAAGCGGATGTGAAGAGGCTTCAAGGGGATCTCAACAGGCTCAGTGAGTGGGCAAGAACATGGCAGATGGAATATAATGTGGATAAATGTGAAGTTATCCACTTTGGTAGAAAAAACAAAAAGGCAGAGTATTTCCTAAATGGTGAAAGAGTGGGGAATGCAGATGCTCAAAGGGACCTGGGTGTCCTTCTACATGAGTCACTGAAAGTGAATGTGCAGGTGCAGCAAGCCATTAGGAAGGCAAATGGTATGCTGGCCTTCATTACAAGAGGATTTGAGTACAGGAGTAAAGACGTCTTACTCCAATTATATAGGGCCTTGATGAGACCACACCTGGAGTACTGTCTACAATTTTAGTCTCCTTACCTAAGGAAGGATTTACTTGCCATAGAGGGAGTGCAACGAAGGTTCATGAGATTGATTCCTGGGATGGCAGGTCTGTCGTATGAGAAGAGATTGAGTAAACTAGGCCTGTATTCTCTTGAATTCAGAAGAATGAGAGGGGATCTCATTGAAGCATACAAAATTATTACAAGGCTTGATAGGGTGGATGCTGGGAGAATGTTTCCCTTGGCTGGGGAGTCTAGAACCAGGTGCCACAAGCCTACAAGATGCACTACAGCAACTCGCCAAGGCTTCTTCGGCAGCACCTCCCAAACCCACGACCTCTTCCACCTAGAAGGACAAGGGCAGCAGGCGCATGGGAACACCACCACCTGCAAAATCCCCTCCAAGTCACACACCATCCTGACTTAGAAGTATACCGTCGATCCTTCATCGTCGCTGGGTCAAAATCCTGGAACTCCCTCCCCAACAACACTGTGGGAGTACCTTCACCACACGGACTGCAGCGGTTCAAGAAGGCAGCTCACCACCACCTTCTCAAGGGCAATTAGGGATGGGCAATAAATGCTGGCTTTGCCAGCGATGCCCACATCCCATAAATGAATAATAAAAAACATAGGGGGCCAGGAGGCCCTGCAGGCAGACACTGAGAAGGGAATGGGAGCAGATAGGTATCGCTGTCAATGCAAGCAGTGTAGCCCCGAGGACCTGGATGCAGTTCAGGAAGAAGTTTAATGACCTCACACAAATGTTCAAGGTCAATGAATTCATCTTCAAGTGCCATATCCCACAAACTGCACCACTACCCTCACACACTGCTCAATTCACCACACCCCCATCACTCACCTACCAACAATCTCTGTCAATCATGACTCATATCTCACCTTCATATGCTGCATCTCACCCTCACACACTTGCCACTGCTGCAAGCCACACACCCACATCTCACAGCTTGCACATGCTGCCAGCTCTTCAACCATGACAGCCACATCAGCCAAGCACAGTAATCCACACTCACTGACACACTTCCCTCTCTCTTGCAGGACAAGGTGGCGCACAATCATAGGCAGCTGCAGCTAACTGGAGGGGGACAGGCGCATCTCCATATCCTGACCCCACTCGAGGAGATGGTGCTCGCCATAATTGGAGTGGCTGTGACTAAAGCCATGGCCAGAGGTGGCACTGAAATTATTGAAGATGTTGGACGGTATGCTTATATCTAACCCTTCTTCTCACATCCCAATTCCCCCTCATCCCGCAATCTCCTTTGACTTAAAAGCTGCAGATGGTGTAAGCATGCATCTCTTGCTTCCCCATCCCACCCCCACTCCCACCCCCACACCCCGCCTCACCTACCCTTGTGCCTTTCTCATTTCAGAGACCCAAGAAATCTAACCTGGCCAGGCTGTGGTGGAAGAGGAAGAGGAGAGTGATGATGAAGAAGAAACACCATCACTCAATCTAACAGTTGCAGCCAGCAGCTCATATACTGGCACTGCGTGGAGTTTAGAGGGTAGCTTAGAGGCTGGATCTGCACGTGGTGAGTTAGCGAGCACAAGTGGGCTGCAGCCAGGGCAGGGGGAAAGGATAGGGCAGGTGCCAGCTATCCAGAGGGTGAGGTTGCACATGAGTTCTGCTGCACAGGCTCAGATGAGGACTTCGATGGGGTGGCCTACAGAAGAACGCTGGTGGGTATGCACAATGAAATAATTATTCCATTGGCAGGCCAGCCAAAAATCCTGAATGCAATGTCAAGGAGCATGGAGGAGTCTAGCTCCAGCCTTGCACTGGGCTTTGCGCAGAGCTTGGAGCCCATCCTTTCCAGCGTGGAAGGGATGGGCAGATCCATTAATGCACTTGTTGACCCAACCATCATGCTGTGTCTGATGGCTGAAGTCTCCGCTTCCATTGCAGCACAAGCAGAAGCCAGCCAATGTCTGAGTGCTGCAATGGAAGCTCTGACTGAAGCCACGCAAGCACAGACTGCATGGTTGGGTTTACCAGTGTTGAAAGGGGCTTTCAGGTTGTCAAAGCAGTTTAGCAATATGTCCTCTAGCAGATTACTAGGATTACTGAGGCACCACCCCAGGGGAGTGGCAGTGGCTCCATGGATGACGACCCTGCTGTCCTCTCTCAGGATGGCAGTATTCGTCCTCCCACCCCTGCCACTCCGCCATTGCCCTTGCTGTTGCCTGTCATCCAGCCAGCCCAGACTGCTGCTGCCCATGCTGAGGTGGTGCAGTCTGAAGCCAGGCAACTAGGCCCCGAGCAGCTTGAGATTATCCTGCAAGGCCATCTGCAGTCTCCCCCACTGAAAGTCAGCAGCCTTCCACCAGCCATGCTGCAGCCAGTGGGATAGCACTAGTGCAGGCAAAAGCACGCGGAAGACAGGTTTTTCAATGAAATATTGTAATAGTTTGATTCATAAAATCAGTTTGGAATGTTCGTTTTGTGATGACTTTTTATGTTGCATTGTGGCCAAGAAGACGCTGTGATGGTCAGTAACAGAGGCAATGTAATATGTGGGTCTATTGTTGAATGGAGAACTGGGGTTGCATTCAGACAGCCCGGGCAGAAAGGGGCTGTCTGGGTTGCCTCCTCCCTTCCACTTCCTCCTCCTCCTCCTCCTCCTCCTCCTCTTCTTCCTGCTTCTCCTCTTCCTCAGCTGGTTGCCGTATGGCTGGTGGCAAGGGCTGTGCCCTCATGATGGTGAGGTTGTGGAGCAGGCAACAGACCACGATGAATCTTGAGACGCGCTCTGGTAAGGACTGCAGGGCTCCTCCAGAGCGGTCCAGGCAGCAGAAACATTGTTTAAGGACCCCAATGGTCTGCTCGATCAAATTCCGTATGGCAGCATGGCTTTCGTTATATGCATGCTGCCCACATGTGTTGCACAGCGGAGTCATGAGCCAAGTGGTCAGTGGATAGACCTTGTCGCCCAGTAGTCACCCTCTGGTTTGTCGCGGTGGCTCAAATGCTGATGGTACAGTGGAGTGCCACAGAATGAAGGCAGCATGGCTGCTGCCAGAATACCGGGCATTGACCTGCATGATGCACTGAGTATGGTCGTACTCCAGCTGGACATTGAGGTAGTGGAATCCCTTCTGGTTGTGGTACATCTCTGAATTGAGATGCAGTGCACGCAGAATGACGTGTGTGCAGTCAATGGCCCCCTGCACCATGGGTAAGCCTGCTATCCTGGCACAGCCACGTGCTCTCTCCGCCTGCTTCTCTCTGGCAAAAGAGAATGAAATGCATTCAGCTCTCCTTGCATACAGAGTCTCACTCATCTCCCTATGCAGGAGTGGGCAGCAAACTGATAGATGTTACAGATGCCGCCTGCTCCAGCCTGGAAGGAGCCCGATGCAAAAAAGTTCAAAGCCACGGTCACCATTACAGCCACTGGCAATGCTGTCCTCACACTGGACTGAGGCTGCAGGTCTGCCTGCAGCAGGTGACAGATTTCAGTGAGCACGTCCTTGGTGAAGTAGAGACTTCGCATGCACTGTTCCTCACTGAGGTTGAGGTCGGAGAATTGCTCCCAGAAGACCCTGGGTGGATATGGCCTGCTGCTGAAAGCCCTTCTCGCCCTCCTCCTCCTGCCTCTTCTAGCAGCTTGTCGTGCTCTGTCTCGCCTCTGCTAATTCTCCCTGTCATGCTGCAGGCCAAGGGAGATACAAACTACTGCACCCATGTCTGGGAGCAACTGGTCTGAGCAGACCCCTTGCAAGTCAGTACCAAGTCCTTGAGCATGTGCCTCCCCACTCCTTGTAGACTTTAGGCAACTTTAAAGAAGTCTAGAAAGCACCAAACACTTCTACAAACTTAGCAACAGCTCGTAGAAATCAATCAACAACTAACCTGCAAGGAGATGATGATCCCTTTAAATAGCACTGGTGTGGGATCCTTCCTGTTGCTGAATGCATTTTCAGCTGTACGAAGTTAAGAGAGGGTGTTATCTCCAGCGTTGAGGTCAAAAATGGCAGTGTTAGTGTCAAATCTTGACTTCATGATCTGCTTACTCTGCATACTTAGGGCACACGCTTCCGGCGCACACTCCCAGCACTGACGCTAATGCCCTCACCAAAATGCCGTCTGCCGCGACCCATACCAGAAGTGTGCGCGCACTGCTTGGATGCCATTTTCAAGCCAATTTGGCACCCATAGCATCCAAATAGGTGCTATGCAACTGAATTTTTAGCCCATTATCTGGTGATTTCTGGTTTTCTGGTTGGCAAAATGTAACGAGTGGTGTGCCACAGGGATCAGTGCTGGGGCCTCAACTTTTTACAGTTTATATAAATTACTTGGATGAAGAGACCGAAGGTATGGTTGCTAAATTTGCTGATGACACAAAGATAGATAGGAAAGTAAATTGTGAAGAGGACATAAGGAGGCTACAAAGGGATATAGATAGGTTAAGTGAGGGAGCAAAAATCTGGCAAATGGAGTATAATGTGGGAAAATGTGAAATTGTCCATTTTGGCAGGAAGAATAAAAAAGAAGCATATTATCTAAATGGTGAGAGATTGCAGAGCTGGGTGTCCTAGTGCATGAATCACAAAAGGTTAGTATGCAGGTACAGCAAGTAATTAGGAAAGCTAATAGAATGTTATCATTTATTGCGAGGGGAATTGAATACTAAAGTAGGGAGGTTATGCTTCAGTTATACAGGGCATTGGTGAGACCACATCTGGAGTACTGTGTACAGTATTGGTCTCTGTTGTGTATGTACCTTTAAGAGAAGAACTGATTCTATACTGCAGCACCGGCAGTGACCACCCCTGTATATAAAGCCATAGCAGGCTTCTGTACGTCAGTCTTAAGTTATCCTCTGTTCAAGTAAATACCTGTTTTATCGCTCTCCTGCAGTCCGTGTATTATTAAGGCGCGGACACTGCAGTGGCGACGAGCAGGTTCGAACTCACCTGCAGTACTGCATCACCTCACGGGATCTTTCCCTGAGAAGAAGCTTTTGGAGGTCGAAGTCAGAACAACAGGCGTCGACCGCGGGCAACCGCCCAAGGATCCATCGGAGCTCGGAGAGTTGCAGGAGAGGCTGTGGAGAGCTGGGCTTGGCTCCCCAGTCAAGGTGTTCCAGCAAATCGCGCTGGTAGCAGGTAGTGCGCTGACCTTTCCGGACTGCAGCGGGCTCGAGCTTGATCGAGCGGCTCTGCAAAGGGGCCGTGCAGCGTCGTCGGGAGGAAAAGAGAGAGAGAGGGTGGAGCGCACAGGGCGCGGTCGGTGCTCAAGAACCGGGCAGCGTAGCGAAAATAAAACAAGGGGAAGGAAAAGTGAGACGCGCCGAAGCCGCGGGTCGCCGCCATTACCCTGCAGAACGCTAGGAGCAGCGTGGCAGCAAGGGGAAGAAGGAAAAGCGCGGGAGGCGCCATTTTAATCCATTGGTGAAGAAGAAGAAAGCGCGGGAGGCGCCATTTTAAATCACCCAAGATGCCGTAAAGTGGCAGTATCACTGCTTTCGACAATGAGGTAGAAGACTGGACCACGTATGTGGAAAGAATTCAAGTGTACTGCAAGGCAAATGAGGTGGCCGATGGAAAGAAGGCGTCGGTATTATTAAATTTGATGGGTGCGAGAACGTACGGCCTATTGCGGAATTTAATTACCCCAGCTAAACCAATGGAGAAAAGTTTTGAAGAGATTGTTAATATCTTACAGGTACACCTAAACCCTACACCGCTGCTGATAGCAGAAAGATTCAAGTTCCATAAAAGAAACCAGCACAAAGATGAGAGCAATGCTGACTATCTTACGGAACTACGCAAGTTATCAAAGCACTGCCAGCTCGGAGCAGGACTGGCAGACACCTTACGGGATAAGTTTGTCTGCGGGCTCCAGAATGAAGGAACCCAAAAACGACTACTTTCGGAAAAGGACCTGATGCTAGAACAGGTTTTCAGCGTGGCAGTATCCTACGAAGCAGCAGCATGGGGAGCTGCGGAAATACAACAGAAACCACAGGAATACAGCGTTAACGAAATGGCGTATGGAGCAGAAAAGTGCTATCGCTGCGGCAGAACAACCCATGATCAGAGGGACTGCTGGTTTAAGGACAAAGTATGCAGGCAATGTGGGAAAATGGGACACATAGCAAGAGTCTGCAGGTCAGGAAAGAAAACCCACACTACAAGAACTATTAAGGAAAAGTACAAGAAAGTAAAGAAATTGACAGACAGTAGTTCGGAAGATCAGGAGAGTGATAAGGACTCCGGGAGCAGGAGACTAAGTTGTCTAAAGTTACACAACGTGATCGCAAAGGAGGATCACTGAACCATTTGGGTCACCCTCATGATAGCAGGGTCCCCAGTAAAGATGGAATTGGACACAGGATCAGCCCTAACTGTCATGAATCAACGAGACTATGAGTGGCTATTCTCACACATACCCTTGAAGGACACGTCCATTGTATTGAAGACATACACGGGGCAAAAAGTCTACCCCAGAGGAAAAATAAGAGTGCCAGTTGAATACAACGGCAAGGAAACACAGAAACTGTATCTATATATACTACCAGATGGAGGACCACCATTATTGGGACGTGAATGGATCCGAAAAATACAATTGGATTGGCATTCCATTCAGGCGCTAACTGTGACTGATAAAAAGGATGATGACGTCACACCTGGACGACTGTCAAAGATTCTAACTGACGCGAAAGAGGTGTTCCAACAAGGACTTGGGACTCTAAAAGGAGTACCGGCAACGATAAAAATCGAAGATAACGCAAACCCTAAATTTTTTAAGGCCAGACCGGTACCTTACGTGATCCGCCCAGCCGTTGAAGCAGAGCTGGAGAGTCTGGAGCGTTCAGGTGTGCTGTCCAAGGTGGACTGGAGCGAGTGGGCCACACCCATTGTTCCTGTAATGAAGAAATCATTGAGCAGCACGCCTGGGGAACCGAAGAAGGTTCGCATCTGTGGGGACTTCAAGGTAACTGTGAACCTAGTCCTGCACACAGTACAATATCCACTTCCATGGATAGAAGATATTTTCGCCTCACTATCTGGAGGGAAACGCTTTACAAAGATTGTTCTGGCCCAAGCGTATCTACAAATGGAGGTGGAAGAAGCATCTAGGAAATACCTCACGATAAACACTCACAAAGGCCTTTACCAGTACAATTGAATGGTATTCGGGGTAGCATCAGCCCCGGCTATTTGGCAGAGTGCAATGGAACAAGTCCTGCAAGGGATCCCGGGGACCCAGTGTTATTTGGACGACATCCTGGTTACGGGCGAAAATGACAGTGAACACCTTGCCAACCTGGAGCAGGTGCTCACGAGATTACAGGAATATGGGCTACGAGCCAACCGCCCCAAATGCGAGTTCTTCAGGAGACAAATCTTGTATTGTGGCCACATGATTGATGAGGAAGGGTTGCATAAGTCGCCGGACAAGATTGAGGCTGTAGTCAAGGCTCCAGCACCGGAAAATGTGTCGCAACTGAGGTCGTTCCTCGGGTTGGTGAACTACTACCATAAGTTCTTGCCGAATTTATCTACAATTCTGCACCCACTGAACGCCCTACTGCAAACTGGAGTAACATGGATATGGAGTGATGAGTGTAAGCGTGCCTTTCAGAAATCTAAATGCCTAATCACTTCAAAAGAAGTATTGGCCCACTACAATCCAACACTACCGATTCGGTTAGCATGTGATGCGTCTCCCTTTGGCATCGGAGCGGTGCTGTCAAACAAATTCCTTGACGGTTCAGAGAGGCCAATAGCCTTTGCGTCGTGCTCGTTAACCTCAGCTGAGCGTAACTACGCCCAGATTGACAGGGAGGCCCCCAGCCTGGTGTGGGGGGTGAAGAGGTTCAATCACTTTCTGCACGGGCAGAAATTCACCCTACTAACTGATCATCAGCCCCTGGTCTCCATTTGTAACCCAAAGAGGGGCGTTCCGGTGATGACGGCGCAACGGCTGCAAAGATGGTCACTTTTTCGAGGGGCACATCAGTACGACATAGCAAGGGTACGAAACAGCATGGAAACGCTGATGGGCTGTCGCGCCTACCGTTGTCTATGGTAGAGGAAGCACCTGCAGTGGACGCTGTTGAGATATTCCATGCGACCATAGTCGAATGTCTACCTGTTACAAACTCAAGCGTAGAGATGGAAACCCGAAATGACCCGACACTCTCTCGGGTCTATGATTTGACGGTGAAGGGATGGCCAGCACATGGCGACTCACTGTTGCCAGCATTCTCGCCAAGGAGAGAACAGCTGTCAGTGTGCCGGGGGACCTTGATGTGTGGATCCCGAGTGGTAATTCCACACAAGGTGAGAGATAGAGTGCTCAATGAGCTTCATGAGGGTCATCTGGGAGGGGTAAAAATGAAGAGCCTAGCCAGGGCATTTGTGTGGTGGCCGGGAATCAATAAAGAAATCGAGGATATGACCAAGAGATGCACAGGATGCCAGAAGGTCCAAAACGCTCCACCACAGGCCCCGTTACATCCATGGGAGTGGCCCTCATCTCCATGGCAACGGGTACACATTGATTTTGCTGGTCCATTTATGGGCTCAATGTTCCTAATCGCTGTGGACGCCCATTCGAAATGGCCAGAGGTCATCAAAATGTCCTCCACCACCACGGAGAAAACTATTGCAGTCCTACGGACCATCTTCACCAGGAATGGCTTGCCAGAACAGATTTGCTCCGACAATGGGCCACAGTTTGTGTCAGAGGATTTCCGGAGGTTCCTGAGGAATAATGGGGTGAAGCATTACACATCTGCCCCATATCATCCAGCCACAAATGGATTGGCTGAGAGGTTTGTTCAGACCTTTAAAAAGGCCATAAAGGCAATGCATAATGACGACATAACACTGCAACACAAGGTGGATAATTTCTTGTTTGCTTACCGGAATGCGACACATGCAGACACCAACCAAGCCCCAGCCATAATGTTCTTCAACCGAAGACTAAGATGTCGCCTGGATTTGCTCAAACCAAACATAAGACGAGATGTTGAGGATAAGCAATTCCAGCACATAAATGAGAAGCCAACCAGGAGCTTCAAGATAGGGCAACCAGTCTTGGCCCGCGACTACCGAACAGAAAAATGGCAGCCAGGAACGATATGCACACAGCAGGGGCCACTAATGTACACAGTGGACGTTGGAGAGAGCATCGTGCGACGCCATGCTGACCAGATGCTAGAGTCACAGGAACAAGCCAAACCCATACCACGAGCAGGTGCACCTGGTAATCAACCCGAAGTACAGATTGCGTCTACCTCAGAAGCAGTGGTATTGGAAGCTGACGAACCAACCAATGACAATGAGCCAGAATCAACTCCGCCGCAAGAACAGGATACTCGAGAAAGGCGCTATCCAGTCAGGATCAGGAAGCCTCCTCAAAGACTGAACTTATAAATGATTATTTCAGTTGATGTATATAGTACAGAGAAAATTGTAATTGTAATTAGTTATTATTTAGTTGTTCAATTAATGTTATGTACTGTTTATCTAAAAGGGGAGGAATTGTTGTGTATGTACCTTTAAGAGAAGAACTGATTCTATACTGCAGTACTGGCAGTGACCACCCCTGTATATAAAGCCATAGCAGGCTTCTGTACGTCAATCTTAAGTTACCCTCTGTACCTCATTCACAGCATTGCTGGCTGTGCAGCTGCAAGCACAAGCAGAGGGAGCAGCCAGACTAGGAGAGTGGACTAAAGTGGTGGTCCCCTGACCAGGCAGAGGAGGAGAACGCTGGACCACCACCACCACCTCCACCTCCACCATCATCATAGCAACTGAGGTGCCTGGAGGGAGAGGACAGAGGAGGAGAAGGAGAAGGGAGGCCAGCAGCAATACCAAGCAGGGGAGAGGCCTTTCCCATTACTGCCTCCCCAAATTGGCCTCCACTTCAGGAGAAGGAGAGAGGGGAGAGAAACCACTATCAACCAACACCAACTGTTCGGAAGGAGGGAGGAATATCATCTTCAAAATATTTACAGGTGGGTGTTATTTGGGGCACTCTCCCAAAGACTTTGGGCTAGAAATTCAGTAAGGCCCCGCCAGCTTTGCGCCCAGTTACCGCCCAAAGAGGGCTTCTGCGCCAATAGAGGAGTTTGCGCTGATATTCAGCGCAGCGGTAATGGCGGCGGTAGCCGGTAGCGCTGCGCCGGCACCGATGACGTCATCGGTGTGCGCAGTGCCCCGGTTCCGCCCCGATACTGGCCCGACCCCCATATTTAGTTGCGGCCGCCTCTTCCGCAGCGGCCGCAAACAACGTCCTGCAACCGTGGCCGTCCTGCAGCCTTAGTGGCGCTAGTTAAGGCGGAGGTGCGGCCGGCCGCTTTTTTGGCGGTCGCCTGCCCGCACCTCCTTCCCCGGCCTCCTCCAGCCCCCCCCCACGGCATTGACGGCTGCTTTCCGCGAGCCTGGCACTTCTCCGTGGTGCTGGGCTCATTTGCCGGCACTATCAAGCGGCGATCTCCCCGTTGCAGGCACCTCCCCCTTAAGAGAAGGAGGAGGCCTGCAGTACCGCAGCCTGCCGCTCTGCAGCGGGTGGCGCAGCGGCACCTACAGCTCTGAAATTCAGTTTCAGCACCCCAAGCGGGGGTGGGCACAACCTGGAATAGCGCCCGGTTCCGACTTGGGGCGCAAAAACTGCATTTCTGATGGTCGCAACTGGCTCCGCGCGCAGCGCTAACTTTTGGGCGCAAGCGAGCTGGCGGGGCCCTACTGAATTTCTAGGCCTTTGTATTTTAGGTGGGGGGAGAAAAGAAGAAACAAGGCCAGAACATCAAGGGGTGGCTGTGTGTGTGTGTAGCTCTTGCCAAAACTAGGCCACACGCACCACAAATAAGCATCCCTTCTATTGCCTGACCTGGGCCAGCTGGAGCTGCCTAGGTGAAGTGGTTAATTCCTTTAATTACATCGTTAAGACCTGGTGCAGGACTGAGCCTGGGCATCTCCAGCTTTCCCAGGTGAAGACATCTTCTCCCCCTGCCAGAAGACCACCACTATCAGAGACTTTAAATTTCCATCAGGAGAGTGCACCCCTGCCAACACCCACCCACCCGCCATCCTGAGTGGCGACCATGCCTTTGCGGCCTCCCTCCTTCTCAGCCCCCCTCTCTCTCTCTCTTTGTCTCTCTCTACTCTCTCTCTAAGGCACCTCAATTGACTCTATTAATTAATTGGCTATTGAGCAGAGGAGAGAAGGCCCCTCCCCCAATCTCAGTCAATAGGGGGAGAGGTGTGCCTTCATTTTAAACAGCTCCTTCTGCTCAATAGAGGACCAAAAAAATACCTGAGGCCATTTCCACCTTCAAGCCTGTGACTTGGGGTGAGTGTAGCCCTATATAATACCACCCCAGAATGGCGACTGCATCTTCGCCGGTGGCGGGGCCAGCCAAGACGTATGCGGGAGTGGCAGCCACAGCCACAGCTGCCCCGCTGCTTCTGCTGCCCCGTCACCATTCAGACTGTTGACAAAAAAGCTTGGGGTGAAGAGCTACACTCACCCCACTATGACTATTGAGGCCTGCGTTAAAGCCATGGCTGGGGTTGTCGGCCCCTCAGCCATCGTCGCGGCCTCAAAAATGTATGGGAAGGCTGTGTTCTTCCTGAGGTCGGAGCGGGCGGTGTCCCTGGCCGTCACCAAGGGGCTCACCGTGGGCGGGACCTTCCTGCCGGTGGATCCTCTCGAGGCCACCGCGCAGAGTTTCGTCATTTCCAACGTCCCGCCCTATGTTCCTGGTGAGCTCCTCCTTCCCCATCTACGTCAACTTGGGGAGGTGAGGTCGGGGATCACACCCATCCCGCTCGGCTTCCAGGAGGCCAGCCTTCGCCACGTCTTCTCCTTCCGGCGCCAGCTGTTTATCCAGCTGGCGCGGGAGGAGGACACTGACGGGGCATTCGTCGTCCACCATGAGGGGACTGCCTATCGCGTCTTCTGGATGTCGGACGGTGTGCGGTGCCACGCCTGCAAGGAGGTAGGGCACATCCGGAAAAACTGCCCCGCCTCCAAGGCCGCCGGATCATCTCGTGCGGCCGAGGCTGGCACCGCCGCCGCTCCTCCCCCTGGATCTGCCCGCGCGTCGGGAACGTCTGATGCGCGGTCGACGTCGGGGGGTGATGCCACCAAGGCCTCCGGCGGGGGGGGAGGGAGCGTGTCCGGCCGGAAAGAAGGCGCGGCGAAAAAATAAACACCTTAGGGCGGGTCCCCCCGTGGATGGCCAGCCCTTGCCCCTTGAGCCCCTTACACCCGCGCTCCTCGCGGAGTTAATCGGGGCAGACGCGAGCGGGAGGGGCCTCGTGCCCGAGCCTGTGGCTGCAACCGCCGCAGCGGTAACGCCGATACCTGCGGCCGGGCTCGGGCCCGAAGAACCCGACAAACCTGCTCCGCCGGAGGGAGCTGAGGAGGAGGCCTCTGCAGACATGTAGGCCTCCCTCGCTCCCTCCGTGCTAAAAAGAAGGCGCGACCCCCTGGAAGAGGAGGAGGACCAGGAGGAGGAAGGTCCCTCTGAGCTCATTGAGTGTATTAGGGATGGGTTTCTTGAGCAGTATGTAACTAAACCGACCAGGGGGCAAGCAACCTTAGATTTGGTCCTGTGTAATGAGACAGGATTAATTAAAAATGTCCTAGTAAAGGATCCCCTTAGAATGAGTGACCATAACATGGTTGAGTTCCATATTCAATTAGAGGGTGAGAAGGTTGGATCTCAAACAAGCGTGCTGAGCTTGAATAAAGGAGACTATGAAGGTATGAGAGCGGAATTAATTAGAGTGGACTGGGAAAATAGATTAAAGGGTAAGACGGTACATGACCAGTGGTGTACATTTAAGGAGTTATTTTACAACTTCCAAGAAAAATATATTCCACTGAGGAAAAAAGGGTGTAAAAGAAAAGATAGCCATCCGTGGCTAAGTAAAGTAATTAAGGATAGTATCCGACTAAAAACAAGGGCATATAAGGTAGCCAAATCTAGTGGGAGGATGGAAGATTGGGAAGTCTTTAAAAGACAGCAAAAAATAACAAAAAGATTGATTAAGAAAGGGAAGATAGATTATGAAAGTAAATTAGCAAAAAATATAAAAACAGACAGTAAAAGTTTCTATAGTTATATAAAAAGAAAAAGGGTGGCTAAAGTAAATGTTGGTCCCTTAGAGGATGAGACCGGGAAATTAATGGTGGGAAACATGGAGATGGCAAAAACACTGAACAATTATTTTGTATCAGTCTTTACAGTAGAGGACACTAAGAATATCCCAACACTGGACAAACAGGGGGCTCTAGGGGGGGAGGAACTAAATACAATTAAAATCACTAAGGAAGTGGTACTTGGTAAAATAATGGGACTCAAGGCAGATAAATCCCCTGGACCTGATGGCTTGCATCCCAGGGTCTTGAGGGAAGTAGCGGTAGGGATTGTGGATGCATTGGTAATAATTTTCCAAAACTCACTGGACTCAGCAAAGGTCCCGGCAGATTGGAAAACTGCTAATGTAACACGATTATTTAAAAAGGGTAGTAGGCAGAAGGCT
This sequence comes from Somniosus microcephalus, assembly GCF_052327205.1. Classification (NCBI taxonomy): domain Eukaryota; kingdom Metazoa; phylum Chordata; class Chondrichthyes; order Squaliformes; family Somniosidae; genus Somniosus; species Somniosus microcephalus. The sequence continues at coordinate 194,691,821 of NC_140987.1, read as the reverse complement.
GGAAACTATAGACCTGTTAGCCTAACATCTGTGGTTGGTAAAATGTTAGAGTCCATTATTAAGGAGACAGTAACGGGACATTTGGATAAACATAATTTAATAGGGCAAACTCAGCATGGTTTCATGAAGGGGAAGTCATGTTTAACAAATTTGCTTGAGTTTTTTGAGGAAGTAACATACAGGGTGGATAAAGGGGAACCAGTGGACGTAGTGTATTTAGACTTCCAAAAGGCATTTGACAAGGTGCCACACAAAAGATTATTGCTCAAGATAAAAAATCACGGGATTGGGGGTAATATTCTGGCATGGGTGGAGGATTGGCTCTCTAACAGAAAGCAGAGAGTTGGGATAAATGGTTCGTTCTCAGATTGGCAACCAGTAACTAGTGGTGTTCCGCAGGGGTCAGTGCTGGGTCCCCAACTCTTTACAATCTACATTAACGATTTGGAGGAGGGGACCGAGTGTAACATATCAAAGTTTGCAGATGATACAAAGATGGGACGGAAAGTAGTGAGTGAGGAGGACATAAAAAACCTGCAAAGGGACATAGACAGGCTAAGTAAGTGGGCAGAGATTTGGCAGATGGAATACAATGCTGGAAAGTGTGAGGTTATGCACTTTGGCAGGAAAAATCATAGAGCAAGTTATTATCTTAATGGCAAGAAACTGGAAAGTACTGTAGTACAAAGGGATCTGGGGGTCCTGGTGCACGAAACTCAAAAAGTTAGTATGCAGGTGCAGCAAGTGATCAAGAAGGCCAATGGAATGTTGGCTTTTATTGCTAGGGGGTTGGAATATAAAAACAGGGAGGTATTGCTGCAGTTGTACAAGGTATTGGTGAGGCCGCACCTGGAATACTGCATACAGTTTTGGTGTCCATACTTAAGAAAAGACATACTTGCTCTCGAGTCAGTACAAAGAAGGTTCACTCGGTTAATCCCGGGGATGAGGGGGTGATCATATGAGGAGAGGTTGAGTAGATTGGGACTCTACTCATTGGAGTTCAGAAGAATGAGAGGCGATCTTATTGAAACATATAAGATTGTGAAGGGGCTTGATCGGGTGGATGCGGTGAGGATGTTCCCAATGATGGGTGAAACTAGAACTAGGGGGCATAATCTTAAAATAAGGGGCTGCTCATTCAAAACTGAGATGAGGAGAAACTTCTTCACTCAGAGGGTGGTAGGTTTGTGGAATTTGCTGCCCCAGAAAGCTGTGGAAGCTACATCATTAAATAAATTTAAAACAGAAATAGATAGTTTCCTAGAAGTAAAGGGAATAAAGGGTTATGGGGAGCGGGCAGGAAATTGGACATGAGTCTGGGTTCGGAATGGTCATGGCCCTGTGGGTAGTGGAGCGGGCCCAGGGGCCGTGTAGCCTTGTTCTGCTCCTACTGTGTTCTAATTCTGTTAGATTTCAGGAGATGGTTTTATTCCTGTTCCTGGCTGGGGTGGAGATCGCCTTTACAGAAGGTAAGTACTGTAGAAAATATAGGGACAGAGTGATCTCCTGGAAGAATTTCGATCGCCTAGATGGGTCGGAGAGGAATTTCCCAGATTTTTTTCTCCCAAATTGGCCATTGGGTCTTTATCTGGTTTTTCGCCTCTCCCGGGAGATCACATGGGTTCGGGTGGATGCAGAGTGATAGAAGATTTGAGGTTAGGATCAGATCAGCCATGATCTTATTGAATGGTGGAGCAGGCTCGAGGGGCCGATTGGCCTACTCCTGCTCCTATTTCTTATGTTCTTATGTTCGTATGAGTCGTCGCCCGCCGCGGGTACTGCGTACCCCCCCCCCGCTGTCGTCATCACCAGCGATCGGCAGGGGTCACCTGTCCCTCGGGAGGCTGAGGCAGATGTGTCTCTCCGGCGTGTGCCTCCCGGGGATGGGGACGAGACCCTGCCCGTGGGGGGGGTCGCGGAACAACCCGCGGCGGAATTTGACGTTCTATCGGTGCCGTTACCCCTCGCCGGGTCTGGCGGCCTGGGGTCTGGGTCGGGCGAGCTCGAGGATAATGAGCTCGCCCAATGCGACCCGGACATCTCCCAGGGGCTGCTCGTCCTGGTAGAGCTTTTAATTCAAAACACCCCATCCGCTGGGTCGGAGGTTGGTGGCGGGGAGGAGGATGGCCCCCTGACTGCGTCTCTGGTGCCGGACGTACTGGAGGAGCTGGGAATTGTTCTCTCCCTGGTTTCTCTGGTCGTCCCGGCGTCTGGGGCGGAGGGGAGCTCTGAACCGCCGCCGTCTTCTGGCCCAGCATCCCTAGAGAAGCCCAGGGAGGAATCCTCTGCCGCCGATCCTGGGGGTGGGATCCGGGTGGAGGCGGGGCTGGCTGGTGCGGCCGAGCCGTTCGCTGCGCACTGCGCGGCGGATGGGTCGGCCGCTGGTGACGACCCCCTGGAGGAGGATGGGGACTCGGTGATGGGCACGGAGGACGATTCGGACTCCAGTGCCGATGAGGCAATGGATGACCTCGTGCCCCTTGCCGAGTCTCTCCTCATTCCCGTAAGGGAACTCCGGGATTTTATGGCCACGTGCCTGGGTCGGCGCAATAAGGTCCGGCTGGCCCTCGACAGGTGGTCGGAGCTGGCGCTGGTCATCGTATCCGTCCGCGCCGCCGTTAAGATCATGGGCGCGGATGAGGGTGTGAACCTGCTCGAGCTGCGTCGGCTCAGAACGTTTCTCACTGGGCTGCTGAGGAAGTGGCGGCTGACCAGCGGCTGCGCTTCCTCCCCCCGTTAGGTGTAGGTAGCGGTTGCACTATGCTTCTGACATGAAGATAACCATAGCCAGCCTCAACATCAACGGCAGCAGGGAGGCGCGCCGTAGATTCAATAACTTCTCGGTCCTTCGGTACGGGAAGTATGCGGTGTGCTTCCTGCAAGAAACCCACACCGTTCTGGGAGACGAAGCCACGTGGCTCCTGGAGTGGCAAGGATGGGTCAGCATGAGTCACCTCTCCAACAATTCCAGCGGGGTGGCTATCTTGCTGGCCCCGCATTTTCAGCCGGAGATCTTGGGGGTCAAGGAGCACGTGCCGGGCCGCTTGCTCCAGGTCACTGTTCGCCTGGGGGGCGTGCCACTCCATCTAGTGAACGTGTACACCCCTCAGACTGGTGCGCAGCAAGTGCGCTTCTTAGAAGAAGTGTCCGCTCTTTTGGGCTCTGTCGACGTGGGCGAGTGCGTTACCCTCGGGGTGGAATTTAACTGCACCCTCGAGGCGAGGGACCGTTCGGGTCCCCCACGAAGCCCGGCGGCGATGGAGAAGTTGAGGGACCTGGTCGGGTCCTTCGACTTGGTGGACGTCTGGCGAAATCTCCAACCCGACTCCAGCGCCTTCACTAGCGTGAGGTCTGGGGGAGGAAGGTCCAGAATCGACTGCCTTTACATTTCCCGGGCGTACGTCTCCTGCGTTCCGGCGGCTTCCATGCGGCCGGTGCCGTGCACGGACCACCACCTGGTGTGGGCGGAGCTCGCTCCGCCGCGCGCGCGGGGGGGGGTCCGCGTACTGGCATTTTAACAACCTGCTGCTGGAGGACGCGCGGTTCCAGGATTCGTTTTGTCGGTTCTGGGCCGACTGGAGAAGGAAGCGGGGGGGCTTCCCCTCCTTGAGGCTATGGTGGGATGTGGGCAAGGCTCACATCCGTCTCTTCTGTCAGGAGTACGCGAAGGGGACGACCAAGAGGCGGGAGGCCCGGGTCGGGCGGTTGGAGAAGGAGGTGCTCGACCTGGAGTCCCGTCTCGGTCAGGTCGTCGAGGACCCGGCCCTGCGGAAGGTGTACGAAGAGAAGAAGGGCGCGCTGAAGGACCTGCAGCTCATCGGGTCCCGAGGCGCGTACGTGAGGTCGCGGATCCAGCTCCTGCGGGACCTGGACCGCGGCTCCCCCTTCTTCTACTCGCTGGAAAAAAGACGGGGGGTCCGTAAGCAGCTTTTGGGGCTGCTGGCCGACGACGGATCTCTGGTCTCGGATCCGGAGGGAATCAACGCGGAGACCCGTGCCTACTATGGGACTCTGTTCTCTCCGGATCCGTCCAGCGAGGATGCGTGCAGAGTTTTGTGGGAGGACCTGCCAAAGGGCGCCGAAAAATTGGACGCTCCGCCAAGCCTGGCGGAGCTGACCGGCGCCCTCCGCCAGCTCTCTAGGGGAAAGTCCCCGGGGCTGGACGGGCTGACCGTGGAGTTCCACAGGACGTTCTGGGATGTCTTGGGGGGCGACTATGCGCGGGTCCTGGGGGAAAGTTTGGCGACCGGGGAGATGCCCCTCTCTTTGCGCAGGGCGGTCATTGTCCTGCTGCCTAAGAAGGGCGATCTCCGCCTCCTTAAGAACTGGCGCCCGGTCTCCCTCCTCAGCACGGACTATAAAATCTTTGCCAGGGCCATGTCTGCTCGACTTGGCACCGTGCTGGCCCACATGATCCACCCCGACCAGTCCTACCCGGTCCCGGGCCGGACCATCCACGATAACATCCATCTGGTCTGGGACCTGGTCCACCACTCCCAGAGGGCTGGTCTGTCGGTCGCCTTCCTTTCCCTGGATCAGGAGAAGGCGTTCGACAGGGTGGATCACGAGTATTTCTTCGGGACTCTGCGCGCATTCGGGTTTGGGACGCATTTCGTCGCCCGGATCCGACTTCTGTACGTCGCCGCGGAGTGTCTGATTAAAGTTACCAGGTCCTTGACGGCGCCCCTTCACTTCGGGAGCGGGGTGCGTCAGGGATGCCCCATGTCCGGTCAGTTATACGCCATTTGCGTGGAGCCATTCCTGCGCCTCTTGCGGAAGAGGTTGACGGGACTGGCTCTGCAAGGGCCGGGCGTGGAGGTGGTCCTCTCAGCTTATGCCGATGATGTGCTCCTCACGGTCACGGATCCCGCTGACTTGCAGAGGATGCGGGAATGCCAGCAGATTTACTCGGACGCATTCTCCGCCAAGATCAACTGGGAGAAATGTTCCGGACTCCTGGTGGGTCAGTGGCGGGTGGACTCCCTGCCGGAGGAGTTCAGGCCTTTCGCCTGGAGCACCACGCACCTCCTCTATTTGGGAGTCTACCTTAGCCCTGCCGAGGACGCCTGGCCGGCGAACTGGCAAGAGCTGGAGGCCAAAGTCACCGCTCGCCTAGGACGCTGGACAGGACTGCTCCGAGTGTTGTCCTACAGGGGTCGAGCGCTGGTCATAAACCAGCTGGTGGCCGCCATGTTGTGGTACCGGTTGGTCACTTTGATCCCTCCCCCTGCGTTTGTTGCCAAGATGCAGAAGAAGCTCATCAACTTCTTCTAGGACAAAAGGAAGCACTGGGTCTCTGCCGCGGTTCTGTGTCTCCCGCTTAGGGAGGGCGGTCAGGCGCTGGTGTGCCTTCGCACCCAGGCTGTGACTTTCCATCTTCAGGCGCTGCAGAGATACCTGTACGTCGAGAATCCTCCGAGATGGTGTGCGCTGGCGACGTTTTTCTTCCGCCAGCTGCACGGCCTCAATTACGACACGCAGCTCCTGTTTGCGAAAGTGGGCGGCAGGCGTGCCGGCCTGCGGGAGCTGCCTGTCTTCTACCAGGAACTACTATGGGTTTGGAACTACGTCGCTTCCAGGCGGAGCTCTCCCCTGTCAGGAGCGGCGGCTCTCCTTCGGGAGCCGCTGCTCAGGAATCCGCACCTCCACGAACGCGGGTTCGGGTGGTGGCTGGTGGAGGGCAGGGCTGTGCTTGGCAAGATGACCAGAGTCGGGGACCTGCTCGATGGTGGAGGAGCTGGCTGGATGGCGCCTGAGGAGCTGGCGCGGCGCCTGTCCTGGGCCAACGTCCGGCTCGCGGTCGAAGCCATCGAATCAGTGAAAGCGGCACTGGGCCCCGACTCCACTAGGTGTATCAAGGCGGCTCAAGCACGTGGGGTGATCCTGTCTGAGCTTACCCCCGTTCGGACAGAATTCCTCATCGGCGCCCGGTCCCGAAACTCCCCTCGGGAGCCGGCACCTCAAAACTTGAGCCGTCTCGAGGAAATACCCTCTGTGCCTTTTCATTCCGCGCGGAGGGGTTTCCTGTACGGGCTGCTCCTGCACACTCTCCACTTTGCCATCTTCGTCTACCATCTGGACATGCCTTGGCGTGGCGTCTTGCCGACTGGCGGTGGCGGAGGTCCCCAATGGAGGGCTCTCTACGCGGGAGTCCTCCCTTGTTCCATCGGGGACTTGGCCTGGAGGGTGTTGCACGGAGCGGTCCCGTGCAATAAGGTTTTAAGTAGGTTCACGGACTCCCAGGCCGCCTGCATTTTTTGCGGCCTGGAGGAGTCCGTGTTTCACGTTTATATGGAGTGTGAGAGGTTGCAGCCCCTCTTTCACTACTTGAAGGGGCTGCTCCTCGATTTTTGGTTGCACTTCAGTCCCACGCTCTTGATCTACGGTCACCCGGTGCGGAGGGGAGCGGACAGGTTGGAGGACCTCCTTGTGGGCCTGCTCCTGGGCCTGGCTAAAAGAGCCATCAATTGGTCCAGGCAGCGGGCGGTCGAGGGGGTCGTCCAGCCGGATTGCCTGCATCTCTTCCGCAGCCATGTTCGCGCCCGGGTGGCCCTGGAGATGGAGCACGCGGTGTCCGCCGGTGCGCTTGAGTATTTCCGCGACCGGTGGGTGCCGCGGGGACTGGAGTGCACCATCAACCCGGAAAACCAAATTTTAATTTGATTTGTTAAGTTTTAGTTGAACTTTTGTTTACAGTCCAATTTGTTTTTTTTTTGGTACAAACAAAAAGAGTACCCTCTGTTCAAGTGAATACCTGTTTTATTGTTCTCCTGCAGTCCGTGTATTATTAAGGCGCGGACACTACAGTCTCCTTATTTAAGGAAGGATGTAAATGCGTTGGAAGCAGTTCAGAGAAGGTTTACTAGACTAATACCTGGAATGGGCGGGTTGTCTTATGAGGAAAGGTTGGACAGGCTAGGCTTGTATCTGCTGGAGTTTAGAAGAGTAAGAGGTAACATGATTGAAACATTTAAGATCCTGAGGGGTCTTGACAGAGTGGATGTGGAGAGGATGTTTCCTCTTGTGGAAGAATCTAGAACTAGGGGTCACTGTTTAAAAATAAAGGGTCGTCCATTTAAGACAGCGATGAGGAAAAATTTTTCTCACAGAGGGTCGTGAGTCTTTGGAACTCTTCCTCAGAGGGTGGTGGAAGCAGAGTCTTTGAATATTTTTAAGGCAGCGGTAGATAGATTCTTGATAAACAAGGGGGTGAAAGGTTATAGAAACATAGAAGATAGGAGCAGGAGTAGGCCATTCGGCCCTTCGAGCCTGCTCCGCCATTCAACGAGATGATGGCTGATCATCCAAACCCTAGCACCCGGTCCCTACACCGACAGCCATCCCACCCAAGCCCCATCCCAGTAACCCCACGTATTTAGTCCCCCCTAACACTAAGAGCCAATTTTTATCATGGCCAATCAACCTAACCCGCACATCTTTGGACTGTGGGAGGAAACCGGAGCAAACCCACGCAAACACAGGGAGAATGTGCAAACTCCACACAGACAGTCACCCGAGCCCGGATTTGAACCCGGGTCCCTGGCGCTGTGAGGCAACAGTGCTAACCACTATGCCACCGTGCTGCCCTATCGGGGGTCGGCGGGAATGTGGAGTAATCGGATCAGCCATGAACTTAATGAATGGCGGAGCAGGTTCGATGGGCCGAGTGGCCTACTCCTGTTCCTAATTCGTATGTTCGTATTTTTCTTACTGATGTTTATAGGACCTTGTATATGCAAATTTGCCGCTGTGTTTTCAGCATTACAACAATGATTGCACTTCAGAAGTACTTCATTGGCTGTAAAACACTTTCAGATGTCCTGAGGATGTGAAAGGTGCTATATAAATACAAGTCCTTCCTTAACTAAAAGCTTTTTCGAGAATTTACTCCTACTGTGGTGTATGTGCCATTAAGAGCAATTATGGTGTATGTGCCTTTAAGAGCCCCAGGTGTGCGTAATGCCGGTAATTGCCACTTGGGCTATATAAGCCTGTGTATTGTGTATATCCTTTAGAAACCCCCCCCCCAGACTTGCTTAGTAAATACCTATGAACCAACTCCTGTCTTCAGTGTCTTTATCTACACACGGACACTACAGTGGCGACGAAGTGGAAACGGACTTACCTGCAATTCGGCAGCACCTCAAGGACATCGATTCCTCCAGCGTCCAGAAGACTCAAGGAAGTGAGAGAAACTGTGGTTTCACCAGCTGGCCAAGCTGGTGACAGGTACTGCGCTAATCCTTCCTGGGCATCAGGCTGGAGCTCCAGCGGCGGGCTCTGCAGCTGAGACAGGCAGCAAAATTGGAGGCAAGCAATAACGGACTGGGAGGGTGCACTCGAGAGACGGCCGGCGCGGCAAGCAGGTCAGCGTTTAGACCTCCGTCGGGAACGAGTCTCCAACAGTGAATAAACGGAAACCACAGTAAAACAGCGTTGTTATCGGTAGCAGCAGCAGGAAAGCGCGGGAAGCGCCATATCGTTGCTACAGAGAAAAAAAAAGCGCGGGAGGCGCCATATCTTTTCTGAAATGCCTAAATCTGGTAATATTGAGGCTTTTGATGGCGAAATAGAAGATTGGACCACATACGTGGAAAGAGTAGAGGTTTATTGCACTGCAAATGGAATAACAGATGAAAAAAAAGCTTCAGTACTTCTGAACTTAATGGGCGCGAAGACATACGGGCTGTTACAAAATTTAATCACTTCAGCCAAACCAAAGGACAAGACTTTTAAAGAAATTGTTGATACCCTGCAGGAGCATTTAAACCCAACACTGCTGCTGATAGCGGAACGATTCAAGTTCTTCAAGAGAAATCAACACAAGAATGAAAGTAACGCTGATTACCTAAACGAATTAAGAAAGCTATCAAAGTACTGCCAATTCGGAGCAGGACTATCGGATTATCTTCAAGACAAATTTGTTTGCGGTCTCTTAAGTGAAGGAACACAAAAAAGACTGCTTTCTGAAAAAGATTTAACATTGGACAAAGCTTTCAGTATGGCTGTATCATACGAAGCAGCAGCAAAAGGAGCTGCAGAGATACAACAAGAGACACAAGACTTCGGCACCCATAAAATGACACAGGAGTTCGGAAGATGTTATCGCTGCGGCAGATCCACCCATAACCAGAGGGACTGCTGGTTCAAGGTCAAAGCATGCAGGCAATGTGGTAAGATTGGACACATTGCACGGGTATGCCAATCTGGACAAAATAAATCCACTGACAGAAAACAAAAAATCAATAAAGAAAAGTACAGGAAGGTACAAATGATGACGGAGAATAGCTCCGAAGACCAGAATAGCGATAGCGACTCCGGAAACAAGAGACTAAGCTGTCTCAAATTACATAATGTACTTGCCAAAGAGGATTACCAAACCATTTCGGTTACCCTCACAATAGCAGGGTCCCCAGTTAAAATGGAGCTAGATACAGGATCAGCTCTAACCGTAATAAATCGACGAGATTACGAGAGGCTATTTTCGCTTATACCTCTAAAAGACACATCCATTATCTTAAAAACATATACGGGGCAGAAAGTCTACCCCAAAGGAAAAATAAGGGTACCTGTGGAATACAACGGCAAAGAAATACAAAAGTTGTATTGAAACATTCTACAAGATGGTGGTCCACCGTTGTTGGGACGTGAATGGATAAGGAAGATACGTTTAGACTGGCACTCCATTCAGGCACTGACGGTGACCAGTAAGGAAAAAAACAATGATGACATCATACCTGAACGATTAAAAGACATCTTGGCCAACGCCAAAGAAGTGTTTCAAGAGAAACTAGGAACCTTGAAAGGCATCACCGCCTCAATAAAAGTGGAAGATACAGCAATTCCAAAATTTTTTAAGGCAAGACCGGTGCCATACGCAATACGTCCGGCAGTCGAGGCAGAGCTGAAGAATTTGGAAAAGGCAGGCGTATTATCCAAAATAGATTGGAGCGAATGGGCAACACCCATCGTTCCAGTCATGAAAAAAACATTGAAAAATAACTCTGAGGAACAGAAAAAAATTCGCATCTGTGGGGACTTTAAGGTGACTGTAAACCCGGTCCTTCACACGTTACAGTATCCTCTTCCGAGGATAGAAGATATTTTTGCCTCACTATCCGGAGGGAAACGTTTCACAAAAATTGACTTGGCACAAGCATATCTACAGATGGAGGTTGAGGAGACCTCTAAAAAGTATCTCACAATAAACACACACAAAGGCCTGTACCAGTACAATCGACTGGTTTTTGGAATAGCATCAGCTCCAGCTATCTGGCAAAGAGCTATGGAGCAAGTCCTGCAAGGGATTCCGGGGACTCAATGCTACCTAGACGACATCCTTATAACAGGAGAAAACGACAATGAGCACCTTGCCAATTTGGAGCAGGTGCTCACTAGGCTGAAAGAACGGGGCCTACGAGCAAATCGCCCCATGTGCAAATTTTTCCAAAATCAGATATCATATTGTGGCCACATAATTAATAAGGAAGGGTTGCATAAGTCACCTGAAAAAATTGAAGCAGTTATAAAAGCCCCAGCACCTGAAAATGTTTCACAATTAAGGTCATTCCTGGGATTAAAAATTACTGTCATAAATTTTTACCGAACTTATCAACTATTCTACACCCACTTAATGATCTTCTACAGACAGGAGTGATTTGGAAATGGAACGAAGACTGTAAACGTGCCTTCCATAAATGTAAAGACTTAATCACATCCGAGAAAATTTTGGCTCATTACAACCCGTCACTACCAATCAGACTGGCGTGCGATGCATCCCCTTACGGCATAGGAATGGCATTGTCCCATAGATTCCCCGATGGCTCGGAACGGCCGATAGCTTTTGCGTCACGCTCATTGAACTCAGCTGAGCGTAACTATGCCCAGATAGACAGGGAAGCACTCAGCCTGGTATGGGGAGTGAAGAAATTCAACCATTACCTACACGGACAAAAATTTACCTTGCTGACTGACCATCAACCCCTCATCTCCATATTCAACCCTAAAAAAGGCGTCCCCATTATGACGGCACAAAGACTACAGAGGTGGTCCCTTTTTCTAGGGGCACACCAATACAACATTGAATACAAAGGGTCAAAACAGCATGGGAATGCTGACGGTTTATCATGCCTACCGTTGCCAACGATAGAAGAGGCACCTACAGTAGACCCAGTAGAGATATTCCACTCTACCATAGTGGAATGTCTACCGGTGACAAATTCTGCCATTGAAAGGGAGACAAGAAATGACCCTACTCTCTCATGGGTCTACGATTTAACAGTGAAGGGATGGCCAGCACATGGCGAACCACTGTTGCCAGCATTCTCGCAAAGAAGAGAACAGCTGTCAGTGTGCCGAGGAACCTTGATGTGTGGATCCAGAGTGGTGATTCCACCCAAACTCCAGGATAAAGTACTAAAGGAGCTTCACGAGGGGCATCTGGGTGGAGTGAAAATGAAGAACCTAGCTAGGGCGTTTGTATGGTGGCCAGGTATCGATGGAGACATCGAAGACATGACCAAGAGCTGCCTAGGATGCCAGAAGGTCCAAAATGCTCCGCCACAGGCCCCTCTACATCCATGGGAGTGGCCTTCATCTCCCTGGCAAAGGGTGCACATCGACTTTGCTGGTCCATTTATGGACTCAATGTTCTTAATCGCAGTTGATGCACACTCCAAGTGGCCAGAGGTAATAAAGATGTCCTCCACCACCACGGAAAAAACCATCACAGTATTAAGGACCATATTTGCCAGGAATGGGCTGCCGGAGCAGATATGTTCTGATAATGGACCGCAATTTGTGTCCGAAGAATTCAGAAAGTTCTTAAAGAACAATGGGGTAAAGCACTACACGTCCGCCCCATACCATCCCGCCACCAATGGATTGGCTGAAAGGTTTGTCCAGACCTTCAAGAAGGCCATCAAGGCCATGGGTAATGAAGACATAAAACTTCAGCACAAGGTGGATAACTTCTTATTTGCATATAGGAATGCAACGCATATGGTTACAAACCAAACTCCCGCCATGATGTTCTACAATAGAAACCTAAGATGCCGGCTGGATTTGGTCAAGCCCAGCATCCGAAGGGACGTGGAGAACCGGCAGTTTCAGGGCATGAATGAAAGGCCAACTAGGGCCTTCCAGATAGGCCAACCGGTTTTGGCCCGGGACTACCGTACCGAGAAATGGCAGTCTGGAACTATCTGCACACGATTAGGACCACTGATGTATACCGTGTACATCGGAGAAAGCATAATAAGGCGCCATGCTGACCAAATCATCAAGTCATCCAAAAAGGGACAACCTACACCACCACTCTATACATCTAACGATGAAGTAGAGATACCCATATCTACCTCCGATCCGGTGATACTGGAGCCCGATGAACCCGACACTGGCCTTCAAGCCGAATCAGCCTTGCCAGAAGAACCTACTACACCACCAGAAACTACTACACCCCCGAGGCGTTATCCGGACCGAGTCAGGAAGCCTCCTGAGAGACTAACTTATAATTAATTAATACAGCAATGTATATTATTTTGCATATAACATGTAATTAATAATTACTTAAAATATGATGTACTAGTTAGCTAGAAGGGGAGGAATTGTGGTGTATGTGCCTTTAAGAGCAATTATGGTGTATGTGCCTTTAAGAGCCCCAGGTGTGCGTAATGCCGGTAATTGCCACTTGGGCTATATAAGCCTGTGTATTGTGTATATCCTTTAGAAACCCCCCCCCAGACTTGCTTAGTAAATACCTATGAACCAACTCCTGTCTTCAGTGTCTTTATCTACACACGGACACTACACCTACTGTTTTACTCACAATTTGCTGTTTTCAATTTGTGAGCTACACTGTGGACTAAATCTCCTGCACAGTGGGTCAGAGAATAAAAAGGGAGAAGTGACTTGACTTGACTTTATGCCACATCTGATATGATGGGCAGCCGTTCTCTGCTCTTGCTGGTCCACCTTTGCAAATCCAGTTGCGGTGGAGCACTGAATATTGCTTCTATCATAACTAAAAACCTAATAAGTCAAAAGAGTATTTCAATCTACTTCGCTTTTAATGCAGATCCTAGTTTTCTCACTGCAACCTTTCCCTTTATACCTGTTCCATCTGGGTGAGACGTGGAATCTGTATGGGTAGAACTGAGAAATACCAAGGGGCAAAAAACATTAGTGGGAGTGGTATATAGACCTCCAAACAGTAAGGCAGAGGTTGGGGATGGCATTAAAAGGGAAATTAGAGAAGCATGCAATAAGGGCACAGCAGTCATCATGGGTGACTTTAATCTACATATAAATTGGGCTAACCAAATTAGTAACAATATTGTGGAGGAGGAATTCCTGGAGGGTTTACGGGATGGTTTCCTGGACCAATATGTCGAGGAACCAACCAGAGATCAGGCCATCTTAGACTGGGTATTATGCAACGAGAAAGGATTAATTAACAATCTTGTTGTACAAGGCCCCTTGGGTCGGAGCGATCATAATATGATAGAATTCTTCATTAAGATGGAGAATGAAGTTGTTGACTCAGAGACTAGGGTCCTGAATTTAAATAAAGGAAACTATGATGGTCTGAGGCGTGCGTTGGGTAGGATTGATTGGGGAATGTTACTCAAAGGGTTGATGGTGGATAGGCAATGGCAAACATTCAAAGACCACATGGGTGAACTACAGAATTTCTTCATCCCAGTTTGGCATAAAAATAAAACAAAAAAGGTGACTCAACCGTGGCTAACAAGGGAAATTAGGGATAGCATAAGATCCAAGGAGAGGACATATAAATTGGCCAGAAAAAGCAGTAAACCTGAGGATTGGGAGCAGTTTAGGATTCAACAAAGGAGGACAAAGGAGTTGATTAAGAAAGGGAAAATAGAATATGAGAGTAAGCTTGCAGGGAACATAAAAACTGACTGTAAAAGCTTTTATAGATATGCGAAGAGAAAAAGATTGGTGAAGTCAAGCATAGGTCCCTTGCAGTCAGAATCAGGGGAATTTATAATGGGGAACAAAGAAATGGCTGCCAATTAAATATATATTTTGGTTCTGTCTTCACAAAGGAGGACACAAATAACCTCCCAGAGATGTGGGGGAACATTGGGTCTGATGAAAGGGTGGAACTGAAAGAAATCAATATTTGTAGGGAAATGGTATTAAGGAAATTGATGGTATTGAAGGCTGATAAATCCCCAGGCCTGATAATCTACATCCTAGAGTACTTAAGGAAGTGGCCCTAGAAATAATAGATGCATTGCTGATCATCTTCCAACATTCAATGGAATCTGGAACAGTACCCATGGATTGGAGGGTAGCTAATGTTACCCCACTATTCAAAAAAAGTGGTAGAGAGAAAATGGGGAATTACAGACCGGTAAGCCTGACATCGGTAGTGGGGAAAATGCTAGAGTCCATTATAAAAGATGTAATAGCAGAGCACTTGGAAAACAGTAACAGGATCGGACAAAGTCAACATGGATTTACAAAGGGTAAACCGTGCTTGACTAATCTACTGGAATTTTTTGAGGATGTAACTGGTAAAATAGATAAGGGAGAACCAGTGGATATGGTGTATTTGGACTTTCAGAAGGCTTTCGATAAGGTCCCGCATAAGAGATTAGCGTGTAAAGTTAAGGCACATGGGATTGGGGGCAAGGTACTGACTTGGATAGAGAACTGGTTGGCAGACAGAAAGCAAAGAGTTGGAATAAACGGGTCTTTTTTCCGAGTGGCAGGCAGTGACTAGTGGGGTACCGCAGGGATTGGTCCTTGACCCCAGCTATTCACAATATATATTAATGATCTAGACAAGGGAACTAGATGTAATATCTCCAAATTTGCAGACGACACAAAGCTGGGTGGGCGTGTGTGCTGTGAGGAGGATGCCGAGAAAGTCCAGGATGATTTGGACAGGTTGGGTGATTGGGCAGAAGCATGGCAGATGCAATATAACGTGGATAAATGTGAGGTTATCCATTTTGGTGGCAAAAACAGGAAGGCAGATTATTATCTGAATGGCAATAGATTGGGAGAAGGGGAAGTGCAACGAGACCTGGGTGTCCTTGTGCACCGGTCGCTGAAGGTAAGCATGCAGTTGCAGCAGGCGGTTAAGAAGGCAAATGGTATGTTGGCCTTCGTAGCGAGAGGGTTTGAGTACAGGAACAAGGATGTCTTGCTGCAGTTGTACAGGGCCTTGGTGAGACCACATCTTGAGTATTGTGTGTAGTTTTGGTTGACTTATCTGAGGAAGGATGTTCTTGCCATGGAAGGAGTTCAGCGAAGATTCACCAGGCTGATACCTGGGATGGCAGGAATGATGTATGAGGAGAGATTGGATCGATTGGGCTTGTACTCACTGGAGTTTAGAAGAATGAGAGGGGATCTCATTGAAACTTATAAAATTCTAACAGGACTAGACAGACTAGATGCAGGATGGATGTTCCCGATGGTCGGGGAGTCCAGAACCAGGGGTCACAGTCTAAGGATAAGGGGTAGGCCATTTAGGACAGAAATGAGGAGGAATTTCTTCACCCAGAAAGTGGTGAACCTGTGGAATTCTCTACCACAGAAGGCAGTAGAGGCCAATTCATTAAATATATTCAAGAAGGAGTTGGATATATTTCTCAAGGCTAAAGGGATCAAGGGGTATGGGGAGAAAGCAGGGACCGGGTACTGAATTTGGATGATCAGCCATGATCGCATTGAATGGCGGAGCAGGCTCGAGGGGCCGAATGGCCTACACCTGCTCCTATCTTCTATGTCTATGTTTCTATGTTTCTATGAACACATTACACTAAAGATGCAGTATTGCCATAGTATGGGGCGGGAAAGTCCCCCTCAACTATGCAATGTAGCCTGCTGATTACTGTGACATTCTTTGATTGTGTTCTGCCCACACTTTCTTCATGCTCTCCAGTATTATCCTCAGTATTGGGAAACATCAGCAACAGATGTACCATTCTCTTGACATTGCTGCCCCATATCACTGAATTGCCAACTTCGATATACATTATGCTAATGGCACTTTCAAGGCTTCCGTCATCAATCACATACATTTTCAGGCCCTCCATCTATAATTGTTATTCTATCACCTAGTCACACTGCTTCTGTGATGTTCAAATTACAAAAACAAAACCAAATACAGGAAATAAATATTATTTCATCACATAGCCAATTGTAATAAGTTATGTTTAATTGTATTTCACATCTCAATACACATATACTCTTCATAGCAGTCCATTTTGTACATTAAAATAATGTTTGTATTTTGAATTGTTATTTATAATACACATAGAAATATCACAAATTATTTGGATGTCTATTATGTAAAATTAAGAAATACATTTATAACAGACAGACAATTTTACTCAAATTTACTAAAATTCTATGAATAATCATAATGTTATTTTACAATCCCACTGCAAATGGTTCCCGCTTTTAAACATCCTTAGGGTATATTTTCTGATGAATAAACCTACTGCAATAGTTTTTGATTCTACAGATCTGTAGAAATAAAACAGTTCTGGTTCATATTTGCTCTCATAACTACTTTCACTGTCTCTACCATTAGTTTACAGTTGTTCACCATGCAGGCATCATTCATGACTGAAAGCATTCTTTCAAGAGATGCATTTGTATCGTGCAATACAAGCACAAACTCAGCATTTTTTTAAAGGATGTCAGTGGTTTTAAAGTTGCTGAAGCTCTCCATCCATTTCTCATGTACTGTCATCTTCTCATCACTTCTGGAGCTTTGCCTCAGCAATATACTGTTCAACAGATTATATTTGTTTAATAAACTATTTTCAAAGAACTGGTACTCCATGCTGGCTAGAATTGTAATAGAGTTGGAAAACATTTAAAGAAATACTCCAATATTCGCAACGAATATACATTCCATTGAGAAATAAAAAATCCATGGGAAAAGTGATCCAACCGTGGCTAACTAAAGAAGTTAAGGATAGTATTAGATTAAAAGAAGAGGCTTATAATGTTGCAAAGACTAGTAGTAAGCTTGATGATTGGGAGAGCTTTAGAAACCAGCAAAGGTTGACCAAAAAATTGATGGCCCAGAAATTCGGGTCGGAGGCTTCCCGCAGGAGCAAGCCTCCGACCTGTACTTACCTTGTGCGCCGGCCGTTGAGCTGTGGGCCCGCGTGGTATTCCGATCGTGGGCCTCCTCCAACTGCCGGCACACAGTGCTTGCGTATCCCAGGGGTGCAGTTAGTTCGAAGCATCCCCTGGGATCGCGTGGGCCATGGAGAGCCAATGGTAGCAGGGAATGCTTCATTCATAAATTTGACAGGAAGAGCTGTCAAACCTATAAATACTATAAGCCCTAAAACATAACTAAAACTTCAAATAAATTTTTTAAAAATCACATTTTTAAAATAACTATAAATTACATGAAATAACTATTTTAAACAATAATTTAAACTTTAGAAAAAATTAATTACATTTTCTAACGGGGCTAAAAATAAACTTATCTTTCTTTAAAGTATTTAAAAATAATAAACCTGTGGAAAAAAAGTTTTAATTTTAATTAATTCATCACTTACTTTGTTAAAAGCAGGCCTTGTGCCTGCTTTTTAAAAGTGTAACTGTTGGAGACTTACCCTCCCGGAGAACGCTGCAAAAAAAACGTACGTTCGATGCGCACGTGCTGCCTCTCCGGCGCACGTGTTCCACCTGTCAACCCCTTCTTTCAAGGGAACGGAAGTTCCGGTTTCCCGCGCATGCGCAGTGCATGCATGAAACCGGCACTTTCATTGGGCCTACGCGTGAGTACCCAGTGCGTACTCACGCATGGGGACCTGAATTTCTGGGCCTATAAAAAGGGAGAAAATGGAATATGAGAGTAAATTAGCAAGAAATATAAGAACAGATTGTAAGAGCTTCTACAAGTATGTAAAAAGGAAGAGAGTTGCAAAAGCAAGCATTGGTCCCTTAGAGGCTGAGGCATGAGAACTTTATTGGAGAATAAGGAAATAGCAGTGACCTTAAATAAATATTTTGTATCTGTCTTCACAGTAGAAGACACAAAATGTATACCAAAGATAGTGGGGGACCAAGGGGCTAATGAGAGTGGGGAATTTAAAGTAATTAATATCAGTAGAGAAAAAGTACTTGGAAAACTAATGGGACTAAAAGCCAACAAACCCCCTGGACCTGATGGACTACATCCTAGGATTCTAAAAGAGGTGGCTGCAGAGATAGTGGATGCATTGGTTGTAATCTTCCAAAATTTCCTAGATTCTGGAAAGGTCCCAATGGATTGGAAGGGAGCTAATGTAACCCCGTTGTTCAAGAAAGGAGAGGGAGAGAAAACAGGGAACTACAGACCAGTTTGCCTGACATTAGTCATTGGGAACATGCTGGAATCCATTATTAAGGAAGTGGTATCAGGGCACTTAGAAAATCATAACATGATTAAGCAGAGTCAACATGGTTTTATGAAAGGGAAATTGTGTTTAACAAGTTTATTAGAGTTTTTTGAGGATGTAACTAGCAGAGTAGATAAAGGGGAACCAGTGGATGTAGTATATTAGGATTTCCAAAAGTTATTCGATAAGGTGCCACATAAAAGGTTGTTGCACAAGATAAGGGCTCATGGGATTGGAGGTAATATATTAGCATGGATAGAGGATTGGTTAATGGACAGAAAGCAGGGAGTAGGGATAAACGGATCATTTTCAGATTGGCAGGCTGTAACTAGTGGGGTGCCGCAAGGATCAGTGTTTGGGCCTCAGCTATTTACAATCTATATTAATGACTTAGATGAAGGGCAGCACGGTGGCATAGTGGTTAGCACTGTTGCCTCACAGCGCCAGGGACCCGGGTTCGAATCCGGCCTCGGGTGACTGTCTGTGTGGAGTTTGCACATTCTCCCCGTGTTTGCGTGGGTTTCCTCCGGGTGCTCCGGTTTCCTCCCACAGTCCAAAGATGTGCGGGTTAGGTTGATTGGCTATGATAAATTGACCCTTAGTGTTAGGGGGATTAAATACGTGGGGTTATGGGGATAGGGTGGGATATGTGTTGGTGTAGGGGTTATGGAGATCGGGTGGGATATGTGTCGGTGCAGGCTCGATGGGCCGAAATGGCCTCTATCTGCACTGTGGGGTTTCTGTGATTTCTGTGATTTCTGTGAAGGGACTGAGTGTAATGTATCCAAGTTTGCTGATGATAGAAAGCTGTGAGGAGGACACAAAGAGCCTGCAAAGGGATATAGACAGATTAAGTGAGTGGGCAATAAGGTGGCAGATGGAGTATAATGTGGGGAAATCTGAGGTTATTCACTTTGGTAGGAAGAATTGAGAAACAGAATATTTTTTAAATGGTGAGAAACTATTAAATGTTGGTGTTCAGAAAGATTTAGGTGTCCTCGTACAGGAAACACAGAGGGCTGGATTTTATCAATGGAGGCGAGTAGGAGGCGGGACTCCCACTTTTGGGGTTGTAGTCCCACCTCCATCAAGTTGTGGCCAACCCCACTCGATTTTCCCTTGATTGACCTTGTTGAGCCCACCCAGCGGGCTCAGCAAGCCAATTAAGGGCCACCCGGCAACAGGTGATGTCACAGATTGACATTTCATCTGTCAAGAGCTTTTGACAGATGAAATATCAGCGTTCGACAGCTCTTTGAAGCTGTCAAACACTGACAATCTTTTGACAGCTCGTGGCCATTCTGCTTTCTGTGCCGGTGGGCTGAGGGACTCCCGAGACCTGAAGGAACGAAGCCTGCATTAGTAAGTAAAGGTAAGTAAAACTTATTTAAACACTTTACACACACCAAGCACACTTACCTCTGCACTCATGCACCCATCACTCACCTGAACACCGGACATCTCGAACCCTTCAAGTCCTTCAGCCCAACGGTCTGCCTCGCTAACTTGGCGTGGTTTGGAGCCGTCGGGCAGCCCACACTTCAGGGATAAAAATAGGGATTAGGCTAAAAACTGCCTGTTAACTGCCTGCCTGCCTGGGAAACGGGCATGGAGGCGGGTTGGGGCAGGATGGGTTCGTGTCCCCTGATTTCTCGATTTTAACACCCCACACGCCTCCATTCCCGCCTTCACGGCACTGAGAAATTCTAGCCCAGAGAGTTAGCATGTAGGTACAGCAAGCAATTAGGAAGGCAAATGGCATGTTGGCTTTTATTACTTGGGGGTTAGAGTACAAGAGTAAGGAAGTCTTGTTACAATTGTACAGGGCTTTGGTGAGACCACACCTGGAGTACTGTGCACAGTTTTGGTCTCCTTATCTAAGGAAGGATATACTTGCCTTAGAGGTGGTTCAACGAAGGTTCACTAGACTAATCTCTGGGATGGGATGGTTGTCCTATGAGTAAAGATTGAGTAGATTAGGCCTATACTGTTTGGAATTTAGAAGAATGAGAGGAGATCTCATCGAAACATATAAGATTCTGAGGGGGATTGACAGAATAGATGCTGAGAGATTGTTTCCCATGGCTGGAGAGCCCAGAATTAGGGGGCATAGTCTCAGGATAAGGGGTGGGCCTTTTAAGACTGAGATGAGGAGAAACTTCTTCACACAGAGGGTTTGAATCTTTGGAATCCTTTGCCCCAAGGGGCTGTGGATGCTCAGTCATTGAGTATATTCAAGGTTGAGATAGATAGATTTTTGGACTCTAGGGGAATCAAGGGATATGGGGATAGGACAGGAAAGTGGTGTTGAGGTCGTAGATCAGCCATGATCTTATTGAATGGCAGCGCTAGGTCAAGGGGCTATATGACCTACTCCTGTTCCTAATTCTTATGTTCTTATGTAATAACTCCACAGATGTCTCCATCTGTGGCCATGCTATATTTTTTATCAGCAAAATCCATGAAGACTTAGTGAAGTCTTCATATCTCCATCCGCAGGCAGCAAAATACTCCAATGCCACACACTAACAACTTCATGTGATAATGTCACTGGTGAAGATACCAAATGTATTGCCATATTGGTAGTATTTAACCTCCAAATTAGTTGATGGCTACTGTAAGAAGTTATAGTATAGGGGTTCAACAATTTCAGATCATAACCTCGGCCCCTATCACATTTTAACTTAAAAAAATTTTTCCACCCCTTTGTTTTGGGTTTTCCTTCCCCCTGCCTTCCTTTTTTTTTTACATGGCAGCTGTCTCTCATTCTGCCAGTACATTTCACACCTAATCTGAGCCGTCTTTTGTCTCTTTACTAGCCCTATCACCATCTCGTCTCATTTTGAATACCTCTTAATGTCTATTCACTTCTTTTGTTCCCTCCCCAGCCCTGCCTTTCGATCTATTTCATTTCCTTTCCAGTTTTGAAAAAGGGTTAAACCCGAAACGTCGATTCTAATTTCTCTCCACGGATGTTGCCTGGCCTGCTGAGTTTTTCCAGCATTTTCTGTTGTTATTTCAGATTTCCAGCATCTGCAGTATTTTGCTATCGTAATAGTATAGAGGGTAATGGGCCGGATTTTCCGATCGGAGGCTTCCTGCGTGTGGATACCTCCAATCGGGAAAAATCTATGCACTTACCTGCTGGCTCCGTAGGTCCGGAGACTTCCGATCCTGGGCCTCTCCTGGTCCGCGCGGGTAGAGGCCCAGGTATCCCAGGGGTGCATGTGGTTTGGGCCATGGAGAACCAATCAAAGAAGGGAATACCCCTGCACACTTTTGACAGGTCTCTATGCATAGATCTGTCAAAAGTATGAATGAAGATCACTTAAAAAACACAATTAAAAATTAAATAAATTTGAAAAATAATCATGTATTTAAAATTAGTTAACATTACATTAAATTAAATATTTTAAACAAAAATTTAGTTTTTGAAAAACATAATTAAGTTTTCTACAGGGCTAAAAATAAACTTATCTTTTTTAAAAGTATTTTTAAATTATAAATGAGTGAAAAAAATTTTTTTTTTTACTCTTATGCTGGTAAAAGCAGGCCTAACGCCTGCTTTTATCAGGCGTAAGATTTTTAAAGGTTTTCAGCGGGAGGAGGTTGTGCAGAAAGTGGAACTCTCCCCCCACGGAGGCCCTTTTCCCAGGCAGGCAGATGATTTGTCAAGAGGATTCTTGACAGATCGGAAGTGCCGGGTTTCAGCGCATGCACTTCGCATGCCTAAAACCAGCACTTGCGAGGCCCCTATGCGTGCATACACACCTTGTACACACCCGTGGGGGTCGGAATATCTGGCCCAATGTATCATGCTGGTGCAAAATTGGCTTAAAAACAGGATACTGAGGGTAGCGATAAATGGGAACATTTCAAGTTGGAAAGAAGTCACAAGCAAGGTACCCCAGGGGCATTCAGCAGATCCCTTCTAAGGGTAGATTTTCCTGGGCTTAATGCCTTGAAAAGTGGGTGCTATGCACAGGGAAATTGAGCAACACTCCTTTGTCCCCGTTCTTCACCTGAATAACCCTGTCCTCAAATTCCTGCCTGGCTTTTTAGGTGACGGCACCTGAAGAGGACGCAGCAGTGTAATTTACATGCAAATGAATCAGTTGCTTCTGTACAGATTTCCTGTACTAACACCGGCAGACTGTCCCCAGAAAAAACCTGACGCTACTGCTTCCTGAGCAATCTGTCTTAAAGCAACAGGCTGATATTGTCAAGAAAGCTCTTCATCCTTGGCTTTTGGCATTCAAAATGGTGTTGCTGCTTTAGTATTTTTTTGAAGAATGCTGTTAGTCTCTTTCTGTTACTGGTGGAGGCCATGTTCAGTACTGTAGAAACCCCTCCGTGAGATTTCGTAATTGGAGGCAGATGAAAAGCTACAACCAAAGGCCCCATTGACAGCTGCTAAAGCCATTTGTTTGGCCCTCTTCAGAGCCTTCACCACCTGATTCCCTACCAAAGGGCAGGAATCATCCTTCCTCCTAATCATACAATTGCTCTATCCCTCATTGAGTAAAAAGAGACGCTTCACAGTCAAACCTTCCTCTTGCTTGTTTTCCCTGTTCATCTGCATTGAAAAGGCACAAATACAACAATAACAAACTGTGAGGCTGCACACCAGAACTACTGATATATATATTCCCAGTGCACAAAAATTTACCCCACGGTTTTCATCTCATCACTTCCTTGACCAGTATCTTCTTTATCACCAGGTCTCGGTTCCTATTTTATATGTAGACTGAAAAACAACAACACTGCTAATAGGTTTGTGTGGAAGATATTGCCAGCTGGGACGCATCAATTGCTTTCTCTTTAAAAATGTGGTAATTGTATACATTTTCTATGTGTCTATTCAGAAAAACTCTCGAATAAAATTTAAAGCAAACACATTGGTCTAAGCATCAACATTTGTAAAACCATCACTATTGCTTGATGATGCAGCATGGCTTATTTATATTTGCAATTGTCAGGTATATGAAAAATAGTATTAAACATTTTACTTCAGCTGTATGGGTGATTAAACCTGGTTCAAGTTTGATTTACAGTTCTGGCAGACAATTGGTTTTGAAATATCATAATATCCAATGTTACTTAAATTCATTGGCTCCTTCCCACTCCTCCAATAATAGATGTAATTGGAGATTATAATTTCTGAGCAGTAATCATTTATATTTGAATATATTGGAGTGTATAGAGCAGTGTTATCATCATTCCAACTACACTTATTTATTCTGCCTGAATGCAAGTGGGTGAGAAAATTACTAACATTATGAATATCTGAGCCTAGCTGCTTTCCTGAATATAGAGATCATAAGGTCATCGCCAACTTCAAGTTGTCACAAGGGAGCCTCTGTTTTGAAGGTTAAAAACCTTCACCTTTAATTTAATTTCACCAGTGTGCTCAATTCCACTGTAACTTCTACAGGTAAAGATGCCTTGTTCCTGCACTGAACACTGGTAGTTGGCTATATTGGCACCAAAAGACAAATCTCAATGCATCAATCCTTGAAGAGATTCTCGAGGACTGTGAGAAATCACACTTCTGAGAAGAAAAATGGCTTTGAGGCATTGCAAAAGTGTAAGCTTCATTTCACAGCAGGCATCAGTAACAGCCAGCAAGTGTTACTGTGCCCAGCAGTATTCAGTTTGTACAAGGTCACAGAATTTTTTGGCTTTTCTGCTATATACACTGTATGAGACGATACTGCTTATGATTAATTACACATTTATATCAGACAGTCAGCTGCAGTCTTAACAGAATTGTACATAATATATGTAAACTTCAGCTAATATGAATCATCTCTAGCCTCTGTTGTTTAACTTGTAGTATACACTGGGCCGCATATTCCGATGCCTACAGGTATGTACGAGCAGTGTACACATCCGCAGGGACATCGGAAATGCTGGTTTTAGGCATGCGAAGAGCATGCGCTGAAAACCGGTATTTCTGATCTGTCAAGAATGCTCTTGACAGATCGGACGCCTGCCCTGGAGAAGGGCCTCTGCGGGCGGATAGTTCCACTTTCTGGAGAACCTCCGCCTGCAGAAAACCCTTAGAAATCTTACGCCTGATAAAAGCAGGCGTAAGGCCTGCTTTTACCAGCATAAGAGTTGAAAAAAGTTTTCAAAAATAAATTTTTTTTCACTCATTTCTAATTTAAAAATACTTTTAAAAAAGGTAAGTTTATTTTTAGCCCTGTAAAAAACTTTAATTATTTTTTTCAAAATATTAAATTTTTGTTTAAAATATTTAATTTATTGTAATTTCAACTCATTTTAAAAATGTGATTAAAAAAAAATTGTTTAATATTTTACTGTGTTTTTGGGGTGATCTCCATTCATATATTTGACAGGTCTATCTGTCAAGTGTATGAAGAGCGATTCCCTTCTCCTATTGGCTCCCCATGGCCCACGTGATCCCAGGAACGCTTGCGAACTGCATGCGCCTCTGGGATACGTGGGCCCTGCGCATTTCGAGTTTGGAGAGGCCCAGGACTGGAAGTATATTCACCTCGGGAGCCCTCAGGTAAGTTCGTAGATTTTTTCCAGATCGGAGGCCTCTGCATGCAGGAAGCCTCCGATCGGAAAATACGGGCCACTGTTTTTGCCCCTAGTGGAATGTGTCTCCAAACATTGTGCTTGTGTTGTTGATCAGATCGTACTTAAGCATATCAATTGTTATATGGTTTGTCAAACAATCTAAGGTTTCACACTTTAGAGATGAGAATTGTTTTGACTCCTTTCACTGGTTGGAAATGTTGTGCTCTGAATGCTATGTTCAATGCTCTTACCATCTAGGCTTCCTGGAGAGGAAGAAAGAGGAGAGGAGAAAAAACAAAATGTACAATTTTAAAGGGGTTGTAGGTTCAGAGAGACCTGGGGGTTCACATACACAAATCTTGGAAGGTAACAGGACAACTTGATGAAGCTGTTAAAAAAGCATATGGGATCCTTGGATTTATAATTAGAGGCATAGGGGTCGATTTTCATTGACCCGTGGAGTCGGGATTGCAGGTTAAAATCCTGAAATCGGGGGTCCCGACACCATCCCACCCCCAACCCGCCTCCATGTAAGTTTCAAAGGAGGCGGGTTCCCACCCCGCACTGGGACCAGCCTACCCGAGGCGGGAAGGGATTAGTGCCAATTAACTGCCTGTTAACAGGTAGTTAACAGGCAGTTTTTAGCCTAATCCCTATTTTGAAGGTTGAAACGTGGGATTCCCAACGTCTCCAAACTACTCCAAGTTAGAGGAGTCGGGCTGTCGGGTTGAAGGACTTGGAGGGGTCAAGATGTCGGTGTTCAGGTGAGTGATGGGTGCATGAGTGCAAAGGTAAGTGTGTTTGGTGTGTCTAAAGTGTGTAAAGAAGTTTAAATTACCTGTACTTACCTTTTCAGCCTTCCTTCCTCTAGGTTTCGGGAGTCCATCATCTAACCGGCACAGAAAGCAGAATGGCTGTGATCTGTCAAAAGTGACAGCCTGCAGCTTTCTGTGCCGGTGAGATTTCTAACTGAGTCTGTGTAGAAGGACTCAGGTTAGAAGTAAGACTGTCAGTGTTTGACAGCTTCAAACAGCTGTGAAACACTGATATTTCAGCTGTCAAAACATCTTGACAGATGACATTTCAGTCTGTGACGTCACCTGTTGTCGGGTGGCCCTTAATTGGCCTGCTGAGCGCGCTGGGCGGGCTCAACAAGGTCAATCAAGTTAAAATCACGTGGATTGGCCGCATCTCGATGGAGGCGGGACAATAACCCCGAAAGTTGTCGTCCCGCCTCCTTCCTGACTTCTGAATGAAAATCACCCCCATAGAGTACAAAAGTAAGGAAGTCATGCTCAACATTTATAAATCACTGGTTAGACGTCAGCTGGAGTATTGTGTCCAGTTCTGGGCACCATACTTTAAGGAAGGATACCAAGGCCTTGGAGAGAGTGCAGAGGAGATTTACCAGAATTATACCAGGGATGGAATCTTCAGTTATGCGGAGAGACGAGAGAAGCTGGGACTGTTCTCCTAAGAGCAAAGAAGGGTAAAGGAAGATTCAATTGAGGTGTTCAAAATCATGAAGGGTTTTGACAGAGTAAATAAGGAGAAAGCGATTGAAGGCCGATAAATCCCCAGGGCCTGATAATCTACATCCTAGGGTACTTAAGGAAGTGGCCCTAGAAATAGTAGATGCATTGCTGATCATCTTCCAACATTCGATGGATTGGAGGGTAGCTAATGTTACCCCACTATTCAAAAAAGGTGGTAGAGAGAAAACGGGGAATTACAGACTGGTAAGCCTGACATCGGTAGTGGGAAAAATGCTAGAGTCCATTATAAAAGATGTAATAGCAGAGCACTTGGAAAACAGTGACAGGATCAGACAAAGTCAACATGGATTTACAAAAGGTAAATCGTGCTTGACTAATCTACTGGAATTTTTTGAGGATGTAACTGGTAAAATAGATAAGGGAGGACCAGTGGATGTGGTGTATTTGGACTTTCAAAAGGCTTTCGATAAGGTCCCGCATAAGAGATTAGCGTGTATAGTTAAGACACATGGGATTGGGGGCAAGGTATTGACTTGGATAGAGAACTGGTTGGCAGACAGAAAGCAAAGAGTTGGAATAAACGGGTCTTTTTCCGAGTGGCAGGCAATGATTAGTGGGGTGCCGCAAGGAGTGGTCCTTGGACCCCAGCTATTCACAATATATATTAATGATCTAGACAAGGGAACTAGATGTAATATCTCCAAGTTTGCAGACGACACAAAGCTGGGTGGGCGTGTGTGCTGTGAGGAGGATGCCGAGAAACTCCAGGATGATTTGGACAGGTTGGGTGATTGGGAAGAAGCATGGCAGATGCAATATAACGTGGATAAATGCGAGGTTATCCACTTTGGTGTCAAAAACAGGAAGGCAGATTATTATCTGAATGGCAATAAATTGGGAGAAGGGGAATTGCAATGAGATCTGAGTGTCCTTGTGCACCAGTCACTGAAGGTAAGCATGCATGTGCAGCAGGCGGTTAAGAAGGCAAATGGTATGTTGGCCTTCGTAGCGAGAGGGTTTGAGTACAGGAACAAGGATGTCTTGCTGCAGTTGTACAGGGCCTTGGTGAGACCACACCTTGAGTATTGTGTGCAGTTTTGGTCGCCTTATCTGAGGAAGGATGTTCTTGCCATGGAGGGAGTTCAGCGAAGATTCACCAGGCTGATACCTGGGATGGCAGGAATGACACATGAGGAGAGATTGGGTTGATTGGGCTTATACTCGCTGGAGTTTAGAAGAATGAGAGGGGATCTCATTGAAACGTATAAAATTCTGACAGGACTGGACAGACTAGATGCAGGAAGAATGTTCCTGATGGTCGGGGAGTCCAGAACCAGGGGTCACAGTCTAAGGATAAGGAGTAAGCCATTTAGGACAGAAATGAGGAGGAATTTCTTCACCCAGAGAGTGGTGAACCTGTGGAATTCTCTACCACAGAAGGCAGTAGAGGCCAATTCATTAAATATATTCAAGAAGGAGTTGGATATATTTCTTAAGGCTCAAGGGATCAAGGGATATGGGGAGAAAGCAGGGACAGGGTACTGAATTTGTATGATCAGCCATGATCGCATTGAATGGCGGAGCAGGCTCGAGGGGCTGAATGGCCTACTCCTGCTCCTATCTTCTATGTTTCTATGTAAACTGTTTCCACTGGCAAGAAGGTTGGTAACTAACGGACACAGATTTAAGAAAATTGGCAAAAGAACCAGAGGGGAGATGAGGAGAATTTGTTTACACGCAGCAGATTGTTATAATCTGGAATGCACTGCCTAAAAGGATGGTAGAAATAGATACAGTAGTAACTTTCAAAAGGAAATTGGATATCTAATTAAAAAGGAAGAAATTGCAGGGCTATGTTGTTAGAGCAGGGAGTGGGATCAGTTAGATAGCTCTTTCAAAGTTCCGGTACAGGCACGATGGGCCAAATGGCCTCCTTCTCTACTGTATGATTTGATAATTCTCCGATTCTATGATCCAGAATAATTGACACAATTGTGTTCCTTTGTAAATCAATGTACACCTGATCTATTGCAAAGGGTACTTGGTTAGTAGCAATATTATCTCTTATTTTAATGCATACTGGAACTAAACTTTTAATCATACAAGCTTGGAAATTGTAATAGGTGTAAAGCATTACACCAGCAGAAACTGAGGGGGCAATTTTGTGGTGGCTCAGCGGGCGCAATCAGTAGTGAGCTGGGTGGGAAAATATGTTTTTTTGACAGTGGGTCGGGCCACGTGCCTTTCCCAAATGTCGGGTCTGTCATCACTGAGCAGACCCGGCAGGTAGCGGTGGGGGAGGCAATTCAGGTCATTATGACTTTGTTAACAAAGGATTAAGAACTATTTTCAGCTCATCTTCAGAGTTTACCAGGTTACCCACGGGGTTTACGCTGCTCGGGGATCACGTCAGGTAAGCAGGTCATGAGTTGAATGGCCATAGAATTATCTCATTACTTGACAGCTGCAAATGTGCTATAAAAGCTCCCATCTCACAGCTGTTCACTTTCCAAGCTGTTGCTTACTACATTTGGAAGACAGATTGAGCTTTATGTAGATTGCTAGAGTTTGGAGCAAACTCTCTATTAAGTGTCACCTCATTGGAACAACCTCGCTCACCATTGTCATCTCAAGTTCACCTGCCATCTATTACATCAGAATGGATACAGTTTATACTGTCTCACCTTGGTCCTCAGAATCGCACCACGATCAGCCCCAACACCAGCAGCACCAACAACAACACCAACCTTCTCCGCAATCAACTGATGCTGCACGGGAAACAAGGCTTCAGCACCCGACCACATTGCTGCCCGGGAGGCCAGGGGTGGCCTCACCATGGCCAGGTTTACTTCACTTGACACTGTACACCCTGGCTGCCACATGATGCGCCAGGTTGGCACCACCCCACACTAACACCATAAAGCATCCCTACAATGCCCAAGCCATTCCTTTCACACTCATCACCATTGCGGGGGATACCATTATGTCTCACCATTCACTGCAACTCACTAAGCCACTTCCAAATGCTCAAACAAATCTGTCGAAGAACACAAAGTGTTGAAAATAAAGATTTCAATGTTTGACACCACATTAACAGAAACATCACATGAACATTGGCTAAAACACACAAGTGTCTACCCTTGTGTGTTGTCAGTTGGTATGATTGCACTGGGATGAGGGCGAGTGTGAGGGGTGGCTAGTGAGATGGAGAAGTGATAATGTAGATAGAGAGGGATGGGTGGAGGTGCAAGGTAAGTTGGTGTGAGTAAGGATGTGCAGGAGTAGGGTAGGGAAGGCAGAGCGATGGGGATGTGATGAATAACACAGGAGGATGAGGTTGAGTGTGGCTTTGCTGTAACGCTTTGTGATCTACTGAGATCATTGAAAGGTTTGCGCCACTGCAGCCAGGTCCTTCTGACAACATCCCTGCTTGTGCCCTCCTGTGCAATGTGCAACCAGGCTGCATTGGTCTCCCGAGGAGGTCTCTTCTGCCCATTGGAAGGGAAGAGAACTTCCCTGTGTGCCTGGGTGCAGCCATGCACCTCTGTGCAGTGCTTGTCAGTGTTTGCAGCACCTCAATGCTGTAGAAAACTGACAGCACAATTGTCAAAATTAATTTGTGCATGGCCTCTTTAAGTCTCTTTAAGGAAACCGGCTGATGATGCGTCATCGAATGACGTCATCAGCCCCGCTTCCTTCACTTGGCTGGGAAACACGCTGGGCAGGCTCAAGCTTAATCAGGGGAAAATCATTTTGGACAGCGGGATGGAGCCAGCAGCAAGGCCGGGACCCGCCACTGATGTCACCTGCAACGGATCCGCTGAGGTGAGGAAAATCCAGCTGAGTGACAAACGGCAGCAATTTGAAGAGATGATAAATTTGTGTGATTATCCCCACCCGCTGAACACCTGGCATTAGATTTTTGCGGAATTGAGCTCGCTGTGCACTATAGGACTTGAACTATGTGTTAGGCTTGTTCGCTGTGTTAATTCAGTGATTATTGTTTGTTAAGGAAGAAGCCCACAAAATTCCGATCTCCATGTATCATGTGTAATGTGCTAATCTCACCCACATGCAATAGATAGAAACCAAGCAGCTTCCCTCATGTCAAAGAACCAGAAGGCAACTGTAGCAGTGTCAAGCAGTTTTTGCAGTCACAGTAGTGGGGATCACATTCAGTACTCCTGTAGCGTGATATAACGAAGGATGATGAGCAAAGTCAGCCAGCACCAGAAACGTTGGAAGAATTTCTCCTCCGCAAATCCTCCTGCAGCAGAGTATGTTGCAGTATTCAGGCAGTGGGATCAACTGTCGCCTCACCGCCTG
The DNA here is from genome assembly GCF_052327205.1 of Somniosus microcephalus. Taxonomy (NCBI): domain Eukaryota; kingdom Metazoa; phylum Chordata; class Chondrichthyes; order Squaliformes; family Somniosidae; genus Somniosus; species Somniosus microcephalus. The sequence goes on along the minus strand of NC_140987.1, from coordinate 194,661,058 downwards.
ACCAAGATTTCTCTCCCACCCCACCCCCATGGGCCATCGGGACCACTCTCGTTGCACCTTCTCCTCCTGCCACATACAAATGGCAGTGGGGTCACCAACAGATTTCCCTGCTTTACGCGACCTCCTGGGGCCACCGTGTGGGAGGTGGTGGCAAGTCTTATGAAGTGACGTTAAAGGACCAGAGATACTCCAATGGAGGGAGATGGTCTTGAAACAGCCTCCTCTCCCTTCAGTTAACCCCAAATACTTACCTGCTGAAGGTCTCAACCAAGGTCTTCAGTGCAAGCCTTTCTTCTGATCTTTGGGGCACTTCTGTGCCTTTTAACGTCCCTCACCACCTCTTCTGGTGCTGCAGTGAAAACCTACTGCTGCACTGCTGGAGTTTCCTTACTCATCCGGGCAGGCTTCCTGTTGATGGCAGGAATTCTGCTATGATCCTGCATAGCAATGAGCCTCAACTTAGGAAAAAAGGTTGGGGCCAGGATGGATATAGAGGGATGGGAGGATGTCCCATCCTGCCAGCACTTTGCCCCAAAGAGGGGAAATCCCCACATAATGCCCACATCCAACACTAGCCCATCCATTACAGGTGCCGGCTCAAGCAAAGCTACCTGGCAATGACCGAAAAGCATTGTCGCTCGAGGCTCAGCTTTATCCATTACAGAACTTCAAGAGACCAGCAGCCATCTCACACATAAGGATGGCACTGCCAGTGGCCATCAGGGTGATCAGGTCCTAAATCTTTATGCCTACAGCTCTTTTCAGGCTAACGCTAGGAACATTTAACAGTTAGCAGGTAATTTTCTGTCCCATGATGTCTAATGCTTTACTCAGAAGGACCAACACTTTCATTTGCTTTCCCACTGATCAGCAACAGCAGCATGGCAGGGTTGCTCAATTATACCAGATCACTCACTTTCCAAAAGTACAAAGGTGATTGATGACACCATGTGGCTATCTGGGACTCTAAACATAATGGGGCAGCCAGTATATGAACATAAAGAGGTTAAGCGTTCAGCTGGTCAGTGACTGCTAATGGTGCATCAATGCTTGCTTCCCATACAACAATGCCCATTCAGTCAACAGAATCATTATTGAGCAAATCATTGACACCATGAAGTAGCAATTCAGCTGTCTCAACAGATTAGAAGGTTTCTTACTGTATGCTCTCCCCTCCCCCCCCCCACCCAGGAATACCCTCTAGATGGTGCCACATAACAAAAGGGAGCAGAGCTAGAGAGGGCAGGATCCCAGGAATTTCAAGCTTTAATCCCATTTTAGGAGGCTACACTGAATATTACTGGGCTGGGCAGTCGAGAGATTAGGGGAAGATAAAGGCAGAGGGCTTCCCTCCATTCCCTGGCCTCAGTGCTACCTCTACCACTATCCCGGGTCGACCACCACCTTTCAAATGGCATTCCTGGACCACAGTAAAAGCTGAAGCAGACAGGAGGGAAATGGGACAGGGACTCAAGCACTTCCCTCATCCCCTACCAGCATTCCTGTGTGGTAGTTGGGGAAGGGGGTGGTCTCTTTCATGAGACCCACCTCTTGTTCCCTTGGTCCCATCCCAATTTCACTCCTGATCACTCGATTACCATTCCTGGCTCTCATGTTAGTCGACATTATTGATGGTTCCCTTTTATCTGAACTTTTTTGCTCTCTTTCAAAATCACTGACAGCACCCCACTCAAAAAATCTGTCCTCTCTGTCACTTCATCTTCCTTTTCTCTCTAAGGTCCTTGTTCATGTCACTGCCTCTGAGCTTCATGCCTATTGTTCCCTTAATTCCCTATTTTAAAACCCTCCAATCAGGTTTCAGCCCATCTTACAGCACCAAAATTACCCAAGCCAAAGTCATGAATGACATCCTCTTTGACTGAGGTGCATTATCACTCCTTTGACCTCTGCAATGTTTGATACAATTGACTGTACTTTCCTCCTCTACCACTTCTCCTTTGTTGTGTAGTTCCATGGAACTGCTCTTGTGTGGTTCCATTCCTACCTATCAAGACAACATCAGCACATCTCAAGCAGTGGTGTTTCCTCCCTTACCCACACCATCACCTCTGGAATCACTCAAGAATCTCTACTTGGCCTCTCCACTCTTTTAGCTTTATTCTGCTCCTCAGCAACATCATCTGTAAGTATGAGCCAAACTTCCATATTTATCCGTTGACACCTGCTCTACCTCGCTACCACTTTTCTCAACTCCTCAACAACATCTGTGCTCTCAGACTTCCTATTTTACATCAACTCTTGGATGAATCACAATTTTCTTCAGTTGAGCATCAGAAAGTATGTTTATGAATCCTCCCATAAACTCTGCTCCCTTGCCATTGATGTCATCACCACAGGCTGAACAAAACCATGCACAACCTTGTCATAGAAACATAGAGAAACATAGAAGCTAGGAGCAGGAGTAGGCCATTTGTCCCCTCGAGCCTGCTCCGCCATTCAATGAGATCATGGCTGATCATGATCATGATCAAACCGGCACTGAGCTTCATTCCCCATATATTATCCATCACTAAGTCAGCTTTCTTCCACCTTCCCAATGCTGATCGCTTCTGCCATTACTTCACTACCCTGATTGCTGAAACCTTTATCCACACTTTTGACATCTCCAGATTCAGTTACACCAATTCTCTTTTTGCTGGCCTTCCATCATTTACCTCCATAAACTCTAACATTTTCAAAATATAACTGCCTGTATCCTGTCTTGCATAATGTCCTGTTCGTTCATCACCACTGTCCTTGTTGATTTACAGTAGCTTCCTGTCTCCCATGCACCCAATTAAAAAAACATTTAAACCCTTCCAGGGCTTCACGCCTCCGGACCCTGAAACATCCTGCAGCCATATATCCCACAGCTTTTGCTTCTCTATTTCTGGCCTCCTCTGCCAATTACCTCCCTTCATCCCAGAATATCAGAACTTTCAATCTTCTTGGTCCTATTCTCTGGAACTTCCTATCTACACTTCTCGATTGCTCTGTTCTCCTTTAAAAACTTTCTCAAAGCCTATCATTTCAAACTAACGTTCAATCACCTCTCCTAACTTCTCTCCCATAGCTTGGTGTTCATTCTTCTTCTTATTTCTCCATAGAATGCCTTGGAACATCTTGTGTATTAAAGGTACTTTATAAATGAAAGTTGTTATCTATTTATATTGTTATAAAGGGGTCGATATAAACACCTCCCCACAATGGGCAGGCGAAGGTTAAAAATTAAAAATTGCAAAATGTGACACCAACCTGCCGCATACACGCCTGTCGCCATTTTCACGCAGACTGTGTGGCGTGTCTGTGTTCAGTCCTGGAGAGGCGGGACACTTCATTATAATATTTAAATCGGGCTCCTACAGTGCAGTTGGGAGCCTGATTTAAATTTAACAGTTGCTGGTTGTGAGTTCCAAGTTTCTGGAAACCAGCGCTAAATGGAGATGGGTCCAACTGGCTGCAGAAGATAGGTGCTTTTTAGAACACTCCTTGTGACCCAAGAGGAGCAGGAGTGTAGGGGGGCATCCTTTACCTGGTTTACGGTAATTTACCTTCCTTTACCTGGTTTACGGTAATTTAGCTGGTCAGGCAGCCCTTTTGCCACTGCACTTTGACCAGCTCCAATCAGCGGTTTCGAATCGCTAAACCCTTCCTTCCAGTTCTGACTGGAGGAACTTATAATTAATGATATATTAAAACGGACAAATGGTCTGGATGCAAGAAAGTCAAACTTTATTAAAACTAAGAAACTACACCACACGATCTTGTATTCATGGAAAAATTGCTTAAATAGGGGAGGAAAAAACGGACACAACGAGGGAAATCGACTAAAATAAAAATTCTTAACGAAATCCCCACTTTACCCCCACCCCTAAGCCTGCCCTAAGTTGCTTTGTGGAAGGCCAGAAAAATATATGCTCACCACTATAATGCCAGCTCCGTGCCCCATGAGATCTTCACTGTCCTGAAGTAAAGAAACACCCCAGTGTTTTAAAAGTAAACCTCTTCAGACAGACTCCACGCTGTAGAGGGCACACGGAGGCAAGCCAGAGAGGGAGAGATGCCTCTGAGAAGTTATCTTTATATACCCCAATTTTGGGGCTGAAATGTTCCCGCCCAGATCCGGAAGTTTCTGGGCTAAAACAAAAGGGATCCAACAGTCCCCATTGTCCGGTAATGGGTGATGCAAACCCATTCAATTTTAAACTGTTCCTCTTTTCAGTTTAAGTGTCTCTTCTGTGATAGCTGCAGTGTTGAATGTGTCTTCATTCGTCCTGATGGGTTTGAAAGGAGTTGTATTACTATGTAAACAGAAACCCATTGTCTGTGGTCAACTGAGACTGCAGTCTCAAGTGGTTACTCCTTGTGCAAACATCCTTGTAGAAGTTTCTGTAAACAAATCGATTGTCTCTGCAAGGAGGGGCTTCCCAAACTGCCTTTGATTGGCAGATTCAAACAGGCTACACCCCAGTGTAAACAAACAGCTTGTAGGTTACCTGACCCGCCCAATACCACAGGGTGATTGACAGCTCGGGCTCCATTCAAATGCTAAAGGCCTGCCTGTCCTTTTTCCTGCTGAAAATTCTGTTTCCATGAGGTTCAAAACAAGAGTGTTAGATCCGTGTATCTTGATGTTGTCTCCTTCTTTAATTAGACATGAGACTGCAGGGAATGATCAACAGGTGCTTACCGAATGAGGGTTACTCTAGAACTAACCGTACAGATCCCTACTCAGGGTTTATATATAGGTGTGGTCACTGCCGGTACTACAGTATACAGGAGCTGTAAAAAGTAGTTCTCCCCTTAAAGGTACATACATTACAATTCCTCCCCTTTTAGATTAACAGTACCATAACACTCCTTTAACAATTAAATATCAACTAATTACAATTAACACTTTTAACATGCAACATTAACTGAAAATAGTCTATTTATAAATTCAGTCTTTGGGGAGGCTTCCTGATCCTTTCTGGATAGCGCCTTTCCCGAGTGTCTTGCTCTTGGTGCGGAGGCGATTCTGGCCCCCTGTCGTCGGTTGGTTCATCCGTTTCCGATGCTACTGTTTCTGGGGTAGATGCTACCTGTATGTCGGGTTCATCACCAGGTACGTATGGGCGAGACATGGGGGTGACTCGTTCCTGTGACGCTAGGATCTGGTCAACATGGCGTTTCACAATGTTCTCCCCAACATCCACTGTGTACATTAGTGGCCCCTGCCGTGTGCAGATCGTTCCTGGTTGCCATTTCTCTGTTCGGTAGTCGCGGGCCAAGACTGGTTGCCCTACATTGAAGCTCCTTGTCGGCTTCTCATTGATGTGCTGGAATTGCTTATTCTCAACATCTCTTCGTACATTTGGTCGGAGCAAAGCCAGACGAGATTTCACCCTTCGGTTAAAGAACATCATGGCCGGGGCCTGGTTGGTGACTGCATGTGTCGCATTTCTGTAGGCTAACAGGAAATTGTCCACCTTATGCTGCAGTGGAATGTCGTCATCGCACATGGCCTTTACTGCTTTTTTAAAGGTTTGTACAAACCTCTCAGCCAATCCATTTGTGGCTGGATGATACGGGGCGGATGTGTAATGCCTTACCCCATTCCTTTTCATAAATCTTCGAAACTCTTCGGGCACAAACTGTGGTCCGTTATCTGAGCAAATCTGCTCTGGCAAGCCGTTCCTGGCAACAATGGTCCGTAGGACTGCAATAGTTTTCTCTGTGGTGGTGGAAGACATTTGATCACCTCAGGCCATTTCGAGTGCGCATCCACGGCTATTAAAAACATTGAGTCCATGAATGGACCAGCAAAATCAATATGCACCTGTTGCCATGGAGATGAGGGCCACTCCCATGGGTGTAGAGGGGCGTGTGGTGGTGCATTTTGGACCTTCTGGCATCCTGAGCAGCTCTTTGTCAGGTCCTCGATTTGCTGATCGATCCCCGGCCACCACACATAAGCCCTAGCAAGGCTTTTCATTGTCACCCCTCCCAGATGACCTTCGTGAAGCTCATTGAGCACTCTCTCTCTTAACTTGGGTGGAATTACCACTCGGGATCCACACATCAAGGTCCCCTGGCATACTGACAGCTGTTCTCTTCTGGATGAGAATGCTGGCAACAGTGAGTCGCCATGTGCTGGCCATCTCTTCACCGTCAAATCATGTACCTGAGACAGTGTCGGGTCATTTCGGGTCTCCTTCTCTATACCAGCGTTAGTTACTGGCAAGCATTCAATTATAGTCGAATGAAATATTTCGACAGGATCCACTGCTGGTGCTTCCTCCGCAGTAGGCAGTGGCAGGCGTAATAGCCCATCAGCGTTTCCATGCTGTTTCGTGCCCTTATACTCGATTTCATATTGGTGCGCCCCTAGAAAAAGGGACCATCTTTGTAGCCGTTGTGCAGTCATCACCGGAACGCCCTTCTTTGGATTAAAGATGGAGACAAGTGGTTGGTGGTCAGTCAGCAAGGTGAACTTCTGCCCGTGCAGATAGTGATTGAACTTTTTCACTCCCCACAATAGGCTGAGGGCCTCCCTGTCAATCTGGGCGTAGTTACGCTCGGCTGAGGTTAGTGACCGAGACGCAAAGGCTACTGGCCTCTCTGAGCCGTCCGGGAATTTGTGCGACAGCACCGCTCCAATGCCATAAGGTGATGCATCACACGCCATCCTAATTGGTAGTGCTGGGTTGAAATAAGCCAACACCTCTTTTGATGTGATCAATGCTTTGCTCTTCTGGAAAGCTCATTTACATTCGTCACTCCACTTCCATGGTACCCCCGTTTGCAGTCGGGTGTTCAGTGGTGTAGTACGGCAGACAAATTCGGCAAGAACTTATGGTAGTAGTTCACCAGCCCGAGGAACGACCTCAGTTGTGACACATTTTCCGGTGCTGGAGCCTTGACTACTGCCTCAATCTTTTCAGGGGACTTATGTAACCCCTCTTTATCAATAACGTGGCCACAATACGAGATCTGCTTCTGGAAAAACTCGCATTTGTGGCGATTAGCTCGGAGCCCATATTCCTTCAATCTAGTGAGCACCTGCTCCAGGTTGGCGAGGTGATCACTGTCATTTTCGCCCGTGGCCAGGATGTCGTCCAAATAACACTGGGTCCCTGGAATCCCTTGCAGGACTTGATCCATTGCCCTTTGCCAAATAGCTGGAGCTGATGCTACCCCGAACACCAGCCGGTTGTATTAGTAGAGACCTTTATGAGTGTTGATCATGAGGTACTGTTTCGAGGCTTCTTCTACCTCCATTTGCAGGTACGCCTGGGCCAGATCAATCTTAGTGAAGCATTTCCCTCCAGATAGCGAGGCGAAAATATCTTCAATCCGCGGAAGCGGATATTGTACAGTGTGAAGGACTGGGTTCACTGTCACCTTAAAGTCCCCACAGATGCGAACCTTCTTTGGTTCCCCAGGCATATTACTCAACGACCTCTTCATTACAGGAACGATGGGTGTAGCCCACTCGCTCCAGTCCACTTTGGACAGTACTCCTGAATGTTCCAAACCTTTCAGCTCTGCTTTGACGGCTGGGCGGATCGCATAAGGTACTGGTCTGGCCTTAAAAACTTTGGGCTTGCATTTCCCTCTATTTTGATCGTCGCTGTTATGCCTTTTAGTTTTCTGAGTCCCTGCTGGAACACTTCTTGTGCGTCAGTTAGCATTTTTGACAATCGGCCAGGTGTGACATCGTCATCCTTTTTGGCATCTACAATCAGTGCTTGTATGGAATGCCTATCTAGGTGTATCTTCCAGATCCATTCATGCCCTAGTAGTGGTGGTCCTCCATCTGGCAATACATATAGGTCCATTTTTGGTGTTTCCTTGCCGTTATATATAACTTTCACCCTTATTTTTCCTTTGGGGTAGACTTTTTGCCCCGTGTACATCTTCAAGACAATCTTTGTATCTCTCAAGGGTATATGTGAGAATAGCCGCTTGTAGTCCCTTCGGTTTATGACTGTTAGGGCTGATCCTGTGTCCAATTCCATTTTCACTTGGACTCCTGCTATCTTGAGCGTGACCCAGATAGTTTGGTGATCCTCCATTTTGATTACATTATGTGGTTTCAGACAACCCAGCTCCTTGCTTCCGGAGTCTGTATCACCTTTCTGTTCGTCTGAACTAATCTCCGTCACCTTAAGTACCTTCTTGTACTTCTCCTGTGGAGATTTCTTGCTGCTGGTTTTCTTTCCCGACCAGCAGACTCTTGCTATGTGTCCTACTTTTCCACACTGTCTGCACACTTTGTCCTTGAACCAGCAATCCTTATGGTCATGTGTTGTTCTGCTGCAGCGACAGCACTTCACTGTTCTGTATGACATTTCATTTGTGCCATATTCTTGCGGTCTCCATTGTATCTCTGCCGCGCCCCGTGCTGATGCTTCGTGTGATACTGAAATGCTGAAAGCCTTGTCCAGCGTAAGATCCTTTTCTGATAGAAGCCGTTTCTGGGTTCCTTCACTTTGAAGTCCACACACAAACTTGTCCCTTAAAGTATCTGCTAGTCCCGTTCCAAACTGGCAATTTTTCAATAGCTTGCGCAATTCCGTTAAATACTCAGCATTACTTTCATCTTTATGCTGGTTCCTTTTGTGAAACTTAAATCTTTCTGCTATCAGCAGCGGTGTGGTGTTTAAGTGGTCCTGTAGAATTGACACTATGTTTTCAAAATCCTTTTCTACTGGCTTCTCTGAGGTTACTAGGTTTCGTAGTAAGCCATACGTTTTTGCACCCATTGAATTCAACAATACCAGCGCTTTCTTGTCATCTGGCACTTCATTCGCCTTGCAGTATACTTCTATGCGTTCGACATATGTTGTCCAATCTTTGACTTCATTGTCGAAAGCTGTGATACTGCCACTCTTCGGCTTTTTTGGGTGTGGTTAGACTGGCATAAAATGGCGTCTCCCGCGCTTTCCTTTCTTCCCCGCTGCGGCTTAAAGTGGTGTCTCCCGCGCTTTACTTTCTTCCCCACTAATGCTGCTCGGCCCTTGAACACCGGCTGCGCTCTGCTCGTTTTCCTGCGCGCCTCTCTCCCCCGTTGACGCTGCTCGGCCCTTGAACACTGGCTGTGGTCTGCTCTCTCTCGTTGACGCCGCTCGGTCCTGAACACCGGCTGCGCCCTGTGCGCTCTACCCTCTCTCTCTCCCCCATCGACGCTGCTCGGCCTTTTTCTGTGCCGTCGGTCGGCTCTAGCCGCCGCTGTCCAGGAAGGGTCTGTGCAGTACCTGTTGCCAGACTGTTTCGCTGGACCACCATGACTGGAAAGCCAAGCCTGGCTCTCGACAGCCTCCCCTGCGATGCTCAAATCTCCGCTGGATGACTGGGGGGTTTCCCGTGGTCGACGCCCGTGCTTCTGGACTCGGCCTTCTTTCACTGTTCTCCAGGAGCGAATCCCTGGGAGGTGATGCAGAGTTGCAGGTAGGTTTGAATCTGCTCGTTGCCAATGTTAGATCCGTGTATCTTGATGTTGTGTCCTTCTTTAATTAGACAAGAGACTGCAGGGAACGATCAACAGGTGTTTACTGAATGAGGGTTACTCTAGAACTAAGTGTACAGATTCCTACTCAGGGTTTATATACAGGTGTTGTCACTGCCAGTACTACAGTATACAGGAGCTGTAAAAAGTAGTTCACCCCTTAAAGGTACATACATTACAAAGCGTACATCTTTTTTTAAATTAAAATGTACAATCTTAAAGTGTGCGATTTTCACAAAGTCCTTTGATTCCGGTGTCCAAGTGCTGCTTAGCTCACGGGCTCCTTAACGCAGCCTTTTGCGGTTCTGGGCACGTTTTAAAACATTGTCCAACCCAGAGACAATTTAAATCTCACAAAGTCTTCGTCCACAATGTGGATTAATATTTCCCGATCTTCGGGGACTGAGGGGATTTTGCGAACCCCTACATTCCTCCCTTGGATACTCCCAACTTGCTTGTAGTATCCTCTTGAAGAAGCGAGAAAAATTCTCTGACCCCCGACAAACATCCATCCCCTGTATTTACCTATAGCTGCATATCACTGATTCCCCAGCCCGTCTATTCCCCATAAATCCGAGAAAAACCGTGGTACGGTAGGCATTTACAGATACATCAATTACAAAATGTTACAATGAGGGTCGCATACCCCTGCACCACTTGTTACATTATAACATATTAAAAAATGTTGCAATCTTCGTTATGCAATGTAATCAAAATGATTCCAAGCACGGAGAGGGTCCTACGCCTCTGCACCACTTGGAACTGTAAAATAAAATACAAAAATCTCCATTAAACATTTGAAACAAAGTGCTGAAACCTTTTAATACAAAATGCTGGAATAAACCCCGACCATTACGTGCCAATGATGGGTCGTGAAATTCGAGTGGGTATTGCTCCTCCCACCCGGGCAGTAAATGTTCTTTCCACACCCCCCCCGCCTTTTAATTGTCTTAAACTTTTAAAACATACAGAATGGATTTTACAGAACAGTCTGCTCCACCAGCCCCGAGCCGTTCCCTTTTCCCTTTGTGGAGGAGGGGTAACCCTCATGTTTCACAGACGGAGACCGGGGAGTATGGGATCGCGACTCCCAGTCCCTCCCCCTCCCGTCTGCCCTCGACTGGCTGGAGAAAATGATGGGTGCCTGTGTGGCGGCTCTCACTGGCCCCACACTCAAACTTGGATCCCAGATCCGGCCACGCACTCATCCTTCCCAGCCACACTTACACTCCAACTTTGACCGTGGGCCCCGGGTGAGTTCCTCCCTTCCCCGAATGCACCCACATGACTCTTGGGTCTCCCCCTCCCCTTTACAATCTTTCCCGGGCCATCACCACCCACTCACGGGGAACGCGTCCCTATCTGACAAGTCGCCCGTGCTTCCCCACTATGACTCCTCAATAGCGAGGTCTCCCGCAAGTGAAATTCGGTCAGAATAGTGCTGGGTCCCACTGGGGCGGGGAAGTGTCCCAATTGGTGGGACGGACAACTTTTCCCTTGAAACAAGCCACAGTGCCTGTCATTACAGCCTGTGAACTTGAACTTGTATGGTCAGATTTATACAATTTACATTGGTTGGCGCGGAACCACTTTGTGCACCGGGGTAGTTTTACTGCATAGACCATGGGGCTGGCCCTATCAACTATACTATAGGGTTCCATGTAGAGTGGCTCTAAACTTCCCACCCGGGCATAGTTTCTTACCATCACTAGGTCTCCTATCTCCCACTGGTGGCTCCTGCTAGGCTCGAGCAGCAGCCGGTTATTCCGATGCTGCTTCCCCATGCTGTCTGCTGCCTGGCCAAAAATTCGTTTGAGGTGTTCTAGGAGGGTTCGGGCGAATTTATCCCGGTTTATTTCCTGCAGTTGTCCTTCAGTGAGGACTGGGGCAAGGACATGAGTGGGTGTCCTCATAACTCTGCCGGTCATGAGCTCATGTGGTGAATGCCCTGTACTCTTGGACTGGCTGGCCCGGATCCCCATGAGGATCAGAGGTAGGGTCTCTGCCCATTTTTGGGGCGACCCCACTGTCTCTTTCCTCAGCCGTTCCTTAAAGGTCCGGTTCATGCGCTCCACAATCCCTGAGGACTGGGGATTGTAAGCGACATGCCATTTCCCCTGAATACCAAGCAGCCTGAGGGTGTTCTGCATGACTTGGCCAGTGAAGTGGTTTCCCTGGTCGGACTCCACGAACTGGGGCAGTCCCCACTGCGAGAACACTTCCTTCACCAAGATCTTTGCAGTCCCCATTGCTGTGGCCGTCCTGCAGGGGAAGGCTTCCACCCACTTGGAAAACACATCCACCAGGACGAGGCAGTATTTGTAGCCTCCCTGGGTGGTGGGCAAGGGCCCTATATAATCGATCTGGATCGACTGCCATGGTCCCTCCACCCTCCTAATGTGTCCCATGGGCACCTTCCTTTTGTGGGGATCGGGATTATTTGCTGCACACACAAGACAGCTAGCACAGAACTCGCGGACAGCATCCCGGAGTCCTGGCCACCATCCCGCCTGTTCCACCCATTGCTAGGTGGTCTCAGGCCCGGGGTGTCCCGCTCCCAGCCCCTCATGGGCCAGCTAATGGAACTCCCTCTGGTGTTGCTGGGGTACTACCCACTGTTCCCCCCTGAACAGCATGCCTTCCCTTATGGAGAGGGGGGCTGCGCTGTAGCGGCCTTCTAACTTCCTGCCCTCCATCACTGCGCTAATGACAACTTTCAGGACTGGGTCCTGGGCTTGGACCATCTTGAGGTCTGGAGCTAACACTACTCCTGATTTTCCCTGTGTCCCATCCCTGCCTGTTATCGCTGCCACTGGCCCGGACTCATATGGGTCCCAGAAAGTGCCTACCCGTGCACCCTCCTTGGCCAGCATATCGGCTTGCTGGTTGCCCTGGCTGCGGGGTTCCGTGGAGGAATGGGCTTTCACCTTATGGATGAAAACTGCACCTTCCTCCCCCACAGCTGCCAGGATTTTCTCCAGCAGGGGCTTTACTGTCAAGGGCTTCCCGTCGGCGGAGGTATACCCACAACGGGACCAGATGGCCAAGTACTCCGTACACGAGTTGCAAGTGAACATACTGTCAGAGCAAATCGTATACGGGGTAGGGAAGATGTCGGGGTGTGTAACCACGTATATCACCGCGGACAGTTCAGCCTGCTGGGCACTCATGGTGTTAGGGAGCTTGATTGCCAAGGCAATGTCTGCTGTTGGGTCAAAGATCCCGCAATCCGTGAGTCGTACTCCAGCGGATACCATGCTGGAACCCTCTACATAGATCTCGCGGCCCGTGGGATGTATCCCGGCCTGTAAACCTATGTTCACTTCCCATACCCCATCTATGGAACATCGATGGGCTGTTCCAGGGTATACCATATTGGCCGCAAGCTTTGGCTCGAAAAGGCCCTTTACCTTCAGATCCATCTGTGAGAGAAGGGTCCAGCGCGCAATGCGGATGTTGCTGACTGTCCCATCTCTAATCCTCCCATCCAAAAGCATCTGAGTGGGTGTGTGGTGTGTGAGGAGGGTGATGGGAGAGGTGCCTGTGAAAATTAAAGATCTTTTCACAGCCCAATGTGTGGCCAAAAGGTGCCATTCACAGTTGGAGTAGCTCCTCTCCACATCCGTGAGGACTCTGGAGGAGTAGACCACGGGCCTTAGCCTGCCATGCCGCTCCTGGAGCAGCACAGCACTGAGACTATCCCCACTGGCCGCTACCTCCAAGAAGAACTCCTTTTTCCCATCTATCGCTCCTAGGGCTGGTGCGGTCTGCAGGTCTCCCTTTAACTTAACAAATGCCGCCTGGCATCCCTCATCCCATGACCACTCCACCCCTTTGTGTAGGAGACGGAGCAGAGGGGCTGCTGTGGCTGCATCGTCCTCTATAAAATCCCTGCAGTACCCCGTCAATCCCAGGAACAACCTCACCCCTCTTACTGAATTGGGAATCGGTAACTCCTGGACCGCTTCCCTCCTTGCCTTATCTATGGCCCTCTCTCCTGTGCGGACAGTCAGGCCCAGGAATTTAACCTCTTGCTGACTGATCTGCGCCTTCTTGGGGTTGACTTGAAACCCCTTTCTCTGCAGCAGCTCCAGCAGCTCAGCCAGCTGTAGTGTATGTACCTTTAAGGGGGGAACTACTTTCTACAGCTCATGTATACTGTAGTACCGGCAGTGACCACACCTGTATATAACGCTGAGTAGTAATCTGTTGTTTCAGTTGCAGTTTGAGCCACGTTGAGTAAACATCTGTTGTACCGTTCTCCGCAGTCCGTTTCTTATTATACACGGACGTAACATTGGCAACGAGGAAGGTTCGAACCTACCTGCAACTCTGCATCACCTCCCGGGGATTCGTTCCTGGAGATCAGTGGATTGGAGGTCAAGGCCAGAGACTCGGGTGTCGACCACGGGCAACCGCCCAGTCATCCAGCAGAAACTCGAGAATTGCGGGGGAGGCTGTCGAGAGCCAGGCTTGGCTTTCCAGTCGAGGTGGTCCAGCGAAACGGGCTGGCAACAGGTAGTGCGCAGACCTTCCCGGACAGCGGCGGTCTAGAGCCCGACCGACCGGCACAGCAAAGGGCCAAGCAGCATCGACAGGGGAGAGAGAGAGAGGGCAGAGTGCACAGGGCGCAGCCGATGTTCAGGGGCCGAGCAGTGTCAGAGAGACGGAGAGAGAGAAGCGCGCAAAACCTACAGGGCGCCGCCATTGCCACGAGAACCGCCGGGAGTGGCGTCGGCAGCAGCGGGGGAGGAAGGAAAGCACGGGAGACGCCATTTTAAGCCATTGGGAGACACCATTTTAAACCACACCCAAAATGCCGAAGAGTGGCAGTACCACCACATTTGACAATGAAGTCGAAGATTGGACTACATATGTCGAACGAATAGAGATGTACTGCAAGGCAAATGAGGTGTCAGATGACAAGAAAGCGTCGGTATTGTTGAATTTAATGGGTGCAAAGACGTATGGTTTATTGCGGAATCTAGTAACCCCAACGAAGCCAATGGAAAAGAGTTTGGAAGACATAGTAACGATACTAAAGGAACATTTAAACCCCACACCGCTGCTGATAGCAGAAAGATTCAAGTTTCACAAACGGAACCAGCATAAGGATGAAAGCAATGCTGATTATTTAACAGAACTGCGCAAACTATCGAAACACTGCCAGTTTGGAGCGGGACTGGCAGATGCCTTAAGGGACAAGTTTGTGTGTGGGCTTCACAGTGAAGGAACCCAGAAACGGCATTTATCTGAAAAGGACCTTACGCTGGAAAAGGCTTTCAGCATTGCGGTATCATATGAAGCAGCAGCACGGGGCGCTGCAGAGATACAACAGAGACCGCAAGAATATGGCACAAACGAAATGTCATATGGAACAGAGGTGTGCTATCGCTGCGGCAGAACAACACATGACCAGAATGATTGCTGGTTCAAAGACAAAGTGCGCAGACAGTGTGGAAAAGTAGGACACATAGCACGAGTCTGCAGGTCGGGAAAGAAAACCAGCAATAAGAAACCTACCAAAGGAAAGTACAAGAAGGTACATAAGATGACGGAGAATAGTTCAGACAAACAAAAGAGTGATCACGACTCCAAAAGCAGGGAACTGAGTTGTCTGAAACTACATAATGTGATCACAACGGAGGATCACCGAACCATTTGGGTCATGCTCAAGATAGCAGGAGTCCAGGTAAAGATGGAATTGGACACAGGATCAGCTTTAACAGTCATAAACCAACGGGACTATGAGCGGCTATTCTCACACATACCCTTGAGAGACACAAAAATTATTTTGAAGACGTACACGGGGCAAAAAGTCTACCCAAAAGGAAAAATAAGGGTGACCGTTATATATAACGGTAAGGAAACACCAAAACTAGACCTGTATGTATTGCAAGATGGAGGACCACCATTACTGGGACATGAATGGATCCGGAAAATACAACTGGATTGGCATTCCATACAGGCACTGACTGTGGCTGACAAAAAGGATGACGACGTCACACCTGGGCGACTGTCAAAGATCCTAACTGACGCGAAAGAAGTGTTCCAGCAAGGGCTCGGAACACTAAAAGGCATGACAGCAACGATTAAAATTGAAGAAAACGCAAGTCCAAAATTTTTTAAGGCCAGACCGGTACCTTATGCGATCCGCCCAGCCGTCAAAGCAGAGCTGGAGAGTCTGGAACGTTCAGGTGTACTGTCCAAGGTAGACTGGAGCGAGTGGGCTACACCCATCATCCCTGTGATGAAAATGTCATTGAGCAGCACGCCTGGGGAACCAAGGAAGGTTCGCATCTGTGGGGACTTTAAGGTAACAGTGAACCCAGTCCTTCACACCGTACAATATCCACTTCCGCGGATTGAAGATATTTTCGCCTCGCTATCTGGAGGGAAACGCTTCACTAAGATTGATCTGGCCCAGGCGCATCTGCAAATGAAGGTAGAAGAAGCATCAAAAAAATACCTCACAATCAACACCCATAAAGGTCTCTACCAATACAACTGTCTGGTATTCAGGGTAGCATCAGCTCCGGCTATTTGGCAGAGGGCAATGGAACAAGTCCTGCAAGGGATCCCAGGGACCCAGGCCTAGAAATTCAGTTGCTTGCGCCAGCCGTTAGCGCCTTAAGAGAAGTGAATTTCGGGCGCTATGCGTGTAGCATCCGGGCGCAGCGCGATCTGCGCCTCGCCCCAAATTAAGTAGACATTTAGCGCCGGCGCAAAGTTTAGCGCGCACTCACCTGCGCGCGCAGAAAATGACGTCATATCCTCGTGCAATGCCCTTTGCGCGCCCCGATCCAGAACTTCAGTGGGACCGCCCCATTGTGCGGCTGGCGGCCCGCACGCTTGTTTAGTGGAACGCAACAGAGCCGACGCGGGACCCAGGGAGCGTAAATTAAAGGGCACTTACCCTGCACTATAAAGGGCAGGCATTTTGCAGCAAACACTCTTGTGCAACGGATTTCTGGAGAGAGACCAAGGAAGACAGCTTTCTGGTTTGGGCCAACACTAGCCCAGGTATTTTTGGCTTCAGGCCAGAGCGTTGCAAGTGGACTCTTGTATATTTGACTGTTTGGCAGCATATTATGGGGGCTGCATGGGGTGCCAACGCTGAGTTTCAGCGTCATGTCCGTAGGGCTCGCAGACGCGGTGTGAGAGGGGCAGCCCTGGCTAGGCGCAGAGGGGGCAACAGGCGTTGGCAACATAGGCCTTACCCAGTCAGGGCATACCGCCAGCAGCGCACCTACCTCAACATGAGTGGCGCGAGATGTGTAAAAAGGCTGAGATTCCGAAAGGAGGTGTTTGCAGAGATCTGCCATTTGCTTCGCAGAGATCTGCGTCCAAAGCACAGGAGCAGGACGCCTCTGTCGGTGGAGGCGAAGGTGACGGTGGCCTTGAACTTCTATGCCACCGGCTCCTTCCAATCCGCTGCTGGGGACATAGCTAACATATCCCAGTTCGCCGTGCATTGCTGCATCCGCCAGGTGACCGATGCCCTTTTCAGAAGGAGACGCCAATTCATCTCCTTCCCCATGGCCCTGGAGAGGCAGCATCAGCGTGCACTGGGATTTGCAAGATTCGCAGCCTTCCCCTTGGTGCAGGGCGCCATTGACTGTACGCATGTGGCTTTGCGGGCACCTGTGGAGCATGCCGAGGATTACCGCTACCGGAAGGGCTACCATTCCCTCAATGTGCTGCTGGTGTGTGACCACAAGCAGCGCATCCTAGCTGTCAATGCCCGCTTTCCAGGCAGCAGCCACGATGCCTTTATCCTGCGGCAGACAACTGTGCATGACATGTTCGAGGCACAGCCTCCCCCAAGAGGATGGCTTCTCGGGGACAAAGGCTATCCTTTGTGTACCTGGCTCATGACCCCGCTCCGCGCGCCCAGGACCCCTGCTGAAGAGGCATACAACGAGAGTCATCAAGCGAGCAGGAACATAATCGAGCAAACAATTGGCGTCCTCAAGCAGCGGTTCCGCTGCCTGGATCGTTCTGGCGGAGCTCTGCAGTGTTCCCCGGACCGAGTGTCCCCATTCGTCGTTGTTTGCTGCATGCTGCACAATCTGGCTCTCCGCAGGACTCAGCCACTGCCACCTCACGTTGGACCACCACCTCAGGAGGAGGAGCAGGAGGAGCATGAGGAGGAGGAGCAGGAGGAGGAGGAGTACCATCCCAGGAGGGAGCGAGAAGGTCCAAGGGCCGTCCGTCGGCGGCTTATTGAACGCCACTTCTAAGCCCCCTGTCAGGGAATGCCTTGTGGCCATGAAAGAACATGAACGCAGCCGCTCCGCAAGCCCTCAGCCGGCGAAGGCAACAAACACTTACAGCAACAAACATGGACACTGTCTGAATAAAGAGAAATCTTTATTTTAGACCAATGAAACCCCTTCACACATGAAACCCAGAAACATTAAACGGCCCCAAAAAACAATACATCAAATGACTCACTCCCACAACCTGGGGAGGAATAACTGAACATTTGTTCAAAAATGGCCTTCATCCTCTGCCTTAACACAAAAAACATCCCCAGAAACAAAACAACCATGGCCAAAAGAAACATAGGCATCGCCATATAAAATAACACCTGGCCACACCGTCTACTTCTTGGGCCGCGAGGGCGAGACCGTGTCGAGCCTTTTGGGGCCCCTGCCCGGCCTGCTGCTCCTCCGCAAGCTCTGCCCAGTGGCTGCTGCGAGGCTGGGGAAAGGCTCCTGAGGGTTAGATGTCCTTCCGGCAGATGCCCTTGGGGGGCGGCCTAGACGGGGTTTGCCCCTCGAGGGGCCGGCTGGTGATTGGCGCAGCTGTGCCTGGCCAACATCATTCGCAGCCGCTTGCCATTGAGGCGCCACTGGGGGAGTGGCGGTGACGGCTGGAGGAATGTGTGCAATCTGGCGGATGGTCGGCCCTGGCTGGTGATGTGCCACTCTGGCACTCGCACGGGCCCGCACTGCAGCATGCGCACCAATCTGCCGAAGGGCAGCCCGCTGTGCTGCTGCAGTGCGGCGGGTGTCCAGGCGATGCCTGGCTGACGCAGCGCGTGTGGCAGCAGTCAGTGCCCCTGTTGCCCTGGTCTGTGACCGCAACAGAGCAGCCACTGTCTGGACGGCATCACTGATCAGCCGGCCACTCGCGGCATGTGAGGCCCCGAACTCGCGCACACTGCTAGCCAGGGACTCGATGACCTCAGGCATCCGTGCCACTACCCCCATCAGCTCGGTGTGCCGGCGATCCGAATCCTGGGCCATTTGATCGAGGTGGCGCACCTCCTCTGAGTTGAAGGTGGCCGGACTGGAGTCCGGATTCTCCCGCTGGGGAGCAGGGGGCAGAGCTGGCCGACCCTTGCCACGTTGCCGGCGGCGACTGGGCCCAGCAACTGCACTCCCCTCCGATCCTTCCCCCCTCTGGGGGGAAGGCCGCGGACCAACCGCAGCCCTCCTGGGTTGCTGGACGCCACTGGTCCCAGCAGCTCCACTCCCCTCCGACACTTCCTCCAGGCTCTCCTCCAGGGAAGACGTGTCCACTACTTCGGCATCTGCAGCCGCACCTGACTGCTGCCTTGATGGTCCGCCTTCCTGTTCCTCCTCCTCCTCCTCCTCCTCGGAGGGGCTGTCACTGGCAGCTTCAGGGAGCTCCTCGTCACCAGCTGAAAGCAGGAAGGCACAAGAGTAGCTTTAGAGTGAGGAGAGGGCGTCAGCGAGGGAGGCATGACTGGTGGCATTCAGCGCATTGGTCGGACAATGGCAAAGGAGGTAGCTCGGATGCGCAAGTGTGACGAGAGAGGTCCAAAAGGTGATGTCCATACCATTGTGGCCCAGAAGAGGGTCGGCATCTCCACAGGCGACGGGCCCAATCACCCGGGGTCCCATGAGGCGACTCACGCGCTCCTCCAGGGGAGTGAGCTCCTGGATCTGGGGGCGGCCTCCCTCGGTCTGCTCCTGGTGCCTTCGGTTGTTGGCAAGTTTTGCCTGCAAGAGAAAGGACGGCCTGTAAGTACGGTGTGTAGCCCTGATGTGGTGTGCATTGCCTCCCATGGTAGAATAGCTTGGCCAGTGTGTAGCCCTGATGTGGTGTGCACTGCCTCCCATGGTGGAATAGCTTGGCCAGTGTGTAGCCCTGATGTGGTGTGCACTGCCTCCCATGGTGTAAAGTGCAGAATGTGCAATTGATGTTCATGACTGTCCCATAGCTGCTGGCTGAGGGCTGGCCATTAGGGCTTTCAGGTCCCTTTGCCCATCATGTCAGGTGTACATGCAAGGATGAGGAGGAGACTGGAAAGGGTACTCACCCTGACAATCCTGGTCAGGTCATTAAACTTCTTCCGGCATTGGACATTGTCCCTGGGGGCATCGCCGGTGGCCGACACCCAGCGGGCGACCTCCCTCCAGGCTTTCCTATAGACGCTGGTGGGAGGCTTCCTGCCAGTGTCCGGGAACAAGATGTGCTGTCTCTTCTCCAAGGCCCTCACCATCACCTTCAAGTCATGGGCTGAGAAGCGCAGGGCACGCTCACGGGCCTTCTGTACCGTTGCCATGGCTCCTTCTGATCACCAGCAGTGTTCAGGCCTAGCTGGAAGGCTGCAGTGTGCAGGCCGTTACAGCAGAGCAAGTCGACCCTTCCCCCTTTAAGAGCTGGCCGGCGCCACGGTGTCTGCTGTCAATCAAAAAATGACCGCACCTGCGCTGCGCCCGGCCTCGGCGCTATCCCTCTGCACCGCCGGCTTAGCGCCTAAAGATAGGCGTGCAATGCCAGTTTTAGCGCTCAAGCAACCTCTTAGGGTGAAGCTACTGAATATCGGCGAAGTGCCATCGACTTTGCGCCGGGTGCAAACTTTAGCGCCCGCCCGACTTTACCGCCCCAAAAGTGGCTATACTGAATTTCTAGGCCCCAGTGTTATTTGGACGACATCCTGGTCACGGGCAAAAATGACAGTGATCACCTTGCCAACCTGGAGCAGGTGCTCACTGGATTGCAGGAATATGGGCTCCGAGCTAACCGCCCCAAATGCGAGTTTTTTAGAAAACAGATCTCGTATTGTGGCCACGTTATCGATAAAGAGGGGTTACATAAGTCCCCAAAGAAGATTGAGGCAGTAGTCAAGGCTCCAGCACTGGAAAATGTGTCACAACTGAGGTCGTTCCTCGGGCTGGTAAACTACTACCATAAGTTCTTGCCAAATTTGTCTACAATACTACACCCACTGAACACCCTACTGCAAACTGGGGTGCCATGGAAGTGGAGTGACGAATGTAGACGAGCTTTCCAGAAGAGCAAAACACTAATCACATCGAAAGAGGTATTGGCCCATTACAACCCAGCATTACCAATTCAGTTGGCATGTGATGCGTCACCCTACGGCATTGGAGCGGTGCTATCGCACAAATTAGTGTGGGGAGTGAAAAAGTTGAATCACTATCTGCACAGGCAGAAATTCACCTTGCTGACTGATCACCAGTCTCTTGTCTCCATTTTTAATCCAAAGAAGGGCGTTCCGGTGATGACTGCGCAACGACTACAAAGATGGTCACTTTTTCTAGGGGCGCACCACTATGAGATTGAATATAAGGGCACGAAACAGCATGGAAATTGTAGTGTATGTGCCTTTAAGTCAGAACTACTTTATACAGCTCCTGTATACTGTAGTACCGGCAGTGACCACACCGGTATATAAGCATTGCGCATGCCTCTGTACCCCAGTCTAGAGATTACCCTCCTCCAGTAAAGACCTGTTATTTGTTAATGTACAGCATCCGTGTGATTATTTATCCACTGAACCATGGATCCAACAGAAATGCTGATGGGCTATCACGCCTGCCACTGTCTACTGCAGAAGAAACACCAGCAGAGGATCCTGTCGAAATATTCCATTCGACTATAGTTGAATACCTACCGGTAACTAACGCTTGTATCAAAAAGGAAACCTGAAATGACCCGACACTGTCTCGGGTATATGATTTGACGGTGAAGGGATGGCCAGCACATGGCGACTCACTGTTGCCAGCATTCTCGACAAGGAGAGAACAACTGTCAGTGTGCCGGGGGACCTTGATATGTGGATCCCGAGTGGTAATTCCACCCAAGTTAAGGGATAGAGTGCTCAATGAGCTTCATGAGGGTCATCTGGGAGGGGTAAAAATGAAAAGCCTAGCCAGGGCTTATGTGTGGTGGCCGGGAATCGATAAACAAATCGAGGACCTGACAAAGAGCTGCTCAGGATGCCAGAAAGCCCAAAATGCACCACCACAGGCCCCTCTACACCCATGGGAGTGGCCCTCATCTCTATGGCAATGCGTGCATATTGATTTTGCTGGTCTATTCATGGACTCAATGTTTTTAATAGCCATGGATGCGCACTCGAAATGGCCTGAGGTCATCAAAATGTCCTCCACCACCACGGAGAAAACTATTGCAGTCCTACGGACCATTTTTGCCAGGAATGGCTTGCCAGAGCAGATTTGCTCCGACAACGGACCACAGTTTGTGTCCGAAGAGTTCCGGAGGTTCTTGAAAAAGAAAGGGGTAAGGCATTACACACCCGCCCCGTATCATCCAGCCACAAATGGATTGGCTGAGAGGTTCGTACAAACCTTTAAGAAGGCAATAAAGTCTATGTACAATGACAACATTCCGCTGCAGCACAAGGTGGACAATTTCCTGTTCGCCTACCGGAATGCGACACATGCAGTCACCAACCATGCCCCAGCCATGATGTTCTTTAACCGAAGGTTAAGATCTCACCTGGATTTGCTCAGACCAAACGTACGAAGAGATGTTGAGAGTAAGCAATTCCAGCACATCCATGAGAAGCCAACAAGGAGCTTCAATGTAGGGCACCCAGTCTTGGCCCGCGACTACCGAACAGAAAAATGGCAGCCAGGAATGATATGCACACGGCAGGGCTCACTAATGTACACAGTGGACATTGGGGAGAGCATCGTGAGATGCCATGCTGACCAGATCCTAGAGTCACAGGAACAAGTCAACCCCATGCCTCGCCCATACGTACCTGGTGATGAACCCGACGTACAGGTAGCATCTACCCCAGAAACAGTAGCATCGGAAGCTGATGAACCAACCGACGACAGGGGGCCAGAATCGCCTCCGCACCAAGAGCAAGACACTCGGGAAAGGCGCTATCCAGAAAGGATCAGGAAGCTGCCCCAAAGACTGAATTTATAAATAGACTATTTTTAGCTAATGTTGCATGTTAAAAGTGTTAATTGTAATTAGTTTGATATTTAATTGTTAAATGAGTGTTATGGTACTGTTAATCTAAAAGGGGAGGAATTGTAATGTATGTACCTTTAAGGGGGGAACTACTCTCTACAGCTCATGTATACTGTAGTACCGGCAGTGACCACACCTGTATATAACGCTGAGTAGTAATCTGTTGTTTCAGTTGCAGTTTGAGCCACGTTGAGTAAACATCTGTTGTACCGTTCTCCGCAGTCCGTTTCTTATTATACACGGACGTAACACCAGCAGTGGGCCATGTTCCCCGACCGAACCGGCCAAAGTGGAGAATTAACATGTGTGGCTATGGGCCTCAACACTCCCTGTTTAACTAAGGAGGTGATAGCTACCTCCATGTCGGGTTCTGCCTCCTTGGGGAAATTGTACTGCTTCTGTGGTCGGGCCATGGGGTCCCCGTCTATTTTAACCTCAAACCCTATGATCCTCCCGCAGTCATGTTTATGGGTGGCAAAGGCTGTGAGATTTGCCTGCACGACTGCCTGCAGTGCCTCCGGGACACCATTTACCATGAGCCCGAGGTCGTAACCTTCTTTGGGCTTCACAGTACACAAGGTCCCCTTACCCTCCTTGGCTGGGATGACAACTACACCTTCTTCCCTGTCTGTGCTAGCCCCTCAAAGGCAATGGTTGCGGAGATCCACGAGGATCCCATGGCCCACCAGAAAGTCGGATCCTAGGATCCCCTTTCCTTCCTCCTTATTCCACTTTGCCAGGATGCACGCCACTTAGTTTGGAGCATGCCCAGACGGACTGAGAGGGGTCCTGACCGGTGAATCCCGATAGTATGTATGGAACCCCGTCAGACAGAGGTGAGGTGGTGGGATTATCCGTATGAATCACGGTGCATGATGCCCCCGTATCCAATAGATAAGTCCCTGTAACCTTCTCTACCTCCATCTGTACGAGTGATCTCTTCCATTCATCGTACCGGAGATTACACAGATAGACAGGCTGCGTGGGCTCCAGTCATTGTGGGGAGGCAGAGGTGGGCGAGGGGGCTGCAGCACCACTGATGGCTGCTACCTTTCCCTGATTGGCCCTGAGGAATGATTTTATCGACTCCATGACGGACTCGACTGTATTGGGAGGAGTTTCTGTCTCTGCCTTCTGAGTTGGGGCTGCGGGGGTCCTGGCTTTACCATCTCTCCCAGGCTTTTTACAATCCCTGCGCAGTGGCCCTCCTCCCCGCACCTGTAACTAGTGACCTTGTTCTGGGAGGGATGGCTCCCCTCCTGGCGCCACTCTTTCTTGTATTGAGCCCCAGGTTTAACCTCGTGCACCTTACCCTTTTGCTGGGGGGTCCCACAATTCCTATCGTTCCTATATGCTACCGTGAGCTGACGGATTACAGTCTCTTCGGTTGCTAGGGGGTCTCGGTGGTCAAGCGAAGTATCAGCCTTTGCTTTTATTTGGGGCAGGCAATTGGACACCAGGCAACGAAGCCATTGGGTCCGCTGCTGTGGGTTCAGGTGTGCCCTATTTTGTCCCCCTGTACACGCGCTGTTGTAGACTAGCCAGAGCCTGTCTGCAAATGCCTGTGGGGTCTCCCCTTCCTTCTGCAGTGTTTTCCCTATGCGATCGAACAGACTGCCGTCGTTCGCACCCATGGCTTCCAGTATTTCCTCCCTTAGGTCCTCAAAACCCTTCTGCCCTCTCTTAGCCTCACCTGAAAGGGTCTGATAGAGCTTACTATCTACAGAGAAAAGCAACATTTTGGCTTTCTCTTCGTCATCAAAGCCGTTAACACAGGCTGCCTGTTCTATCCCTTGGAAGTGCACTGAGGGGTCTCCCTTTTCAGAGAGCAGGGGAATAGGTTTCACCAGGCCTCTGAGCTGTTGGGTATCATAGGGTACCAGGTAGGTATGCTGAACAGCCCCTGGGTCATTATCGTTCACGGGCGGACCGTACCTCCATTGTCGGAGGGGGTACACTGGTCCTGGTCCCCGCCTGCCTAGCGGGGCCTGCTGGCGTCTCCTACCACCCCATTGCCCACCCCTTCTTGCTGCCAGAGCTCCTCAAAACGCGGAGCTGTGGGCTGCGGTCTTGGGATCTCTAATTCCCTGGCCAGCTCTGTTCTGGGTGCTGCCTGTGGGGTGGTTTGAGTTGGGTGGCTGGTACAGTCCGACAGACTTCCCTTCGGACTTATGAGACATACCATCCCTTTAGTCCTTAATAACTCCATACCCAAACTCTCTATCTTTCTGTTACATGGGGTATGATCTGCTCCACTAAACCTTTGGTCGCAGGCCAGCTTATAAGCTGCCTTTACCTCCCGAACCATTTCCTCCTGCTCTGTTACTTCTAAGGTGAGGCGGGCATTCTCTTCCCGCAGTCTCATCTCGTTACTCTTAGCTTCTGTAATTTGGCTCTTTAGGAACTCTATCTTGTGCCTCGCGTGGCTTTTGCCCTCGCTAGCTTCTTGGGTGAGGTGTGCGTTTTCCTCCTGTAGCCTCATCTCACTGTCCCTAGCCTCTGTGACTTCCTGCACAAGGCGCTCTATCTCTGCCTGGCATTTCATGACCTCTAGTGTGAGGCGTGCATTTTCTTCCCGCACCCTCATCCCACTATCTCTGGCCTCATTCACCTCTCTTATGAGGCGCTCTACCTCCGCCTGGCATTTTCCAAACTCTGACTCCCGATTCTTGGCCTCTTTAACCTCCTCCCGCACCCTCATCTCACCCTTCTTAACCCAGCCACCTATACCATAATAGGTCAGCTTACACGCTGCTGCTAACTTCTGCAGGGCTACCCACAGACTGAAAGCAAGAAAAGCAAGAGCTGATGCTTTCTCCAGATCCAGACCACTTATCATATCAAAAACTGCCTCCAGTCCTGCCACGGTCGCCAATTTGTATGGGGCATCTTTTACCTGGTTTATGATAATTTACCTTCCTTTACCTGGTTTACGGTAATTTACCTGGTTAGGCAGCCCTTTTGCCACTGCACTTTGACCAGTTCCAATCAGTGGTTTCGAATCGCTAAACCCCTCCTTCCAGTTCTGACTGGAGGAACTTATAATTAATGATATATTAAAAAGGACAAATGGTCTGGATGCAAGAAAGTCAAACTTTATTAAAACTACGAAACTACACCACACGATCTTGTATTCACGGTAAAATTGCTTAAATAGGGGAGGAAAAAAACGGACACAACGAGGGAAATCGACTAAAATAACAATTCTTAACAAAATCCCCACTTTACTCCCACCTCTAAGCCTACCCTAAGTTGCCTTGTGGAAGGCCAGAAAAATATATGCTCACCACTATAATGCCAGCTCCGTGCCCCACGAGATCTTCACTGTCCTGAAGTGAAGAAACACCCCAGTGTTTTAAAAGTGAACTGCTGGTGTTTTTACCTCTTCAGACAGACTCCACACTGTAGAGGGCTCACAGAGGCAAGCCAGAGAGAGAGAGTGATGCCTCTGAGAAGTTATCTTTTTATACCCCAATTTTGGGGCCAAAATGTTCCCGCCCAGATCCGGAAGTTTCTGGGCTAAAACAAAAGGGATCCAACTGTCCCCTTTGTCCGGTAATGGGTGATTCAAACCCATTCAATTTTAAACTGTTCCTCTTCTCAGTTTAAGTGTCTCTTCTGTGTTAGCTGCAGTTTTGAATGTGTCTTCATTCATCCTGATGGGTTTGAATGGAGTTGTATTACTATGTAAACAGAAACCCATTGTCTGTGGTCAACTGAGACTGCAGTCTCAAGTGGTTACTCCTTGTGCAAACATCCTTGTAGCAGTTTCTGTAAACAAATCGATTGTCTCTGCAGGGAGGGGCTTCCCGAACTGCCTTTGATTGGCAGATTCAAACGGGCTACTCCCCAGTGTAAACAAACAGCTTGTAGGTTACCTGACCTGCCCAATACCACAGGGTGATTGACAGCTTGGGCTCCATTCAAATGCTAATGGCCTGCCTGTCCTTTTTCCTGCTGAAAATTCTGTTTCCATGAGGTTCAAAACTCAAGAGTGTTAGATCCGTGTATCTTGATGTTGTGTCCTTCTTTAATTAGACAAGAGACTGCAGGGAACGATCAACAGGTGTTTACTGAATGAGGGTTACTCTAGAACTAACTGTACAGACCCCTACCCAGGGTTTATATACAGGTGTGGTCACTGCCGGTACTACAGTATACAGGAGCTGTAAAAAGTAGTTCTCCCCTTAAAGGTACATACATTACAATTCCTCCCCTTTAGATTAACAGTACCATAACACTCATTTAACAATTAAATATCAACTAATTACAATTAACACTATTAACATGCAACATTAACTGAAAATAGTCTGTTTATAAATTCAGTCTTTGGGGAGGCTTCCTGATCCTTTCTGGATAGCGCCTTTCCCGAGTGTCTTGCTCTTGGTGCGGAGGCGATTCTGGCCCCCTGTCGTCGGTTGGTTCATCCGCTTCCGATGCTACTGTTTCTGGGGTAGATGCTACCTGTACATCGGGTTCATCACCAGGTACATATGGGTGAGACATGGGGTTGACTCGTTCCTGTGACGCTAGGATCTGGTCAAAATGGCGTCTCACAATGTTCTCCCCAACATCCACTGTGTACATTAGTGGCCCCTGCCGTGTGCATATCGTTCCTGGTTGCCATTTCTCAGTTCGGTAGTCGCGGGCCAAGACTGGTTGCCCTACATTGAAGCTCCTTGTCGGCTTCTCATTGATGTGCTGGAATTGCTTAGTCTCAACATCTCTTCGTACATTTGGTCTGAGCAAATCCAGACGAGATCTCAACCTTCGGTTAAAGAACATCATGGCCGGGGCCTGGTTGGTGACTGCATGTGTCGCATTTCTGTAGGCTAACAGGAAATTGTCCACCTTATGCTGCAGTGGAATGTCATCATCGCACATGGCCTTTACTGCTTTTTTAAAGGTTTGTATGAACCTCTCAGCCAATCCATTTGTGGCTGGATGATACGGGGCGGATGTGTAATGCCTTACCCCATTCTTTTCATAAATCTTCGAAACTCTTCGGACACAAACTGTGGTCCGTTATCAGAGCAAATCTGCTCTGGCAAGCCGTTCCTGGCAACAATGGTCCGTAGGACTGCAATAGTTTTCTCTGTGGTGGTGGAGGACATTTTGATCACCTCAGGCCATTTCGAGTGCGCATCCACGGCTATTAAAAACATTGAGTCCATGAATGGACCAGCAAATTCAATATGCACCCGTTGCCATGGAGATGTGGGCCACTCCCATGGGTGTAGAGGGGCATGTGGTGCTGCATTTTGGACCTTCTGGCATCCTGAGCAGCTCTTTGTCAGGCCGTCGATTTGCTGGTCGATCCCCGGCCACACACATAAGCCCTAGCAAGGCTTTTCATTTTCACCCCTCCCAGATGGCCTTTGTGAAGCTCATTGAGCACTCTCTCCCTTAACTTGGGTAGAATTACCACTCGGGATCCACACATCAAGGTCCCCTGACATACTGACAGCTGTTCTCTTCTGGATGGGAATGCTGGCAACAGTGAGTCGCCATGTGCTGGCCATCCCTTCACCGTCAAATCATATACCCGAGACAGTGTCGGGTCATTTCGGGTCTCCTTCTCTATAACAGCGTTAGTTACTGGCAAGCATTCAATTATAGTCGAATGAAATATTTTGACAGGGTCCACTGCTGGTGCTTCCTCCGCAGGAGGCAGTGGCAGGCGTGATAGCCCATCAGCGTTTCCATGCTGTTTCCTGCCCTTATACTCAATTTCATATTGGTGCGCCCCTAGAAAAAGGGACCATCTTTGTAACCGTTGCGCAGTCATCACCGGAACGCCCTTGCAATAATAATAAATAACTTCCGGATGAAGTTATGTGCACATCACTTCCTGTGAACTGTGAACTGTGAACTCTGTGCATACATCACTTCCGGTGCATACGTCACTTCCTGTGTTTGGACTAGTATAAATACTGAACTGCTCAGTATGGTAAAAGGGCTACTCCTAGAGGCATGGTGAAGACCGCTCTTGTATATAGTATAATTATAAGTTGCTTAAAGCTTACTTTAAAGTTCCTTGATGTGTGAGACTCCTTTTTTACATCAATTTAAGCAGCTTAATATTTACACTCACAAATACGAGACCTTCGGACAAACTCGGAGTTAAGGATCCAGGGAACCACCCATCATGGAAAACATCCTTAAACCTACTCGTCTGGACTTGGACCCAAACGCACCAGCAGCTGGCAGGGTATGGAAGCATTGGTACCGTACTTTTGAGAATTTTCTTGATGAATGTAAAGCGAATGCTTCTACTAAACTGAGGATACTTATCAACTATGTGACCCCAACAGTGTTTGAATATGTTGATGAATGGGATAATTATGATGAGGTGATCCGGGCACTTAAAAAACTATATGCCAAGACAGCAAATGAGGTCTATGCTAGACATCTACTGGCCACAGACTGACAAGGGCCAGGGGAATCGATTAACGAATTTCTTCAAGAACTTCGCAGGCTCAGCATAGATTGTAACTTTCAGGCAGCCTCGGCTGAGCTGTACCGCGAAGAAATGATTCGTGATGCTTTCATCTGCGGGATTGCCTCTCCATTTATACGCCAGCGTCTACTAGAAAGTAAAACACTTGAGCTACAAAAGGCTTTTGACCTGGCTTGTTCTCTGGATTTGGCAAAGAAAAATGCAGACCTCTATCAGCTGCCCAGATCTCGATCTGCTGCTGTAACTGCAACCAGACGATTCAAGTGGCCTCAGGTGAACCCTATCATGGAGGAATCTAATCCTGATGATAATTCTGATGAAGAAGAGGAGGATGACCCCACTTTAGCAGCCTCTTGGCAATCTAGGAAGGACTGCTTCTTTTGTGGAGATTCTTTTCGCCCTAGGAAATTCTGCCCTGCTCGCAATGCGATCTGCAGTCATTGCGATAAAAAGGGACACTTTGCAAAAGTTTGCCAATCAAGAGCCTCTACGAGGGCCTATCCAGCTAAGGCCTACTGAACTGCCCCAATTAGGGCCTATCAAGATGCTCCGGCTAGGACCTATCAAGCTTCTTCTCGAGCTCTCTCCCGAAGAAGCACACCTAGAGTTTCAGCCACTCTCTGTGCAACCACACCAATTACAGCTGCTTGCCCACAGAACCTGTTCCATGCAGCTACAAAAGTTTCAATTAACGGGCATACCTTAGATGCCTTAATTGACTCAGGAAGTACTGATAGTTTCATTAGAGAACAGATTGTTGCGAAATTGAAACTACATATCTTCCCATCGGACCAGGCAATTGCGATGGCTCAGTCATCACTTAATACCAGAATCTCCGGCTTTTGTATTATTGATATGACACTTAATGGTCACATGTATCCCTCCACCCGACTTTCGGTGCTCAAGGACTTATGTAGTGATCTCATCTTAGGGCTGGATTTTCAAAAACAGCATAAGAAACTCACCATTGAGTTCGGCGGATCCAAACCTGGACTTACTATTTCTAATATACTGTCTAAATTACCGTTTTGTGCATTATCAGCAGCTTCACTTGATGAACCCTCATTATTTGCCAGTATTCCTCCTCGATGCAAACCAATAATAACAAAATCGTGGCGCTTTAGTCAGGAAGACCAATCTTTTATTGAGGCTGAAATCTCTCGACTTTTAGCAGAGGATATCATCGAACCATGTTCGTCGCCCTGGCGGGCTCAAGTTGTCATCGTCAAGAACCCTCTAAAACCTCACAAACAACGACTATGCATTGATTATTCGCAAACCATCAATCAATATACTGACTTGGGCGCCTACCCATTGCCACGCATTGATGATATGGTTAATAAACTGGCCGAATACAAAGTGTTCTCAACTTACGATTTAAAAAGTGCCTATCATCAGGTACCCTTGAAGGTCTCAGATAAGCAGTACACGGCCTTTGAGGCTAATGGACGGCTGTACCAATTTCGTCACCTCCCATTCGGGGTTACTAATGGAGTGGCTGTCTTCCAATGGGCAATGGATGGCCTGGCTAAGCAGGAAAACTTAAGGGACACTTTTCCCTATCTTGATAACATTACTATTGCAGGTCACGATCAACAGGAACACGACGCCAACCTCCAAAAATTTCGGGATGCCCTCCATCACCGTAACTTAACTTTGAATGAATCTAAATCTGTTGAGTCGCAACCGACCATCAACATCCTTGGCTACTGTGTAGGCAATGGTATCATTAAGCCAGACCCAGAAAGACTTCGCCCGCTCCAAGAGCTCCCGTCACCTAAGAATCTGGCTTCTTTACGTCGGGCTCTCGGTCTGTTTGCATACTACGCTAAATGGATTTCTCATTTTTCAGACAAAATCCAACCCTTGCTGCATGCTAGATCATTTCCATTGGAAACAGCGGCTGTTGCAGCCTTTAACCTTCTCAAAAAACGGTTGGAGAAAGCGGCTCTTCACTCCATCGATGAGAATCTCCCTTTCATAGTCGAATGTGATGCCTCGGAGGTGGCGATCTTGGCTACTCTAAATCAGGAAGGTCGTCCTGTAGCATTTATGTCCAGGACCTTACAAGGTGCCGAGCTACATTATCCTCCGGTTGAGAAGGAAGCCACAGCCATCATAGAGGCGGTACGGAAGTGGAACCATTTCCTAACTCGGCAGCACTTTACGTTAATCACGGACCAGCGATCAGTCGCCTTCATGCTCGATAATCGAAAACGAACCAAAATTAAGAATAATAAAATATAGCTTTGGAGGATGGAACTGGCCTCTTTTGGTTACACCATTCACTATCGACCTGGCAAGGAGAATGTGGCCCCGGATACCCTCACACGAGCATTCTGCTCCACTATGTCGTCCTCTACTCTCATAGATGTCCATAATGGATTGTGTCATCCTGGCGTTACGCGCATGCTACATTTCGTACGATCACGGAATCTCCCTTTTTCTACTGGAGATGTAAAGAAAATGTGCTCAGAATGCCGGCTTTGTGCAGAATTAAAACCTCAGTTCTTCCGCCCCTCAGATGGTATGCTCATACACGCAACCCAACCGATGCAATGGCTTAGCATCGATTTTAAGGGCCCAGTGCCCTCTTCAACTCGGAACACATATTTGCTCACCATGATTGATGAATATTCACGTTTTCCGTTTGCCTTCCCCTGCTCCAATATGCTGGCGTCCACAGTAATCTGCTGTCTTGAGCAGGTATTTTCTCTCTGTGACATGGCGGCTTACATTCACTCAGATCGGGGTCCATCCTTTATGTCAAGGGAACTCAAGGACTACCTCTCAGAACGGGGAATTGCTACAAGCAAAACGACGCCATATCATCCCATCGGAAATGGGCAGGTAGAGAGGTATAACGGTATCGTCTGGAATTCCGTACATCTTGCTTTAAGATCTCGGGGCCTACCAAACCAGCAATGGGAAACAATGCTTCCGGATGCATTGCACTCTATACGGTCCCTTCTTTCTACAGCCACAAATACTACACCTCATGAGCGGTTCTTTGGATTCCAGCGTCGCTCATCTTATGGGACATCCCTCCTGTCATGGCTAACTACTCCTGGACCTGTACTACTCCGAAGATACGTTCGGACGTCTAAAAATGACCCTCTCGTAGACGAGGTCGAACTAACTGATGCCAACCCCACCTATGCATACATACGATATCCCGACGGCCAAGAATCTACCGTATCATTACGGGATCTGGCTCCCTGCCCACCAGGACCTAGTGGGACATCGAGTGATGGTATTTTACCAGGAGCCTCTTGGAACCTACTGGGTACCCCTCTCCAGGATCCTGATCTGACACCAACTAGTTGGTGCCGGTAGAACCCCGTACTCAAAGTTGCGACCCTCCCAGTACCGCGCACCAAAGTACTGATCCGCCACAGACCAGCTCTGCACCTCCCTCTGAACAGAGACAGACTAACTCTGCACCTACTGGGGCTTGTACACGAAGCCATGATCTCCCCGACCCTTCACAGGGTAATCCAGGCCACACAGACTCTGACCAATGGCCAACAGCATGTAAGCGGACCAGAGACCCTCTACGACGGGAACCCAAACGGGTGCGACTCTTCCTCGTTCGGCGGCTGCAGAATAAAAGGAAAACCAGAGCCTTCTAATCTTGCAGGAGGGAAGAATGTAATAATAATAAATAACTTCCGGATGAAGTTATGTGCACATCACTTCCTGTGAACTGTGAACTCTGTGCATACATCACTTCCTGTGCATACGTCACTTCCTGTGTTTGGACCAGTATAAATACTGAACTGCTCAGTATGGTAAAAGGGCTTCTCCTAGAGGCATGGTGAAGACCGCTCTTGTATATAGTATAATTATAAGTTGCTTAAAGCTTACTTTAAAGTTCCTTGATGTGTGAGACTCCTTTTTTACATCAGCCCTTATTTGGATTAAGGATGGAGACAAGTGGTTGGTGGTCAGTCAGCAAGGTGAACTTCTACCCGTGCAGATAGTGATTGAACTTTTTCACTCCCCACACTAGGCTGAGGGCCTCCCTGTCAATCTGGGCGTAGTTACGCTCAGCTGAGGTTAGTGACCGAGACGCAAAGGCTACTGGCCTCTCCGAGCCGTCCGGGAATTTGTGCGACAGCACCGCTCCAATGCCACAGGGTGATGCATCACACGCCAACCAAATTGGTAGTGCTGGATTGAAATGAGCCAACACCTTTTGATGTGACCAATGCTTTGCTCTTCTGGAAAGCTCATTTACATTCGTCACTCCACTTCCATGGTTCCCCCGTTTGCAGTAGGGTGTTCAGTGGGTGTGGTACGGCAGACAAATTCGGCAAGAACTTATGGTAGTAGTTCACCAGCCCGAGGAACGACCTCAGTTGTGACACATTTTCCAGTGCTGGAGCCTTGACTACTGCCTCAATCTTTTCAGGGGACTTATGTAACCCCTCTTTATCAATAACGTGGCCACAATACGAGATCTGCTTCTGGAAAAACTCGCATTTGTGGCGATTAGCTCAGAGCCCATATTCCTTCAACCTAGTGAGCACCTGCTCCTGGTTGGCGAGGTGATCACTGTCATTTTCGCCCGTGACCAGGATGTCGTCCAAATAACACTGGGTCCCTGGAATCCCTTGCAGGAATTGATCCATTGCCCTTTGCCAAATAGCCGGAGCTGATGCTACCCCGAACACCAGCCGGTTGTATTGGTAGGGACCTTTATGAGTGTTGATCGTGAGGTACTGTTTCGAGGCTTCTTCTACCTCCATTTGCAGGTACGCCTGGGCCAGATCAATCTTAGTGAAGCGTTTCCCTCCAGATAGCGAGGCGAAAATATCTTCAATCCGCAGAAGCGGATATTGTACAGTGTGAAGGACTGGGTTCACTGTCACCTTAAAGTCCCCACAGATGCGAACCTTCTTTGGTTCCCCAGGCGTATTACTCAACGACCTCTTCATTACAGGAACGATGGGTGTAGTCCACTTGCTCCAGTCCACTTTGGGCAGTATTCCTGAACGTTCCAAACCTTCCAGCTCTGCTTTGACGGCTGGGCAGATCGCATAAGGTACCGGTCTGGCCTTAAAAAACTTTGGGCTTCCATTTTCCTCTATTTTGATCGTCGCTATTATGCCTTTTAGTGTTCTGAGTCCCTGCTGGAACACTTCTTGTGCATCAGTTAGCATTTTTGACAGTCGTCCAGGTGTGACGTCGTCATCCTTTTTGGCATCTACAGTCAGTGCTTGTATGGAATGCCAATCTGGCTGTATCTTCCGGATCCATTCATGTCCTCGTAGTGGTAGTCCTCCATCTGGCAATACATATAGTTCCATTTTTGGTGTTTCCTTGCCGTTATATATAACGTTCACCCTTATTTTTCCTTTGGGGTAGACTTTTTGCCCCGTGTACGTCTTCAAGACAATCTTTGTATCTCTCAAGGGTATATGTGAGAATAGCCGCTTGTAGTCTCTTCGGTTTATGACTGTTAGGACTGATCCTGTGTCCAATTCCATTTTCACTTGGACTCCTGCCATCTTGAGCGTGACCCAGATAGTTTGGTGGTCCTCCATTTTGATCACGTTATGTAGTTTCAGACAATCCAGCTCCTTGCTTCTGGAGTCTGTATCACCTTTCTGTTCGTCTGAACTACTCTCCGTCACCTTATATACCTTCTTGTACTTCTCCTGTGGAGATTTCTTGCTGCTGGTTTTCTTTCCCCACCTGCAGACTCTTGCTATGTGTCCTACTTTTCCACACTGTCTGCACACTTTGTCCTTGAACCAGCAATCCTTATGGTCGTGTGTTGTTCTGCCGCAGCGATAGCACTTCACTGTTCCATATGACATTTCATTTGTGCCATATTCTTGTGGTCTCCATTGTATCGCTACCGCGCCTGGTGCTGCTGCTTCGTGTGATACTGCAATGCTGAAAGCCTTGTCCAGCGTAAGATCCTTTTCTGATAGAAGCCGTTTCTGGGTTCCTTCACTTTGAAGCCCACACACAAACTTGTCCCTTAAAGTATCTGCTAGTCCCGTTCCAAACTGGCAGTGTTTCGATAGCTTGCGCAGTTCCGTTAAATACTCAGCATTACTTTCACCTTTATGTTGGTTCCTTTTGTGAAACTTAAATCTTTCTGCTATCAGCAGCGGTGTGGGGTTTAAGTGGTCCTGTAGGATTGACACTATGTTTTCAAAATCCTTTTCTACTGGCTTCTCTGGGGTTACTAGGTTTCGTAGTAAGCCATACCTTTTTGCACCCATTGAACTCAACAATACCAGCACTTTCTTGTCATCTGGCACTTCATTCGCCTTGCAGTATACTTCTATGCGTTCGACATATGTCGTCCAATCTTCGACTTCATTGTCGAACGCTGTGATACTGCCACTCTTCGGCATTTTTGGGTGTGGTTAGACTGGCTTAAAATGGCGTCTTCCGCGCTTTCCTTTCTTCCCCGCTGACGCTGCTCGGCCCTTGAACACCAGCTGTGCTCTGCACGTTTTCCTGCGTGCCCCTCTCCCCCGTTGACACTGCTCGGCCCTTGAACACCGGCTGCGCTCTGCTCGTTTTCCTGCGTGCCTCTCTCCCCCCCTTGACGCTGCTCGGCCCTTGAACATCGGCTGCGCTCTGCTCTCTCTCGTTGACGCCGCTCGTTCCTGAACACCGGCTGTGCCCTGTGCGCTCTACCCTCTCTCTCTCCCCCATCGACGCTGCTCAGCCTTTTTCTGTGCCGTCGGTCGGCTCTAGCCACCACTGTCCGGGAAGGGTCTGCGCAGTACCTGTTGCCAGCCCGTTTCGCTGGACCACCGTGACTGGAAAGCCAAGCCTGGCTCTCGACAGCCTCCCCTGTAATGCTCAACTCTCCACTGGATGACTGGGGGGTTTCCCCTGGTCGACGCCCGTGCTTCTGGACTCGGCCTTCTTTCGCTGTTCTCCAGGAGCGAATCCCTTGGAGGTGATGCAGAGTTGCAGGTAGGTTTGAATCTGCTCGTTGTCAATGTTAGATCCGTGTATCTTGATGTTGTGTTCTTCTTTAATTAGACAAGAGACTGCAGGGAATGATCAACAGGTGTTTACTGAATGAGGGTTACTCTAGAACTAAGTGTACAGATCCCTACTCAGGGTTTATATACAGGTGTGGTCACTGCCGGTACTACAGTATACAGGAGCTGTAAAAAGTAGTTCTCCCCTTAAAGGTACATACATTACAAAGAGTACATTTAAAAAAAAAAGTACTATCTTAAAGTGTGCGATTTTCACAAAGTCCTTTGATTCCGGTGTCCAAGTGCTGCTTAGCTCACGGGCTCCTTAACGCAACCTTTTGCGGTTCTGGGCACGTTTTAAAACATTGTCCAACCCAGAGACAATTTAAATCACACAAAGTCTTCGTCCACGATGTGGATTAATATTTCCCGGTCTTCGGGGACTGAGGGGATTTTGCAAACCCCTACAGGAGTGCTTACCCCAGCCCTTCAAGCAAACCTCCTGCCGATCACGGCCTCCCCTCAGGCCACAATTGGCCCACCAGCCCCTACCCCAACGCCTGATCCCATGCCTCCTGCCCCACGATTTGCCGACCCCCCACCTCAACCACCGATCATGAGCCTCCTGCCTCGCTATCTGCCGACCCTCCACCACCAAACCCCAATCTTTCTCGATTGGAAGAATTCCAAATCAATTCTCAACCTCACATTTATATTCCCATTAATGCCAACATTTAGAGTCATCCATCATGAACTTGGCAGTGTTTAATCCATCAAATTTCAAATCTGGCAAACCAGCAGAACAGAAGTGATCTTTGAAGCCAGCATTTCAAGCCAGTCTAGAGAAAATGCGGCCTCCTACCGCCGGCTTCCCCACCCGACAGCTTGTCAATCTGGCCGAGCGGGAAATGGGATAGAAAAGTGATGATGAGATCCTGCCGTTAAATTCAGCACTACCTCCGCGTCGCCGGGATTGCTGGATTAAACCCCCCTTACTGCCGTGCTCCCCCGCTCCCTCCCCACCTCCCTGTAAATATCAGGGCCTAAGTCTCCTCTCCAGTTTGTAACCTAAGTCACGGTCTGACAGAGTGTTCATTCAACTGCTTTCCGAAGTCTAAGAGAACATGATGGATTGTGGTATATCTTGTAAACTGAAGGTAGTTTCTGTTCAGTCACTGGATATGCTACATTACCAGACATTGCACAAAAGTCATACTTTGGCAAATAGGGAACACGGTCTCCCAAATGGGAGTGGTCTTTGGTGCTCAGCACAAGGAATATACCTTGAGTAAAAAAACAGAACACCATCTTGTCATGCAAATAAGTTATCTTAAAATTTTACATGTTTCGGTATCACAGACAGTGACATATAAGTGCACATCCTTTAGCCCATTTTTACTGATTGTAAATGAACATGCATCATGCAACTGGGTTGTCTTACTGGGATTTCCTATGTCAGGTCCCTTTAAGATTGCTGCCTGACCAGAGCTGGAGTTGTATGTTGCTGCTTATATTTGTCCAATTCTCCAATATGGCCATACATAATAAGCATTTAATGGGCTATTTCTCTCCTTGTAGGACTACGCAGGATAAGCTCCTATGAATGCTTAGGATAAGTTAGCACAAAAGGAGTTACAGGCTATGAAAGTATATTTTGAAGACATTCATACTCGAGCATAGAAAATTGTGCAGCAGCATTACTTTTGCAATTTTCTTCAGGTCATCTTTCTTCTTCCTGACCTGTAGCAGCACCCCTGGGTTAGACAAACCATATTGACATTGTTTGCTAAACCAGCCTCTTTTCAGGAGGATATGTTTCTGTACTATATAAGAACCCCCTCATTTCCCATAGTTCATGGATTAGGAGCTTTGATCATCATATCAAGCAGTTCTCAATCGGATATCCTTCATTTTACTGCAATAGTGTAACAATTGGCCTGGCCTGTCCTCCCTGTACAAATACATGGGATTAAATTACTGTTTAAGTCTTTTAACTGTTGCTGAGCTACCAAATTGGTCCTGATGCTCCACTGGCCAGGCCTTTGTGCAGGCCTGGGATTACATGATTTGCTGAAAGTTAAGAATATTGAGAGCTGATGGGCAGTCAAGAATTCTCCCAAAAAACTTTAGCAATTCCCAAACAGTGCATCAACAACACTTTTGAGGTTACAATTTCACATCAGCTTAAACCTGCAATCTATGAAAGAGGATTTGATTGTACTTAACAATACAGCACGCAGTCCTTCAGCAGCAAGTAGCTGTAATACTTTTTTACCTGCATCTTTTTTGAGATATATCTCCTATGGTGTTCTGGAATTCTTGGTTGAAGCACCCACGGTATCCTTCCTTGTTTGTAACACGCTGAGAGCAGCACGCTACAGTTCGTAGCCTCATTTTCATTACCCCCCTATTGTTTTAAAATGGAAATTGCTGTTGCTGGCCATTAGTAATCTTGACTTGTATTTTGGAATTTATTTTTTTCTCATACCTGGGTCATCTGATTCCTATAACAACAGAAAGTAAATAGGTTAAGCATGTCAAAGCACTTCAAGTAGTGAATTACTTTTCGGGTACTCTGTCTGTTATGTAGACCAATGAGGTAACTCCATGTTTGAACCTCTCCAACTACCCCACCACAGCCCTAATCAAAGTCACAAATAACATCCTATGTGCTGTGACCATGGTGCACTATCACTCCCCATCCTTCTCGACCTGTCTGCAGCCTTTGTCACGGTTGATCACCTCCACGCCTCTCCTCTTTTGTCCAGCTGAATGTGACTGCCCTCGTCTGCTTTCACTCTTATCCATCCAGTCGTAGTCAGAGAATCTCCTGCAATGATGCCACTTCCAGCCTCCGCACCGTTACCTCCGGAGTCTCCCAAGGATCTATCACTGGCCCCTCCTATTCCTCATTTACATGCTGCCCCTCGACAAAATCATCCAAAAACATGCCAGGTTCCACATGTACGCCGACACCCTACCTCATCACCACCTCTCTCGACCCCTCCACTGCCTCTGTGTTGTCGCACTGCATGTTCGATATCCAGTCCTGGATGACCCGAAATGTCCTCCAATTAAACATTGGGAAGACTGAAGTCATTATTTTCAACCCACACCATAAACTCCATTCCCTAGCCATCGATTTGATTCCCCTCCCTGGCCATTGTCTCAGGCTGAAGCAGACTGTTAGAACCTCGGACCCTGAGCCAGACCCAATAATTCCAATGCCCTCCTGGCCAGCCTCCTGTCCTCCATCCTCCATAAACCAACGCATCTAAAGCACTGCTGGCCATATCCTACCTTCTCAAAGTTCCACTTGCCTATCATTCCTGTCCTCGCTGACTTACATTGCAACCCCATCCCTTCACTGTACCTTTGACCACTTAGGCCCCGGGCTCTGATATTCTCTCCCTAAACCCTTCCTTTAAAGCCCTCCTTAAAACCCTCCTCATTCACCACCTGTCCTAAATATCCTTCTTTGCCTCAGCGATTATTTTTTGATTATGTCTCTGCTTTTAGACATTTATCTCTGTTAAAGGCGCAATCCCACTGCAGCACCATCTTTATTACCCTCAGGGCCAATAGCAGGCACCTTCTTGGTGGCAGGAATCCTGCTGGGAGTCTGCCATACAGCAATAATAAGCCCCGATCCAGGAAAACGGATTGGGTAGGGGCAGAATTGGAGGGGCAGGCAGAAGTCTCGCCCCAGTGGAACTCTGCCCAAATAGGATAACCCCGACCAAAGTATCTCAAACAAGAAACATCAGTAGGACTCTGATTTTTGTGTTAGAGTTTCAGTCAAAAGAACATCAGAAGATTAAGTAAGAAATGGCCAATCAGCGCATAAGAGATGTTTCTGAGATGTTTGCACATAGGATCTACCCAACCCATTTATTCTTCTGAGGAAAGGTTCTGCAAATATTCTGCCTGCTTCCTCAAAGTTACATTTTAAAAAACTTAGGCCTAGAAATTCAGTTGCCTTAGCGCCGCTTTTGAGGCGCTAGAGGGACTAGCGCCAGAGTTATGGCCAGTTTAAAAATTCCCTGGGGCCCTAAATCGGCGTTGCACCGGTAGCGCTGCGCCGGCACCGATGACGTCATTGGTGTGCGCAGCGTCCCGGTTGCCGTGGTAACCCGCCCGAACTCCGAAATTGAGTTGCGGCCGCCTCGCCCGTGGCAGCCGCAAGCAACGTTCTGTCAGAGGTGCCTTACTCCAGTTTGCGCCGGCGCATTAAAGGCCCCGCGGCGGCCGGCCACTTTCCCGCCGGCCGCCTGCCCGCAGCTCCCTCCCCGGACTTCTCCCCCCCCCCCCCGGAACAGATGCAAGCCCGGCACTTGTCCGAGGTGCCGGGCTCATTTTTAAGCTGATTTGCGCGGGCCGCGGCCGGGTGCAGGCAGCTCCTCCTTAACGGGAGGAGGAGGCCTGCACGTCCCCAGCCTGCCGCACCGCATCGGGTGCCGCAGTGCCGGAATTGCGGCGCGAAACGGCAGTTAGCGCCGATGTACCGCCGCAACGACCCTTCAGTAGCGCCGGCAGCCGTTTGGGCGCGGCACTACTGAATTTTTGGCGCGCGCAGGGGGACTTAGCGCCGGCACTAACTTCCGGCGCTAAAGCCCTGCCTACGCCAGAACCCAATTTCTAGGCCTTAGAATATCTAACTTTTTACCCTGCATTACTGATCTTTGCATTATATCCACAGAGCATAGAATCATCTCTGTCCATACTATAAGAATAAGATAATGGGGTAAATTTTCATCTTCAATTGATTTCAGTGAAATGAAAATCGAACGAGTTCCATAACAGGCACACAATCTACTCTGCCCTGTTACCCCCATGTAGTGAAGACAAAAATTAACCCAATGTAAGATTTCAAGAATTTATTTAACAGCA
Source organism: Somniosus microcephalus (assembly GCF_052327205.1). Lineage (NCBI taxonomy): Eukaryota > Metazoa > Chordata > Chondrichthyes > Squaliformes > Somniosidae > Somniosus > Somniosus microcephalus. The sequence goes on along the minus strand of NC_140987.1, from coordinate 194,620,026 downwards.
TTTAAAAAAAAATTACTAATAAGCCTTGCAATTTGAGAGCAAGTTAAAGTTAACACTAAAAAGATGGTGATATCTTGTGTCGATGCTCCAACTTGCTGTGCCACAGATGGTAGAATGTGGGTTCATGTACACCGTTCCACACAAAGCAAGTGTCTGATCGTACTTGTGCCAACAAGACGGAGTTGGTAATGTGCCGACATGCTTGGCCAGGAAAAGGTGCAAGATGGGAAAACCGAAAAGGGTGGGAAAAATTTAAATGGGCAACAGCATTCGTTAATAACATGAAGGTTGCCTTTCAATTAGGATTACTTAAAAAAAAACTAAACGATTTAAAAAATAAACAAACACTGTAATTATATAAATTTACAGAGACTACAAGGATAATAGTTTTAAAATTTATTCAGCCTCACACGATCTAAATTTTTATCAAATCTGGTCTCAAGATTGGTGCAGGTATTTCAGACTTGAGAGAGTAATGTTATATAGTCTATATATATACCCAAAATGTGACTATAAATTGCAAATCCATATTGCAGTTCTATACAAGTGTCAGGACATGACATGCAAAGACACTTCTATTCTATAAAATTTGTTGCCACAGTGCCCTCCATACAAATGGGTTTGTTTGTAACAGTTCCTTCTCAGCCTTGGTCTGTCTCCAAAATTGAAACACGTTGGCCCTGATATTTACGGGGATGCAGGGAGGAAGCACTTGCCGGGAGTGGGTGGAGGAACCCAGAAATCCCCAGAACGCGGAGGTCCTGCAGAATTTAATGGCATGACCTCATTATCATTTTTTAATTCCATTTCCCGCCCAGCAGCTAGCCAGGTTGAGAGGCTGGAGGGAGGGAAGCAAAGACTGGGGCAAGTTCGGGTGGGGGCGGCACGGTTGGAGCATGGCAATAGGGAGGAAGGCAAAGTTCAAGGGTTGGAGGGGGAGTTGGCCGATCACGGCAGCAAAGAGAGGCCGTGATTAGCAGAAGGTTTGCTTGAGGGGCCAGGCGGTGGGGGAGCACTTCTGCTTCCCCGACTCACAAACAGTGCTATAAAAAGTACTTACCTGCTCACTCTGGCTGCTCCAGTCTCCATTTAACAACCGGGTTTCCCGAGCTCTGCGTTAAGTTTAAATCAGGCTCCCAGCTGCTCTGTGGGAGCCTGAATTAAATATTATAATGAAGTGTCCCGCCTCTCGAGAACGGGGCACAAACATGCAACCCGCCGGCGTAAAAATGGCAGCAGGCCATAAGCGGCGGGTTGGAGTCGTGTTTTGCCATTTTTAGTTCTTAACCGACCCTCTCCCGTCCATCGTGATGGTGGGGGTAATATTGACCCCATTATTTCATTCCCATTCTAATCGTAATGCTGGTGCTTGGCTGGTTCAGGTCTTTGCAACTCCTCCAAGCTCTGTGCCCATATCTCGCAGCATCTGCTGGTTTGAATCTGGACTAATCTGCATTCCCCCTTCCTATTGCTCCATCAGTGGCAGAGCTGTCAGCCATCACAGCCCATGCGTTCTTGAATCCTCTGCCTGACCTCTTCTCCTTGCTAAATCTCTGACCATCTTAAAAAGCTTTCTCAAAACCTACCTCTTCAACCATGTTTTTAGTCACTTTCCCTAAGCTTTGCCCTATTCCTTCTGTCCTCCAGCAGCCCCTTTATGAAATGCCTTCATATGTTATATTATGCGGAAGGTGCTGTACAATTGCAAATTGTTTTCCACAAATTGGCAGACATGATACCTGACTTCTATGCTAGAATTGTCACATGGAGTATTGTTACGACATGCTCACTGTGTCACTGGTAGTAAATAGTAATGCAGAATATTTTATTTTTGTGGCTTCTTAGGCAACCTTTTGCAGTTAAATGTGAATATCCAAAAGTTGCTGTCCAAGTTGTGCCGCTTTGCCATTAGCTTCGCAAAAACGACATCTCACCCTTAGCCTCTCCCCTTTTTTTTAGCAATTTGCTATATTTTCCCATTAATTGCCCATGAAACTCGCCACAGAAAGTTCTTGTCATTACAAGCATAAGTACCCTTTAAACGACGTGATAAGTGTTAATGACTGCCAATCAACCTCTCTAGCACCAACAATTCATTATTACAAGTGTGGAGACTCATTCCTTCAGGTTCTTAATTTTTCAGGAATATTTTAAAAATGACAAATTTTAAAATTAAATAGTATTTCTTACTTTTCCTTTCTATCTCTTTTTCTCTCTCTTAATCTAATCTTTCTTTCCCTCTCTTTATTTTTCTTTCTGTACCTGATTTGACATTGAATTCACCCCCTTTAATTCACCTTCTGTGCAGTCCTTTCTGTGTTGATTTCCCAATCCTTAAATCTCATTGGTTAAGGAGATACCCTGTTGATTTCCCTGTTCACTCAGGTCCCAGATGCCCTGTTTCCCTCGCTGCGCCGTTATCAGCTCGCACTTTCAGCAACTTTGTGGGCAAAAATGTTTTGAGCTTAAGTGTGCAGGGGCAAGTCTAACTCATGACAGATGCTGTTAGATGCCCTGCTACAAAAATTTGGGCCCAATGTTCTGTTGGAGATCCAAGAAAGTTTTCTTTCCCTTTTGTATATGTAGTTCTTTCTCTGTAAAACGTAGGGATTGGCTGCTATTGCTTGCACAGTACTATCTGCTCTAAAAACTGTACTTATTACCTCACTGCCACATGGAGTGCTTGAGGTGATTAGCATAGATGCATTAAAAAGGAAGCTCGAAATGTACATGAGGGAGAAAGGAATAGAAAGACATGTTGATAGGATGAGATGAAGTAAGGTGAGAGGACTGGAGTATAAACACCAGCAGAGACCTGTTGGACTGAATGACCTGTTTCTGTGAAGTAAAATTCTATGTAATTAACAAAGGTAATTTCTAGTTGTTAATTTGAATTTGCATAACTTCATCTATTTTATTATTGAATGGCGCAGTGTAATATTAGCAGTAAGTTATCATCCAGGAATATTTAGATATTATTCTTACATCTCATTTTACAGGCACACAAACTCATTCCCACAGTAAGTGTTTACGAGAAAGCAAAAGCCAAAAGGGTAATAATGCTAAACTTTCAATCTGGCATTATTTTGGGATGCCTCAAACCAAGCAGACAGCAACAAGTGTGAAAGCTGGAATTCCCTCATTAGCACTAACTTCAAGATCTTAAGAGAAGACATTTCACAACTCTTCCCCTATGCTACAGAAAATTTGAATAGATTTGGAATGACAGCACAGCATGGTATTCTGAAGTGAAGAGTGGATTGCATCAAGACAAATGACATTCAAATAACTCACTAAACTGGCAAACAATTTAATGTGGGTAGGGGAAATCCTTGGATAATGTAGAAGGAGCTATTCAAATACAAAACTAAGGGAAATGTTGCCCTACCTAATCCATACACTTATTATTCATCAGTTCAACTCAAACAGATACTGGAGTGATTGGCAGTGTCAGAGGACCATCCTGGCTGCATACACCAGAGAAGGACATCCAACTAATCAACCTTAAAATCATCATTTACAGTGAAGATCCTAAAAGGGACAGCAGCACCACAAAACTTTAGGTAGGGGCACAGGAGATAAGAACATAAGAAATAGGATCCTCTGGAGATCTTCCCCCCATGGCTGCCAACCTCATAGTTCCCCAACGCCGCACAGCCCGCTTCTATCTCCTTCCCAAGATCCACAAACAGGACTGCCCTGGTAGACCCATCATTTCAGCCTGTTCTTGCCCCATGGAACTTATCTCTTCCTATCTTGACTCTATCTTTTCTCCCCTTGTCCAGTCTCTTCCCACCTACATCCGCGACTCTTCCCACCTAAATCCGCGACTCTTCTGATGCCCTCCGCCACTTTAACAGTTTCCAGTTTCCTGGCCCCAACCGCCTCCTTTTCACCATGGACGTACAATCCCTCTACACCTCCATCCACCACCAGGATGGCCTGAGGGTGCTCCGCTTCTTCCTTGAACAGAGGCCCAACCAGTCCCCATCCACCACCACCCTCCTCTGCCTGGCTGAACTTGTTCTCACATTGAACAACTTCTCCTTTGACTCCACTCATTTCCTCCAAATCAAAGGTGTTGCTATGGGTACCCGCATGGGCCCTAGCTATGCCTGCCTTTTCGTGGGATATGTGGCACACTCTTTGTTCCAGTCCTACCAGGGTCCCCTCCCTCACCTCTTTTTCCGGTACATTGATGACTGTATCAGTGCCGTTTCCTGCTCTCGCCCTGAACTAGACAATTTCATTCACTTTGCCTCCAATTTCCTCCCTTCCCTTGCCTTCACATGGTCCATCTCCGACTCTTCCCTTCCCTTCCTCGACTTCTCTGTCTCCAACTCTGGGGATAGGTTATTGACCAACATTCACTACAAGCCCACTGACACCCACAGCTACCTGGACTACACTTCCTCCCACCCTGCCTCCTGTAAGGACTCTATTCCATTGTCCCAGTTTCTCCGCCTCTGCCGCATCTGCTCCGATGATGCCACCTTCCACACCAGTGCTTCTGACATGTTTTCCTTTTTCCTCACCCAAGGATTCCCCTCTACTGTGGTTGACACTGCCCTCGACCATGCCCATTCTATCTCCCGCACTTCTGCCCTCACCCCTGCACCCCCCCCTCCTGGAACCACGATAGGGTTCCCCTTGTCCTCACCTTTCACCCCACCAGACTCCACATTCAACGGATCATCCTCCGCCATTTCCGCCAACTCCAACGTTATCCTACCACCAAACGCATCTTCTCCTCCCCTCCCCTTTCAGCATTCCGTAGGGACCGCTTCCTCCGAGACACCCTAGTCCACTCCTCTATCACCCCCAGCACCCCTTCCCCTTCGCCCGGCACCTTCCCGTGCAAGCGCAGGAGATGCAACTTATACCCTTATACCTCCCCCTTTCCCACTGTCCAGGGCCCCAAGCACCCCTTCCAGGTGAAACACCGATTTTCTTGTACTTCTTGCAATCTAGTATACTGTATTTGCTGCTCACGATGTGGTCTCCTCTACATTGGGGAGACCAAACGCAGATTGGGTGACCGCTTTGCGGAACACCTCCGTTCAGTCTGTAAGGGTGACCCCGAGCTTCCGGTCGCCTGTCATTTCAATTCACTGAGACCTCACCATTCCACTGAGACCTCACCATCCTCGGCCTCTTGCATTGTTCCACGGAAGCTCAGCGTAAGCTTGAGGAACAGCGCCTCATCTTCCAATTAGGCACTTTACAGCCTTCCGGACTCAATATCGAGTTCAATAATTTCAGATCATAACCTCGGCCCCTATCATATTTTTATATATTTTTTATCCACACTTTTGGTTTGTGCCTTTTCCTTTTTTATTCTCTCCCACACATGACAGCTGTCTTTCATTCTGCCAGCGCATTTCACACTTCATCTAGAGCCATCCTTTGTTTCTTTACCTGTCCTATTACCATCTCGTCTCGCCTTGAATATTTCTTAATGTCTCTTCACCTCTCCCAGACCTTCCCTTTTGTTCTTTCATCCCCTCCCCCATTTTCCAGCCCCCAAACTTGCTTTTTAATCTGTTTCATTTCCTGCTTTTTTCTCAGTTCTGATGAAGGGTCTTCGACCTGAAACGTTGACTCTGTTTCTCTCTCCACGGATGTTGCTTGGCTTGCTGAGTTTTTCCAGCGTTTTCTGTTGTTAAATAGGAGCAGGAATAGGCCACTTGGTACCTTGAGCCTGCTCCGCCATTCAATAAGATCATGGCTAATCTTGGGCTCAAAGCCACTTCCCCGCCCGCTCCCCATAACCCTTCACTCCCTTATCTTGCAAAAATCTGTCTATCTCCACCTTAAATGCATTTAATGACCCAGCCTCCACAGCTCTCTGGGGCAGAGAATTCCACAGTTTTACGACCCTCTGAGAGAAGAAATTCCTCCTCATCTCAGTTCTAAAAGGGCGACCCTTTATCCTAAAACTATGCCCCCTAGTTCTAGATTTCCCCATGAGGGGAAACATCCTCTCTGCATCTACCTTGTCGAGCCCCCTCAGTATCTTATATGTTTCAATAAGATCACCTCTCATTCTTCTAAGTTCCAATGAGTATAGGCCCAGCCTGCTCAACCTTTCCTCATAAGTCAACTCACTCATCTCTGGAATTAACCTAGTGAATCGTCTCTGAACTGCCTCCAATGCAAGTATATCCTTCCTTAAAAAAGGAGACCAAAACTGTACGCAGTACTCAAGGTGTGGTCTCACCAATACCTTGTACAGTTGTAGCAGGACTTCCCTGTTTTTATACTCCAACCCCCTTGAAATAAAGGCCAACATTCCATTTGCCTTTTTGATTACTTGCTGTACCTGCATGCTAACTTTTTGTGTTTCATTCACAAGGACCCCCAGGTCCCTCTGAACTGTAGCACTTTGTAATCTCTCTCCATTTAAATAATAATTTGCTTTTTTATTTTTCCTGCCAAAGTGTATAACCTCGCACTTTCCCACATTATACTCCATCTGCCAAATGTTTGCCCACTCACTTAGCCTGTCTATATCCTTTTGCAGATTCTTTGAGTCCTCTGCACAACTTGCTTTCCCACCCATCTTTGTATCATTCGCAAACTTGGCTACATTACACTTGGTCCCTTCATCCAAGTTATTAATGTAGATTGTAAATAGTTGAGGCCCCAGCACTGATCCCTGTGGCACCCCACTAGTTACCGTTTGCCAACCGGAAAATGACCCATTTATCCCGACTCTCTGCTTTCTGTTAGTTAGCCAATTCTCTATCCATGCTAATATATTACCCCCAATTCCGTGAGCTCTTACCTTATGCAGTAACATTTTATGTGGCACCTTATCGAATGCCTTCTGGAAATCCAAATACACCACATCTACTGGTTCACCTTTGTCCACCCTGCTCGTTACATCCTCAAAGAACTCCAGAAAATTTGTTAGACATGATTTCCCTTTCATAAAACCATGCTGACTCTGCCTGACTGCATTATGATTTTCCAAATGCCCTGCTGCTGCTTCCTTAATGAAGGACTCCAGCATTTTCTCAATGACAGATGTTAGGCTAACTGGTCTATAGTTTCCTGCTTTCTGTCTCCCTCCTTTCTTAAATAGGGTTGTTACATTTGCAGTTTTCCAATCCGCTGGGACCTCTCCAGAGTCCAGGGAATTTTGGTATATTGCAACCAATGCATCTGCTATCTCTGCAGCCACTTCTTTTAAGACCCTGCAAGCCATCTGGTCCAGGGGACTTGTCATCTTTTAGTCCCATTATTTTACCAAGTACTATTTCCTTAGTGATAGTGATTGTCTTTAGTTCCCCCCTCCCTGTTTAGAAACATAGAAACATAGAAGATAGGAGCAGGAGTAGGCCATTCGGCCCCTCGAGCCTGTTCTGCCATTTAATGAAATCATGGCTGATCATCCAAATTCAGTACCCTGTCCCTGCTTTCTCCCCATATCCCTTGATCCCTTTAGCCTTAAGAACTATATCTAACTCCATCTTGAATATGTTTAATGAATTGGCCTCAACTGCCTTCTGTGGTAGAGAATTCTACAGGTTCACCACTCTCTGGGATGTTATTAGTGTCTTCTACCATGAAGACAGATACAAAATATTTGTTCAGAGTCTCTGCCATTTCCCCGTTCTCCATTATTAATTCCCCAGTCTCATCCTCTAAGGGACCAACATTTACTTTAGCTACCCTCTTCCTTTTTATATACCTGTCGAAGCTCTTACTATCTGTTTCAATGTTTTTTGCTAGCTTTCTCTCATAATTCATCTTCTCTTTATTATTTTTTTTGTCATCCTTTGCAGGTTTTTAAAAATTTCCCAATCCTCTGGTCTCCCACCAATCTTGGCAACATTGTATTCCTTTGTTTTCAATTTGATACCATCCTTTACTTCCTTAGTTAGTCACTGATGGTGCTCCCTTCTCTTAAAATCTTTCTTTCTCGCTGGAATATATTTTTGTTGAGAGTTATGGAATATCTCCTTAAATGTCTGCCACTGCATTTCAACTGTCTTACCCTTTAATTTATGTTTCCAGTCCACTTTAGCCAGCTCTGCCCTCATGCCTTTGTAATTGCCTTTGTTTAAGATGAGGACACTGGTTTGAGATACAACTTTCTCACCCTCCAACTGAATTTGAAATTCAACCATCCTATGATCACTCTTTCCTAGAGGATCCTTTACTATGAGATCATTTATTAATTCTGTCTCATTACACAGTACCAGATCCAAGATAGCCTGCTCCCTGGTTGGTTCCATTACATTCTGTTCTAGGAAACCATCCCGGATGCACTCTATGAACTCCTTCTCAAGACTACCATGGCCAATTTGATTTGTCCAATCAATATGGAGATTAAAATCACCCATGATTATTACTGTACCTTTTTACAGGCCTCATTATTTGTTGATCTATACTCTGTCCAACGGTATTGCTACTGTTCGGGGGCCAGAGACTTTTTCCCTTTATTATTTTTTATCTCCACCCAAACCGATTCTACATCTTGATCTTCTGATCCAATATCACTTCTCGCCACTGCACTGATCCCACCCTTTACCAAAAAAGCCACCCCACCTCCCTTTCCTTTCTGTCTGTCCTTCCAAATTGTCAGATACCCTGGAATATTCAGTTCCCAGCCCTAATCACCTTGCAACCACGTCTCTGTAATGGCGATCAGATCATACACATTTGTATCTATTTGTGCCGTCAACTTATCTATCTTGTTATGAATGCTGCATGCATTCAGATATAGAGCTTTTAAATTTGTCTTTTTACCATTTCTCCTTGTTTTGGCCCCATTTTCTGTTGCACTCTTATTTTTAAACATTCTGTCCCTTCCTGTCAAACTCTGGTTATTATTTTCCCCATCTCTATCCTGCTCTATTGTTTTCTCATTTCTCATTGACTTTTTAAATTCCCGCTTACCTGGATCCTCCCCCCCCCCACTATTTAGTTTAAAGCCCTCTCTACAGCCCTAGTTATTCGATTTGCCAGGACTCAAGCCCCAGCATGGTTCAAGTGAAGCCCGTCCAAACAGAACAGCTCCCTCTTATCCCAGTACTGGTGCCAGTGCCCCACAAATCAAAACCCATTTCTCCCACACCAGTCTTTGAGCCACTCGTTCATTTCTCTGATCTTATTTACCCTACGCAAATTTGCTCGTGGCTCAGGTCGTAATCCAGAGATTATTATCTCTGTGGTTCTGCTTTTTAATTTAGCCCCTAGCTGCTCATACTCTCTCAGCAGAACCTCTTTCTTTGTCCTACCTATGTCATTGGTGCCTACGTGGTCCATGACAACTGGATCCTCCCCCTCCCACTCCAAGTTCCTCTTCAGCACAGAGGAGATGTCCTTAACCCTGGCACCGGGCAGGCAACACAGCCTTCGGGACTCATGCTCTCGGCTGCAGAGAACAGTATCTATCCCCCTAACTATACTGTCCCTAAATGACTAGAGCCACCACTAAAATAAGTCAGTGAGGCTGTACTGTGATATAACTAACACGTTATTATTGAAGACAGCACCTCAAAACAGTCAAGCCTTATTTTATTTATTACAGAAACTTTTCCAACAAAAGCCGCTCCACAGTTTTTTTCAATATCTACAGATTATCTTTGCTTTGATGTACCTAGTGAAAACTGGACCAAAATCTACTTTAGAACCCAGGGATCATTTTTTTTTACTCTGAAGTATTTCATCTCAATTTAGCCAGTGGGATCACTGAGCAAAAGAGGAGAAAATTGGTTGGTTGGCCTCTGACCTCTCTTTTTGTAACTTGCCTCTCCCTTGAGTCCCAGGAGTAACTAGCTGCCATCATTATTGGGAGATAGGGGAATTCCATGAATTTTATCATTGATATGTAAATAACCAAGAAGCATATATCAGGGATCTTTGGCAAGGTCATAGTGAAACTAAATTCTGAAAAGACTGGAAGCATAACGTGAGCGGGTAAAACAAAAAATGTATTGCAGAAATAGACGTGAATATGTATATTACATTACACTTTGGGCTTTTGGACACTCTGTTAATGGTGTAAGATACTCCACTCAAGCTGGCTGCAACCCTCAAATACCTGAAATGTCTTGATAAACGGTTTTCACCCGAAACGTTGACTCTATTTTCTCTCCATGGATGTTGCCTGGCCTGCTGAGTTTTTCCAGCATTTTCTGTTGTTTTTCCTGAAATGTACATCTTAGGTTGCATAGCTTAAGGCTAATAATTACCTTATTTAGTGGTAGCACTGTGCAGTGGAATTCACACAATATTCTCACTACATCTGTTAATCTGGAAGGTGGAACATTTCATGCACTAGACCATGTTCATACAGGTTTAAACTACTGATTGAATTTACTTACAATTAGGATATTTACAGAGCAAATATATTAGGCAAGTACTATACAGCAAAAGAAAGATATGTGAAGGATCTATAAGAAGTCCACACCCTTTTCTGTTCAACAAAACGCCTTCCATCTTTTCTTACAGTTTCTTGAAATGCAACAGATGAAAGAAAGAGAGAAAGACTTGAATTAATATAGCATCATATCACATTTCTCAGAAACAACTTAAGCATTTTATTACAATGATTATTTTGAATTGCAGTTACTGTTGTTTTGTAAGCAAACCTGGCAGTCAACAGTCCTATTATGGACCGATCCCACAAATAGCAATAAGGCAACACTCTCCTTTAAATCAACACCACCAATGTTGGAAAACTCTTTGCTTGCTTTTAGGTACTGCTATGGAATCATTAACAACCATGTGAGCCACAGGAACAGACAGTTTTGGCCTTGCCTTAATGTCATATCTAAAGAACAACACTTCTGACAAATTCAGAACTCCCCTAATACTGCACTGCGATGTCAGCCTAGATTATGTGCTCCTGGAGTAGAGGTTGAACCCACAACGTTTTGATTCAGAAATGTGAGTGCTAGCAGCTAAGCTGGCATAAGAAACATATAAACCTTTTCTTCTCTGTTAGTAAACAGAAAGTAGTTTACCAATATATGAACATACGAAAATGATGGACAGGAACAGACCAACTGGTCCATTGAGCCTGTCCTATATAGTTATGATGCCCTATGCATCCTGGAGCCATGTCACCTCCTGGGAGAGGTTAAAAAAAACAGATATAAACCCAGGCCAATTAGGGAACCAAAGTATGGAAAATTCCTCTCCGATTCCTTTAGGCGATCGACACTAGTGCAGGAGATCACATTGACCCTAATTTATTATACATCATATTTTGAAATGTGTCTACCAATTTGAGGTATTACAGGGATATGTAGGACTCACAAGCTCAGAGTTCTATGCAGCTGAATATGTTTCAGACACTATGCTAGAAATGCTGAACAAATTTTATCGTGTCAAATCAATCATGATCAAAGGAACAACAGTGCAGATTCTTGTATTATTAAAAATACCCCAAAGAATGGTTATGAGAAGGTAATAATAACCAAAAGTAAACAATCTAATTCACACCTTGATTCAAGTGTTTTGTGGCTGTAGATCACATGTAGGCCGTGAAGTTAATTGCGCTGAGGGGGCGGTTTTGGAGGTGGGTCCACTGCCAAAATCGCAAAGATTGACAGCGAGAAGAAAACCCGCTGTCAACCCGCCTCCACGCGAGTCTCCCAGGTGTCGGGTCTGTCAGCACAGAACTGACCCGACATCAAGCGGCAGGGGATACAATTCAAGTACTTAAATGGATTGTTAAGAGCTAATTTAAGAGTATTTTGAGGCTTAATTCTAATTTTACCTTCTCCCCCACTGGTTACCCGCTGTTCGGGGAACACGCCAGCTCAACCTGCCGTGTTTTGAGTCTGCTCTGATGTTTGTGAAAAGCTGACAGCTGCAGAAGTGGTGTTAAGGATGCCATGTTGCAGATGGTGAGTTTCAGAGCACGGAAAATGATGGTTACTACATTTTTAATACATATAGAGATTTCTTTAGCTTACAAGTTTTTAGATCTAACTGTATGTCCAGTGCCACCTCATTGGGAGAATCTCTCCCACCAGTGACAGATTGCTTCTGTCATCTCACCTGCAGCTGCCATCTATTGCAGCAACATCGGAGCCAATGAAACAATCAGACCTTGGCCCTCCGAATCCTTCCACGATCAGCCCCAACACTAACATCACCAGGCACACCAACCTTTGCTGCCATCACCTGATGCTGCACTGGACACATGGTATCAGCCCCTGATAAAATTGCTGCCCGGGAGGCCAGCGATGGCATCACCATGGCCAGATTTTCTTCACTTGGCGCTGTAAATCCTGGCTGCCACATGATGCGCCAGGTTGACACCATCCCACACCAGCACCGTAAAGCACCCCTTTAATGTCCAAGCCATTCCATGCACACACATCACTATAGTGGGGTGGGTTGGAGTTATGACTGAACAATCACTGGAACTCAGTAAGACAAAGACACTTCTCAAGGTGTGTTCAGGTCTGTCCAATAAGGGGCACTTTTTGAAAAAGAGATTTCACTGTATGACAACACATTACCAGAAACTTCACAAAGGCATTGGCTAAACCTCTCAAGTACCTACTGTAAAGTCTGTGGGTTGTACAGTTAATAACGACACAGACTTCAGGAATAACAAACAAACAGGTCTTTACTATTCGAAGGTCAGGGCGAATCTGCCCAAGGAATCATGCCACAACACTTATATACCGGTGTGGTCACCGTCGGTATTACAGTATACAGAAGCCAAACAAGTAGTGCCACACCTAAAGTAGTTCTCTTAAAGGTGAACGGTTACATACAATAGTTCTCTTAAAGGTAGACGGGTACATACACTACACCTACCCTTGTGTGTTGTTAGTGGGTATGCTTGCAGTAGAATGAGGGTGAGTGTGAGGGGTGGCTAGTGAGATGGGGAAGTGATAAAGTGGATAGAGAGGGTTGGGTGGAGGTGCAAGATAAGTTGGTGTCCTGGGGAGGTCTCTTCTGCACTTGGAAGGGAAGGGAACCCCCCTGCGTGTTGTGACTCTCTCCATAAGCATATGGAGGGAGTCATTGGAGATCGTGGGTGCACGCGTTCACCTTTGTGCAGTGATTATCAGTGTTTGAAGCACCTCAATGCCAATCAAGGTAAAGTCACATCTGTAGAGCGGATGCAGCTGGGGGCAGGACCGGAACCCGGAAACCAGCTTTCCCGTCTCTATCCCGCCTCCTCAATTAAATTCGCGGCCCACATGTCTCTGAGCAAACATTTCAAATTTTAACAAGCCCGGAGTGGGGAACTCTCCCGTGATATAAGCGTGAAAAAAATCCTGGTTTTGGTAAATTAGTGGCAGGAACAGTGCAATGTGGGATGTGTAATGCTCAGCTGTTCCCACCAAAATGTTTTTGTTTCCACCTAGTTAAATATTCCTGGTGATCTCCTGCCTCACAGAGCAAGCTGCCTGTGGGAACTCTCACACACACACACTATAACAGAAAATGTGAAACACAGTCATTGCTGTTTAAAGGGTAGTGTCTTTGTTTATTAAAGGCATCCAATCCATCTAGATTGTATTGGAACCCAGGTCCCAGAGATGAAAGCTAAGTTTTAGAAGGAATGTTGCACAGAATCTAAAATTGACATGTTAGAGGATATCTGAATGAACGTAGAGGGATTCACAATTTATATTTTTTCCTAATCTCCTTTGGGCTTCTTATTATCAGGTCCCTCATTAGGCTAGCTCCTTGCACAAGGCCAATGTTGTGCCAATGACTAATTGTGGTAATGAGCTGACTCCAAAACATAGAAATGCAGAAACATAGAAGATAGGAGCAGGAGTAGGCCATTCGTCCCCTCGAGCCTGCTCCGCCATTCAATGAGATCATGGCTGATCATCCAAATTCAGTACCCTGTCCCTTGATCCCTTTAGCCTTAAGAAATATATCCAACTCCTTCTTGAATATATTTAATGAATTGGCCTCCACTGCCTTCTGCGGTAGAGAATTCCACAGGTTCACCACTCTCTGGGTGAAGCAATTCCTCCTCATCTCTGTCCTAAATGGCTTACCCCTTATCCTTAGACTGTGACCCCTGGTTCTGGACTCCCCAGTCATCGGGAACATCCTTCCTGCATTCAGTCTGTCCAGTCCTGTTAGAATTTTATAAGTTTCAATGAGATCCCCTCTCATTCTTCTAAACTCCAGCGAGTATAAGCCCAATCGATCCAATCTCTCCTCATACGTCATTTCTGCCACCCCAGGTATCAGTCTGGTGAATCTTCGCTGCACTCCCTCCATGGCAAGAACATCCTTCCTCAGATAAGGCGAACAAAACTGCACACAATAATCAAGGTGTGGTCTTACCAAGGCCCTGTACAACTGCAGCAAGACATCCTTGTTCTTGTACTCGAACCCTCTTGCTACGAAGGCCAACATACCATTTGCCTTCTTAACCGCCTGCTGCACCTGCATGCTTACCTTCAGCGACTGGTGCACATGTAGGGGGTGGCGTGTGGTGGTGTTGTTTGGTGCGTACGCCCAGTCAGTTATGCCGCTGACTGTTTATGAGCGGTTCAAATCGCTCCCACACCCCTGGGTTCTAGACACCGGACTTAGGTACAGGCGGCGATACAGAAAAGACTTGAGTAGACAGGTGGTATGGATGTAAGCAAAACTCAAGATTTTATTAAACAGAAGAATAACACAGTCGTATGAGAAATTACCAGTGTATCAAAATTACAGGCAAATACAAATAACTATACTTATACAGGGAATGGGGAACACATGGCACATCGAGGGAAAACAACTATCTTAACAATCCCCTTATCCTTATCCCACCCCCTATACCTAACTAGATTAAGCTATGAGGGGCCAGAATTTATGCTCACCAATCAAAAGGGTCTGCTGGACTCAAAACAGTGGTGGGGTTCGGGGTTCGCTCTTAGTGCTCTCTGGAGCCTGCCATCGTCACGTGGTCTCCGGGTGCTGCAAGGGCGTTGTCCAGTTCGAGTACCCCAAAGTTAAAGTCTCTGCTTGGGTACTTTACCTTGCAGGGATGATGGTTCCTCTTCCTCGGCCAACAGTTTGAGTTTGCATAAAGATAGTCGCAGGTCAGCCGAGACTGAAGGTCCGATGATTCGAAGCCTGTCTCCAGTCGTCTTCCTCAGTTCATCTCCTCAGTTGGTCTTCCTCAGTTGTCTTCCTCAGTTCGTCTTCCCTCCTCGCCTTGTCGCGTCCTGCCTTACCTGGCCTGAATTGTCCGTGTCCGCCCGATGCAGTGCCTGGGCGATTCCAGACGGAGTGGGGAAAGGCACGGGCAAAGGCCAGGGTTAAGCACGGGACGGGGAAAGAGCGACAGCCACGAGGGCGAGGAGTAGGGAGAAGCCAGAGAGAAGAGAAGAGCAGAGAGCGATTGCTACCCGGGGCCTTCAATTATACTCCATTCGAAAACCCTTATCTGCGCGCCAAATCAGGTTAGTTCTTTGTCTTAATCTTGGCGGGCTACTTTAAATAATGGTAGCAATCTATACTAACTGTTTTTAGATAGCTGTTAATCGCATCTACCGGCCCGATAATTAATTTGTTTTGTTATGAATGCACCTTGATGGGCCTGTCCAGCCTCGGTGGCTTCCTTAATCGGTTGCCGATTATTTATGCAAACTGCTTGATGGCCTTAACTATAGGCCTAACTGGATTTTGATTTGTCTCCAATTTGATCCAATATATAATTCTAAGTCCTGTCTGCTTTCAAAATACAAAGTCTCTCTTCACAGAAACTGCAGCTTTGGTTTTGATTTCCCCACAAGCTGCCTGCGTCGCAGAGTCCAAGTTTTAAAAATCTCACAGGCTTTCTGCCACGAGGCACGGACGCCATCTTGGGTACCCTTTTTGATTTAAAATGTCCACGCAGGGCCCCTTTTATTAATAATAACCTTCAGGGAAATGTAGAAATTTTGCAAATCTTACACTTCCCACTGTGATACTAAAACTTGCTTGAAGTATCATACTTTTAAGGTGAGCAAAATTTTTCTGACCCTCCATAGTCAACCTTCCCCTTGTAATTACCTATCTAATATACCCACGACACATGCACTTCCCATTCCGCGAAAATGTAGTGTACATAATCATACATAGGATAAATTACAGACTTTACACACATCCAAGCATGGAGGGGGTCCAACACCCCTGCACCACTTGCAAAAAAACCCCAGAAAAACCTTTGTTAAAAATAACAAACACAAAGAAACAACAATCTTTAATCAAAAATACAGGGAAAAAGACTTAAACCGGCGTATCTCCCTCCACCTTTACATAATGTTCCTTCCAGATCCTCTGGTTTTGGAATTCTGACCACTGACCTTTTCCCTTACACTGAATACAAACTAAATACAACACTATCCCTAACCGACAAACCACGAGGATGTGGGAAGCCAGTCTGATCCACAAAGGGACCTCTATGTTATTGAAAATGTTCCACCAGGGTGGAATGACAATATCCAATATCTTAGTCCCTATCTCTACTGTTTTCTGTTCAAGAGTGTAAAAATGTTTCTGCGAAACTATAACAGCTTTGAGTATTTTGGTAAGGTGTTCAGGGAGAGGGGGAATTTCATAGCCAAAGTGCGCTATGTACTTTTGCAAATTCGTAAAATTCTCCTTCACAGTGAGGTGAACAGCGGAGGGTTCAGGAATGGGAACAATTCACTCCTGGGCCACTTGAACTTCTGCCTCGGGTTTGAAACAGAAACTGCTGTCACTGACCGGACACCAACTATGCTGTCCATGCTGGTAGTGGGACGCACCGGTGGTGACACAATATGTCCCACCTCTTATATATGCTACCTGCGGGGGAACATGACCTTGTGCCATTGCCTCCATGGTACAATTTATAGGTTTCGCGCCAGCAGCTCTGAACCCACACTGCGGTTTTGAATAGGCATTCAAGTGCTGTGCTCCCTGGCTCCGGCACCCTGTGAGGTCAGTACCTGTCATAGCGTGCTCCCACTTTATGACGTAAGGCAGGACCGCTGTGAAACGAATGTGTGCACCCCCTTGAATGACTCCAATGTTCTCCACCCTGTATACCGGCGCGGGTTGAGCTGTCCTACCCATGACCGGCATCCTAACTACTACTCCCATGATTGTGTGGTTGGACCGCCCACAATCCATGGGGACTGGATAGGCTTCGGAGGCTAGCCGGAGTTGGCACAGGCTCAATGCATTCTCAAAAGGGTGGAGGGCTGCGAGGTGCTTGTTGCTAATGCAGGAGGGGACCAAACCCTGTTTTAAATCCTCCAGATTACTGCGGCCCTCGCCCAGTAACCACGCCCCGTATAACACGCACACCTCATTCTGCGCAGCCTGGTCAGAAGCATTTCTGTCCTCCCTTATGAGAGCATTTACTGTCTTTGCGTGCTTTTCCAACTCGGCTATGATCTCCTTTAAATGGACCGTGATGGCCTGGTCCTCATGCAACTCCGAGCCCACTACCTTGTTCTCATCCAGTAATATTTTCTTTAACTGTGTTTTTAAACCGTTTATCTGGGTCTGCAGCTCTATGTCATCCAAGCTGTTGATGACAGAGGACCCAGTATTAAACGCAGTAAAAACATCATTCCATACACCCTTTCTTTGTCTCCCTGCATTACTCAAAAATTCTCGGTGAGTGGTGGACAGTTCGGTCTTGTCCACGTGGGAAAAATCGAACTCGTAAAACCTTTTGAACGTGTCCTTTAATAGGGCCTGGTATAGCTGCTCTGTTTCTTTGGGGCACCACTCCGGTAAATGTACCTCGGTGAGATTTAAAATCACGGAGGCTACCGCGTAGTGTAACCCCTGGCACAGCACCTGATCGGTGGGGACTAGTACCAACCATTCCCTGATCCCTTGGTGGCGGTGGGGCAACCTTCCCTGGATAACCTCGCCGCCTGCGTCGTGGGTGGGGCACAAGTTCAGTGGCATTGACTGGGATCGGCGTGTATGGGCCGCACACACCTTCAGGCTGGTATCCCACTTCATCCCCTCCCCGGCGTCTTGCCACTGCCGGTGGAAAATGATGGATATGCCTGCGGAGCAGACCTTCTCTGACCCCCACATACAGATATAAATCCCTTGATCCGGTTCCCATCACGTCCCAACACACGCTTAGTCCTCCATGATTCACGGTAATCGTCCGATGGGTGTTGTTTCCCAACCGTTCCCACTCGACTTCGGGGTTCCTCATGTCCTTGCTCAACTTTCTGAGCCACCACCACCTATCTAGTGGAATGTGTCCTTTACACGTCAAGCATATTCGCTTTCCAACGGTGACGCTGACCCTCGTGGTAACAACTCGTACCCTGGGGCACAGGAGGGAGGCCTCCCCGTATGTGAATCCAGTTTGGCTGGAGTACTGAGACGAATTGGAGCCCAGCCATCCTGGCCACCTTCCCTTGTGGACGTAAACGGCGGTCTCCTCCGCATCCTTTACACCGCTCCCATCGATCGCTGGGGGCGCTCTGTCTCCCGAACACCCGTAGATGTGGAAGTCTTGGACATCACCCTGTCTCTCCGCGCTCATCCCAATCAGGGTGAATAGGATCACGATCCTCACCATCCCGAAAGTCTTTCTGCAAAAGATACAAAAACATGCAGCCAGGTCCCCAAGAGATTCTCTGGCTTGGTGAAGCATGGTCGGGTCCCGCGACCTCGACCCAAATATACACTCTTAACAGAGTACTTACATAAAACTACCCATCACCTTATTTAACTTAAATCGAAAACACCCAAACTTAAGCTAAATAATTACACTTTACTTAAACTAAAACTTAAACTAAAACTATATACATCTGCCGCCCGTCTCCGGGCGGCCAGGCTAATCCCTGGTCGGACTGCGGCTCGCCGCTACCCCCGGCGCGACCGCACCATCCTTCACTGTTGGTCCCTCACAGCCCGTGGCTGCTGGCTGAGGACCTGTGTTCTTGGACCTCTCCCTGACTCGAGGCGCAGCCCTTGGTAACTGGAGGGCTGGTGACCATGGCTTTCTCGGCTGGGGCGTCCATGGGGACCTTCTCGGGGCTTTGACGGGTGGGGCTTTCTTGGCTGATGGGCCTTTTACCCGAACCGCTGCTCCCCCAGGCTTGACCTCTCCCGAACCCGTGCTAGGGGCAGGTAACTCTTCGCAGCCTGCTGCTGCGAGCTGAGAGTCTCCGCCCCCAGGTCCCATGGCTGGGTCCAGGGCGGGGTTTTCGACCTCAGGTCCCTCCCTCTTTACACCTGGGTTAGGGGCGGGGTTTTCACCCTCAGGTCCCTCCCCCTCATCTGGATCCCAGAAGAGTGGGGGAGTGTCCCAATCGATGGGCGGGATGGTCCCTCCCTTCAAGCAAGCCACGGCACCTGCCTGTGCAGTCTGTGGACTCGCTCCTGCTGCAGGTGTTGCGTTTGCAAAGATAATCCAGAGACTGTCAGTGAGTTCAGTTCATGCTGCTTTTAATATGGCTGCCACACACACACACTTCCAGGCACAAGCAATCGAATACCTATACACAATACAATGATAACAGCACTATCAAACTCCATGTGCTCAGGCCAAGGCAATCGAGTACCTATCACCAAATGTCAGACATAACATTTCCTCCCCCCTCACAGAATTTCAAACATGAAATGTAGTGACAATGTCCTGTAGGTGGCCAGGGCGAGAACGTGTACGAACAGGCCGAGGTGCAGACTGGTGAAGAGCAGGCCGAGGTGGGGACTGGTGAGGAGCAGGCTGAGGCACAACATCTGCTTGGGGGTTGGCTGGCTGAGCCACATTTGCCCCCGCCACTCTGGGGGTAAGGCTTGGGGGTTAGGTCCATATAATCCCGCATCAGGGGGTGCTGGCACCTTCCGAAGGTGGCTGGCATGCCACCGAGAGCCGTCAGTGAGGCAGAAAGTGGCTGGTCCAAGTTGGCGGCTGATTTGGAGAGGGGAGGACCAGAATGATGCCATCTTATTATTGCGGTGAGGCCTTCGGACTCTGACCCAATCGGAGACTGAGATGTTGGGCGCCTTGGCCCTCTTCGACTGGTCGAAGAGGAGTTTCATCTTCTCCTGCTGTCTAGCGACTGTGGCTTGAGCCGGTGGAGCAGGGCTCTGAGCTAGCGAGGGGCGGAGCCTGCCAAGGGGCAGCATGAGCTCACGGCCTAGCATGAGGGATGCGGGTGAAACCCCTGTAGTGGAATGCTGGGAGGCTCTGTAGTGCAGCAGTGTGTGGAGGAGGGCCTTGCCAAACGCACACCCCTGGGATAGGTGTGCTCTGAGGCCATTTTTCAGAGTCTGGTTAAAACTCTCCACCCCCCCATTTGACTCGGGGTGGTAGTACGCTGTGCGAATGTGACGGATGCCCTTGCTCTCAAGGTAAGAGGAGAGTTCCGAAGAGACCATTTGGGGGCCATTGTCTGTGGTGATGGCCTTTGGATGCCCCCAGTGGGAGAAGAGGGACTCAAGGATATCAATGATGACACGAGAGGTGACGGAGCCCACGGCAGTGACCTCTGACCATTTTGAGTGCAGGTCATAGGTCACCACTAGGAACCGTTGATGGTGGGGGACACCATGGATCTCCCCGCAGACGTCCAGCTGCAGGTGCTCCCAGGGCTGAGAGGGCCAGGCAAGGGGTTACAGGGGTGGGGGAGCTTGGTGGCCAGTCTTGCCACTTACAAGGCAGGCTGCACAGTCCTTGACCAGGGCCTCGATTTTCCTTTCGATACCCGGCCACCACACTAGGTCTCGGCATCGTTGTTTGAGCTTCACTATGCCCAAGTGGCCCTCATGCGCCATGGATAAAACACGCGCATGAAGGGCACTTGGGACCACAGTGCAGAGCCCACGTGCAACACAGGAGTCATTCCAGCAGGAGAGCTCCTCTTTAACTCTGGAGTAGGCAGACAGTTCCTCAGGCACCTTGCGAGGCCAGCCATCTCTGATGAAGGTGCACAGCTGGGAGAGGGCCGGATCCTGTTCAGAGGCCTCTTTGAGCTCCTGGAAAGAGACTGTGGTTTGGAGAGGCGTGTGCAGCATCTGGACGATATCCTGTTCCACTTGTTCAGACCCGACGAGTGGGGCTGGGGCAGAGACAGTGCGGGAGAGCAGATCTGCAACAACATTGTCACGTCCTGGTGTGAACTAGAGACTGAAATTGTATTGGCGGAGGCGGTCAGACCAGCGGTGTAGACGCAGTAGTCTGTGGCCCGTGCCGGATGTCGACAGCAGGGCAGTGAGAGCCTGGTGATCGGTTCGCAGGGTGAAGGCACAGCCATACGTGTACAGGTGCCACCGCTCACATGCCCAGACGGACGCCAGCGCCTCACGCTCGCCTACTGAGTACTTCTGTTCGGTGGGGCTAAGGGCTCGGGAGGCAAAGGCGATTGGTTTCTCCACTCCATTCTGTATCTGCAATAACACCGCCCCCACAGCTGCAGCGGACGTGTCGCAGGTGACGAGGGTGGGGCTGGCGACGTCAAAGTGAGCCAACACTGGAAGTGACATGAGCTGCGATTTGAGGAAGCGAACAGCTTCCATACAGGCTTGTGACCACACCCAGGGCTCATCCTTTCGCAGGAGCTGGTGCAGTGGGGCTGTGGTGGCTGAGTACTGGGGCAAAAACTTCAGGTAGTACCCAGTCATGCCAAGGAAGGAGGCAACCTGTGCTGCAGAGCTGGGTTCTGGGATGCTGTAAATGGCATCCACGTTTGACTGGAGTGGGGATATACCGTCAGCCGACAACCGAAACCCCACAAATTCGATCTCTGAAACAGCAAAGACACACTTTTCGCCATTCAGTGTGAGCTTGTATTTTGCTAGAGCTGTGAAAACTCTGTGAAGGCATTCGTCGTGAGTGGAGGTCGAGGGCCCATGCACGACGATGTCATCCAGGTAGATGGCCACTCCAGGAATGCCCGCGAGCACAGAGGCCATCACCTTTTGGAAGCAGCTGGGTGCAGAGCTAAGTCCAAATGGCATCCTGGTGTACCGAAAGACGCCAGCATGTGTCACAAAAGCAGTGAGGTCCCTGCTGCTGGGATGGAGGGGAACCTGTAGATAGCCCTGTCGAAGGTCCAGTTTCGAGAACAGGTTGGAACCATAGAACTGCGCTGTGAGTTCCTCTGACATGGGCAGTGGATACTTGTCAGGGATTATGGCCTTATTCACTGCTCGAAGATCGACACAGACGTGTAGACCACCTGACTTTTTTGTTGCAACCACCAAGTTGGAGACCCATGGGGAGGCATCAACTGGTTCGATGATGCCAGCTTCCAGTAGCTGCTTTAGTTCAGCTGTGACCCCGTCACGGAGAGCAAGCGGGATGCGGCGCAGTGGCTGAATGACAGGGGTAACGGTGGAGTAAACCATGGGCTGGTGGGTGAAGGCAGTCAGGCAGCCTCGACCCGCGAAGAGGGCTGGCCATGTTTGGCGCCACGGTGAGGCGACTTGCAGAATCGCAGACCCGCCGGTGACCAAGAGAGAAAAACCCAGGTCAGTGAAAAATCCAGTCCCATCAGGTTAGCTCCTTGGCGTGCCACATGAAAACAAAAATCTGGCAAAACTTTTGTTCCATAGCATACTGTGAGGTTGACTGAGCCCACTAGTCCAATTTTCGAATTGCCATACACGCAAAGGGTAGTGGAGGGCGCAGAGAGTGGCAGGGAGCTGAAAAATTGTTTGAATGTGTCCACATTCAGCAGTGAGACGCTGGCACCGGTATCCAACAGTAGGATGCACACATCATTCAGGTTAATTGTGCATGACTTGAAAGCCACTACTGGCCCAGAGCTCACGTTGTGAATTATAGAACAACTGCTTGAGGACTGAGAGTGTTCATCTGTTGCAACAGGGGCAGAGCGGCAGACCTTGGCAAAGTGATTTTGTTTTCCACAATTGCGACAGGCTTGGCCGCGTGCGGGGCAATTCTGTGCTCTGGTGGCATGTGAACGAGATCCGCAGTTTCCACACTGTTGCCGTGGTAGCGCGCGTTGCTGCCGTCGCGCGAGCATTACCGTGTCAGGGTTGTCGGGGCCGAGGGCGCCGTCACTGGGTGTATGTGCTAGTTTCGCTGCACACTCGGCTGCAGACTCCACTTGAAAGGCAATGTTAACTGCCTGTGACAACGACAGATCTTCGGACTCGAGTAACAGTCTTTCACGCACTCTCACGTTGTTGGTGTGCTCTATTAGTTGATCATGCACCATCTCATCTTGTAGCGCACCGAACTTGCACGAGCTAGCTAACCCCCTCAAATTAGCCACGTATTGATGCACTGACTCGCCGGGAAGTTGGTGACGCTGTCTAAAAATGAATCGCCGCAGGAGGGCACTTTGTGGGGCAGAGAAGTGTGTGCTTAACAGAGCCACAGCCACATCATACGTTTGAATTGAGTCTGCTGTGCATAATGCCCCAAGAACACGCTGGCCCTCCGCTCCCAAGCAATGGGATAACAGTGCCTTTTTCCGAGCCGTACTCACAGTTTCTAGTCCAAGAGCAATGAGGTAGGTTTCAAAGGACTGTAACCAGCGAACCCATGGGATCGGGGGCTCACCTGGTAGTGCAAGGAAGGGAGGAGGTGGTGGAAGAGAGATTTCAGCCATCCTTGTCGCCAAAAGTTGCGTTTGCAAAGATAATCCAGAGACCGTCAGTGAGTTCAGTTCATGCTGCTTTTAATATGGCTGCCACACACACACACTTCCAGGCACAAGCAATCGAATACCTATACACAATACAATGATAACAGCACTATCAAACTCCATGTGCTCAGGCCAAGGCAATCAAGTACCTACCACCAAATGTCAGACATAACAGCAGGCTGAGGATCTTTATCCTCAGACCTTACCCCAACTGACTGCTTTCCCCTTTCAGGTATAAACAGCTTACACTGGTTGACATGGAACCATTTTGTACGCCGGGGCATCTTCACGGCGTATACCATGTGGCTAGCTTTATCTACAATACTGTAGGGCCCCATGTACCATGGTTCCAAACTACCCACTTGGGCATAATTCCTTACCACAACCTGATCGCCTATCTCCCACTCGTGGTGCTTTCTCGGTTCGAGCAGCAATCGGTTACTCCGATGCTGCCTTCCCATGTTCCCAGCCGCCTGCTCATGGACCTGCTTCAGGTGCTCAAAGAGGTTTCGGGCAAACCTGTCCTGGTTTACCTCCCTGAGCTGACCTCCGTGAGCACCGGGGCTAGTACATGGGTGGGGGTCTGCATAACCCTGCCAGTCAATAGCTCGTAATGGAAATACCCCGTGCTTTTAGACTGGCTGGCCCGGATCCCCATCAAAACCAACAGTAGGACTGCGGCCCACTTACGGGGCGAGTTCACCGTTTCCTTTCTTAACCTTTCTTTGAGGGTCTGATTCATACGTTCTCCATGTGCCATTTCCCCTCGATGCCTAGCAGCATCAGGGTGTTCTGCATCACCTGTCCGGTGAAATGGCTCCCTTGGTCGGACCCCACATACTGTAGTAGTCCCCACCGCGAGAACACTTCCCGGACCAGGATCCTGGCAGTACCCATGTGGCAGTTCTGCAGGGAAAGGCCTCTACCCACTTGGTAAACACGTCCACCAGGACTAGGCAGTACTTATAGCCTCCCTGGGCGGTGGGCAGGGGCCCGTTGTAGTCGACTTGTATCGACTGCCATGGTCCCTCTACTCTCCATAGGGACCTTCCTTTTCTGGGGGTCAGGGTTGTTCGCAGCGCACACAAGACAGCCTGCACAGAACTCGCGGACATCGTCCCTGAGTCCCGGCCACCATCCCGCTTGTTCCACCCATTGCCAGGTGGTCTCAGGCCCGGGGTGTCCCGCTCCTGGCCCCTCATGGGCCAATTGAAGGAATACCCTCCGGTGCTGCTGCGGCACAACCCACTGTTCCTCCCGGAACAGCATGCCCTCTTTAATGGAAAGGGCCGCTGTGCCGTACGGACCTTCAACTCCCTTTCCCTCAGCGACAGTGCTGAGGACTGTTTTAGGACGGGGTCTTGGGCTTGGACCGTCTTAAGGTCCGGGGCTAACGCTACCCCTGCACTCCCTTGGGTCCCGTCCCTACCTCTGACCGCCGCCATGGGTCTGGACCCAAATGGGTCCCAGAAAGTGCCTGTGCGGGCACCCTCCTTGGCGAGCAGGCCAGCCTGCTGGTTGCCTTGGCCGCGGGGTTCTGTGGAGGAATGGGCCTTCACCTTGTGAATGAAAACCTCCCGTCCCTCCCCCACTGCTGCCAGGATCTTTTTCAGCAGGGGCTTTACTGTGAGGGGTCTCCCGTCAGCCGAGGTGTATCTGCGGCGGGACCAGATGGCTAGGTATTCCGTACATGAATTGCACGTGAATATGCTGTCCGAGCAAATCATGTAGGGGGTGGGGAAGACTTCGGGGTGTGTAACAACGCACACCACCACGGACAGTTCAGCCTGCTGGGCGCTCATGGTGCTGGGGAGCTTAATCAGCAGGGCAATGTTTGCTGCTGGGCCGTAAACTCCACACCCCGTGAGACGCTCGCCAGCAGATACCGTGCTGGAACCGTCTACATAGATTTTGCGGCCTGTGGGATGTATCCCGGCCCGTAAACCTATGTTTACTTCCCAAACCCCTTCAATGGAACACCGGTGGGCTGTTCCAGGACATACCAGGTTGGCTGCAAGCTTTGGCTCACAGAGACCCTTCACCTTCAGATCCATCTGTGAGAGGAGCAAGGTCCAGCGGGCAATGCGGGCAATGCGGGCAATGCTCACTGTCCCATCCTTGATCCTCCCATCCAGAAGCATCTGGGTGGGTGTGTGATGGTGAGGAGGGTGATGGGAGAGGTGCCTGTGAAGATCAATGATCTTTTCACAGCCCAATGTGTGGCCAAAAGGTGCCGCTCACAATTGGAATAGCTCCTTTCCACATCAGTGAGTATCCGGGAGGAGTAGACCACCGGCCTCAGCCTGCTGTGCCGCTCTTGGAGCAGCACAGCACTCAGGCTGTCCCCGCTGGCTGCTACCTCCAGGAAAAACACTTTCTCCCCATCTATGGCCCCTAAAGCTGGCACGGCCTGCAAGTCCTTCTTGAGCCTGACAAATGCTGCCTGGCAACCCTCATCCCAAAGCCACTCCACTCCCTTGTGTAAGATTCGGAGCAGAGGGGCTGCTCAATAAAGTCTCTACAGTACCCGGTTAGCCCTAGAAACGAACTCACACCCGTTACTGTTTTAGCGACCGGTAGCTCTTGTACCGCCTCCCTCCTAGCCTTATTTATGGCCCTTTCTCCAGCGCGCACAGTCAGGCCGAGGAATTTTACCTCCTGCTGGCTGATCTGCGCTTTCTTGTGGTTTACCTTGAAACCCTTCTGTCCTAACAGCTCCAGCAGTTCGGCCAATAGCGGGCCATGCTCCTCTTTCAAATCAGTGAACAGGAGCAGGTCATCCACATATTGAACCAACTGTCGGGGCTGGCTAAAATCCTTCAAACTGTTGGCCATGCACTGATGGAAAATGCTGGGGCTGTTGTGGAAGCCCTGTGGCAAACAGTTCCACGTGTACTGTTGCCCTTTAAACGTAAAGGCAAACTTGTACTGATCCTCCCTCCTTACAGGGATGGACCAAAACCCATTTGAAATATCCAGCACCGTGAAAGTGGTCACGGATGATGGAATACTCCCGATGAGGTCAGCAACTGCTGCTACTGTGGGTGCGCAGGCTGGGATGTTACTATTGAGCACCCGATAGTCCACCATGGCCCTCCAGGAATTGTCCGGCTTTCTGACCAGCCATAACGGAGAAGTCACGTGGGTAGTAACTGTAATGTATATACCTTTAAGGGGGGGAACTACTTTTTACAGCTCATGTATACTGCAGTACCGGCAGTAACCACACCTGTATATAGCACTGAGTAGTAATCTGTGCAGTTCAGTTCCAGAGTGAGCCACGTTGAGTAAACACCTGTTGTACCGTTCTCCTGCAGTCTGGTGTCTTATTACTCTCGGACACAACATTGGCGACGAGGCAAATTCGATCCTACCTGCAACTCTGCATCACCTCCCAGGGATTCGTTCCTGGAGACCGGTAGATTGGAGGTCAAGGCCAGAGACACGGGCGTCGACCACGGGCAACCACCCAGTCATCCAGCAGAGACTCCAGAATTGCGGGGGAGGCTGTTGAGAGCCAGGCTTGGCTTTCCACTCGCGGTAGTCCAGCGAAACGGGCTGGCAACAGGTAGTGCGCAGACCCTTCCCGGACAGCAGCGGGCTAGAGCCCGACCGAGTGGCACAGCAAAGGGTCGAGGAGCGTCGACGGGGGAGAGAGAGAGAGGGCAGAGCACACAGGGCGCAGCCGGTGTTCAGGGGCCAAGCAGCGTCGAGGAGAGGGAGAGAGACGCGCAGAAATCCACGAGGCGCCGCCATTACCACGAGAACCGCTGAGAATGGCGTTGGCGGCAGCGCAGGAGAAGCGCGCGAAACCTACAGGGCGCCGCCATTGCCATGAGGACCACCGAGAGCGGCGCTGGCAGCAGCGGGGGAGGAAGGAAAGCACGGCAGACGCCATTTTAAACCATTTTAAACCTCAACCAAAATGCCGAAGAGTGGCAGTATCACCGCATTTGACAATGAAGTCAAAGATTGGACTACATATGTCGAACGAATAGAGGTATACTGCAAGGCAAATGAGGTGTCAGATGACAAGAAAGCGCTGGCATTGTTAAATTTAATGGGTGCAAAGACGTATGGCTTATTACGAAATCTAGTAACCCCAGCGAAGCCAGTGGAAAAGAGTTTTGGAGACATAGTGACGATACTACAGGAACATTTAAACCCCACACCGCTGCTGATAGCAGAAAGATTCAAGTTTCACAAACAGAACCAGCATAAGGATGAAAGCAATGCTGAATATTTAACAGAACTGCGCAAACTATCGAAACACTGCCAGTTTGGAACGGGACTGGCAGATACCTTAAGGGACAAGTTTGTGTGTGGGCTTCAAAGTGAAGGAACCCAGGTGTAATAATCAATAACATGTCATTCTATAGTGGACACTAGGTGGAACCCTAGAGCTGTGTCGAGCTGTATATAGCTGTATTTATAAGACTACACTACCCAGCTGTATATATATTAAGACTACATTACCCATGAGGCAATAGGCTACCCACAAGGCAGCAGTCAAGATGGAAGCCTCTACAGATACTGTACCTAGTCCACATGTGCTCAATAAAGTAACTAGCAAAAGCTAGCTGTGTTCATAATAAGAATGTCTATTTATTAATGAACATAAGATGGTACCAGGATGGTGAAGATCTGCTGAAAATTGTGAAAAGCGACATGGAGAATTTGAAGCCACCGGAGCATTTGAAACTCACAGAAAAAATTGACTACAATTGGCAGACTTTTAAACAGCAATTCGAACTCTACATTGCAGCCATCGGATTCGGTACAAAGCCAGACGCAAGGAAGATAGCGCTGCTGCTTACGGTTGCAGGCCCATAGGCGATAGAGGTATTTAATACATTTGTATTTAATCCAGAGGAGAACAGAGAAAAATTAGAAGATGTTCTAAAAAAATGTGATGCACATTGCTCTCCCAAAAAGAATGAGACCTATGAAAGATACATCTTCTGTTCTCGGACGCAGCAGCAAAATGAGACTTTTGATAGCTTTATAACTGATCTGAAACTGAAAGCACAGACATGTAATTTCTCTGAGCTCAAAGCATCCATGATTCGTGACCAGATTGTGTTTGGTATTCATGATAAAAAAAGTCAGGGAATGTCTGTTGAGAGAAACCGAACTAAATTTGGAAAATGCGGTGAAAATATGCCAAGCCAGCGAGCTAGCTCGAAAGCACGCGAAGACTTTCAGTGAAATCAATAATGATGCGATTGTAATGAGTGATAATGCTGCTGTCGGTGCTGTGTCCTATAAGGGGAAGAAATATGGGCAGAACAGAAATGAAAAGCAATCGGAGGATGAAATTTTTAATTGTAAACGCTGTGGTTACAAACACCAGTTAAGACAATGCCCAGCGTTTGGAAAAATGTGCACAAAGTGTAATGGAAAGAATCACTTTGCCAAACAATGCTTTTCAAAAGTACAAACTAAGAAAGGGCAACGAGTTAATGTAATTGAGGACACTGATTTAAGTGTGACATTTTTTGTAGGAATGGTGTCATGTGACAATATCAAAAAGGATACAGAAAATGTGCAGCCCTCAGAAATGGACAATGCTGAACATAAAGTTAATGCAGTAAAAGAGGACAAATGGATGAACCCACTGCAGGTAAATGGAGCATTAGTTACCTTGAAACTAGACACTGGGGCAAAAGCAAACTTAATCAGTATGAGTGACATTAACAATATGAAAGAAAAGCCCAAAATACAGAAAAAGTCAGTACGACTGAAGGACTATAATGGACAGAAAATAGATAGCTTAGGTGTATGCAGACTTAAAGTGACAGTCAAAGACAAAGTGCATCATCTCATGTTTTCTGTTGTGGCTGAAAGGCTTGATTCACTACTGGGTGACAAGGCTTGTGAGGACTTAGAACTGGTCAAAAGTGTCTACCGTATAAACTGAGCCGTAAGCAGACCAGATGACTCGGTGGATTCTGTAGTGAATAATTTCCAGGATGTGTTCAAAGGATTTGGAGTTCTACCATTCACTTACAAGATCCAGCTAAAGCAGGATGCTCAGCCAGTGGTACATGCTCCACGAAGAGTTCCAGCACCCCTGCGTGACCGGCTCAAGAATGAACTGGACAGAATGACCACACTAGGAGTCATCAGGAAAGTCGAAGAGCCAACAGATTGGGATAACTCCATGGTATGTGTAAAGAAAAAGAACAATGATCTAAGAATATGCATGGATCCAAAGGACTTAAATGCAAACATAAAACGTGAACACTACCAGATTCCCAAGCGAGATGAAATCACCAGTGAAATGTCAGGTGCCAGATACTTTACAAAGCTCGATGCCTCACAAGGATTTTGGCAACTAAAACTGGATGAAGAGGGCACCAAATACTGTACCTTCAACACACCATTTGGCAGGTATTGTTTCCTCAGAATGCCTTTCGGGATAATATCTGCATCTGAAATCTTTCATAGAGCGATGGAACACATAATTGAAGGTCTGGAAGGAGTTCGGGTCTATGTTGATGACATCATCATCTGGGGCTCCACACTGAAAGAACACAATGAGAAACTGACTAAAGTGCTACAGAGCACACGCCGGAATGGACTGAAGCTCAACAAAGCCAAGTGTCAGTTTGGCGTCCAGGAAGTTACTTTCCGAGGAGATAATCTAACTGGTAAAGGAATTGAGCCAGATATGGAAAAAGTAAACGCCATACTCAAAATGCCCCGACCCACTGACAAAAAAGGAGTGCTACGCGTCATGGGTATGATAAACTTCATTGGAAAGTTCATTCCTAACTTGTCAGCCAAGACAGCCTGTCTGCGAGACCTGCTACATAAAACAAATGAGTTCGCATGGACAGAAAGACATGAACAAGAGTGGATAAACCTCAAAACAGTGCTGACAACCACACCTGTATTCACCTTCTTTGACCCAACAAAAAGAATCAAAGTGTCAATGGATGCATCAAAAGATGGCCTAGGTGCGGTCTTGCTACAAGCAGAGGGTGAAGATTGGAAACCTGTTGCCTATGCCTCCAGGTCTATGACTGATACTGAGTGTCGATATGCCCAGATTGAAAAGGAATGTCTAGGCTTGGTAGTTGGACTCGAAAAATTTCATGGCTACATATATGGACTTCCCACCTTCACAGTTGAGACAGACCACAGCCCTCTGGTTGCCATCATAAAAAAAAACCTGAATGAGATGTCTCCAAGGATTCAACGACTCATGATGAAGCTGCAAAGATATGACTTTGAATTGATCTACACACCAGGCAAGTACATAGTGTTAGCAGATGCACTATCCTGAGCACCCACAATGAGTCATGTGAGCTCTACTGAAGAAGACGTGGATGTTCATGTGAGTATTGTCACTGCTGCGCTGCCCGTGTCAGACACAAAATCAAAGCAAATAGCAGAAGAAACAGTAAAAGATACAGTATTACAAACAGTAACAGAGAACATTCATCATGGTTGGCCAAAAGGTTCCTGTCCAAAATATTTTCACATAAGGTCAGAATTGAGTGTCGCAAGTGGACTATTACTAAAACAAAACAGAATAGTCATTCCACAGGCTCTACGTCAAGACATGCTCAAAAGGATTCATGAGGGACACCTCGGAATTGAAAAATGCAAAAGGAGAGCAAGAGACACTGTTTATTGGCCTGGCATAAATAAGGACATTGAGAACATGATAGGCAAATGTGAGACATGTCAGAAACACCAAAACAAAGAAGCAAAGGAACCAATTATAGTAGCTGACATACCAACAGCAGCATGGCAAAAGGTTGGTATGGACCTTTTTCATTTAAATGGTAAAGACTATCTAATAGTGATTGACTACTATTCTCCCTATCCTGAGATGGCGCTGCTCTCAAGCACCACAGCAAGCAGTGTCATAATGCATGTGAAATCCATCTTCGCCAGACATGGAATTCCCAGGATTGCCGTTAGCGACAATGGTCCGTACTTCAACTGTAAGGAGTGGCAACAGTTTGCAGCACATTATGACTTTCAGCACATCACATCCAGTCCTTTGTATGCTCAGTCAAATGGTAAGGCAGGGAAAGGTGTTCAAGTTCTCAAGCAGCTACTGATGAAAGCGACAGAAAGCAAGTCTGATCCTTATCTCGCCCTGCTGAGCTACCGAGCCTTACCTTTAGACTGTGGTTCTTCACCTGCTGAACTACTAATGGGTCGCAAGTTGCGCACCACGCTACCCTGCTGTGCAAAATAACAGCAAAGTGAGGAACTGAGACAGAGTCTTCAACTGTTAAAGCTGGAACAGAAATCATACTATGACAAGTCATCCAAAACTCTAAAACCATTGACAAGGGATGATGTTGTCAGGATTGAGGATCCAGATGCATGGAACAGGAAAGTTACAGTTCTTGAGGAAGTAGGACCAAGGTCATACACTGTTAGAACTGAGGAAGGACAGATTCTCAGGAGGAACCGCCGTTCCCTCCTAAAAACACAAGAGACTATTCAAGACCAGATTGATGACAATGCCGCAACTGCATCTTGTCATTCACCGCCAGAACAATCTCATGAAGACACATCAGACTTACCCGTGTTGAGAAGATCCACACGTGAAGTAAAAGAGCCTGATAGACTTAATCTTTGAGTACAATGTAAAGCTTTGAAAATGTGTTGACTGTTTTGAAAATGTTTATGTTTATAGAGCACGAACAAAAGTGTTACTGATATTATTTTTATTGTTTTCTTGAAAGTTGACTGATATTGATTTTGTTAAACCTCAAAGAAAGGGGGATGTAATGATCAATAACATGTCATTCTATAGTGGACACTAGGTGGAGCCATAGAGCTGTGTAGAGCTGTATATAGCTGTATGTATAAGACTACACTACCCAGCTATATGTATATTAAGACTACATTACCCATGAGGCACTAGGCTACCCACAAGGCAGCAGTCAAGATGGAAGCCTCTACAGATACTGTACCTAGTCCACATGTGCTCAATAAAGTAACTAGCAAAAGCTAGCTGTGTTCATAATAAGAATGTCTATTTATTAATGAACATAAGAGTACCCACATGCAGGAAACCAATTGTCCAATTAGGGGAAAATACCACTTTTTCAACACATCACTTAGGAATCGGGGTCCTGACATAATTTCCACCTGACGCCCCAGCCCGCCTACACTGACAAAATCCAGCCCATTCTATCTTGAGACTGTAAATGTGTGGTGTTTGTGGTAAACCACTGTTATAGTTATCACTGTATATTGTTCTCACTGTTCTCACTGTCACATCACTACACGAGGTCGCCTCTTGTCGCACTGTTATACCTGGGCTGACCACCTCCGACTCCGCCCATTACCTGCCCAGGTATAAAGGTAGCTGACTGGCTAGTATTCCTCCCTGTTGGATCGGATCACCCACGAGGGTGGGCTCTGTTATTTAGCCAATAAAAACCTTCAGTTACGTTCTTAACTCGTCGCCTTTTATTGGACTAATTGATAGGCATATCAATTTTATTGGCTAAATTTTAAAGATGTCTGATAATGAACAGCAACAGCAAGGAGCTCACCCAGCAGCACAGCAACAGCAGCCTCCAGACAACGGGCCACACCAGCCGGCTTGGCTGCAAGCCTTGAAACCACCATACCTGGATCTAAACCCACAGGCACCAAACTCAGCCAACGACTTCAAACACTGGCTGGACTGCTTCGAATCGTACCTGGAGGAAGCCGTCGTCCCTCAGAGATCCAAACTAAGAGTCCTGAAAGCCCAAGCGAGCCCGAGAGTATATACACTCATCCAGGACATGACTACGTACGACGACGCCATCAACCTACTGAAACAGCAGTACCGGAGCCCGGTAAACTACATGTACACTAGGCATCTCTTAAGATCTCGCCAGCAACAGCCAGGAGAATCGATAGCTGAATTTTCACGAGCGCTGAGACAACTCGGCAGGAACTGTGACTTTAAAGCGGTGACGGCTACTGCGAACATGGAAGACAATGTCCGCGACGCCTTGGTGAGAGGCCTACGTTCCGACTACACACGGCAAAGACTGCTTGAAGCTAAGGACATAGACCTGGACAAGGCCGAAGCCCTCGCCCTCACCCTAGAGGCCACCCAGCAAGACCAGGAAGCGTTTGCCAGGTACTATTCGCGACCCTGGGACTCGGGCCCGACCCCCACCCCACCACCCTTCACAGCACTGCCCCCGGGACCTACCTCAGCGTCTGCATCACGGATCCGACCGGGCCCGCTAGCCCCGGTACCGGCCCCGACATCAGGCAACCCCGATCGGGCCGCTGGCTGCTTCTTTTGCGGCCAGGAGAAGCATCCGAGGTCGCGCTGCCCAGCCAAAAACTCGACCTGCAAAACCTGCCTCAAGAAAGGCCACTTCTCCAAGGCCTGCAGAAGCAAATCCTCAGAAGCCAGCAGTGCCTCATGCGAACCCTGGGGGCGGCCATCTTTGTGCGGGGCAGCCGAAGCCTGCAGAGCCTCATGGGAAAACCAGGGGCGGCCATCTTTGTGCGGGGCAGCCGAAGCCTGCAGAGCCTCAGGGGAAAACCAGGGGCGGCCATCTTTGTGCGGGGCAGCCGAAGCCTGCAGAGCCTCATGGGAACAGCAGGGGCGGCCATCTTTGTGCGGGGCAAACGATTTAAACAGAGCCTCATGTGAACTACGGGGGCCGCCATCTTCGCCGCCATCTTGTCATGACAACGACGCGCTCATCTACACCCTAGCTTCCGTGACCCTGGATCAAGCCCGCCCGCACCACCTGGCCAGCTCAATGATGGACATCAAAGTCAACGGCCATGCCACGACCTGCCTGCTCGACAGCGGAAGCACGGAGAGCTTCATCCACCCAGACACGGTGAGCCACTACTCCCTCCCCGTCCTGCCAACGCGCAGCCGCATCTCGATGGCATCGAGGTCGCACGCCACAGACATCAGCGGCTACTGTGTCGTGACATTGTCGGTTAAAGGGACAGAGTATAAAAATTTTAAACTCCTCGTACTCCCCCAGCTGTGCGCTGCCGTCATACTAGGGCTGGACTTCCAATCCCACCTCCAAAGTGTAACCCTAGCATACGGTGGACCCCTCCCCCCACTCACAGTCGACAACCAGCGAAAGTTAAACCGCCCACCGCGTAACACCTGCAGCCTATCCACCCTCAAGGTACCGCCACCTTCCCTGTTCGCTAACCTCACCCCCGACTGCAAACCTGTCGCTACTAAGAGCAGGCGGTACAGCGCTGGGGACAGAGCCTTCATTAGCTCTGAGGTGCAGCGACTCCTGAAAGAGGGCATTATTGAGGGGAGCAGCAGCCCCTGGCGTGCCCAGGTGGTGGTAGTCAAGACCGGCGACAAAAATCGCCTGGTTATCGACTACAGCCAGACCATAAACAGATACACCCAGCTGGACGCATACCCCCTCCCCCGCATATCGGACATGGTCAATGAGATTGCACAATACCGCGTATTCTCGACCATCGACCTCAAGTCGGCCTACCACCAACTCCCCATCAGCCCGGAGGACAGCCAGTACACCGCCTTCGAGGCGAATGGCCGCCTCTACCAATTCCTTAGGGTCCCCTTTGGTGTCACCAACGGGGTCTCGGTTTTCCAACGGGAGATGGACCGGATGGTTGACCAGAACGGACTACAGGCCACTTTCCCCTATCTCGATAACGTCACCATCTGCGGCCGCAACCGGCAGGACCATGACGTGAATCTGGAGAAATTCCTCCGTACGGCCCAACGGCTGAACCTCACCTACAATAAGGAGAAATGCGTGTTTAACACAGCGCGCCTTGCCATCCTTGGCTGTGTAGTAGAGAACGGAGTCATCGGCCCCGACCCCGAAAGAATGCGCCCCCTCATGGAGCTACCCCTCCCCCACTGTCCAAAAGCACTTAGGAGAACCCTGGGGCTTTTCGCCTACTATGCCCAATGGGTACCCAATTATGCGGACAAAGCCAGACCCCTCCTGAAAACCACATCCTTCCCCCTCACGGAAGAGGCGTGCGCGGCCTTCTCCCTCATTAAGGGAGACATAGCCAAGGCCACAATGCACGCAGTGGATGAGTCAATCCCCTTCCAAGTGGAGAGCGATGCATCCGACTTCGCCCTAGCCGCTACCCTTAACCAGGAGGGTAGGCCGGTAGCCTTCTTCTCAAGGACCCTACAGGGCCCCGAGACCCGACACTCGTCGGTCGAGAAGGAAGCCCAGGCAATTGTGGAGGCAGTACGGCGCTGGAGGCACTACTTGGCAGGCAAACGATTTACCCTCCTCACCGACCAACGCTCGGTTGCCTTCATGTTTAATAACAAGCTGAGGGGCAAGATCAAGAACGACAAAATCTTGAGGTGGAGAATCGAGCTTTCCACCTATGATTATGAGATCTTGTACCGGCCCGGTAAACTGAACGACCCCCCTGATGCTCTTTCACGCATTACATGCGCCAGCGCGCAAAGTGATAGACTTCAGACCCTCCACAATGACCTCTGCCACCCCGGAGTCACCAGACTCTACCATTTCATTAAGGCCCGCAACCTGCCATACTCCATCGAGGAGGTCAGGACCATGACCAGGAACTGCCAGATCTGTGCTGAGTGCAAACCGCACTTCTATAAGCCGGACAGAGCAAGCCTGATCAAGGCCACCCGCCCCTTCGAGCGTCTGAGCATCGACTTCAAGGGGCCCCTACCGTCATCCGACCGTAATGTGTACTTCCTCAACATCGTTGATGAGTACTCCCGTTTCCCCTTTGCCTTCCCCTGCCCAGACATGACCAGTAACACGGTCATTAAATGCCTGAACAAACTCTTCGCCTTGTTCGGGTTCCCAAACTATATACATAGTGACCGGGGCGCCTCCTTCATGAGCGAGGAACTCCGTCAGTTCCTATTGGAGAGGGGTATTGCAGCAAGCAGGACCACCAGCTACAACCCCCGAGGGAACGGCCAGGTGGAAAGAGAGAACGCGACGGTATGGAAGGCCACCCTCTTAGCCTTAAAGTCTAAGGGCCTCCCAACCTCCCGCTGGCAAGAGGTCCTCCCGATTGCGCTGCACTCCATCCGGTCACTACTTTGCACTGCCATTAACACCACCCCCCATGCTCGAATGTTTGTCTTCCCCAGGAAGTCGACTACGGGAACCACCCTACCAACCTGGCTGACCTCTCCGGGACCCGTCTTGCTGCGAAAGCACGTGAGGGCCCATAAAACGGACCCCCTGGTCGAGAAGGTGAACCTCCTGCACGCCAACCCCCAGTACGCCTATGTGGCTTACCCAGACGGACGGGAGGACACTGTCTCCTTACGAGACCTCGCACCCTCACCCCCCCCTCCCAACCCCCCGAGTCCAGCCGAGGTAGACGGCATGCCGGAACCCCACGAGCCTTTGCCGACTACGCAGACACCAGCTTTAACACCGGATAATGTAACACCGCCGCTGCGACGATCGGAGAGGCTAACGAAGCCTCCGGACAGACTGACATACCAGAGCTGGTAATACACTTCACCCCGCCGGACTCTAATCTAAACAAGGGGTGAATGTGGTAAACCACTGTTATAGTTATCACTGTATATTGTTCTCACTGTTCTCACTGTCACATCACTACACGAGGTCGCCTCTTGTCGCACTGTTATACCTGGGCTGACCACCTCCGACTCCGCCCATTACCTGCCCAGGTATAAAGGTAGCTGACTGGCTAGTATTCCTCCCTGTTGGATCGGATCACCCACGAGGGTGGGCTCTGTTATTTAGCCAATAAAAACCTTCAGTTACGTTCTTAACTCGTCGCCTTTTATTGGACTAATTGATAGGCATATCAGTGTTAACTCTATATTCACTGTCATCTCCATTGCTAGACATAAAAGGCACCCTCACCCTTCACTGTGCCACTTCAAATTGTGAGTACACATATGGCAATGATGTCAAACATTCACAGAACATTACATTATTACAGCAGAACAAAAGATCATAAACTTAACATTGATTTCTAGCAGAACACCCAAGTGAGTACTGTAGTGTATGTACCTTTAAGAGCCCCTGTGTACTGTAATACCGGTAGTGACCACTCGGGTATATAAGCCTGTATAGTGTCTTGTATCTTTTAGTTCACCTCCAGACTTTGTTCAGTAAACACCTGTTAAACCAACTCCTGCATTCCGTGTCTCCATTAATACACGGATACAACAGTGGCGACGAATTGGAAATGGACTTATCTGCAATTCGGCATGCAGCTCAAGGAGATCGATTCCTCAGACGAAGGTCGAAGAAAAAAAAAAGAAAAAACTGTGGTTTCACCAGCTAGCCGGGCTGGTGGCAGGTACTGCACTAATCCTTCCTGGGCGGCGGGCTGGGGCTCGATCGGATGGCTCTGCAGCGGGGCCGAGCAGCGAGTCGGAAGGCGGAGGCAAACAGAGACGGAGGGTGGAGCACTCGGGAGACGGCCGGCGCTGCAAAGCAGGTCAGCGTTCGGACCAAGCAGAGGGACGGAAAAGTCCCAGAGAGTCCGGCGGGAACGAGTCTCCAACTATTAAAAATATCTGTGTAAATAAAAACTGCGGAGAACAGCGTTGTCAGCAGCGGCAGTGGCGGGAAAGTGTGGGAGGCGCCATTTTTTTCTCGGCAGGGAAGAAAGGAAAGCGCGGGAGGCGCCATTTTTGATTTTCAGGATGCCTAAGACTGGCAATATTACTGCTTTCGATAGTAATATAGAGGATTGGACCACATATGTGGAAAGAGTGGAGGTATATTGCACAGCGAATGAAGTAGAGGATGATAAAAAGGCATCGGTACTTCTAAATCTGATGGGCGCAAGGACATACGGGCTGTTACGAAACTTAATCACTCCAGCCAAACCGATGGACAAGAATTTTAAGGAGATTGTTGATACCCTACAGGAGCACTTAAACCCAACACCGCTGCTGATAGCGGAACGATTCAAATTCTTCAGGAGGAATCAGCACAAGAATGAAAGTAACGCTGATTACCTCACTGAATTAAGAAAGCTGTCAAAGCACTGCCAATTCGGGGCAGGACTGGCAGATTCTCTACGAGACAAATTCGTCTGCGGTCTCCTAAGTGAAGGAACACAGAAAAGGCTACTTTCTGAGAAAGATTTGACACTGGACAAGGCTTTCAGTGTGGCTGTATCATACGAAGCAGCAGCAAGAGGAGCTGCAGAGATACAGCAAAAGCCACAGGACTTCAGCACCCATGAAATGACACGGGGTTTCGAGAGATGTTATCGCTGCGGCAGATCCACCCATGACCAGAGGGACTGCTGGTTCAAGGACAAAGCATGCAGGCAATGCGGAAAGATGGGACACATTGCACGTGTATGCCGATCTGGAAACAAAAAATCCACTGACAGAAAAAAAATCAATAAGGAAAAGTACAGAAAGGTACAAATGATGACGGACAGTAGCTCCGAAGACCAGAAGAGCGATAGCGACTCCGGAAACAAGAGACTAAGCTGTCTCAAATTACATAATGTAATTGCCAAAGAAGATTACCAGACCATTTGGGTTACCCTCACGATAGCGGGGTCCCCAGTTAAAATGGAGCTAGATATAGGATCAGCTCTGACCGTCATAAGTCGACGGGATTACGAGCGGCTATTTCCGCATATACCTTTGAAAGACACATCCATTATCTTGAAGACATATACGGGGCAGAAAGTATACCCCAGAGGGAAAATAAGGGTGCCTGTTGTATACAATGGCAAGGAAATACAGAAGTTGTATTTATACGTTCTGCAAGATGGTGGTCCACCGCTGTTGGGACGTGAATGGATCAGGAAGATACGTTTAGACTGGCACTCCATTCAGGCACTGACGGTGACCAGTAAGAAAAAAAATGATGATGACGTCATACCTGAACGATTAAAAGACATCTTGGCCAACGCCAAAAAAGTGTTTCAACAGGAACTAGGAACCTTGAAAGGCATCACCGCCTCAATAAAAGTGGAAGATGCGGCAATTCCCAAGTTTTTTAAGGCAAGGCCGGTGCCATACGCAATTCGTCCAGCAGTCGAGGCAGAGCTGGAGAATTTGGAAAAGGCAGGCGTGTTATCCAAGGTAGATTGGAGCGAGTGGGCATCACCCATTGTCCCGGTCATGAAGAAAATGTTGAATTATGATAAATCTGAAGAACAGAGAAAAATTCGCATCTGTGGGGACTTCAAGGTGACTGTAAACCCGGTCCTTAACACGGTACAGTATCCTCTTCCGAGAATAGAAGATATTTTCGCCTCACTATCTGGAGGGAAATGTTTCACCAAAATTGACTTGGCACAGGCATATCTACAGATGGAGGTTGAAGAGGCCTCTGAAAAGTATCTCACGATAAACACACACAAAGGCCTGTACCAGTACAATCGACTGGTTTTCGGAGTAGCATCAGCTCCAGCTATCTGGCAAAGAGCTATGGAGCAAGTCCTCCAAGGGATTCCGGGGACGCAATGCTACCTAGACGACATCCTTGTAACAGGATAAAACGACAACGAGCACCTTGCCAATTTGGAGCAGGTGCTCACTAGACTGAGAGAACGGGACCTACGAGCAAATCGCCCCAAGTGCGAATTTTTCCAGAAACAAATATCATATTCTGGCCATATAATTAACGAAGAAGGGTTGCATAAGTCACCTGAAAAAATTGAAGCGGTCATAAAAGCCCCAGCAGCTGAAAATGTCTCACAATTAAGGTCGTTCCTGGGATTGATAAATTACTATCATAAATTTTTACCGAACTTGTCAACTGTTCTGCACCCTCTTAACGCACTGCTACAAACGGGAGTAATTCGGAAATGGAGCGAAGACTGTAAACGTGCCTTCCATAAATGCGAAGGCTTGATCACGTCCAAGGAAGTGTTGGCTCATTACAACCCATCACTGCCAATCAGACTGGCGTGCGATGCAGCCCCTTACGGCGTAGGAGCGGTATTATCGCATAGATTCCCTGATGGCTCGGAGCGGGCGATAGCTTTTGCGTCATGCTCATTGAACTCAGCTGAGCGTAACTATGCCCAGATCGACAGGGAAGCACTCAGCCTGGTATGGGGAGTGAAGAAATTCAACCATTACCTACACGGACAAAAATTTACCTTGTTGACTGACCATCAACCCCTCGTCTCCATATTCAACCCGAAAAAGGGCGTTCCCATTACGACAGCGCAAAGGCTACAGAGGTGGTCCCTTTTCCTAGGGGCACACCAATATGACATAGAATACAAAGGATCAAAACAGCATTGGAATGCTGACGGTTTATCGCACCTACCGTTGCAAACGGTAGAAGAGGCACCTACAGTGGACCCAGTGGAGATATTCCACTCAACCATAGTGGAATGTCCACCAGCAACAAATTCTACCATTGAAAAGGAAACGAGAAATGACCCGACTCTCTCATGAGTCTACGATTTAACGGTGCAGGGATGGCCAGCACATGGCGAACCACTGTTGCCAGCATTCTCGCAAAGAAGAGAACAGCTGTTAGTGTGTCGAGGAACCTTGATGTGTGGATCCAGAGTGGTGATTCCACACAAACTCCAGGATAAAGTGCTAAAGGAGCTTCACGAGGGGCATCTGGGTGGAGTGAAAATGAAGAACCTAGCCAGAGCGTTTGTGTGGTGGCCAGGTATCGATGGAGACATCGAAGAAATGACCAAGAGCTGTCTAGGATGCCAGAAGGTCCAAAACGCCCCACCACAAGCCCCTCTACATCCATGGGAGTGGCACTCATCTCCATGGCAAAGGGTACATATCGACTTTGCTGGTCCATTTATGGACTCAATGTTCTTAATCGCGGTTGATGCACACTCCAAGTGGCCGGAGGTAATAAAGATGTCCTCCACCACCACAGAAAAAACCATTACAGTATTAAGGACCATATTTGCCAGGAATGGGCTGCCTGAACAGATCTGTTCTGATAATGGACCGCAATTTGTGTCCGAAGAATTCAGGAAGTTCTTAAAAAACAATGGGGTTAAGCACTACACGTCCGCCCCATACCATCCCGCCACCAATGGATTAGCTGAAAGGTTTGTCCAGACCTTCAAGAAGGCCATAAAGGCCATGGGTAATGAAGACATAAATCTACAACATAAGGTAGCTAACTTCTTGTTTGCGTACAGGAATGCAACACATGTGGTTACCAACCAAACTCCCGCCATGATGTTTTTCAATAGAAGACTAAGATGCTGGCTGGATTTGATCAAGCCAAACATCAGAAGGGACGTAGAGAACCGGCAATTTCAAGGCATGAATGAAAGGCCAACTAGAACCTTCCAGATAGGTGAACAAGTTTTGGCCCGGGACTACCGTACCGAGAAATGGCAGCCTGGAACTATTTGCACACGACTAGGACCGCTGATGTATACCGTGGACATTGGAGAAATTATAATAAGGCGCCATGCTGACCAGATCATAGAGTCATCCAAAAAGGGACAACCTACACCACAACTCTATACGCCTAATGATGAAGCAGAGATACCCAAAGTATCGACCTCCGATCCGGTGATACTGGAACCAGATGAACCCGACACTGGCATTCAAGCCGAATTGACCTTGCCAAAAGAACCTACTACACCACCGAAATCCAGTACACCACCGAGGCGTTATCCGGACCAAGTCAGGAAGCCTCCAGAGAGACTTATGATTGATTAACTGCAGCAAATGTGTAGATTATTGTTCTTGTAAACATAATGGGGCAGAAATTCGGGTCGGGGGCTTGCCGCGCGTGCAAGCCCCCGATCTGCACTTACCCGACGCGCCTACCGTTCACCTCCAGGGACGCCTGGAATTCCTGTTTGAAAGAGAAGAATCCCGGGCAGCGTCTGACGTCACGCCGCCCAGGAGTGCAGCCAGCGCGAAGCCTGTAGCACGCAGTGCATGTGAGACACGCCCCTTGAGGTCTCAGTTTAATAGGACACGCTCCCAATGTTTCTCACAAGCTGAAAAGTATTTTTACATGCAGAGCAGCATTTCAAATAGGTTTTTGGTATTTTTATGAAGCTTTTGGTAACTTTTATAAACTTTTAAAAACGTTTACATTATTTTGAAGAATCTGAAGTAGTTTTAAACAGAATTAAAGCAATTTAAAGACTTTTA
Source organism: Somniosus microcephalus (assembly GCF_052327205.1). Taxonomy (NCBI): domain Eukaryota; kingdom Metazoa; phylum Chordata; class Chondrichthyes; order Squaliformes; family Somniosidae; genus Somniosus; species Somniosus microcephalus. The sequence continues at coordinate 194,577,375 of NC_140987.1, read as the reverse complement.
AAAGCCCTGAAAGAATTTTTTTCATTCCATTTATTTATTTAGCAACGTCGTCGTCATACGTGTCTTCACACTGTTCCCTTTGGGGAACTGTATGAAGTGGTGGAAGGATTTATGGCCGTGATTAACGCTCATTCCGTGACCGTAGCCATCTTTGAACCAGCCATTAGGGTGGTTAGTCCTATGGCGGGAGGGTTTTACGGGCTCCCACAAGCTATACGAGGAGGGGGGGGCCACCCACACCCACGGACGCAAATATCCCACTGGATGTCAACCCAGAATTTAGAGCCGGAGCTCCGACTCCACTTGTCGGGACTGTCTGGAGCGGGGTTCGAAACCGTCTGGCCCAGCGGCGGGGATCCTACCGCTACGCCAAAGGCCCACTCCGATTAGCAACGTGAAATGGCTGGAATGAGCACAATTCACGGCATTAAAAGAACTCACAATTGAACTGATGATGACCTCAGCAATCTCCTCAACGAGGTGGAGGCGCAGCGCCTGCTCATCATTGGTAATGAGAAGTCAAAGGCGCCGCAAAAAGGACAGATGATAGCTTGGTCTTTCAAGTGGCAGCATAGGGCTCCAGTCACGGGGAGGGAAAAGGTGCAGGAAACGTATGGGTGTCACCTTTTGCGTGGAGTGGGCCTTTTGCGTAGCGGTAAGCATCCCCGCCGCTGGGCCAGAAGGAGTAGGGTTTCGAACCCCGCTCCAGACAGTCCCGGCAAGTGGAGTCGGAGCTCCAACTATAAATTCTGGGTGGACATCCAGCGGGATACTTGCGTCCGCGGGTGTGGGTGGCCCCCCCCTCAGATGGGTTGTGGGAGCCCGTAAAACCCTCACGCCATTGGACTAACCACCCTAATGGCTGGTATGAAGATGGTTATGGTCACGGAAGGAGCGTTAACGTTGCCAGAAATCCTTCCACCACGTCATACAGTTCCCGAAAGGGAACAGTGTGAGGATACGTACGACGATGACCTCTTGCGCAATGCACCTCCTTGGACCCTCAGTCGCAGATGCGAGGGGGCAAATCGTGCAATTGTTAAATTTTTCATTTTATTGACATGTAAAATGTTGGCCCAGTAATTCCGTTCCAAACGCGTGAGTACGGTCGGGGTACTCACGCATCTGGCCGGAGGAAATGCCGGTTTTCAGCATGCACAGCGCATGCAGGGAAAACCGGCATTTCCTGTCCTCTGAACGAAGGAGTTCAGAGGCAGAACGCGTGCGACTGCACAGGCAGCGCGTTCGCAGTAAAATTCGCCGGTTTCATTCATGCTTTCAGTGAGGTTAATCCTTACAACTTACACATGAAAAAAGCATGAGTACAGTTGCTCCAGAGGCTGCGGAGGAAGATATATTTTATCGTGGAGCTTCTGAAAGGCAATATTTTTGTTTGGGAAAGGGAGGAAAGTTATTTTAAGAAATGCTGAGGTAAGTTTTAAAGTTTATTTTTGTTTTTTAAAACGGGTTTTCAGTACTGTAGGTAGAAGGAGCAATTGTGGCTATGTGAATTGAATTTGCTGTGTTTATTAAATGTGAAAATGACTCCAACATTTTTAAGAAAGAAACTTTTCATCAGTAATATATTCTTTTAAGTAATTATGTATGTATGTCTGTATATATTCCTTTACTTATGTGTATGAATGTATGTATTTAATTATGACTTTCAGAGAAAGTAACTTATTTGAAAATCATAATTAAATACATACATTCATACACATAAGTAAAGGAATAGATACATATACGTAAAGGAATATATACGGACATACATACATAATTACTTAAAAGAATATATTACTGATGAAAAGTTTCTTTCTTAAAAATGTTGGAAATGTTACATTACTCATTTTAGAACAGTCATTTTCACATTTAATAAACACAGCAAATTCAATTCACACAGCCACAATTGCTCCTTCTACCTACAGTACTGAAAACCCGTTATTAAAAAAAAAATTAAACTTTAAAACTTACCTCAGCATTTCTCAAAATAACTTTCCTCCCTTTCCCAAACAAAAATATTGCCTTTCAGAAGCTCCACGATAAAATATATCTTCCTCCGCAGCCTCTGGAGCAAATTTACACATGCTTTTTTCATGTGTAAGTTGTAAGGACTTAACCTCACTGAATCCATGAATGAAATCGACAAAGTTCACTGCGCACGCGCTGCCTGTGCAGTCGCACGCGCTGTGCCTCTGAACCCCTTCGTTCAGAGGACAGGAAATGCCGGTTTTCTCCGCATGCGCTGTGCATGCTGAAAACCGGCATTTCCTCCGGCCAGACGCGTGAGTACCCCGACCATACTCACGCGTTTGGAACGGAATTACTGGGCCGTTAATTAATGATTACCTAAAATGTTATGTACTAATTATCTAAAAGGGGAGTAATTGTAATGTATGTACCTTTAAGAGCCCTGTGTACTGCAATACCGGTAGTGACCACTCGGGTATATAAGCCTGTATAGTGTCTTGTATCTTTTAGTTCACCTCCAGACTTTGTTCAGTAAACACCTGTTAAACCAACTCCTGCATTCCGTGTCTCCATTAATACACGGATAGAACAAGTACCCTTGTGACTATTTGTGTGGCAGCTTTCTCTTACGCATGCTTTTATGTGGTGCTACCCCTGTGGCTTCAGCAGATGTAGAGGCAGCCAACTCACTTCCCTGCTGCGCCTGTCTAGATGCCTTTGGCGGTTGTCCTCTGGGTTTTGGAGCCTGTGAGGGCCCCGCCGGAGCCTGTGAGGGCCCCGCCAAAGTCTGCTCCTCCTGCGGCTGTGCAGGGGCAGACTCGGCCATCACTGTTGGTGGAGGCATCTGGGGCTCTGACTGAGGGGTTGGCAAGGGACTGGAAATTTGAGTGCTTGGAGAGGAGCCTCTACTTGCATGTCGCCTCCCACCATCATCCCTCAATTGGGCCACCCACACATCTCTGCTAGCAAGTAGCTGGAATGCACCTTGCTGCACATCAGTGGGGCCATGAGGACCTGGGTCTGTACTGACAGTCCTCATAACAGGGATGTCCATGAACCTATGGTTCCTCTTCATAATAGATGCCCATCTATCCTCCATAGCTGACCATCTATTTAGAAGTGTTACCATGTTGTTCTGAGTCTAGCGAGTTATGTCCCCCATGGAGGTTACCATCCTTTCCATGGTGACACCTACATTCGCCATTACGCGCACTACGACATTGCTCATGTTTGAGATGGACCCCTCCATTCTCTGCACACTCGCAGTCACCATGGTTGCAAACCCAGTCAGAGCCTCCTGCACATGTTCCTGAAACTCCAGCACCGCTCCCTTTCTGGATGGCCCCCGAGGCTCAGCGTCTACATGCAGCTGAGCAGAGCTAGGAGCGTGCTGCGGCATCTGACAATAATTCTCCACTGCTGTCCCTGTCTCCACCATCTGCTCTTGCTCACTCATGCGTTGTGATACACCAGGTGACAACACTAGTCTATCTCGCAAATGACCCACCGAGGTGTGCGTCTCTGCGCTGGTGCTGTGTGCACTGATTGCTGCTGATGCGGCATCCTCTGAGGAGTCCTCCTGCTCTTTTACCTGGACAGTGCTGGGAGTGGGGGGGTTAAGGCGGGGGGCGCTTGATGGTCCTGCGGGAGAGTAAAGGCATGAGTTAGACATGTGATATATAGATTGCAGACACATCTCATTGTGCACATGATGAGCATTCATAGAATCATAGAATCATAGAAAGTTAAAGCACGGAAGGAAGCCACTTCGACCCATCGTATCCGCGCCGGCCAACAAAGAGCTATCCAGCCTAATCCCACTTCCCAGCTCTTGGTCCATAGCCCTGCAGGTTAGAGCATCCCAAGTGCACTTCCACGTATCCAAGAGACCAGCATCGGACCTAGGAGTGAGCAGCGAGGTCAGGAGGAGGAGCTATAACCCGGCATAAAAGCCAGCGGCAGCGACCAGAGGCCCGAGACCAGCATCGGACCTAGGAGTGAGCAGCGAGGTCAGGAGGAGAAGCTATAACCCGGCATAAAAGCCAGCGGCAGCGACCAGAGGCCCGAGACCAGCATCGGACCTAGGAGTGAGCAGTGAGGTCAGGAGGAGGAGCTATAACCCGGCATAAAAGCCAGCGGCAGCGACCAGAGGCCCGAGACCAGCATCGGACCTAGGAGTGAGCAGCGAGGTCAGGAGGAGGAGCTATAACCCGGCATAAAAGCCTGCGGCAGCGACCAGAGGCCCGAGACCAGCATCGGACCTAGGAGTGAGCAGCGAGGTCAGGAGGAGGAGCTATAACCCGGCATAAAAGCCAGCGGCAGCGACCAGAGGCGTACCAAATCAACAGCAGAGGAGAGAGGTAAAAAATAATCCAAGAGTGACGTCACCAGGAAGCAGGTAGGTGATTGGTTGGATTGGTTGGTGAGTATTTCTTCTTTTTATTACAAGCTTAAATTCGGCGGTTTTTTTCTAGGGTCTGTGCTGTAAGGGAGACAGTTGGTTAACCATTAAACTGGTGTAATTTAGAGGGATTGATTTAATCTAATTAAATAAAAAAAAATTATAATTAATTACATAGAATGGAGCAGATGATGTGTTACTGTTGCGAGATGTGGGAGCCGGTAGACCCCATTGAGGCTAACGGTGATTACATCTGTGACAAGTGTCTGCTGCTACAGGATCTCCAGCTCCGTGTTGATGAGCTGGAGTCTGAGCTTCAGATACTGCGACACATCAGGGAGGGGGAGAAGTACCTGGACTCTGTGTTTCAGGAGGTGGTCACACCTATGAAGTTAATTAATTCAGATGTAGCCCATGGTCAGGGACTGGACGGTGTGACCACGAGTGAGGCAGGTACGGGGATCCAGAAGGTAGTGTTGGAGGAGCCGCAGCCGTTGCTCTTGTCCAACAGGTTCGAGCTTCTTACTCCCTGTGGAGACGGAAGCAGGGGCTGCAGGGAGGATGAGCAACCTGGCCACAGCACCGTGGAGAGGGGGGCCATTCAAGAGGGGGGAGTAAATAGAAATGTTGTAGTGGTAGGGGATAGTATTATTAGGGGGATAGATAGAGTTCTCTGCAGCCAAGAGCGAGAGTCCCGTAGGCTGTGTTGCCTACCCGGTGCCAGGGTTAAGGACATCTCCTCTGGGCTGGACAGAAACTTGGAGTGGGAGGGGGAGGATCCAGTTGTCGTGGTCCATGTTGGTACCAACGACATAGATAGGACAAGGAAGGAGGTTCTGCTGAGGGAGTTTGAGCAGCTAGGGGCCAAATTAAAAAGCAGAACCACAAGGGTAATAATCTCTGGATTATTACCTGAGCCACGAGCGAATTTGGCTAGGACAAATAAATTAAGAGAGTTAAATGCGTGGCTCAAAGACTGGTGTGGGAGAAATGGGTTTTGCTTCCTGGGACACTGGCACCAGTACTGGGACAGGAGGGAGCTGTTCCGTTGGGACGGGCTTCACTTGGCCAGTGCTGGGACTAGAGTCCTGGCGGATCATATAACTAGGGCTGTAGAGAGGGCTTTAAACTAACTAGTGGGGGGGAGGTTCCCAGAGAGCAAATAATACAAATGACAACAGAGAAGGTCATAGACTTAGGTAGCAGTGGGGAAATTAAAAACCAGAGCGTGTCAGGAAGGGGTAGAAGGTGTGGAGTAAAAGGTAAAGTAATAAAAAGGGCAATAGCAGGAACTAAGTGTCACAAAACATATTTGAAAGTTCTCTATCTGAATGCACGTAGCATTCGTAACAAAATAGACGAGTTAAAGGCACAAATAGCTACATATGGGTATGATCTTGTGGCCATTACAGAAACATGGCTGCAGGGTGACAATGCCTGGGAATTAAACATACCAGGTTATTTAACAATCAGGAAGGACAGGCAGGAAGGAAGGGGAGGTGGGGTGGCTATGTTAATAAAGGAAGGAATCACTGTAATACAGAGAAATGATATTGGGTCAAAGGATCAGGATAATGAAACAGTTTGGGTGGAGATAAGGAATAATAAGGGGAAAAAAACACTAGTGGGTGTAGTATATAGGCCTCCGAACAGTCGCAACTCGGTTGGACGGAGTATCAATCAGGAAATAGTTGAGGCTTGTAATAAGGGAACATCTATAATTATGGGGGATTTTAACTATCATATAAATTGGATGAATCAAATTGGGCAGGGCTGCCTTGAGGATGAGTTCATTGAGTGTATTAGGGATGGGTTTCTTGAGCAGTATGTAACTGAACCAACCAGGGGGCAAGCAACCTTAGATCTGGTCCTGTGTAACGAGACAGGATTAATTAAAAATGTCCTAGTAAAGGATCCCCTTGGAATGAGTGACCATAACATGGTTGAATTCCATATTCAGTTAGAGGGTGAGGAGGCTGTATCTCAAACAAGCGTGCTAAGCTTGAATAAAGGAGACTATGAAGGTATGAGAGCGGAATTGAGTAAAGTGGATTGGGAAAATAGGTTAAAGGATAAGACGATACATGATCAGTGGTGTACATTTAAGGAGTTATTTTACAAATTCCAAAAAAAGTATATTCCACTGAGAAAAAAAGGGTGTAAAAGAAAAGACAGCCATCCGTGGCTAAGTAAAGAAATTAAGGATAGTATTCGACTAAAAACAAGGGCATATAAGGTAGCCAAATCTAGTGGGAGGATAGAGGATTGGGAAAACTTTAAAAGACAGCAAAAAATAACAAAAAGATTGATTAAGAAAGGGAAGATACATTATGAAAGTAAATTAGCAAAAAATATAAAGACAGATAGTAAGAGTTTTTATAGTTATATAAAAAGAAAAAGGGTGGCTAAAGTAAATGTTGGTCCCTTAGAGGATGAGACCGGGAAATTAATGGTGGGAAATATGGAGATGGCAAAAACACTGAATGAATATTTTACATCAGTCTTTATAGTAGAGGACACCAAGAATATCCCAACACTTGACAAGCAGGGGGCTATAGGGGGGGAGGAGCTAAATACGATTAAAATCACTAAGGAAGTAGTACTTGGTAAAATAATGGGACTCAAGGCGGATAAATCACCTGGACCTGATGGCTTACATCCCAGGGTTTTGAGGGAAGTGGTGGTAGGGATTGTGGATGCATTGGTAATAATCTTCCAAAACTCCCTGGACTCAGCAAAGGTCCCGGCAGACTGGAAAACTGCTAATGTAACACCCTTATTTAAAAAGGGCAGTAGACAGAAGGCTGGAAACTATAGACCGGTTAGCCTAACATCTGTGGTAGGTAAAATTTTGGAGTCCATTATTAAGGAGACAGTAACAGGACATTTGGATAATCATAATTTAATAAGACAAAGTCAGCATGGTTTTATGAAGGGGAAGTCATGTTTGACAAATTTGCTGGAGTTCTTTGAGGAAGTAACATATAGGGTGGATAAAGGTGAACCAGTGGACGTAGTGTATTTAGACTTCCAAAAGGCATTTGACAAGGTGCCACACAAAAGATTATTGCTTAAGATAAAAAATCACGGGATTGGGGGTAATATTCTGGCATGGATAGAGGATTGGCTATCTAACAGAAGGCAGAGAGTTGGGATAAATGGTTCATATTCAGACTGGCAATCAGTAACCAGTGGTGTTCCGCAGGGGTCAGTGCTGGGTCCCCAACTCTTTACAATCTATATTAACGATTTGGAGGAGGGGACCGAGTGTAACACGTCAAAGTTTGCAGATGATACTAAGATGGGAGGGAAAGTAGTGAGTGAGGAGGACATAAAAACCTGCAAGGGGACATAGACAGGCTAAGTAAGTGGGCAGAGATTTGGCAGATGGAATACAATACTGGAAAGTGTGAGGTTATGCACTTTGGCAGGAAAAATCGTAGAGCAAGTTATTATCTTAATGGCAAGAAACTTGAAAGTACTGAAGTACAAAGGGATCTGGGGGTCCTGGTGCACGAAACTCAAAAGGTTAGTATGCAGGTGCAGCAAGTGATTAAGAAGGCCAATGGAATGTTGGCTTTCATTGCTAGGGGGATAGAATATAAAAATAGGGAGGTATTGCTTCAGTTGTACAAGGTATTGGTGAGACCGCACCTGGAATACTGCATACAGTTTTGGTGTCCATACTTAAGAAAGGACATACTTGCTCTCGAGTCAGTACAAAGAAGGTTCACTCGATTAATCCCGGGGATGGACATATGAGGAGAGGTTGAGTAGATTGGGACTCTACTCATTGGAGTTCAGAAGAATGAGAGGCGATCTTATTGAAACATATAAGATTATGAAGGGGTTGGATCGGGTGGATGCAGGGAGGATGTTCCAGATGATGGGTGAAACTAGAACTAGGGGGCATAGTCTTAGAATAAGGGGCTGCTCTTTCAAAACTGAGATGAGGAGGAACTACTTCACTCAGAGGGTGGTAGGTCCATGGAATATGCTGCCCCAAAAAGCTGTCGAAGCTACATCATTACATAAATTTAAAACAGAAATAGACAGTTTCCTAGTAGAAAAGGGAATTAAGGGTTACGGGGAGCGGGCAGGAATTTGGACATGAGTCTAGGTTCGGATAGGTCATGGCCCTGTGGGTAGCGGAGCGGGCCCAGGGGCCGTGTAGCCTGATCCTGCTCCTGTTTTCGTGTGTCTAATGCTGTTAGATTCAGGAGATAGTCCTGTCATAGTGGATTGGCGGTTAGGATCAGATCAGCCATGATCTTATTGAATGGCGGAGCAGGCTCGAGGGGCCAATTGGCCTACTCCTGCTCCTATTTCTTATGTTCTTATGTACTTTTTAAATGTGGTTAGGGTTCCTGCCTCTAGCACCCGTTCAATTTCTATTGACATCAGATCCCATATGAGTCACTCATGAATGCCAAATAACATAGATGGAGAATTACTCTGTCACCAGGTTGTTAAACTGAGCCACTCTCTCCGTCCCCCACTTCGAGCTGTTCAACACAATCTCGAGAGCAGCCTCCTCAGCGTGGGTGAGTTGTGAGAACAATGGTGGTCCTCCTCCTGTTCTCTCCTTCTCCCTCTTATTGTGTGCTCTCTTTTCCTGTGATGAGGGAAAGAGGTGAGAGTGATGGAATGAGTGTAAAGAATGTATAGGATAGATGTTTAGAGGGAGACTATGATGGTGTGGGTTCCCATTACCAAGTTTCCTCCTTTGGAGTTGTTCGTTGTTGCCATTGCATCACATTGAGGATGGGTGTGAGGGGTGCATAGTAAGAAGGGGATGTGATTCTGTACATAGGGAGAGAGGGATGGGTGATGGTGCAAGGGATGTTGGGGTGAGTTAGGATGTGCAGGAGTAGGGTTGGCAATGCAGAGTGATGGGGATGTGATGATAGGCACAGCAGAGTTAAGGTAAGTGTGCTTTTATACTCACTGTTCCAGAGTGCAGGAGATCATTGAACCTCTTCCTACATTGGACCCGGGTGTGACTGCCCAGACACCTTGCAGTTACCTCCTCAGCTATTTGCAGCCAGGCTGCCTTTGTCTGCTGAGGAGGTTTCCTTCTTCCATCCCCCAGGAATAGTACCTCCCTGCGTCCTCTGACTCCCTCCACAAGAACATGGAGGGAGCCATTGTTGAGGCGGGGAGCAGCCTTTGGTCTCTCTGCAGACATCGTGGAGAGCTGCAGCACTCAGGAGCATCAGAAACGAAGTGAGAGCTAATGGGGACATGACCCCCTTAAATACACCGGCTGCAACTCATCATCAGAGGAGTTCAGCAGACCCGCACCTTGTGATAAGGCCGCGTAACGTGCATGGCGAGCCCAATCAACAGAAAATTGTGTCAGCAGACTGGCTGGATCTGGGAGCGGGACCGGAACCCGCTGACTAACATTCCCGACGCCAGCCTGCCTCCAATTGGAAAATCTAGCCTGTAGTCTTGATGTCCTGGGAAGCCCAGGAATTCAGAAATCAAATCTGAGAAGCAGAGAGCAGGGTGGGTATTGGAGGTTTAAAGCAGTTAGGGCTAAAATGGACCAACTGATGGAGCCGAGGAACTTGAACAGTGGAAGCAAGGAGAGTTGGGAGAGAAAGAGCAAAGGATGGCAGGAGATTCTCATGGATAGAAGTGAAGAGCTCCTTATGGTACTGCTAGCTTAGCGGGAGCCATCTTCTATTCCATAACAACAACAACAGCTTGCATTTATAAAGTATCTTTAACATAGTCATGTCGTGTAGTCACTGTTGTGAAAGATGGCACCTCTGACAGTGCAGCACTCCTGGCCTCATCACAAGGTGCAGGTCTGCTGAACTCCTCTGATGAGGGGCATAGATAGGGTAGATAGAAAGGAACTTTTCCCCTTAGTAGAGGGGTCAATAACCAGTGGGCATAGTTTCAAGGTAAGGGACAGGAGGATTAGGCGGGATTTGAGGAAAAACTTTTTCACCCAGAGGGTGGTTGGAATCTGGAACTCACTGCCTGAAAGGGTGGTAGAGGCAGGAACCCTCACAACATTCAAGAAATATTTAGATGAGCACTTGAAATGCCATAGCATACAAGGCTATGGACCAAGTGCTGGAAAATGGGATTGGAATAGATAGGGCTTGATGGTCGGCGCAGACACGATGGGCCGAAGGGCCTCTTTCTGTGCTGTATAACTCTATGGGGGAAAATTTCGGTATCGCCCCATTTGGGGCACCATTATCAGACATGCGCAAAGTTCAGCGCCTGGCGCTAATTATCACCTCCGACAGCAAACTTGGCTTTTATCGCCCCGGACGTGATTGAAGTGCTAAATCAGGCGCTTCACACCTGTCTTAAGGCGCAAGCGCCAAGGAGTGAGGCGCTACCTCAGAGTGCTGGCGAAGCAAGGAAGGGCAAATCAAAATAAACCTGCAAAGTGCTGCTCAGTACTCAAAACTCCTTCACACAGCGTTGAATCTCTCCAGAAGTCTCTCTCTCTCTCTCTCTCAGAATGCGTGGTGCAAAAATGTCACCGACAAAAAAAGGCAGGAAGCAGTCGCCTTTAAATAGCGCTTCCCTAGTCCCTTTCTGACAGCATAACGCTCCCCTCAACCTGTCGTTGCTAGCGGCAGGCGGTAAGGCAGGGGGCGCCACTCAATATCCGGTCCGGGGCGCTAATGGGGCGTTGCACACTCGACTAACATCACAATCTGCCGGCGCAGGAGATTGTGGCGGTAGTGTTTAGCGCCACCGCAAAATGTCTAGTTAATTTCGCGAGCGGCACAAACATCGCCGCACCCGGCCTCTAGTTGCTTTGCGCCCCAATTGGCGCCCTCTTAAGGCGCTAACGGGAGGCGCAAACAACTGAATTTTCCCCCTATGACTCTATGCCTCCCTCAGTACTACACTGGAGTGTCAGCCTAAATTTGTGTGCTCATGACTCAGGAGTGGGACTTGAACTCACGACCTCCTGACTCAAAGGTAGAGCCGGGTGTTGTCAGCATACATATAGAATCTGACAGTGTGGTTTCCAATGATGTCGCCGAGGGGCAGCATGTAGATGAGAAATAGGAGGGGTCCAAGAATAGATCCTGGGGGACTCCAGAGGCAACAGTGTAGGAGTAGGAAGAGAAGCCATTGCAGGAGATTCTCTGGCTACGACTGAATAGAGAGGAATGAAAGTAGGCAAGGGCAGTCCCACCCAGCTAGACAACGGAGAAGAAGTGTTGGAGGAGGATGGTGTGGTTGTCAAAGGCTGCAGACAGGTCGAGAAGGATGAGGAGGGATAGTTTAACACAGTCACATAGGACGTAATTTGTGACTTTGATAGGGGCCGTTTCAGTGCTGTGATAGGGGCGGAAACATGATTGGAGCGATTCAAACATGGAGAGATGTTCCTACTGGAAACAGGCTGATAAAGTGGCTATTTTTTAAATTAGATAAAAATGATTTAATCTGTTGGCTGTAGATGTAAATGAATTGGAGCAGTGTGATCACAGTTCCCAGTGGGCATGAGCCCACAAAATACCATGTGCACTAATTGACAATCTCAGCCATCGAGGCCCCAGGATGGCCAGCGTAGGAAATGGAAAATGCCGCACTGGTACATATGGGGTATTTTTTTGAGGTTGGGGCTGAATCACATTGTTAGAGTAGAGTTGAGAGGGTGTTACTCTGCAATTGATTGTGCGCTACTTCAACCAGTGATTGTATCTGATTGTAGCCAGAATCAAGAGAATCTTAGAAATTTACGGCACAGAAGGAGGCCTTTCGACTCATCGGGCTCGATTTTGCCAGGCCCGAGGAGGTGGGATTGAAGGTGTGTGAGGTGTTAAAATCGCAAAAACTGGCAGGCGGGCCCGATCCCGCCTCCATCCTGCCTCTGAGCAATTTTCCCAAATGCGTGTTTTCTGACCCCGTTTCCATCCTGCCTCCAAAAGGCGGGATGAGCCCTTAAGGCCCTTAACAACCAGTTAATTGCCTCTATAATCCCATTTTGTGGGTCCTTTGTGATTTTAACAGTTTTCCCACGTGCTGCATGCCTCCTCTGAAACACGCCAGTGAAACCTGGCGGTAGCACAAGTGGTTTGCTTACTACCAGCTGCAGCTCCACCATTAAAAAGGAGCTTTCAGCAATCTTCATTTGCAGGTGGCAGAACGTTGTTGTCTCAGGTCTGGGGGAACTTTTAGCAGGCCTACTCATTGTTGTGAAAGTTTGTAGCCTGACGCCCATCTCCAGTGTGACCTGGGAAACTCCTCTCCCCCCTTGACTGAGCGCTTCCTCAAATGAAGCATATACCAGAAGCATGGGAACCATTTATTTCCTTTCCTCCTGGATATCAGATTTGGACGAAGACCAGCCGCGGCAGCAGCAAAACCATGAACAACAGCAGCACCAACAGCAGCAGCAACAACAGGAGCGCCAAGCTGCTGCTCACCCACCTGAAGCTGCACAGGCCAGAAGGCGCCAGCCCATGGAAGCTCATCGACGCAGGAGATACCCCCCAAACCGGGTCTACAGACAGAGGGTCAGCTACCTCAACATGAATGAGCAGCAGTGCCAAAGGAGGCTCAGACTTTCTCGAGAGGTAGTGGGTGACATCTGCGCAGTGCTGCAGCAAGACCTGGAGCCCAGAGGAGCAGGTGGACACCCCTTATCAGTGGACGTCAAAGTCACCACTCCACTCAACTTTTTTGCTTCAGGCTCATTCCAGGGATCAGCAGCAGACATCAGCGGCGTCTCCCAGGCGGCCGCACACACCTGCATCATGCAGGTAACCGATGCCCTCTTTGCCATTGCGCACAATCACATCCATTTCTCCAAGGATCAAGCCAGTGTAACCGCGCGTGCGGTTGGGTTTGACAATCTGGCAGGCTTTCCAAGGGCGCAGGGCGTCGTTGACTGCACACATGTGGCCCTTAAGGCATCCTATCACAATCCAGGTATTTTTGTCAACCGCAAGGGCTTCCACTTCCTCAACGTACAGCTGGTGTGTGACCACAAGAAGGAAATTTTACATGTTTTTGCCAAATACCCTGGCAGTTGCCATGACTCCTTCATCCTGCGGCAGTCTAGTGTGCCTCTGCTCTTCAGTCCGCCAGTCCAACTTAACGGATGGCTACTTGGAGACAAGGGCTATCCCCTGAAGACGTGGCTAATGACGCTGAGGAGTGCTACAACTCCAGCCACATTTCCACCAGATCCTTAATCGAGCAAACCATCGGCTTGCTGAAGATGCGCTTCAGATGCCTGGACAGATCAGGTGGAGCCCTGCAGTACTCAGCAGCCAGGGTCTCCAGAATCGTCGTGGTTTGCTGTGCACTTCACAACATGGCACAGATTCATGGCTTACAGATGCCTGAGGAACAAGTGGCTCATTACATAGCCTCCTCAGATGAGGAGGAGGAGGAGGAGGAGAGCGACAACGACCAGCTTGCAGAGGCGCATCAACTAGCGCCAGCAGCATGCGAGCACATTGCTGCCCGGGATGCAAGGCACGCACTCATCTTGGCCAGATTTGCTTAGCCTGGCCAATCAAAAACTTTTGTCTCGCACCTTCTTACCAGAGCATTGACAATGGCCAAGAACCTGCGGATTCCTATCACCCTGACCACCATACTGACAATTGTAAGTCACCCTAAGCCCTCATTGTGGAAGTCCCATTTGCGAAATGACACAGGCCACAACTGCAACAGTTTGCCATCAGAATTTTTTATCAAAACAAGCAGCTGATGGCATTTCAAAAATAAACACAACATGACACACAATTGACTACCCTTGTGACTACTTGTGCATTATATTCCTCTTACGCGTGCTCCTATGTGGTGCTTCCCCTGTGGCTTCAGCAGATGTGGAGGCCCCTTGCTCACTTTCTTGCTGCTCCTGTCTCGACACCTTTGGCGGGCGTCCTCTGGGGTTGTGAACCTGTGAGGGCTCGTCAACAGTCTGCTGCTCCTGCAGCTGTGCAGGGGTTGAGACGCCAATCTCTGTTGAGTGGGGTCTCTGGTGGGGCTCTGACCGAGGGCTTTGCAGTGGCATGGTCATGTGAGTGCTTGGAGAGGAGCCCCCATTTCCTTGTTGTCTGCCACCAACATCCCTCTCATGGGTCAGCCCCACTTCAGAGCTAGCAAGTGGCTTGACAGCACCTTGCTGCACTTCAGGGGGGCCATGAGGACCCGTTTCTGTACTGGAAGTCCTACTCCCGAGGACTTGCCTGAAGGTCTGGTTTGTTTGCTCAATAGCTGACCATCGCTCCTCAAGAGATGTCAGTCTATTCTGAACAAAGACCATGTTTTCCATACCCTGGCGACTAAGATCCTCCATGGACGTAGCCATCCTCTCCTCTACCGTAAGCATCCTCTCCTCTACGGTAGACAGCCTTACCATGGAGGTAGCCATCCTTTCCACGGAGGATGCCACCCTTTCCGTGGTGATGCGTTCCTGCACCAACGCCTCCACAAAGGCTCTGCTCATGTTCACGATGGACTCCTCCATTCGCTCCACACTCGCAGCGACCCTGGAGACAAAACCTGCCAGAGACGCCTGCAACTCTTCCTGGAGTTCCAGCACCGCTCTTCTTCTGGATGGACCCGGAGGCAGAGGATCGACATGCAGCTGAGCCGAGCTGGCAGAATCCTGTGCCCTCCGACTAGAACTCTCCGCTGCTGTCCCTGTCTCCACATCTGCTGATGCTCACTTGTGAGCTGTGATACACCAGGTGACAACACTACACTATCTCGCGAAGTTACCACCGAGGTGTGAGTGTCTGCGCTGGTGCTGGGTGCGCTTACTTCTGCTGACGCTGCACCCTCAGAGGTTGCAGCCTCCTCTGAGGAGTCTGGAGGCTCAGGCTGTTTCTCATGGATAGTGGGGACGGGGGCTTTCAATGGTCCTGTGGGGGAGTAAAGGAAAGAGTCAGAGATGTGAGGCCAAGATTACATGCACATTGAATAGTGCAGATGATCAAAAGTCAATCTGTTAGAGCATCAGAATCATTATCAGTGACTCATGCAATGCCAATGAGAGAGATGATAAACTATTCTGTCACCAGCTTGCTCTGATGCACCCGTCTGTCCGTCCCCCACTTGCGCATCCTCCTCCACTCCCACGATCTCCAGGGCCGCCTCCTCCCAGGGAGTGAGCTGGGCTACTGAGGGTGGCCCTCCTCCTGTACTCGCTCTTTCCCTCTTATTGTGAGCTCTCTTTTCCTGCAATGAGAGAGACAAGTGGAGTTTGAGTGAGAATGAAGGAGTGAGTGTAGAGAATCCATATCATTGATGGCTAGAAGGAGACAACGATGGAGTGAGGTGGCAAGACCAAGGGCCCTCCCTGTGTGTTGTAATTGATTTCATAGCATCATAGTGATAGGGAGTGTGAGGGCTGCATAGTCGAATAGTTAGGTGAATGTGACCATAGAGAGAGAGGGAATGGGTAAGGGTACAGGGATGTCATTGTCAAGTGGGATGTGGAGGAAGAGGTTGTCAAAGCTGAGTGCTGGTGAGGAGAGGCAATGGGGATCAGATTGAGGGTGATGGGAAAATCATACTCACTTTTTCAGTGCGCAGTAGGTCATGAAACCTCTTCCTGCGCTGCAGCCAGGTTCTGCGGCACATAGACAGCGAGTTGACCTCCTAGGCCACTTGCATCCACACAGCTTTCGTCTGCTGGGGAGGCTTTTCTCTCCCTGAGGAAGGGAAGAGCACCTCCTTACTTCCTCTTGCTCCCTCCACCAGAGCTTGCAGGGCTGCGTCATCGAATCTTGGTGCAGACTTTGGCCTACTGCTGGACATATTGGCTGAATGAATCGATCACACCACTGGCCATAAAGTTTAAAGTCTGCAGAAGAAGCAATGCTGCTTGCAGGCCTTAAATCCAGCAGCATTGATGACATCATTGGAGGCAACTTTCAGAATGGAAAGACTCATTGGGCCAGGGGTTCCCACACGTTGGGAATCAATTGGCCAATTAGGTGAAAATCGCATTTTTCCCCACATCAAAGTGGAGTCGGGTGGATAACACGAAAAGCTGCTGACACGCACCCCAGCCCGCCCCAATGACAAAATCGAGCCCATTGTGTGTGTGCTGGAAGTGAAAAGTCATTCCTTTCTCAACACCAGATAGCCCTCAACTTGACAAGCACAAAACCTAACACTAAAGTTTTTTAAATTATCAGTGATAATCATGGGACAATATTTATGAAATTCATCTTATTCAGTTAGTGTAATATTTTGAAATTTCAGAAAAGGAAAATGGTAGAAAAGTTCTATAACTAAACTTTTCCCTCCTTGAGCCATTTGCATTTTACTATACCTGCTCTCAAGTACGGCTGGTAAATCATTAATCAGTCTTGTTGCATAGGGCTGGATTTTGCCAGCCCTGGGGAGGCAGGTTTGGATGCGGGACTGCTGGGAAAATGGCAGAATTTGGGGGCGGGTCCCCAACCCGCCCCCAACACACCTCCATGCCATCTTGCCTGGAGGCGGGTAGCTGTCCCGTGCTGGATTCCGTCTCCTTGGAGGCGGGAAGGGATTACAGCCACTTAACTGCTGTTAACAGGTAGTTAAGAGGCAGAAAATAGGATTATCCCCATTTTGCCCACACAAGTGCGGGCTTCCCGAAGGCTCCGAAACCTGCCAGGGTCACCGAGGCGAGTAGTGGGTCTGCGGGGGTCGGAGGGGTCCAAAAGTGTGCTGTGGAGGTGCGTGATGGGTGCAAGTGTGGAGAGGTGAGTATCTGAGGTAAGTGGAAAGTATTAGAAAAGGTGTACTTACCTTTGTTTCTTCCTGCAGCCTTCAATCGGTGGGTATACGAAGGGTCTTGCACCTCCGCAGTAGAGATGATAGATGGCCGTTGCATTCTCCAATGCAACAACCATCTAATTTCGACAAAAGAAAGAGGTTTGATGAGGTCTTGAATTCAAGAACTCATCAAACTAGAGAGAATGTCAGTGTTTGACAGCTTCACAGAGCTGTCAAACAATGACAATTCATCTGTCAAAAATTTTTGACAGATGAAATGTCATACGTTGACGTTCCCTGTAACAGGCTTTCCCTTAATTGGCCTGCTAAGGCTGCTGGGCGGGCTTAACAAGGTCAATCAAGGGAAAATGACGTGGGTTGGCCAGAAGTTGATGGAGGCGGGACTGAAACCCGACAAGTGGGAGTCCCGCCTCCAAAAGCTCCCCATTGGCAAAATCCAGCCCATAGAGTTTACAGCACAGAAACAGGCCATTTATCTATGCCAGCATTTATGCTCCACACGAGCCTCCTCCCACCCCTCTTCATCGAACCCTATCAGCATATCCTTATATTCCTTTCTTCCTCATGTGTCTATCTAGCTTCCCCTTAAATGCATCTGTACTATTTGCCTCAACTACTCCTTGTGGTAGCTCGTTCCATATACTTACCACTTTTTGGGTAAGGAAGTTTCTCCTGAATTCACTATTGTATTTATTCGTCAGTATCTTTTTATTATGACCTCTAGTTTTGGACACCCCCACAAGTAGAAACATTTTCTCTATTGTAATTATATCTACATTGTAAAGCTAAACTCACTGTTGAAGACCCATTAGGCCTTGCTTATCCTACCATAGAACCACACAATAAAGTACTGTATGAGATTCAGTACTTAGGTTTTTCCACTTGGAACAATTATTTTGCAAGCGTGGGCTAGATTTGAATCTCAGCTGGCAGAAATTGCTAATAGCTATTGCTAAATTTACCCAGGCAACCTATTGCATATTTTCCACTACTACAACTAACTGGCAAACTAAAAAATAACTCTTCAGGTATGAGAAGGTACACAGTGCACTTAGTCACATTGGCCGGAATTTTTACCTGTGAGGCGAGTCAGGTGCGGAGGTGCCCCATAGCAGGTCGGCCTCACGAACCTCTCAGCAGCGTGCTGTCCACTTTGTCTTTAACTCAATTAATCAATTGAGTTAGGCCTGCGGGTTCCCTGGCCAATTAAATGGAGCGGGTCTGATGACGTCATCGATGATTCGCCTTGAGCTCAGATATTTAAAGGAGCCTTCCACACATCACACGTGAAGGTTGTTGGACGAACATCACAGGTCTTTGGGAGAGGTGCAGTTGGTGATGCATTGAAGATTTTCACTCTGAGGCTTGAGGAAAGCATGGAGTTCCAACAGCAGAAGGCAGCGCCCACATTGTCTGACTCCTTCCTGGAAGTCCTGCTCCAGGGAGTTCGAGCACGCAGTCCCCTGGTAACAGGCGCAAGAGACCATCCACTGAGACCAAGAGAGCATGGTTGGAGATCGTCCAGGAGGTCAGCAGCAGGGGTGCTGTCAGCCGCTCCTGGGTTCAATGCCGCAAAAGATTTAATGATCTCATGAGGTCAGGAAAGGTGAGTACAATGCCACATTCAACTACATCCTGATGTGCATATCACCCCAACCTCATCACTTTGCCTTCCCAAGCCTATTCCTGCACATCAATCCTCACACCAACCTACCTTGCAAGGTGCACCCATCCCTCACTTTCTATGCACTTAATCACATCCCCATCTGACTAACCACCACTGACACTCACCCTTATCCTAATGCAATCACAGGAAGTAACACCACAGAAGGAGGCCATTTGGTAATGTCACGCCACTCCCTCATAGTCACCCTCTACAGATGTAGCCCAACAATCCCTTACACTCATTCCGTCATACTCACTCAAAGTTCTCTTCTTTCCCTCCTTGCAGAAGAAGAGTGTTCAGAACACCCGGGAAGGTAGCCCTCCAATTTACAGCACATTGACTCCAGCAGAGGAGGAGGTGCTGCAAATCACTGGAGTTGCAGAGCTGCTGGCGGTGGATGACGGAGACAGGGGGACCTCCCAGCAACCTGCTGACAGAATTAACTATCATACAGCCACATGGCCTACAACAGTCACTCATGGTGACTGATGTCAGCAGCCAGTGAAATGTCATCATGTACATAATGGCAACATTACACATTCTTATCATAAGACTTCTAATTCATGTCTTTACTCTCTCACAGGTCCATCAAGTGCCCCCCACCCTCCCAGCACTGTCCAGCCAGAGGAGAAAGAGGAAGCTCCACTCTCTGAGGGCGCACTATCACCAGACCCATGCGCACCCAGCACCAGCGCAAATACACACATGTCGGTGGGTCCATCTAGACATAGAGTAGTGTTGTCACCTGGTGTCTCACACATCACAAGTGAGCAAGAGTAGATGGTGGAGACAGGGACAGCAGTGGAGAGTCCTCGCCAGAGGGCACAGGACGCGCCAAGCTCTGTTCAGCTGGATGCAGATGCTGAATCTCGGGGGCCGTCGACAAAGAGGGTGATCTTGGAGGAGCAGAAACAATTGCACGAGGTTCTGGCAGCTTCTCCAGCCATGATGAGCACAATTATACAGAGAATGGAGGAGTCAGTCCATCTCCAACATGAGCACCACCATATCACAGGATGGTTCCATGGAAAGGATGGCCACCTGTATGGAGCAGCAAATGTGCCAGTCGAACGAGAACATGCTTGCTGTGGACAATTTGGGGCTCAGCTATTTACAATCTATATCAATGATTTGGATGAGCGGACCAAATGTAATATATTCAGGTTTGCTGATGATACAAAGTTGGGTGGGAATGTAAGTTGTGAGGAAGATGCAAAGAGGCTGCAAGGGGATATAGACAGACTAAGCGAGTGGGCAAGAACATGAAATGGAATATAATGTGGAGAAATGTGAGATTATCCACTTTGGTAGGAAAAATAGAAAAGCAGAGTATTTTTTAAATGTTGGGAGATTGAGAAATGTTGGGGTTCAGAGGGACCTGGGTGTCCTTATACACGAATCACTGAAAGCAAATATGTAGGTACTTCACTCAGTGGGTGGTGAATCTTTGGAATTCTCTTGCCCAGAGGGCTGTGGATGCTCAGTCGTTGAGTATATTCAAGGCAGAGATCAATAGATTTTTGGATATTAAGGGAATCAAGGGATATGCGGATAGTGCAACAAAGTGGAGTTGAGGTAGAAGACCAGCCATGATCTTATAGAATGGCAGAGCAAGCTCAAAAGGCTGAATGGCCTACTCCCATTCCTATTTCTTCTGTTCTTCTCTTCTAACAGATTGCAGACTCTCATTGACCTCATCTCTAGCAGGGATACCAACATAGACTTGGGCATTCATTGCTCCACTGATATGCAGCAAAGTGCTGTCCAGCTCCTTGCTAACAGGGGTGCGAATGGCCCATGAGAGGGATGATGGTGAGAGTGGACATGGAAGTGGGGGCTCTGCTCAAAGCGCTCCCACTTCTCCTCTGTTGCCTCCCCCTCAGTCAGAGCCCCACATGCTGCCTCGGATCCCGATGGCACAGTTGCAGGAGGAGCCCTCACAGGCCCTAAACCCAGAGGACGTCCGCCAAAAGTGCCTAAGCAGTCACAGCAGGGAAGTGAGCAGCCTGCCTCTACCTCTGCTGAAGCCAAAGAAAAATGACACAATCGTAGATGCACAAGGGTATGCACATGGGTATTTGCCAAAATGTTAGTGTTAAGTTTCAGTTCTATATGACGCACATAAATTTATTTCTTTGCACTACTTTCACTCTTGTCCATTTTTGCCTGCTACCTGGGAAGTGGCTTTGTCACTTGGAGTGAATGGTGAGACATTACTTAACCTCGAGCAATGGGTGTTTGTTTGACAGGAATGGCTTGGTCATTGTAGGACTGTTTTGTGGTGTTGGTGGAGGAGGGGAGTTGGTACAGCATCTGGGAGCCATATGGGTGCACTGGTGCAACTTAAGTAAATCGGGCCATTATGAGGCCATCCTGAGCCTCCCAGGCAGCAATGTGCACCGCTGCTGGTGCCACCTCCACCTTAGGTTCTTCCTCCCCCTCCGAAGAGGCTGTGTGCTCTGCGCCTTGCTCCTCCAGCAGCTCCAATCCTCATTGCTGTGCTATGTTGTGCAGCGTGCAGCATATGATGATGATTCTGGAGACCCTGGCTGGTGCATACTGAAGGACTCCTCCAGATCTGTCAAGGCATCTGAAGCGCATCTTCAGCATGCCGATTGCTTGCTCTGACACATCTGGTGGACATGTGGTTTTCATTATATCACTCCTCAGCCTCATTGCTTGGCCTCCTCAAGGGTGTTATGAGCCACATCTTCAGTGGATAGCCATTGTCTCCAAGCAGCCAGCCAGTAAGTCAGTTTGGAGGTGCGAACAGCTGAGGGAGGGTGGACTGGCGCAGCATGAAAGAGTCATGACAGCTCCCATGCACACACATGCATGATGATCTTTTTATGGTTGCAGATGAGCTGCACATTGAGGGAGTGGAAGCCCTTGTGGTTCACAAACATTCCTGGGTAATGTGGAGGTGACTTGATGGACACATGTGTGCAGCCGCTGATGCCCTGCACCTGTGGGAAGCCAGCCAGAGCTGCAAAACTGAGAACCTGCTCAGTAACACTGGCTTCATCAGTGGCAAAGTGTACATAAGTGGCTGACTTATGAAACATGGCATCAGTCACCTGGGTGAAGCAATTGTGGGTGGCCGACTGTAAGATCCTTTAAGTGTCTGCTGCAGATTCCTGGAAGGAGCCTGAGGCGAAGGAATAGAGGATGGTGGTGACTTTGACAGCCACTGGTGAGCCATGACCACCAGGTCCTCTGGGCAGCAGGTCTTGTTCCAGCAAGCTACAAATGTCTGCGATGACCAGGCGCAATAGCCAGAGCCTCCTGAAGCACTGCTGCTCAGTCATGTCCAGGAAGCTCATCCTCTGCCTGTATACTCTGTGTTGGTGGTATCACCTCCAGCACGGTGCAGCCCTGCGCTGATTCCTTCTCTCCTATGGAGCATCAGGTTGGTGAGGAGAAGGCTGCTAAGTGTTGTTGCTGCTGCTGCTGGTGTGACTGGTGTTGTTGGTCCTGGGGCTCATCTTGGTCCGATTCTGAGGTCCAAGGTGAGACAGCAGAAGCAGCACTCATGCTGAACTGATAAATGACAGGTAAAGTGGAGATCAGAGACACAATCCTCCAATGTACTGAGAGTGACTTGAAATGTGGTGAGAGTGGCTTCCAAGGTTGCAGAAATCACCTGCAAACTCCTGAAAACAAAATCTCTGCACAAAATGGTGTCAGTCAGAACCTTTCCCTTAGGCAAGGAAGCAGGTGTAAGCTGTTAGTGTTTAAGTGCTTTTTCCAGCTGTCACTTAATGAAGTAGCACAATGGCCACTGAGCTGCCACCTCCCCATCACAGGCGAGCTTCCCAAGGTCCGTGCATCCAATGCGCAACGAGTTAAAGAAGTTGAAACCTTATGTTAAAAAGGCTGTTAAGGGTCTCCAACGAGCAGTTACCTACTTCCCGACGCGCTGTCAATTTCAGCACTTTTAACTGCCGACCCGGTCCCAGACCCCCATGCTCTGCAATGTGAAAATTCCGGCCATCATTCCTTCAGACAGACTTATTGCATATTTAAGTGTGAAAATAATTGTAGTGTCCGTGTGTTGATAAAGACAGGAGTTGGTTCATAGGTGTTTACTAAGCAAAGTCTGGCGGGGGGGTTCTAACGGATATACACAATATACAGGCTTATATAGCCCGAGTGGCAATTACCGGCATTACAGCACACCTGGGGCTCTTAAAGGCACATACACTAGAATTCCTCCCCTTTTAGCTAACCAGTACATCATATTTTAAGTAATTATTCATTACATGTTATAAGAAAAATAATATACACATTGCTGCAGTTAATTAATTATAAGTCAGTCTCTCAGGAGGCTTCCTGACTCGGTCCGGATAACGCCTCGGGGGTGCAGTAGTTTCTGGTGGTGTAGTAGGTTCTTTTGCCAAGGCTGATTCGGCTTGAATGCCAGTGTCGGGTTCATCGGGTTCCAGTATCACCGGATCGGAGGTAGATATGTGTATCTCTACTTCATCGTTAGACGTATAGAGTTGTGGTGTAGGTTGTCCCTTTTTGGATGACTTTATGATTTGGTCAGCATGGCGCCTTATTATGCTTTCTCCGATGTCCACGGTATACATCAGTGGTCCTAGTCGTGTGCAGATAGTTCCAGGCTGCCATTTCTCGGTACGGTAGTCCCGGGCCAAAACTTGTTGACCTATCTGGAAGGTTCTAATTGGTCTTTCATTCATGCCTTGAAACTGCCGGTTCTCCACGTCCCTTCTGATGTTGGGCTTGACCAAATCCAGCCGGCATCTTAGATTTCTATTGAAGAACATCATGGCGGGAGTTTGGTTGGTAACCATATGTGTTGCATTCCTGTATGCGAATAAGAAGTTAACCACCTTGTGCTGAAGTTTTATGTCTTCATTACCCATGGCCTTTATGGCCTTCTTGAAGGTCTGGACAAACCTTTCAGCCAATCCATTGGTGGCGGGATGGTATGGGGCGGACGTGTAGTGCTTAACCCCATTGTTTTTTAAGAACTTTCTGAATTCTTCGGACACAAATTGCGGTCCATTATCAGAACATATCTGTTCCGGCAGCCCATTCCTGGCAAATATGGTCCTTAATACTGTGATGGTTTTTTCTGTGGTGGTGGAGGACATCTTTATTACACCCGGCCACTTGGAGTGTGCATCAACCGCGATTAAGAACATTGAGTCCATAAATGGACCAGCAAAGTCGATATGCACCCTTTGCCAGGGAGATGAGGGCCACTCCCATGGATGTAGAGGGGCTTGTGGTGGAGCGTTTTGGACCTTCTGGCATCCTAGGCAGCTCTTGGTCATTTCTTCGATGTCTCCATCGATACCTGGCCACCATACAAACGCCCTAGCTAGGTTCTTCATTTTCACTCCACCCAGATGCCCCTCGTGAAGCCCCTTTAGCACTTTATCCTGGAGTTTGGGTGGAATCACCACTCTGGATCCACACATCAAGGCTCCTCGGCACACTGACAGCTGTTCTCTTCTTTGCAAGAATGCTGGCAACAGTGGTTCGCCATGTGCTGGCCATCCCTTCACTGTTAAATCGTAGACCCGTGAGAGAGTCGGGTCATTTCTCGTCTCCCTTTCAATGGCAGAATTTGTTACTGGTAGACATTACACTATGGTAGAGTGGAACATCTCTACTGGGTCTACTGTAGGTGCCTCTTCTACCATTGGCAACGGTAGGCACGATAAACCGTCAGCATTCCCATGCTGTTTTGATCCTTTGTATTCTATGTTGTATTGGTGTGCCCCTAGAAAAAGGGACCACCTCTGTAGCCTTTGCGCTGTCATAATGGGAATACCCTTTTTAGGGTTGAATATGGAGATGAGGGGTTGATGGTCAGTCAACAAGGTAAATTTTTGTCCGTGTAGGTAATGGTTGAATTTCTTCACTCCCCATACTAGGCTGAGTGCTTCCCTGTTGATTTGGGCATAGTTATGCTCAGCTGAGTTTAATGAGCGTGACGCAAAAGCTATCGGCCGTTCTGAGCCATCAGGGAATTTATGGGATAATACTGCTCCTATGCCGTAAGGGGATGCATCGCATGCCAGTCTGATTGGCAGTGATGGGTTGTAATGAGCCAAAACTTCCTCGGATGTGATTAAGTCTTTGCATTTATGGAAGGCACGTTTACAGTCTTCGCTCCATTTCCAAATCACTCCTGTTTGTAGAAGTTCATTAAGAGGGTGTAGAAGAGTTGATAAGTTCGGTAAAAATTTATGATAGTAATTTATTAATCCCAGGAACGACCTTAATTGTGAAACATTTTCAGGTGCTGGGGCTTTTATGACCGCTTCAATTTTTTCAGGTGACTTATGCAACCCTTCATTATTAATTATGTGGCCACAATATGATATCTGATTTTGGAAAAATTCGCACTTGGGGCGATTTGCTCGTACGCCCCGTTCTTTCAGCCTAGTGAGCACCTGCTCTAAATTGGCAAGGTGCTCGTTGTCGTTTTCTCCTGTTACAAGGATGTCGTCTAGGTAGCATTGAGTCCCCGGAATCCCTTGCAGGACTTGCTCCAAAGCCCTTTGCCAGATAGCTGGAGCTGATGCTACTCCAAAAACCAGTCGATTGTACTGGTACAGGCCTTTGTGTGTGTTTATCGTGAGATACTTTTTAGAGGCCTCCTCAACCTCCATCTGTAGATATGCCTGTGCCAAATCAATTTTGGTGAAACGCTTCCCTCCGGATAGTGAGGCGAAAATATCTTCTATCCTCGGAAGAGGATACTGTACTTTGTGAAGGACCGGGTTTACAGTCACCTTGAAGTCTCCACAGATGCGAATTTTTCTCTCTTCTTCAGATTTATCATTATTCAATGCTTTTTTCATGACTGGAACGATGGGTGTTGCCCACTCGCTCCAATCTATTTTGGATAATACGCCTGCCTTTTCCAAATTCTCCAGCTCTGCCTCAACTGCTGGACGAATTGCGTATGGCACCGGCCTTGCCTTAAAAACTTGGGAATTGCCGCAACTTCCACTTTTATTGAGGCGGTGATGCCTTTCAAGGTTCCTAGTTTCTCTTGAAACACTTCTTTGGCGTTGGCCAAGATGTCTTTTAATCGTTCAGGTATGATGTCATCATTGTTTTTTTTCTTACTGGTCACTGTCAGTGCCTGAATGGAGTGCCAGTCTAAACGTATCTTTCTGATCCATTCACGTCCCAACAACGGTGGACCACCATCTTGTAGAATGTATAAATACAACTTTTGTATTTCTTTGCCGTTGTATACAACAGGCACCCTTATTTTTCCTTTGGGGTATACTTTCTGCCCCGTATATGTTTTTAAGATAATGGATGTGTCTTTTAGAGGTATATGCGAAAATAGCCTCTCGTAATCCCGTCGATTTATTACGGTTAGAGCTGATCCTGTATCTAGCTCCATTTTAACTGGGGACCCTGCTATCGTGAGGGTAACCCAAATGGTTTGGTAATCATCTTTGGCAAGTACATTATGTAATTTGAGACAGCTTAGTCTCTTGTTTTCGGAGTCGCTATCGCTCTTCTGGTCTTCGGAGCTACTGTCCGTCATCATTTGTACCTTCCTGTACTTTCCTTTATTGTTTTTTTTTTTCTGTCTGTGGATTTA
The DNA here is from genome assembly GCF_052327205.1 of Somniosus microcephalus. NCBI lineage: Eukaryota > Metazoa > Chordata > Chondrichthyes > Squaliformes > Somniosidae > Somniosus > Somniosus microcephalus. The sequence continues at coordinate 194,550,999 of NC_140987.1, read as the reverse complement.
TTTTGTCCAGATCGGCATACCCGTGCAATGTATCCAATCTTTCCACATTTCCTGCATGCTTTGTCCTTGAACCAGCAGTCCCTCTGGTTATGGGTGGATCTGCCGCAGCAATAACATCTTTCGAAACCCTGTGTCATTTCATGGGTGCCGAAGTCCTGTGTCTTTTGTTGTATCTCTGCAGCTCCTCTTGCTGCTGCTTCGTATGATACAGCCATACTGAAAGCTTTGTCCAATGTTAAATCTTTTTCAGAAAGCAGCCTTTTTTGTGTTCCTTCACTTAAGAGACCGCAAACGAATTTGTCTCGAAGATAATCTGATAGTCCTGCCCCGAATTGGCAGTACTTTGATAGCTTTCTTAATTCGGTTAGGTAATCAGCGTTACTTTCATTCTTGTGTTGATTTCTCTTGAAGAATTTGAATCATTCCGCTATCAGCAGCAGTGTTGGGTTTAAGTGCTCCTGCAGGGTATCAACAATTTCTTTAAAATTCTTGTCCTTTGGTTTGGCTGGAGTGATTAAATTTCGTAACAGCCCGTATGCCTTTGCGCCCATTAGGTTCAGCAGTACTGAAGCTTTTTTTTCATCTTCTATTCCATTTGCAGTGCAATATACCTCTACTCTTTCCACGTATGTGGTCCAATCCTCTATTTCGCTATCAAAAGCATCAATATTGCCAGACTTAGGCATTTCAGAAAAGATATGGTGCTTCCCGCGCTTTTCTTTCTTTTCTGCAGCAAAGATATGGCGCTTCTCGTGCTTTCCCGCCACTGCTGCCGATAACAACGCTGTTTCCCGCGGTTTCCGTTCTTTTTTTAAAAATTTATTTACAGTTGGAGACTCGTTCCCGCCGGACTTTCTCCCCAGGTCTGAACACTGACCTGCTTGCCGCGCCGGCCGTCTCCCGAGTGCTCCCTCCCAGTCCGTTATTGCTTGCCTCCGATTTCGCTGCCTGTCTCAGCTGTAGAGCCAGCCGCTGGAGCTCCAGCCTGATGCCCAGGAAGGATTAGCACAGTACCTGCCACCAGCTTGGCCAGCTGGTGAAACCACAGCTTCTCTCACTTTCTTGAGTCTTCTGGACGCCCGAGGAATCGATGTCCTTGAGGTGCTGCCGAATTGCAGGTAAGTCCGATTCCACTTCGTCACCACTGTAGTGTCTGTGTGTTGATAAAGACACTGAAGACAGGAGTTGGTTCATAGGTGTTTACTAAGCAAAGTCTGGGGGGGATTCTAACGGATATACACAATATACAGGCTTATATAGCCCGAGTGGCAATTACCGGCATTACAGCACACCTGGGGTTTTTAAAGGCACATACACTACAATAATTATTTTCATTTCAGAATAAACAATAAGAAAAAAACTGCAGATGCTGAAAATCTGAAACAAAAGACAAAAATGCTGAAAACACTGAGCAAGTCAGTCAGCGTCTTAGAGGACAGACAGCTTAATGTTTCAGGTATGGATTCCAAAGAGAAAGGGGAGGAAAAACATACACAGATGCAAACATGCGCACGCATAGCTTGCAAAAAAATAGAAAGAACTGTAGAGTAAGTGAAAAACAAACTTGTTTAAATGGCAGGCGTGAAAATAGCAGGAGAAAATAGGAGGCATAAAAAGAGAAATCAAAGAAATTAAAAATATTTACAAGACACAGGCAACATATGAGTAGCTGACGAGGTAGGTGAGGGGAGGCGGGGTTGTTCGGCTAGTAGAAATAGTTGCACAAAAAAACTGTTCCGCCTCCCTTTGATCTGTTTCTTTTTAAATGCTGTTAATCTGTAATAACTTCCAATTCTGATGAAGGATCCACACCTCAAATGTGATCTTGTTTGTTTTCTCCATAGATGTTGAATGATCGGCTAAGTGTTTCCAGAAAGTTCTGTTTTTTGCTTCTTTTAATTTCAGTGTGCTTCTAAAGAAGATCTATTTTCTATAATGTAGATTTTCTGATCGGGGTGCTTGGACTGTAGATCAGTGCACTGCGAGTCTTGTGCTCACATGAAATAGCTACAGCCAACTCCACCAGTGGAACGCCTGCCCTTATGACTCAATAGGGACCATTTTGGAGCATTGGCAGACCGTCCTTTTGGATACTTCAGGGGCGATTTTCTCACTGGAGGCAGGTTTCGGTTTGGGTGGGTTCGAAACCCGCCTCCATTGATAGTTTTGAAAAAATTGCGATTTTCCCCTGATTGGCCACTTGCTTTCAGAGGTGTGGGGTGCCCTTGGTCAATTGGTGTTTTGGGACTGAAACTCGCCTCTGCTGACATCACTTTTCCAGTCTCATTTAAGGGCTGCTTGCTGCCTTGGATCATTCCACTCGATTTCTGTCGATGCTGCACCACCTGCAACATATTTTGAGAAACCACTGTGTTCAATTCCAAGGCAAGGGCCACCCCGAGGTTCTCGGATGAAGCGCTGCAAATGTTGGCTGAGAGGGTGAGAGCTAGCAGGGAGGTGCTCTTCCACTCATCTGGGATGAAGAGGCCTCCCAAAGAAACCAAGGCTGTGTGGGTCCAGCTGGCAAGGGATATAACCTCCAGATCTGTGTTCAGATTGGGTGAATGTTTATGTGTATTGATGAAATGCCATCCCTGTTGGAAAGCATTAAAATGATTTGATGGCAAAAAGTTGGCGTCATGGCATCTGTTCTTTCACCTTAGGCAGCTCCACATTGCAGGCTCCGTGACACTTGCATTGTCAGGTTGGTGGCCAGAGTGAAAGTAGGCCAGAGAATCATGTCCATTGTCTATGATGTCTTAAGATGGAGTGAAGGACATGTGCCAACTTGGGCAACCTATACAAATCTGGCCAGGATAAGTTCATCCCTTGCATCACGGGCAGCCATGTGCTCGCGTGCTGTCGGTCGATAGTCTGGGGCTCTGTCCTCCTCCTCCTCCTCATCCTCCAGCTCCTCCTCCTCCTCCTCCTCATCCTCCTTCTCATCTGAGGAGGCCTGGAACTGAGCCACTTGCTCATCAGGAAGTTGCAAGCCACAACGCTGTGCGATGTTGTGCAGTGCACAGCAGACCACGAGCATTCTGGAGACCCTGTCTGCTGAATACTGCAGGGCTCCACCTGATCGATCAAGGCATCGGAAGCGCATCAATCCAATGGTTTGCTCGACGATGGACCTGGTCGAAGTGTGGCTGGCGTTGTAGTGCTCTTCAGCCTCGTTAGCTGGCCTCCTGATCGGCGTCATTAGCCACTTTTTCAGTGGGTAGCCTTTGTCACCAAGGAGCCATCCGTTAAGTTGGTTTGGCGGATTGAAAAGCGGAGGAACACCAGAGTGCCACAGGATGAAAGAGTCATGGCAACTACCACAGAACTTGGCGCAAACATGCAAAAACTCCTTCTTGTGGTTACACACCAGCTGTACGTTGAGGGAGTGGAAGCCCTTTCGGTTGACAAAGATAGCTGGGTTGTGATGGGCCACATGTGTGCAGTCTATGAGGCCCTGCACCATTGGCATGCTTGCCATATTTGCAAAGCCAACTGAACGTGCGGTTATACTTGCTTGATCCCTTGAGAAGTGGATGCAATTGTGCGCCTTTGCAAAAAGGGCATCGGTAACCTGCATGATGCAACTGTGGGCAGCTGACTGGGAGATGCCGCTGATGTCTGCTGATGATCCCTGGAAGGAGCCTGAGGCAAAAAAGTTGAGTGCGGTGGTGACTTTAACAGCCACTGGTAAGGGGTGTCCATCCACTCCTCTAGGCACCAGGTCTTGCTGCAGCAGTCCGCAGATCTCTCGGACAACCTCTCGTGAAAGTCTCAGCCTCCTTTGGCACTGCTGCTCACTCATGTTGAGGTAACTCATCCTTTGTCTGTAAACCGTCTGTCGGGGATATCTCCTGCGGTGCGGTGCCTCGATGCACTGGTGCCTTCTGCCCTTTGCAGCATCAGGTGGCTGAGCAGGAGGTTGGGGCTCCTGTTGCTGTTGCTGCTGAGCTGCCTGGTTCTGCTGCTGCCATGGGTGCACCTCATCCAAATCTGAGGTCCATGTTGAAAGGAAAGGAATGGTTCCCATGCTGCTTGCAGATGCCTCTGTTGGGGAAGCGCTCATTGCAAGCGGGGAGAGGGTCTTCCAAGGAGGTCCCACAGTTGCTAGATATGAGCTGCAGCACCTCCGACTTCGGAAGGCCTGCTAAAAGTGCTGCAAGACCTTTTAAAGCAAAGTTCTGCAACCTGCAACTAATCCCTGATGAAATCTCCATTTTAATGGTGGAGCTGCAGCTGTGAGGAGGCAACCCATTTGTCAACCCGCCAGGTTTAGCTGGCGTGGTTCAGGAGGGTCATGAAACATGCTGAAATGGTCGAAAAATAATGAGGGCCTCTCAAAATAGGATTAGAGAGGCCCTTAACGACCATTTAAGGCTCTTAACAATCTCTCTGGCCTGCTGGAGGCGGGACCGTTTACCGCCCTGCAAACACAGCACCGGCAAAATCCCACGGAGGCGGGCTGGAGGCGGGTTCCGAATCCGCACTCATTTTTTCTGATTTTCCCGCCTTTCCCGCCTCCAAACCCGCCTCCTCAGGGCTCAGAAAATTGCCCCCTGCAGAGTAAAGTTTGGAGACCTGAAAGGCTAATTTTAGTACAAAACGGCTAGTGCTCCAGTGCAGAGCTAGCCAGATGTGCAGTGTGCTTATTGCATACATGCCTTTTTTTGAAGGCTTTCGATAAGGTCCCGCCTAAGAGATTAGCGTGTAAAGTTAAGGCACATGGGATTGGGGGCAAGGTATTGACTTGGATAAAGAACTGGTTGGCAGACAGGAAGCAAAGAGTTGGAATAAATGGCTCTTTTTCCGAGTGGCAGGCAGTGACTAGTGGGGTACCGCAGGGATCGGTCCTAGGACCCCAGCTATTCACAATATATATAAATGATCTAGACGAGGGAACTAGATGTAATATCTCCAAGTTTGCAGATGACACAAAGCTGGGTGGGCATGTGTGCTGTGAGGAGGATGCCGAGAAACTCCAGTATGATTTGGACAGGTTGGGTGATTGGGCAGAAGCATGGCAGATGCAGTATAATGTGGATAAATGTGAGGTTATCCACTTTGGTGGCAAAAACAGGAAGGCAGATTATTATCTGAACGGCAATAGATTGGGAGAAGGGGAAGTGCAACGAGACCTGGGTGACCTTGTGTGTAAGATTTGCAAAATATCTACATTTCCCCAAAGGTTATTATTAATAAAAGGGGCCCTGCGTGGACATTTTAAATCAAAAAGGGTACCCAAGATGGCGTCCGTGCCTCATGGCAGAAAGCCTGTGAGATTTTTAAAACTTGGACTCTGCGACGCAGGCAGCTTGTGGAGAAATCGAAACCAAAGCTGCAGTTTCTGTGAAGAGAGACTCTGTATTTTGAAAGCAGTCAGGACTTTGAATTATGTATTGGATCAAATTGGAGACAAATCAAAATCCAGTTAGGCCTATAGTTAAGGCCATCAAGCAGTTTGCATAAATAATCGGCAACCGATTAAGGAAGCCATCGAGGCTGGACAGGCCCATCAAGGTGCATTCATAACAAAACAAGTTAATTATCGGGCCGGTAGATGTGATTACCGGCCATCTAAAAAGACAACTGAGGAAGACCAACTGAGGAGACGAACTGAGGAAGACGACTGGAGACAGGCTTCAAATCATCGGGCCTTCAGTCTCGGCTGACCTGCAACTATCTTTATGCAAACTCAAACTGTCAGCCGAGGAAGAAGAACCATCATCCCTGCAAGGTAAAGTACCCAAACAGAGACTTTAACTTTGGGGTACTCGAACCTGGACAACGCCCTTGCAGCACCCGGAGACCACGTGACGACGGCAGGCTCCAGAGAGCTCCAAGAGCGAACCCCGAACCCCACCACTGTTTTGAGTCCAGCAGACCCTTTTGATTGGTGAGCATAAATTCTGGCCCCTCATAGCTTAATCTAGTTAGGCATAGGGGGTGGGATAAGGATAAGGGGATTGTTAAGATAGTTGTTTTCCCTCGATGTGACGTGTGTTCCCCATTCCCTGTATAAGTATAGTTATTTTTATTTGCGTGTAATTTTTATACACTGGTAATTTCTCATACGACTGTGTTATTCTTCTGTTTAATAAAATCTTGAGTTTTGCTTACATCCAAACCACTTGTCTACTCGAGTCTTTTCTGTATCGCCGCCTGTACCTAAGTCCGGTGTCTAGAACCCAGGGGCGTGGGAGCGATTCGAACCGCTCATAAACAGTCAGCGGCATAACTGACTGGGCGTACGCGCCAAACAACACCACCACACGCCACCCCCTACAGAAATGACGACCGCGGCAGGACACCGGCAACAGGGTTGCGATACAGCAGACAATGGTTCAGATGAGCAAGCCAAGATGGAGGAAAGGATTTCTGATTATGTGTTTAGCAAGGTGAATATCACTAAGAAGTGGATCACCACTCTGTTAAAGGCTGGGCATCCGGTAGACGCAGCAGCTAAGTGGACAGAGGGAAAAGAACACAAGAAGTCCTTAGAGAAGGCAGTTTGGCTGATGTGCTTTAAAAAGCAGGTCCAGCTTTTGGACAGGCTCGTTGCAGCACAGGCAGTCGAGTTAAGGGAGTCAGCCCTGGAGATCCAGGATAAGGCTCTCGCAGGGGAGAAGTTATTAGTAGCTTTGCAGGCTTTGAACCAGGAAAGAGTGCATTTAGTGGGAGAACACAAGGCCCAGTTGGAATACCTACGGTGCCAAGTCACCGAGGCCAAGGGAAATGAGTTAAGGTTGTGGGAGAAAAACGCTCGCTTGGCAAGGCAGATTAGGGAACAGGAAGAGAAAGTGAAGGAGGTAAAAGCCGCTTACAAGCTAGCGAGTGAACAGGGGTTTGAGGAGGCAGACCATGGCCCCTGTAGAGAGAGGATAGAAAATCTGAGCCGGGCCCTCCGGAAGGCAAAAGGCATGGTATGCCTCATAAGCCCAAAGGCAGGTCAGGCAGATTTTATGGGGAACGAGGGGAGGACAGTTCCAACGTCACCGGTAATGTCTAGGGACGACCCGGTTGAGAGAGAGGAAACCTCACGGCCACCACCTGTAACACCAACTTTCAGTGAGGTTTGGCAGCAAGGGGGGGTGGAACCGGGGGTGGAACCCGGATTGGAGCCAGAGGTGGAGGCGAAGGTAGAGCAAACCCCACCCGAGAGGTCGGAGCCAGGACCAATGTGCCCAGCGCGGCATCGGAGGTTTGGCCCACCCGCCAATGGCGACAATGAGGGACCCCTCGAAAACCAGTTCGTATTACCCTTTAACACCCAACAGCTTAGGATTATGGTCAAACATATCCCGAAGCTCTCCGAAAAGGGAGACCCCTCGATCCACTTCAGGGAAATAGAGCAGACCGCCAGCATCAACGACTGCGATGACGCTGAGAAGGCCACGATGCTGCTATTCTCCCTGGAGAGTAATCTCCTCCAATCCCTCTCTGACGAGTGTAAAAGGGGGCAGAGCGGGTACGAGGAGCTTAGAGATGCAGTTCTGGAGGCCATGGGGATGGATGAGGAAAGTCCTTCCTCCCACGTGGAGAAGACGACCCAGCTCCCTGAGGAAACCCCGCAGGCTGTTGCGGACCGGCTGTGGCCTGTGTACCGGAAGGCTTGCCCGGGGACGCCGGACCGAGCGTTCCTGAACAGGGATTCCCTGGCCCATTGGCTCTGTTGCCTGGTGGCGAACAGCTTGCCACAGGTCCGGGCCAAGGCAGAAGCCTGGTTCGACCCCAAAGACCTCAGACCATAGAACTCACGGTGATTAGGCAGCTCACTCTGGCTTACAAAAACGGTAGGGGAGCTGATTCACACCCACCCAAGGGGAAGGTGCATGAGATAAAACCCGGACCGGGTAGGAAAGAGTGGCACCAGGAAGGGAGTAACCCCCCCAACACAAAGACCAATTGTTACAGCTGTGGAAAGGATGGTCACTGGCGGAAGGAGTGCAAAAACCCTTTGAAAGATCACAAGGGAAAGCATCCCACAGCCCCAGCCCAAAAGGCGGGGGCAGGGACCCCTTCCACAGAGGTCGAGTCACTTTTGGACGCCATGAGGTCCTTACTGACTGGCCAGGGGAGAGTAGCAGCCGCCACCGGTGCTCTCACCCCGTCAGCCCCATCCAACCCACAGCCATGACTAGAGCCAATGCAGCCTGTTTATCTGTGTTCTCTCCGGTATGATGAGTGGAAAAGACCCCTTTTGGAGATGGAGGTGGAGAAGGTGACGAGGACCTATCTGTTAGACGCGGGGGCATCATGCACCGTGGTCTACTCAGCTAAACCCATCAACTCACCTCTCTCCAGCGGGGTCCCATACAGCCTATCGGGGTTCACGGGTAGGGAACAGGCCGGCTCGTTTTCCAACCCGCTCGCCATTCGGATAGGACCGCTCCGCTCCAAGTGGACGTGTGTCCTGATGAAAATGGATGTGGAGGGTGGAAGAGGGCTCCTGGGGGCTGACTTTATCGTGGGTCATGGGATCCTAGTGGATTTGAGGAATCACTGCCTTTGGGGGGCAGGTAGAGTAAAGAACGGAGAAGTCATAGTAATCCCGGGAAAGGAAGGGAAGGGAACCCTCTGCACCTTGAAGCCCAAAGAGGATTATAACCTCAGGCTCATGGTCAGCAACACCCCACCGGAGTTCCAGGCATTTGTGCAGGCCCACCTGGCCACATTTGCCACTCACAAACACGACTGCAGGAGCGTCACAGGGTTTGAGGTCAGCGTAGACGGGGAGCCCATGGCCCGACCACAGAAACAGTATAACTTCCCCAGGGAAGCAGAGCCGGTCATGGAAGCAGCCATGTCCTCGTTAGTGCAGCAGGGAGTTCTGAGACCGATAGTTACTGTTGTGTCCGAGAGTAATAAGACACCAGACTGCAGGGGAACGGTATAACAGGTGTTTACTCAACGTGGCTCACTCTGGAACTGAACTGTACAGATTACAACTCAGTGCGATATACAGGTGTGGTTACTGCCGGTACTGCAGTATACATGAGCTGAAAAAAGTAGTTCCCCCCTTAAAGGTATATACATTACAATTCCTCCCCTTTTGGATTAAAAGTACCATAACACTCATTTAACAATTAAATATCAACTAATTACAATTAACACTTTTAACATACAACGTTAGCTGAAAATAGTCCATTTATATATTCAGTCTTTGGGGAGGCTTCCTGATCCTTTCTGGATAGCGCCTTTCCTGAGTGTCTCGCTCTTGGTGCGGAGGCGATTCTGGCACCCTGTCGTCGGTTGGGTCATCAGCTTCCAATGCTACTGTTTCTGGGGTAGATGCGACCTGTACGTCGGGTTCCTCACCAGGTACGTATGGGCGAGACATGGGGTGGACTTGTTCCTGTGACTCTAGGATCTGGTCAGCATGGCGTCTCACGATGTTCTCCCCAACGTCCACTGTGTATATTAGTGGGCCCTGCCGTGTGCATATCGTTCCTGGCTGCCATTTTTCTGTTCGGTAGTTGCGGGCCAAGACTGGTTGCCCTACATTGAAGCTCCTTGTTGGCTTCTCATGGATGTGCTGGAATTGCTTACTCTCAACATCTCTTCGTACGTTTGGTCTGAGCAAATCCAGACGAGATCTTAACCTTTGGTTAAAGAACATCATGGCCGGGGGGGCCTGGTTGGTAACTGCATGTGTCGCATTCCGGTAGGCGAACAGGAAATTGTCCACCTTATGCTGCAGCGGAATGTTGTCATTGTACATAGCCTTTATCGCCTTCTTAAAGGTTTGTACGAACCTCTCAGCCAATCCATTTGTGGCTGGATGATACGGGGCAGATGTGTAATGCCTTACGCCATTCTTCTTCATAAACCTCCGGAACTCTTCGGACACAAACTGTGGTCTGTTATCGGAGCAAATCTGTTCTGGCAAGCCATTCCTGGCAAAAATGGTCCATAGGACTGCAATAGTTTTCTCCGTGGTGGTGGAGGACATTTGATGACCTCAGGCCATTTCGAGTGCGCATCCATGGCTATTACAAACATTGAGTCCATGAATGGACCAGCAAAATCAATATGCACCCGTTGCCATGGAGATGAGGGCCACTCCCATGGGTGTAGAGGGGCATATGGTGGTGCATTTTGGACTTTCTGGCATCCTGAGCAGCTCTTGGTCAGGTCCTCGATTTGTTTATCGATTCCCGGCCACCACACATAAGACCTGGCTAGGCTTTTCATTTTTACCCCTCCCAGATGACCCTCATGAAGCTCATTGAGCACTCTATCCCTTAACTTGGGTGGAATTACCACTCGGGATCCACACATCAAGGTCCCCGGCACACTGACAGCTGTTCTCTCCTTATCGAGAATGCTGGCAACAGTGAGTCGCCATGTGCTGGCCATCCCTTCACCGTCAAATCATATACCCGAGACAGTGTCGGGTCATTTTGTGTCTCCTGTTCTATACGAGCGTTAGTTACCGGTAGGTATTCAACTATAGTCGAATGGAATATTTCGACAGGATCCACTGCTGGTGCTTCCTCCGCAGTAGGCAGTGGCAGGCATGATAGCCCATCAGCATTTCCATGCTGTTTCGTGCCCTTATATTCAATCACATCGTGGTGTGCCCCTAGAAAGTGTGACCATCTTTGTAGTCATTGTGCAGTCATCACCGGAACGCCCTTCTTCGGATTAAAAATGGAGACAAGAGGCTGGTGGTCAGTCAGCAAGGTGAATTTCTGCCTGTGCAGATAGTGATTGAACTTTTTCACTCCCCACACTAGGCTGAGGGCCTCCCTGTCAATCTGGGCGTAGTTACGCTCGGCTGAGGCTAGTGATCGTGATGCAAAGGCTATTGGCCTCTCTGAGCCGTCCGAGAATTTGTGCGACAGCACCGCTCCAATGCCGTAGGGTGACGCATCACACGCCAACCGAATTGGTCGTGCTGGGATGAAATGGGCCAATACCTCTTTCGATGTGATTAGTGTTTTGCTCTTCTGGAAAGCTCATTTACATTCATCACTCCACTTCCATGGCACCCCAGTTTGCATTAGGGTGTTCAGTGGGTGTAGTATTGTAGAGAAATTTGGCAAGAACTTATGGTAGTAGTTTACCAGCCCGAGGAACGTCCTCAATTGTGACACGTTTTCCGGTGCTGGAGCCTTGACTACTGCCTCAATCTTTTCTGGGGACTTATGTAACCCATCTTTATCGATAACGTGGCCACAATACAAGATCTGTTTTTTTAAAAACTCGCATTTGGGGCGGTTAGCTCGGTTAGCTCGGAGCCCATATTCCTTCAATCTAGTGAGCACCTGCTCCAGGTTGGCGAGGTGATCACTGTCATTTTCGCCCGTGACCAGGATATCGTCCAAATAACACTGGGTCCCTGGGATCCCTTGCAGGACTTGTTCCATTGCCCTTTGCCAAATAGCCGGAGCTGATGCTACCCCAAATACCAGCTGGTTGTATTGGTAGAGACCTTCATGGGTGTTGATTGTGAGGTATTTTTTTGATGCTTCTTCTACCTCCATTTGCAGATACGCCTGGGCCAGATCAATCTTAGTGAAGCGTTTCCCTCCAGCTAGCGAGGCGAAAATATCTTCAATCCGCGGAAGTGGATATTGTACGGTGTGAAGGACTGGGTTCACTGTTACGTTAAAGTCCCCACAGATGCGTACCTTCCTTGGTTCCCCAGGCGTGCTGCTCAACGACTTTTTCATCACAGGGATGATGGGTGTAGCCCACTCGCTCCAGTCTACCTTGGACAGTACTCCTGAACGTTCCAAACTCTCCAGCTCTTCTTCGACGGCTGGGCGGATCGCATAAGGTACCGGTCTGGCCTTAAGAAATGTTGGGCTTGCGTTTTCTTCGATTTTAGTTGTTGCTGTCATGCCTTTTAGTGTTCCGAGTCCTTGCTGGAACACTTCTTGCGCGTCAGTTAGGATCTTTGACAGTTGCCCAGGTGTGACGTCGTCTTCCTTTTTCGCAGCCACAGTCAGTGCTTATATGGAATGCCAATCCAGCTGTATTTTCCGGATCCATTCACGTCCCAGTAATGGTGATCCTCCATCTTGCAATACATACAGGTCTAGTTTTGGTGTTTCCTTACCATTATATATAACGGTCACCCTTATTTTTCCTTTGGGGTAGACTTTTTGCCCCGTGTACATCTTCAAAATAATTTTTGTGTCTCTCAAGGGTATGTGTGAGAATAGCCGCTCGTAGTCCCATCGGTTTATGACTGTTAGGGCTGATCCTGTGTCCAATTCCATTTTTTCCTGGACTCCTGCTATCTTGAGAATGACCCAAATGGTTCGGTGATCCTCCATTTTGATCACATTATGTAGTTTCAGACAACTCAGCTACCTGTTTTCGGAGTCGGTATCACTCTTTTGTTCGTCTGAACTATTCTCCGTCACCTTATGTACCTTCTTGTACTTTTCTTTTGGAGATTTCTTATTGCTGGTTTTCTTTCCCGACCTGCAGACTCGTGCTATGTGTCCTACTTTTCCACACTGTCTGCACACTTTGGCATTGAACCAGCAATCATTGTGGTCGTGTGTTGTTCTGCCGCAGCGATAGCACTTCTCTGTTCTGTATGACATTTCGTTTGTGCCATATTCTTGCGGTCTCTGTTGTATCTCTGCAGCGCCCTGTGCTGCTGCTTCATATGATACCACATGCTGAAAGCCTTGTCCAGCGTAAGGTCCTTTTCAGATAAAAGCCATTCCTGGTCTTATGTTCATTAATAAATAGACATTCTTATTATGAACACAGCTAGCTTTTGCTAGTTACTTTATTGAGCACATGTGGACTAGGTACAGTATCTGTAGAGGCTTCCATCTTGACTGCTGCCTTGTGGGTAGCCTAATGCCTCACGGGTAATGTAATCTTAATATATATACAGCTGGGTAGTGTAGTCTTATACATACAGCTATATACAGCTCTACACAGCTCTACGGCTCCACCTAGTGTCCACTATAGAATGACATGTTAGTGATCATTACGTCCCCCTTTCTTTGAGGTTTAACAAAATCAATATCAATCAACTTTCAAGAAAACAATAAAGATAATATCAATAGCACTTTTGTTAGTGCTCTATAAACATAAACATTTTCAAAACAGTCAACACATTTTCAAAGCTTTACATTGTACTCAAAGATTAAGTCTATCAGGCTCTTTTACTTCACGTGTGGATCTTCTCAACACGGGTAAGTCTGATGTGTCTTCATGAGATTGTTCTGGTGGTGAATGACAAGATGCAGTTGCGGCATTGTCATCAATCTGGTCTTGAATAGTCTCTTGTGCTTTTAGGAGGGAACGGCGGTTCCTCCTGAGAATCTGTCCTTCCTCAGTTCTAACAGTGCATGACCTTGGTCCTACTTCCTCAAGAACTGTAGCTTTCCTGTTCCATGCATCTGGATCCTCAATCCTGACAACATCATCCCTTGTCAATGATTTTAGAGTTTTGGATGACTTGCCATAGTATGATTTCCTTTTCAGCTTTAACAGTTGAAGTCTCTGTCTCAGTTCCTCACTTTGCTGTTCTTTTGCACAGCAGGGTAGCATGGTGCGCAACTTGCGACCCATTAGTAGTTCAGCAGGTGAAGAACCACAGTCTAAAGGTGAGGCTCGGTAGCTCAGCAGGGCGAGATAAGGATCAGACTTGCTTTCTGTCGCTTTCTTCAGTAGCTGCTTGAGAACTTGAACACCTTTCTCTGCCTTACCATTTGACTAAGCATACAAAGGACTGGATGTGATGTGCTGAAAGTCATAATGTGCTGCAAACTGTTGCCACTCCTTACAGTTGAAGCACGGACCATTGTCGCTAACGGCAATCCTGGGAATTCCATGTCTGGCGAAGATGTATTTCACATGCATTATGACACTGCTTGCTGTGGTGCTTGAGAGCAGCGCCATCTCAGGATAGTTAGAATAGTAGTCAATCACTATTAGATAGTCTTTACCATTTAAATGAAAAAGGTCCATACCAACCTTTTGCCATGCTGCTGTTGGTATGTCAGCTACTATCATTGGTTCCTTTGCTTGTTTGTTTTGGTGTTTCTGACATGTCTCACATTTGTCTATCATGTTCTCAATATCCTTATTTATGCCAGGCCAATAAACAGTGTCTCTTGCTTTCCTTTTGCATTTTTCAATTCCGAGGTGTCCCTCATGAATCCTTTTGAGCATGTCTTGACGTACAGCCTGTGGAATGACTATTCTGTTCTGTTTTAGTAATAGTCCACTTGTGACACTCAATTCTGACCTTATGTGAAAATATTTTGGACAGGAACCTTTTGGCCAACCATGATGAATGTTCTCTATTACTGTTTGTAATACTGTATCTTTTACTGTTTCTTCTGCTATTTGCTTTGATTTTGCGTCTGACACGGGCAGCGCAGCAGTGACCATACTCACATGAACATCCACGTCTTTTCAGTAGAGCTCACATGACTCATTGTGGGTGCTCGGGATAGTGCATCTGCTAACACTATGTATTTGCCTGGTGTGTAGATCAGTTCAAAGTCATATCTTTGCAGCTTCATCATGAGTCGTTGAATCCTTGGAGACATCTCATTCAGGTTTTTTTTTATAATGGCAACCAGAGGGCTGTGGTCTGTCTCAACTGTGAAGGTGGAAAGTCCATATATGTAGCCATGAAACTTTTCCAGTCCAACTATCAAGCCTAGACATTCCTTTTCAATCTGAGCGTATCGACACTCAGTATCAGTCATAGACCTGGAGGCATAGGCAACAGGCTTCCAATCTTCACCCTCTGCTTGTAGCAAGACCGCACCCAGGCCATCTTTTGATGCATCCGTTGACACTTTGATTCTTTTTGTTGGGTCAAAGAAGGTGAGTACAGGTGTGGTTGTCAGCACTGTTTTGAGGTTTATTCACTCTTGTTCATGTCTTTCTGTCCATGCGAGCTCATTTGTTTTATGTAGCAGGTCTCACAGACAGGCTGTCTTGGCTGACAAGTTAGGAATGAACTTTCCAATGAAGTTTATCATCCCCATGATGCGTAGCACTCCTTTTTTGTCAGTGGGTCGGGGCATTTTGAGTATGGCGTTTACTTTTTCCATATCTGGCTCTATTCCTTTACCAGATAGATTATCTCCTAGGAAAGTAACTTCCTGGACGCCAAACTGACACTTGGCTTTGTTGAGCTTCAGTCCATTCCGGCGTATGCTCTGTAGCACTTTAGTCAGTCTCTCACTGTGTTCTTTCAGTGTGGAGCCCCAGATGATGATGTCATCAACATAGACCCGAACTCCTTCTGGACCTTCAATTATGTGTTCCATCACTCTATGAAAGATTTCAGATGCAGATATTATCCCGAAAGGCATTCTGAGGAAACAATACCTGCCAAATGGTGTGTTGAAGGTACAGTATTTGGTGCTCTCTTCATCCAGTTTTAGTTGCCAAAATCCTTGTGAGGCATCGAGCTTTGTAAAGTATCTGGCACCTGACATTTCGCTGGTGATTTCTTCTCGCTTGGGAATCTGGTAGTGTTCACATTTTATGTTTGCATTTAAGTCCTTTGGATCCATGTATATTCTTAGATCATTGTTCTTTTTCTTTACACATACCATGGAGTTAACCCAGTCTGTTGGCTCTTCGACTTTCCTGATGACTCCTAGTGTGGTCATTCTGTCCAGTTAATTCTTGAGCCGGTCACGCAGGGGTGCTGGAACTTTTCGTGGAGCATGTACCACTGGCTGAGCATCCTGCTTTAGCTGGATCTTGTAAGTGAATGGTAGAACTCCAAATCCTTTGAACACATCCTGGAAATTATTCACTACAGAATCCACCAAGTCATCTGGTCTGCTTATGGCACAGTTTATACGGTAGACTCTTTTGACCAGTTCTAAGTCCTCACAAGCTTTGTCACCCAGTAGTGAATCAAGCCTTTCAGCCACAACAGAAAACATGAGATGATGCACTTTGTCTTTGACTGTCACTTTAAGTCTGCATACACCTAAGCTATCTATTTTCTGTCCATTATAGTCCTTCAGTAGTACTGACTTTTTCTGTATTTTGGGCTTTTCTTTCATATTGTTAATGTCACTCATACTGATTAAGTTTGCTTTTGCCCCAGTGTCTAGTTTCAAGGTAACTAATGCTCCATTTACCTGCAGTGGGATCATCCATTTGTCCTCTTTTACTGCATTAACTTTATGTTCAGCATTGTCCATTTCTGAGGGCTGCACATTTTCTGCATCCTTTTTGATATTGTCACATGACACCATTCCTGCAAAAAATGTCTCACTTAAATCAGTGTCCTCAATTACATTAACTCGTTGCCCTTTCTTAGTTTGTACTTTTGAAAAGCATTGTTTGGCAAAGTGATTCTTTCCATTACACTTTGTGCACATTTTTCCAAACGCTGGGCATTGTCTTAACTGGTGTTTGTAACCACAGCGTTTACAATTAAAAATTTCATCCTCCGATTGCTTTTCATTTCTGTTCTGCCCATGTTTCTTCCCCTTATAGGACACAGCACCGACAGCAGCATTATCACTCATTACAATCGCATCATTATTGATTTTGCTGAAAGTCTTCGCGTGCTTTCGAGCTAGCTCGCTGGCTTGGCATATTTTCACCGCATTTTCCAAATTTAGTTCGGTTTCTCTCAACAGACGTTCCCTGACTTTTTTATCATGAATACCAAACACAATCTGGTCACGAATCATGGATGCTTTGAGCTCAGAGAAATTACATGTCTGTGCTTTCAGTTTCAGATCAGTTATAAAGCTATCAAAAGTCTCATTTTGCTGCTGTGTCCGAGAACAGAAGATGTATCTTTCATAGGTCTCATTCTTTTTGGGAGAGCAATGTGCATCAAATTTTTTTAGCACATCTTCTAATTTTTCTCTGTTCTCCTCTGGATTAAATACAAATGTATTAAATACCTCTATCGCCTGTGGGCCTGCAACCGTAAGCAGCAACGCTATCTTCCTTGCGTCTGGCTTCGTACCGAATCCAATGGCTGCAGAGTTCGTATTGTTGTTTAAAAGTCTGCCAATTGTAGTCGCTTTTTCCTGTGAGTTTCAAACGCTCTGGTGGCTTCAAATTCTCCATGTTGCTTTTCACAATTTTTAGCAGATCTTCACCATCCCGGAACCATCTTATGTTCATCAATAAATAGACATTCTTATTATGAACACAGCTAGCTTTTGCTAGTTACTTTATTGAGCACATGTGGACTAGGTACAGTATCTGTAGAGGCTTCCATCTTGACTGCTGCCTTGTGGGTAACTTAGTGCCTCATGGGTAATGTAGTCTTAATATACATACAGCTGGGTAGTGTAGTCTTATACATGCAGCTATATACAGCTCTACACAGCTCTACGGCTCCACCTAGTGTCCACTATAGAATGACATGTTATTGATCATTACAGGTACCACTGGCCCAATGAGTCTTTTCATACAGAAAGTCACCTCCAATTATGTCATCAATGCTGTTGGATTTAAGGCCTGCAAGCAGCCTTGGTTCTTCTGGAGACTGCAAAAGCTCTGCAATTTGTATGAAGAAGTTGAATTGTGGAAAATGTCAACGATCAAGCAAAAGTTTACTCCCCGATTTGATGAGCCATCCCTCCAAGCTCTGGTGCACAGAGCCAGCTCTGATAAAGAGGTGCTGTTCCCTTCCTCAGGGAGAAAAAAACCACCCCAGCAGACAAAAGCTGTGTGGCTACAAGTGGCCCAGGAGATCAACTCCATTTCACTGAGCCACAGAACCTGGCTGCAATGCAGGAAGAGGTTTCATGACCTTCTCCACACAGGAAAAGTGAGTATGACCTTCCCATCACCCTCAATCTGATCCCCATAGCCTCTCCTCACCAGCACTCTGCTTTGCCAACCTCTTCCTCCACATGCCACTTGACACTTACACCCCTGCACCCGTACCCATTCCCTCTCTCACATTCAATTAACTATTCGACCATGCAGCCCTCACACCCCCTATCGCTGTGATGCAATGACAACAACTTACAACACACAGAGAGAGCCCTTAGTATCCTTCTAAGCATCTATGCTATGGATTCTCGACACGCACTCCTTCATTCTCACTCAAGCTCCACTTGTGTCCCTCATTGCAGGAAAAGAGAGCCCACAATAAGAGGGAATGAGCAAGGACAGGAGGAGGACCACCCTCAGTACCCCTGCTCACCCCCTGGGAGGAGGCGGCCTTGGAAGTTGCTGGGATCGAGGAGGATACCCAAGTGAAGGACGGACAGATGGGTGCATCACAGCAAGCTGGTGACAGAATAGTTTGCAATCTCTCTCATTGACATAGTATGAGTCACTTTAATGATTCTGATGCTCTAACAGATTGACTTATGATCATCTGCACTATTTAATGTGCCTGTAATCTTGGCCTCACATCTCTAACTCTTTCCTTTACTCCCCCACAGGACCATCGAAAGCACCTGTCCCCACTATCCAGGAGGAACAGCCTGAGCCTCCAGACACCTCAGAGGAAGCTGCAACCTCTGAGGGCACAGCGTCAGCAGAATTCAGCGCACCCAGCACCAGCGCAGACACTCACACCTCGGTGGGACATTCGCGAGATAGAGTAGTGTTATCACCTGGTGTATCACAGATCACAAGTGAGCATCAGCAGATGGTGGAGACAGGGACAGCAGTGGAGAGTCCTCGTCGGAGGGTGCAGGACTCTGCCAGCTCGGCTCTGCTGCATGCCGACCCTGTGCCTCCAGGTCCATCCAGAAGGAACTCCAGGAACAGGTGCAGGAGTCTCTGGCAGGTTTTGTCTCCAGGGTCGCTGCGAGTGTGGAGCGAATGGAGGGGTCCATCGTGAACATGAGCAGAGCCTTTGTGGAGGCATTGGCGCATGAATGCATCATCGCGGAAAGGATGGTAACCTACATGGAAAGGATGACTACCTCCATGGTAAGGCTGGCTACCGTAGAGGAGAGGATGGCTACGATAGAGGAGAGGATGGCTACATCCATGGAGGAGCTTAGTCGCCAGGGCATTGAAAGCATGGTCATTGTGCAGAATAGAATGACATCTCTTGAGAAGCGATGGTCAGCTATTGAGCAAACAAACCAGACCTCCATGCAAGTCCTCTGGAGTAGGACTTCCAGTGCAGAAACAGGTCCTCATGGCCCCCCTGCAGTGCAGCAAGGTGCTGTCAAGGCACTTGCTAGCTCTGAAGTGGGGCTGACCCATGAGAGTGATGTTGGTGGCAGACAATAAGGAAGTGGGGGCTCCTCTCCAAGTGCTCACACGACCATGCCACAGCAAAGCCCTCGGTCAGAGCCCCACCAGAGTCCTCACCCAGCTGAGATGGGTGTCTCAGCCCCTGCACAGCCACAGGAGCAGCAGACTGTTGGCGAGCCGTACAGGTTCGCTACCCCAGAGGATGCCCGCCAAAGACATCGAGACAGGAGCAGCAAGAGAGTGAGCAAGGGGCCTCCACATCTGCTGAAGCCACAGGGGTAGCACCACGTAGGAGCATGCGTAAGAGGAAGATAAAGCACAAGTAGTCACAAGGGTAGTCACTTGGGTGCTGTATTGTTTTGTTTTTGGACCAGCCAGCATTGTGATTGTATTATAAAGTGTTTTGATGGCAAACTGTTGAAGTTGTGGCCTGTGTCATTTCGCAAATGGGACTTTCACATTGAGGGCTTAGGGCAACTTGCGATTGTCAGAATGGTGGTCAGATTGATAGGATTCCGCAGGTTCTTCTCCATTGTTGATACTCTGGTAAGAAGGAGCAAGACTAAAGTGTTTGATTGTGGAGGCTAAGCAAATATGGCCAGGATGAGTGCGTCCCTTGCATCCTGGGCAGCAATGTTGTCGCGTGCTGGCACCTTCTGGCCTGTGCACATTCAGGTAGGTGACTAGCAGCTTGGTGCTCCTGTTAATGCTCCTGCTGTTGGTGCTGCTGTTGCTCATGGTTCTGCTACTGCCACGGCTGGTCTGCATCCGAATCTGATGTCCAGGAGGAAAGGAATTAAATGGTCGCCATGCTTCTGGTATATGCCTCAGTTGAGGAAGCGCTTAGTCAAAGTGGGGAGAGGGCTTTCCCAGGAGGTCACTCTGGAGATGGGTGTCAGTCTCCAAACTTTCACAACACTCAGTATGCCTACTAAAAGTTCCCCCAGACCTGAAACAACAAAGTTCTGCCACCTGCAAATGATGATTGCTGAAAACTCCTTTTTAATGGTGGTGCTGCAGCTGTGAGTAAGCAATCCACCAGTGAGGCCACCAGGATTACCTGGCGTCTTCCAGAGGAGGAGTGTAGGATGGGGGGAATGTCTAAAAATCAGAAAGGCCTCTCAAAATGGGATTATAGAGGCAGGTAAGTGATTGTTAAGGGCCTTAAAGGCCTATCCCGCCTCTTGGAGGCGGGATGGAAAGGTCAGAAAACACGCATTTAGTAAAATAACTCGGAGGCGGGATGGAGGCGGGATCGTGCCCAGCAGCCATTTTTGGCGATTTTAACAACTCACACGCCTCCAATCCCACCTCCTCGGGCCTGGCAAAATCGAGCCCAATGTGTCTCCCAAATCCTGAAATCAGCAACCTCTGACATTTGAAAGTGAACAGATGTGAGAGTGCAGCTTTTAGCCTGCAGTTGTCGCTGTGAACTATTTAGCTAGTTGGCCCTCCCGACATACTTACCTGGCGTGATCTCCGAACGTCGTGAAACTCATTGAAAATGTGGGAAAATAGGAAAAGGCTGTCAAAATAGCAGTTAACACGCACCTAACACGGAGTTAAGTGTCTTAAATCCCTCACCCGCCGCTTGGTGTCGGGTCTGTTGTGAAATCGCAGGCATGACACTTTGGAAACTCACCGGGGGGGAGGGGGGGAATTACAACGGGTTTCCAATCTGCTGTCAATCATTTTGAATTTAACAGCTGATCCGCCCCCGAACCTGCCCTCTGAGCACCGGCAAAATCGCGGCCAACGTTTCTGCATTGGACTACACTGCATTACACCGTAAGACTCATTTGCTGTGTCAAAAATTTGCTGCTAAAAAATCATCTTCCCCACTGTGGCCCTTTCTCTGCTGAGCTGATCCTGACCAACGGTTCAACCACAGACCCAATTCACGTACGAACCGGGGTCAAGCAAGGCTGTGTCATTGCACCAACGCTCTTCTCAATCTTCCTTGCTGCAATGCTCCATTTCACCGTCAGTATGCTCCCCACTGGAGTGGAGCTAATTTACAGAACAAACAGGAAACTGTTCAACCTCCGTCACCTCCAGTCCAGATCCAAGGTCGTCCCATCCTCTGTCGTCGAATTACAGTATGCAGACGATGCTTGCGTCTGCGCTCACTTGGAGGTCGAACTCCAAACCATCGTCAATACCTTCACCGAAGCATACGAGAGCATGGGCCTTACACTAAACACCCGTAAGACAAAGGTCCTCTACCAACCTGCCCCCGCCACACAGTGCTGCCCCCCGATTATCAAAATCCACGACAAGGCCTTGGACAACGTGGACCACTTTCCATACCTCGGGAGCCTACTGTCAACAAGGGCAGACGTCGACGACAAAGTCCAACACCGCCTTCAGTGTGCCAGTGCAGCCTTCGGTCGCCTGAGGAAGAGAGTGTTTGAAGACCAGGACCTCAAACCCGGCACTAAGCTCATGGTCTACAGGGCAGCAGTGATACCAACCCTGCTGTGCGCCTCAGAGACATGGACCATGTGCAGCAGGCTTTCAAAGACTGGAGAGGTACCACCAACGCTGCCTCCACAAGATCCTGCAAATCCATTGGCAGTATAGGCGCACCAACGTCATTGTTCTTGCTCAGGCCAACATCCCCAGCATCAAAGCTCTGACCACGCTCAATCAGCTCCGATGGACGGGTCACATTGTCCGCTTTCCCGATACGAGACTCCCAAAACAAGCGCTCTATTGGAGCTCCGGCACGGCAAGAGAGCCCCAGGTGGGCAGAGGAAACGCTTCAAGGACACCCTCAAAGCCTCCTTCAAAAAGTGTAACATCCCCACCGACACCTGGGAATCCCTGGCCCAAGACCGCACAAAGTGGAGGAGAAGCATCTGGGAAGGCGCCGAACACCTCGAGTCTCTTCGCCGGGAGCAAGCGGAAGCCAAGCGCAGGCAGCGCAAGGAGCGCACGTCAACCCAAGCACCCCATCCACCCGCCCCTTCAACCACCGTCTGCCCCACCTGTGACAGAGACTGTAGGTCCCGCATTGGTCTAATCAGTCACCTGCGAGCTCATTTTTAATGTGGAAGCAAATCATCCTCGGTTCCGAGGGACTGCCTAAGAAGAAGAAGAGCTGGGTGACTTGTTCGACTGTTTTTTCAGCTTTGTTTGTTTCTGCTAGTTGCTGTTTCTCTGATGAGCTGGGTGGCTCGTTCGACTGGTTTTTCTGCTTTGTGGTTTTACATTTTCTCTGCTGCTTCTGATCTACGGTGACCGCCAACTTCATGTCAACTTTGCCATCATCTTCCTGTACCGCAACTGATTCTCATTACTACGGCAATAACTTCCATCCTTCAATTCTCTACCCTTCAAATAGCTTCTGGACTTCACTCGTCTGCTACACCTGTCTCCGAACTTGGACAACAGTTCGTCGATGCTCCATGCCGACTCCATCCTACCTACGCCAACTTTTCCATCCACTGTAACTTTGACTTTAACTCTGGACTCCCTACTATTGCCACCAACCTATTACTTCCTGCTACTACCAGGAAATATACATCCCTCTAATTGCCACATAACCAGGCCCATGTAACTTGAAATAACAACAGAAAACGCTGGAAAAACTCAGCAGGCCAGGCAACATCCGTGGAGAGAAATTAGAGTTGATGTTTCGGGTCGAAACCCTTTTTCAAAACTGGAAAGGAAATAAAATAGATCGAAGGCAGGGCTGCGATAGAACAAAAGAAGTAAAAGAGACATTAAGAGGTATTCAAAACCAGACGAGATGGTAATGTAACTTGAGTTTTTCCCTGTGTCCATTTGCCTGTGCATTTTGGCTGCCACTCTGGACCTGAGCCGTCAATTCTATTTCCACTTTTTTTCTCCTCCCTTTTTCTTTTCACTCTATCCCTCAGTCTCTCCGGTCATCATGCCACCCTTCATCTCTCCTCTCTTGGATACTCTGTCCTCCCAAATCCCTACCCCAACCTTTCATTACTCGTCGACCTTCCTACTCTCCTGCCACCATCCCTCTTAGATAAACCTACAGCTTCCCTCTGTGCCTCTCTTGGCATCCTACTCAGGGCCCATCGAGGCACTCGTTGCTGCCGCCTTACGAGCAGCAACCCCAACTGTCCCATCCTACTCTCTCACTGACCTTCCCGCCCAGCACGCCTGCAGCGGTCCAATCTTGCCAATTTCTTCCCCGTCCAACTCATCCCCCCCAGCGCTGACCCACTGGATGCTGGCAGTGGATCAGCCATCGCCGACCCTCTCCGCATCTCCCTCCAGAATGTCCATTCATTTATGAACAAGGCCCTTGCCATCCATGAGCTTATTGTGGATGATTGCATCGACATCATGGCCCTGACGGAAACTTGACTGAGGGGTGATGACACCTTACCATTAAATGAAGCCTCCCCACCTGGCTATACTTTCCACCACTTGCCCCGCTCAGACTGCCGTGGTGGCGATGTGGCTCTCATCACCAAATCACACCTGGGTCTGTCCCCTACTCCTCTGACACTTCCTCTTCCATTGAGCATCTCACCTTATTCCACCCCTCTCACCTCTCATTTAAAATTCTCATTCTCTACCACCCACCCAAGTACCATAAAAATGTTATCACTGAGATATCCTCACTGCTTTCCTCCCTCAGCCTCTGCACCGAGCGACTTCTCATCCTCGGTGATTTCAACTTCCATCTCAATTCATCATGGTCTCTCTCCTCTGAGTTCACTAGCCTCCTATCCTCCCTTAATCTCTCCCACCATGTAAACTCTCCAGCCCATATTCACAGCCACCCTCTTGACCTTGCCATCTCTTGTGGCCTCGCTACTCCCACCGGGCCAATCGAAGATAAGGCGATCTCTGAACACTTCCTTGTATCGCTTTCCACCCACATACCCCTCCCCCCACCTAACTCTATTTCCTTCTGTGTCCACCCCTGTAAAAAAAGTCTCTCCCAACTCTCTTACAACTGGACTTACAAAATCCCAACTATCCAGCCTTTGGCCCTCCATTCACCACGAAATTTCTGCAGCTAGCGATCTGCTCAACTTCACCCTCACCTTTGATGCCCTAGTCCCTATGAAAACAATTACTCTCTCTCACCCTGGCCATACCCCCTGGTACAGCTCTCATCTTCGCTCCCTCAAGTCCAAGGGACACAGACTTGAACGAATATGGCGGACAACTGGTTTAGCCATTCACCGCCAGATCTGACTGGGCCACATAAAGCATTATCGGGCCCTGCTCTCATCTGCCACAACTGCTCACTATTCCAGGATCATTCTGGGATGAAAAGATATCCCCCAGCTACTATTTTCTACTGCTAACCATCTCCCCTGTCTCCTCCACCCTCACCTGCAACAATAAGTGTGAGGAGCTCATGGACTTCTTTGTCTCTAAGATTGAGATCATTCGATCAGCTGCCTCTGCCACTTCCCTTCCTTCCCCTAGCCCACCGGGCCAAACCTTTTTAAAAATTTGTTTATGGGATGGGGGCGTCGCTGGCAAGGTCAGCATTTATTGCCCATCCCTAATTACCCTTGAGAAGGTGGTGGTGAGCCGCCTTCTTGAACTGCTGCAGTCCGTGTGGTGAAGGTACTCCCACAGTGTTGTTAGGGAGGGAATTCCAGGATTTTGACCCAGGGACAATGAAGGAATGGCGATATACTTCTAAGTCAGGATGGTGTGTGACTTGGAGGGGAACTTGGAGGTGGTGATTGTAGTGTATGTAACCTGTACTACCTTAAGAGGATACCTTAAGGTGATGGACTACTTTTTGATGGCTCCTGTACATTGTAGTACCGGTGGTGACCACACCGGTATATAAACCCTGCGGAGCAAGGTGTATCTCAGTTCAGCCCTGACCCTCAATCACTAAAGACCTGTTTACTTACTTCTGTAGTCTGTGTCCTGTTATTCAGTATAACTGCATTTGAAAACACAGATTCAACAGTGGCGACGAGGATGATCTTACCTGGCGGCAGTTTTGCATCAAAGGAAGCTTCGTCCTCAGAAACGGGCATCGAAAAAGGGCATCCACCCTCAACATCCTGCTGAGCACTGCATTGCACGGGAGGTCATCGGGAACCCGGGTTGGTTTTCTGGCCGTGAAGTCAAACATCAGTGAGCATCCCTTCTACGATAGCGGCGGGTAAGCCCGATCGAGCGGCACGGGGGGGAAGTCGGCCGAGTTGTCAGTGGGAGAAGGGGAGGGAAAACAACGAAAAGGGCGGAGAACACGACCGCAGCCGGTATCAGGGGCCAGACTGCAATCGGGGCAGAGACGCGCAGCAGCCAGAAAAGCATTTATGGCCACAAGGACCGCGGGAGCGGCGGGGGAAACAAGAGCAGCAGTACAGGGGAAAATAAAGGACCGCTGGGAGGTGTGGATGGCAACAGCGCGGGAATCGCCATTTTGAGTCAGCGGGGGAAGAAGACAAGCGCGGGAAAAGCCGCCATCTTAAATAAAAATTAAAAAGAAATAATAATAATAATATCCGAAGGGAAAGGAGAAACTCAGCAAGGATGCCAAAAACGGGTAACATCACTGCTTTTGATAACGATGTGGAAGATTGGGCCACTTATGTGGAACGCATCGAAGTTTACTGTACAATGAATGAGGCACCGGATGATAAGAAAGCGCTAACCCTATTAAACTCGATGGGTGCGAAGACGTACGGGTTATTAAGGAACCTTGTAACCCCAGACAAACCGGTAGTGAAGAGTTTCGCGGATATTGTTACTATCCTGCAAGAGCATTTAAACCCCACGCCGCTGCTGATAGCGGAACGATTTAAATTCTACAAAAGAATTCAACTTAAAGAAGAAAGCAACGCTGAATTCCTAACAGAACTGCGCAAGTTATCAAAGTACTGCCAGTTCGGAACAGGACTAGCAGACGCACTGAGAGATAAGTTTGTGTGTGGGCTCCTAAGGGAAGGAACCCAGAAGCGACTGCTAGAGGAAAAGGACCTTACGCTGGACAAAGCTTTCAGCATTGCAGCATCCCACGAGGCAGCAGCACGGGGCGCTGCAGAGATACAGCAAAGGCCATTGGAATTCAGCACCAACGAAATGGCATTGGGCGCAGTAAAGTGCTATCGTTGCAGAAGGACAACGCATGACCAGAACCAGTGCTGGTTCAAAGATAAAGAATGCAGGCAATGTGGCAAACTTGGTCACATAGCGAGAGTATGCCGGTCAGGAAAGAAGACCAGCAGCAAAAAGTCACCGCAGGAGAAGTACAAAAAAGTACACAAGGTGACAGAGAACAGTTCGGATGAACAGAAGACGGATTCAGGCTCTAGCAGTAAGGAACTGGGTTGTCTGAAAATGCATAATGTGGGTAACACAGCAGACCACCAAACTATCTGGGTCATGCTTTGGATAGCAGGAGTCCAAGTGAAGATGGAATTGGACACTGGGTCGGCATTAACGGTCATGAATAAGCAAGATTACAAAAGGTTATTCTCGCACATTCCTCTGAGGGATATGGAGATTGTATTGAAAACATACACGGGGCAAATAGTATACCCCAAAGGAAAGATAAAAGTAAATGTGGTCTACAATGGTAAAGAAAGTCAGAAAATGGACTTGTATGTGTTACCTGATGGAGGTCCGCCACTACTGGGACGGGAATGGATCCGGAGAATAAATGTGGACTGGCATTCCATACGAGCACTGACTGTAGATGCCTGTAAGGAGGATGACGTCAAACCTAAATGATTGTCCAAAATCTTAGACGATGCTAAGGAGGTGTTCCAACAGGGACTTGGAACACTGAAAGGAATTACGGCAACCATCAAGGTTGAAGAACATGCAAACCCAAAATTTTTCATGCGATACGACCTGCTGTAGAAGCAGAGCTGGAAGGGCTAGAACGTTCGGGGTACTGTCCAAGGTGGACTGGAGCGAATGGGCTACACCCATTGTTCCTGTCATGAAGCGTTCGTTGAGCAACAAGCCGGGGGAACCTGGGAAGGCTCGCATCTGTGGCGATTTCAAGATCACTGTTAATCCGGTTCTTCACACGGTGCAATATCCGCTTCCGCGGATAGAAGATATCTTCGTTTCGCTGTCTGGCGGGAAACACTTCACCAAGATAGACCTGGGGCAGGCGTACCTACAGATGGAAGTTGATGAAGCGTCACGTCAGTATCTCACGATCAACACACATAAGGGCTTATATCGGTATAATAGACTGGTTTTTGGAGTGGCATCGGCTCCAGCGATTTGGCAAAGGGCCATGGAGCAGGTATTGCAGGGAATCCCAGGCACACAATGCTACCTGGATGACATCCTGATTACAGGAGATAACGATAAGGATCACCTCGCGAATTTGGAGCAGGTGCTCATCAGATTGAAAGAATATGGGCTCAGAGTTAATCGCCAGAAATGCGAGTTCTTTCAAAAGCGATTCTCGTACTGCGGCCACGTCATTGACCAGGAGGGGCTCCATAAGTCACCTGACAAGATCGAAGCTGTTGTCAAAGCTCCTGCACCGGAAAATGTATCCCAGTTGAGGTCGTTCCTCGGGTTGGTTAACTATTACCACAAGTTTCTTCCAAATTTATCCACGGTGTTACACCCGCTAAACACTCTTTTGCAAATGGGAATACCATGGAAGTGGAGCGATGATTGTAAGCGGGCTTTTCAAAAGAGCAAGGCACTGATCACCTCTAAGGAAGTGTTGGCTCACTTTAACCCAACGCTGCCTATTCGCTTAGCTTGTGATGCTTCTCCATATGGTATCGGGGCAGTGCTCTCACATAAGTTTCCAGATGGCTCGCTTTTGCATCCAGATCATTGACCTCCACTGAGCGCAACTATGCTCAGATAGATAGGGAGGCTCTCAGCCTCATGTGGGGAGTTAAGAAATTTAACCATTACCTGTAAGGCCAAAAGTTTACGCTGCTGACAGATCACCAGCCGTTGGTTTCCATTTTCAACCCTAAGAAGGGTGTTCCGGTAATGACGGCGCAGAGGCTTCAGAGATGGTCCCTTTTCCTAGGGGCACATCAATATGATATTGAATTCAAAGGTACAAAGCAACATGGTAATGCTGATGGGCTGTCACGCCTGCCACTACCTACAGTGGAAGAGGCACCGGCAGTTGACCCTGTCGAGATATTTCACTCGACCTTCATTGAATGCTTACCAGTCACCAATGCGGGTATTGAGAGAGAGACCCGAAATAATCCGACACTGTCTCGGGTCTACGACTTGACAGTGAAGGGATGGCCAGCACATGGCGAACCACTGTTACCAGCATTCTCAGCCAGACGAGAACAGCTGTCCGTATGTCAAGGAACATTGATGTATGGAACAAGGGTGATTATTCCTCCTAAATTAAGGGAGAGAGTTCTGAAAGAACTGCACGAAGGTCATCTGGGGGGAGTCAAGATGAAAAGCCTTGCTAGGGCTTATGTGTGGTGGCCAGGTATCGACAAACAAATAGAGGATCTGACTAAAAGCTGCTCAGGGTGCCAAAAAGTTCAAAATGCACCTCCAATTGCACCGCTGCATCCGTGGGAATGGCCTTCAGCCCCATGGCAACATGTGCATATCGACTTTGCAGGTCCATTCATGGATTCCATGTTTTTGATAGCAGTAGACGCACATTCTAAATGGCCAGAAGTGATTAAGATGTCGACCACTACCTCTGAGAAGATGATCGCAGTTCTAAGAACCATATTTGCAAGGAATGGGTTGCCGGAGCAAATATGTTCAGACAACGGACCACAGTTCGTGTCAGAAGAATTCCAGAAATTCATGAAAAAGAATGGGGTGAAACACTATACATCTGCCCCATATCATCCGGCTACAAATGGGTTGGCCGAGAGATTTGTACAAACGTTCAAAAAGGCGATAAAGGCCATGAGTGAAGATCATATTCCACTACAACACAAGGTGGACAATTTCCTAATGGCGTATCGAAATGCCACGCATGCAGTGACAAATCAAAGCCCTGCCATAATGCTCTATAACAGAAGGTTGCGGTCCCGGTTGGATTTGTTAAAACCCAATGTGCGGCGGGAAGTCGAAAACAAGCAATTCCAGCATGTAAATAAAAAGGCCACTCGTAGTTTTGAAATAGGACAACCAGTGTTGGCCAGGGACTATAGGGATGATAAATGGCAACCTGGAACAATTCGTGCATGACAAGGACCCTTGATGTACACGGTAGACGTTGGAGAGAACGTAATACGACGTTATGCTGACCAACTTGTGGAATCGAGAACAAGGGTCGACCCCATGTCTACGGCAGAGACACCAGTTGAAGAACTTATTGAGCCTGTAGCATCTACCTCAGACTCGAACGTATTGGATGATGTTAAATCCATAGGAGATCAAGTGGATGAGTCACCCCAGCAACGATAACCAGAGACCCCTGAAAGGCGTTATCCGGGCCGGATCAGGAGGCCTCCTCAGAGACTGAATCTTTGAACAGTTCTTGTGTGTAAATTGTATATATTTTATCCATGTAATGTTTTAATTTGGGGTGTACACTGTTAAGCTAAAAGGGGAGGAATTGTAGTGTATGTAACCTGTACTACCTTAAGAGGATACCTTAAGGTGATGGACTACTTTTTAATGGCTCCTGTACATTGTAGTACCGGTGGTGACCACACCGGTATATAAACCCTGTGGAGCAAAGTGTATCTCAGTTCAGCCCTGACCCTCAATCACTAAAGACCTGTTTACTTACTTCTGTAGCCTGTGTCCTGTTATTCAGTATAACTGCATTTGAAAACACAGACTCAACAGTGATGTTCCCATGCGCCTGCTGCCCTTGTCCTTCTAGGTGGAAGTGGTTGCGGGTTTGGGAGGTGCTGCCGAAGAAGCCTTGGCGAGTTGCTGCAGTGCATCTTGTAGATGGTACACACTGCAGCCACAGTATGCCAATGGTGGAGGGAGTGAATGCTTAAGGTGGTGGATGGGATACCAGTCAAGTGGGCTGCTTTGTCCTGAATGGTGTCAAGCTTCTTAAGTGTTGTTGGAACTGCACTCATCCAGGCAAGTGGAGAGTATTCCATCACACTTCATCTAAGGTTCACCCCTGTCCTAGCCCTGAACTTGCATCTTTCTCCAGTTTCTCTCCACTCTCCCCCCTTGACCTCTCCACACTCATCTTGTCCATGAGACCCACTTCCTGCTCCATCGACCCTATTCCCACTAAACTGATGACCACCCAGCTTCCTTTTCTGGCTCCCATGTTAGCTGACATTGTGACCGGTTCTCTCTCCTCAGATACTGTCCCACTCTCCTTCAAATCTGCCGGCATCACCACTCTCCTCAAAAATCCAACCCTGGACCCCCACCGTCCTTGCAAACTACCGCCCCATCTCCAACCTCCCTTTCCTCGCCAAAGTCCTGGAATATGTTGTCACCTTCCAAATCTGTGCCCATCTTTCCCGGAACTCCATATTTGAATCCCTCCAATCCGGTTTCCACCCCTGCCATAGTACCGAAACGACTCCCATCAAAGTCACAAATAATATCTCAAATAATATCCTTTGTAATTGTGACAAAGGTAAACTATCCCTCCTTGTCCTTCTCGACCTGTCTGCAGCCTTTGACATGGTTGACCACTCCATCCTCCTCCAACGCCTCTCCACCATCGTCCAGCTGGGTGGGACTGCACTCGCCTGGTTCCATTCTTATCTATCTAATCATAGCCAGAAAATCACCTGCAATGGCTTCTCTTCCCACTCCAGCATCGTTACCTCTGATCTATCCTTGGCCCCCTCCTATTTCTCATCTATATGCTGCCCCTTGGCGACATCATCCGAAAACACAGCATCAGTTTCCACAGATACACTGAAGACACCCAGCTCTACCTCACCACTACTTCTCTCAAATCCTCCACAGTCTCTAAATTGTCAGACTGCTTGTCCGACACCCAGTTCTGGATGAGCAGAAATTTTCTCCAATTAAATATTGGGAAGACCAAAGCCATTGTATCGGGCCTCGCCACAAACTCCATTCGCTAGCCACTGACTCCATCCATCTCCTTAGCATCTGTCTGAGGCTGAACCACACTTTTCGCAACCTTGGTGTCATATTTGACCCCAAGATGAGCTTCCGACCACATATCCGTGGCATAACCAAGACCCCCTCTTTCCACCTCTGTAACATTGCCCATCTCCACCCTTGCTTCAGCTCATCTGCTGCTGAAACTCTCAACCATGCCTTTGTTACCTCTAGGCTTAACTGTTCCAATGCACTCCAGGTTGGCCTCCCACATTCTACCCCACGTAAACTTGAGGTCACCCAAAACTCGGCTGCCCGTGTCTTAACTCGCACCTCGTCCCGTTCACCCTGAAGGGATAATTACAGTCCTAGCCCTTTTGGGCTACCCCAGATCAGACGTATTCCCCAAACATTCACCTTCAACTTAAGTTAGAGATAGCCGAATTCCATAAGACGCTTAAAGGTTCAGGCTATCTCTCCCTAAAGGAAAGGAATGACTAAAGATGTTACCATCCTACGGATAGTACTTTTAATAAGTTGAACTAGACTGTAACCTTCCGGAAATTATGAGGGTCCGGAATACCCCCCAGAATTCTGCAACTCCTTACAAAAGAGTGTACAGAATTTGTGGGCTCGCGAGTCTATACAGAATTACTCTTTGAGACAATTCTAAAAATATATCGTTTTATTTAAGAGCCGACTTTCAGTTAACCTCTGTTGAATCAGTCGTAACATTAACATACAATTAGCTTATATTTCTTATTTCTCAGAGATCCTTATTTTCAAATCTTTACTTCATTACATTTCTTATTTCTTACTTATTTCTAAATCCAGAACATCCACCAAAATCAATCTGACTTCCCGAGACTCATAGTTAAAAACTTACAGAGATGCCTCTGGAAAGTTGAGAAATGCCCTGCCCGTTCAGCGTGTTCTGACTTCTGTTAAAAAAGGTCTTATTTTTATACCCTTTTGGCATTGGTTTCTTCTTTGATGTTCTCTGCTGATGTCAGCTAATTGTCTTATTCATTCTCTCTGTTTGAATGCTTCTTTTCTTTACCCTCATTTCAGCTGTTGCTCTTAGACTTCTGTCACTTGTTTAGGTGTTTCAAATACGTATCATAAAATAGCTACTATCGATTTATCTCCTTGATGTAATTCTTATTATCAGACGTTGTGTCTCTGTGGTTTTCCACGTTCAACACAAAAACAATGCAATTGCTTGGTGTCATCTATTTGATGTCATATCTTCAAAGTCTTCTTGTTGGTATGGTTTTTACTATATCTAAATTAAAGACACTTTGACCAGGGTGGTTCATGCATTTCTAGCTATCTCAATTGGTTGCTTATTTAATCTTATGTTTCCTGTTTTCCAAGTTTAACATAAAACTATTTGACTAGCAGATGTCTCTTTTACTTGATGTCATTTTTTCAAAGGCACATGCCTCTTTTAATGGGCCAGAAATTAGGATCGGGTGCTTGCCGCGCGTGCAAGCCCCCGATGTGCACTCACCCGGCGCGCCGACATCTGATGCCTGGGCCTGCTTGGAATTCCTGTCACTGGCCCGGTTCAGATGTCGGCGCAATGTGCTTGCCTGATCCAGCGGCGTAGTTAGTGCGATGTGCCGGCTGGGATCAGGTGAGCACTCTGCAGCCAATCAGGGGAGGGGAAACTTCATTCATGAGTTTGATAGTAAAGACTGTCAAACTCATGAAAAGTACAGGCACCCAAAAGACTAGTTTAACTTTAAATAAAATTTTAAAAAACATCCCAATAATTAAATAAACTATAAATAACTTTAAAAAACTATTTTAAACAATGAATAAAATTTTTGAAAAAAATTATTTTTTACGAAATCGGATCTTAAAATAAACTTACCTTACTGTAAAGTCCTTAAAAACAATGAAGCTGTGGAAAAAATGTAATAATTTTAAATAATAGACCACTTACCTTCAAGAATCCACTCCTTACGCCTCCTTTTTATATGTCTAAAAAGTTCAGGCCCTTACACACGGGCAAACCTGTCAAAAAGAAGGAAGTTCAACGCGTGCGCACAGAGTCCTGCGCACACGCGTTGGACCTCTGAACCCCTTGGAGGAAATGTCGGTTTCCCGCGCATGCGCTGTGCATGCTGAAATCCGGCACTTCCAACGGGCCCACACGTGAGTACCCCGTCCGTACTCACGCGTTGGGACCGGAATTACTGGCCCAATGTTTGTGTTTCTGTTCCAACATGTTAGCTCTTCACACTTCACTTGGGTCTTCCATTGTGTTACACCCAAACTCTAGACTCTTCGGAAGCAAGTTTTTGCTTTTCAGTAGGGTCTTAGTTTCTTGGTCAATATCCCTTTCCCATTTCAAAGCCTGTTTACAACTTTGTTATCAACTGACCTTATCTCAAAAGCCTGTATTTCTGTTCACAGCCTTGTCTGCTGAGACTTGTGCCTTTTAAACCCAGTATGTCTTTTATTAAGAAAGCAAAATACTGCAGATGCTGGAAATCCAAAATAACAACAGAAAATGCTGGAAAAACTCAGCAGGCCAGGCAACATTCGTGGAGAGAAAATGGAGTCAACGTTTCAGGTGAACCCTTTGTCAAGACTAAAGAAGCACAGGAAATGAAATAGATTAAGAGGCCAGGCTGGGAGAGAACAAAAGAGAAGAGACATTAAGAGGTATTCAAAACGAGACGAGATGGTGATAGGACTAGTGGAGACAAAAGATGGCTCTAGATTAGGTGTGAAAGGCGCTGGCAGAATGGGAGACAGCTGCCATGTGGGAGAGAGAAAAAAAAACTTTTTTTCTTCCTTTCCGATGTCAAGGATCACAAGCTTCATCAACTCTTGAACACCAACGCCCCTCCGGAACCTTCTTCCCCTTCACTTTCCTCTGACCCCCCATTCTCCCAATCTCACCCCCTGCCACGTCTTCACTATCCACTCTGACCTTTCACTCTCTGACCCCGAACGATTAGTCCTCAGCAAAGGCCTGAGCTTCATCCCCTTACGCCCCCACCTCAATGAATTTCGAGCTCGGCACGATGTTGAGCTCATTTTCCGCCGCCTTCGTCTCCGTGCCCACTTCTCTGGCCAGGAGTCTTCCCCCTGCACGGCTGACCCTTTCTCCCGCTTTCAGAATTCCCGTTCTACCTGGACCCCTCCCCCTGGCCTCTTACCCTCTCTAGATCTTTTCATTGCTAACTGCCGTCACGACATCGGCCGTCTCCATTTCTCTGCTCCCCTCACTCACTCCAACCTACCTCCCTCTGAACTTGCAGCACTCCATTCTCTTAGATCCAACCCTGACATTGTCATTAAACCTGCTGACAAGGGTGGTGCTGTTGTTGATTGGCGAACTGACCTCTACCTAGCGGAAGCTGAACGCCAACTCTCCGACACCTCCTCCTACCTCCACCTGGACCATGACCCCACTACCGAACATCAAACCACCGTTTCCAAGACTGTCACTGACCTCATCTCCTCTGGAGATCTTCCCCCCGCGGCCACCAACCCCATAGTTCCCCAACCCCGCACGGCCCGCTTCTACCTCCTTCCCAAGATCCACAAACAGGACTGCCCTGGTAGACCCATTGTTTCAGCCTGTTCTTGCCCCACGGAACTTATCTCTTCCTATCTCAACTCTATCTTTTCTCCCCTTGTCCAGTCTCTCCCCACCTACATCCGCGACTCTTCGGACGCCCTCCGCCTCATTAACAGTTTCCAGTTTCCTGGCCCCAACCGCTTCCTTTTCACCATGGACGTACAATCCTTCTACACCTCCATCCCCCACCAGGATGGCCTGAGGGCGTTCCACTTCTTCCTTGAACAGAGGCCCAACCAGTCTCGATCCACCACTACCCTCCTCTGCCTGGCTGAGCTTGTTCTCACATTGAACAACTTCTCCTTTGACTCCACTCATTTCCTCCAAATCAAAGGTGTTGCTATGGGTACCCGCATGGGTCCTAGCTGTGCCTGCCTTTTCGTGGGTTATGTGGAACACTCTTTGTTCCAGTCCTACTCGGGTCCCCTCCCTCACCTCTTTTTCCGATACATTGATTAATGTATCGGTGCCGTTTCCTGCTCTCGCCCTGAACTAGACAATTTCATTCACTTTGCCTCCAATTTCCACCCTTCCCTCACCTTCACATGGTCCATCTCTGACTCTGCCCTTCCCTTCCTCGACTTCTCCATCTCCATTTCTGGGGATAGGTTATTGACCAACATTCACTACAAGTCCACTGACTCCCACAGCTACCTGGACTACACTTCCTCCCACCCTGCCTCCTGTAAGTGTAAGGGGTTTTCCTTGAGAGATGTCCCTGAGGTTTCTCTCTCTAGAGGCCTCTCTCTCTTGCATAGTAAAACCTTGAGTGGTTCGACCCACTCGCCCCTTAGATTCTGTACTCTGAACTTTGGGGCAGGAACTACAATGTAGAGAAAACTCTTGTAGACCAAGTTTGATGAAACAAAATGAAATTTTAGTGCATAAGGAAAAATATCAAATCAAATGCAAGCAGATAAGAGAGTACATGGGAGGGAAAAACAGAAACAAATCATAACGGCACAATACTAACTAAGACAAATACAGGCATCTTATACTCTACAAAGATCATCATGAAATAAGGAAACACACGGAACATCGAGGGACAACAACTCATGTTAATTGTACACTTAAATCCACCCCCTTATTAAACCTATCTAGATGTGATTGTGAAGGGCCAGAAACATGCTCACCAATCCCACTAGGAAGTGCAAGGTTTTGAAATCAAGTCTGTGTTTTGATCCCTTCAGGCGCTCCGTCTCCTCGTGGATCGTGGAACCCCTGCGAGCTGCACCACACCTCTCTCCTGAGGTGGGGGTCGGGGCGGCTGGACACTGGCGGGCCTGGATGTCGGCGGGGTCGAGGATCGTCTGCTCGACCCTGGTCAAAGGAGCCTTGGGCTGGCTCCCATAGATTTCCTTGGTTCGTTTCTGTCTCTTTTCGAGCCGGTGTGGCTGGAAGGTTTCTTCTCTTGGGGCTTTATTTTTTTGTTTCTTCTCCCAAGTTGGGTCGATGGCCTCTCGTTTCGGCAACGGCCTGGGGATGGTCGATGATCTCCTGATGTGTTTCCCCGGGGCGGGACGCCGGCTTCGAAACGGCCGTCTTGATGTTGGCTTGATTCTTCTTCCTCCTCCGATGGTGGAGAGGAGTTTGTTGATCTTATCCGAAGCGACTCCTCTTCACCCACCGCTGTCTCCAACTACAACTCCGGTGTCTCCTTCAGAGTTTCCCGAGTGTCTGCGTGAGCTCTGCGTCCTCCGAGCAAGTCCTTCTTCCTGAGTGAGTCTGTGTCTCCAACTGTAACTTGAGTGCTCAACTCTTGTTCCACTGTGTGTCTCCTTGAGAGTGTCTGTACAACTGCAACTCCTCCAGTTATACCTTTCTTCCAGAAGCTCCACTTCCTGCCCAAAATCAGGTTAGTCTTTATTTAACTTTTGGCGGGCTGGGAGCACAGCGGGGAAGTTATTATATTTTTTAATGTTTTCGATGGCCGGTAAAGGCCCACCTTTGGTCTGGAATGACCTTCATTGTTTTTAATGTCCTGCTGATATCGTTATCTAGTCCTGGGTGCTGTTCTCATGAATATGAAATTGTCCCCTTTTGTCTGGGTCAACATTTAGATGGCCTCTGTCTCCAGGCTGATCTTGACTGGATCTGCATCTAATCCATATGTATATGTGTGGGTCTGGTTTCGTTCTCTCAGAAACGGCTTCCAGAACTTACTGTGGGTTGAATCCACAAAGCTGTCTGAGGTTGCGCAGGAACCATTTTAAAGTGTCCCAGTAAGCTGGTCACATGGTCTGGCGGCCATTTTGTATGCCCCTTTTTCTAGGCTTCTTTTAAAACAGTCTTTAAAAATCATGGCCTCTTCTGCCATTTGACCATTATTAATACAAAGTCCAATTTTGCGAATCCTACATAAGGACTCTATTCCATTCTTCCAGTTTCTCCGTCTCCGCCGCATCTGCTCCGACGATCCCACCTTCCACAGCAGTGCTTCCGACATGTCTTCCTTTATCTTCAACCGAGGATTCCCCTCTACCATGGTTGACACGGCCATCGACCATGTCCGTTCTATCTCTCGCACTTCTGCCCTCACCCCTGCCCCTCCCTCCCGGAACCACAATAGGGTTCCCCTTGTCCTCACCTTTCACCCCACCAGCCTCCACATTCAACGGATCATCCTCTGCCATTTCTACCACCTCCAAAGTGATCCCACCACCAAACGCATCTTCCCCTCCCCTCCCCTTTCAGCATTCC
Organism: Somniosus microcephalus; assembly: GCF_052327205.1. NCBI lineage: Eukaryota > Metazoa > Chordata > Chondrichthyes > Squaliformes > Somniosidae > Somniosus > Somniosus microcephalus. The sequence goes on along the minus strand of NC_140987.1, from coordinate 194,513,600 downwards.
ATAGGGACCACTCCCTCCAAGACACCCTAGTCCACTCCTGTATCACCACCAGCACCCCTTCCCCTTCGCCTGGCACCTTCCGTTCAAGCGCAGGAGATGTAACACCTGCCCTTACACCGCCCCACTTCCCACTGTCCAGGGCCCCAAACACCCCTTCCAGGTGAAACAACGATTTACTTGTACTACTTGCAATCTAGTATACTGTATTCACCACTCACGATGTGGTCTCCTCTACGTTGGGGAGACCAAACGCAGATTGGGTGACCGCTTTGCGGAACACCTCCATTCAGTCCGTAAGGGTGACCCCGAGCTTCCGGTCGCCTGTCATTTTAATTCACCGCCCCATTCCCACTCGAGCCTCACCGTCCTCGGCGTCTTGCATTGTTCCACGGAAGCTCACCATAAACTCGAGGAACAGCACCTCATTTTCCGATTAGGCACTTTACAGCCTTCCGGACTCAGTACCGAGTTCAACAATTTCAGATCATAACCTCGGCCCCTATTACATTTTTACTTATATTTTTTATCCACACCTTTATTTTGGCCTTCCCCCCACCCCCTTTCTTTTTTTTTCTCTCTCCCACATGGCAGCTGTCTCCCATTCTGCCAGCGCCTTTCACACCTAATCTAGAGCCGTCTTTTGTCTCCACTAGTCCTATCACCACCTCGTCTCGAATGGGACTGCGCGCCCAAAAACAAGATTGGAGGGAACATTGCCCGTCACCACCAATACTTCACTCTCGTGTTCTCTGGAGCTCAATGGTTCAGACAAAGTCTTGCGGGGAGTGGGCGGGGAAGTGGCTTTGAGCCCAAGATCAGCCATGATCGCATTGAATGGCGGAGCAGGCTCGAGGGGCCAATGGCCTATTCCTGCTCCTGTTTCTTATGTTCTTATGTCTCGTTTTGAATACCTCTTAATGTCTCTTCTCTTTTGTTCTCTCCCAGCCTGGCCTCTTAATCTATTTCATTTCCTGTGCTTCTTTAGTCTTGACAAAGGGTTCACCTGCAACGTCGACTCCATTTTCTCTCCGCGGATGTTGCCTGGCCTGCTGAGTTTTTCCAGCATTTTCTGTTGTTATGTCTTTTATTAATATTAGAAATCTGTTCATGGTATCGTGTATTTCTCTGAATCATGGCTATTCCTTCACAACCCGTCATCCCTGTGCTCGCTGACCTACATTGGCTCCCAGTTAAGCAACGCCTCGATTTCAAAATTCTCATCCTTGTTTTCAAATCGCTCCATGGCCTCGCCCCTCCCTATCTCTGTAATCTCTTTCAGCCCCACAACCCCCTGAGATATCTGCGCTCCTCTAATTCTGCCCTCTTGAGCATCCCTGATTATAATCGCTCAACCATTGGTGGCCATGCCTTCTGTTGTCTAGGCTCTAAGCTCTGGAATTCCCTCCCTAAACCTTTCCACCTCGCTATCTCCCTTTCCTCCTTTAAGACGCTCCTTAAAACCTACCTCTTTGACCAAGCATCTGCCTTAATTTTGTACACAGCTCGGTGTCAATATTTTGTCTTATTACACTCCTGTGCAGCGCCTTGGGACGATTTACTACGTTAAAGGTGCTGTATAAATACACGTTGTTGTTGTTGTTATAATCTTCTTTGTTCTAGTGTGTTCTAGTGAAAAGAGTCCCAGTTTCTCTAGTCCCTGCTCATAACTAAAGCCGCTCATCCTTGGTATCATCTTAGTGAATCTCTTCTGCACCCTCTCCTAAAGTTAGGTGCTTAAAACTAAACACAATACTCTAACTCTGGCCTAACCAATGATTTGGTATATGTTTAATATTGCCTCTTTACTTTTGTATTCTATAACCCTATTTTTAAAACCTAGAATGTCATTTTTTTTTACAACTTTATCGTCTTTTCCTCCCACTTTTAAAGATTTGTGTATCTGAACACTTAAGTGTCTCTGCTCCTGTATTCCTTTTAAAGTTTTATCATTTAGTGTGTATGTCCTATCCTTATTCTCCATCCCAAAATGTATCACAATAACATCGCAGTGAGTTGTGTACAAAGGTTTGATCGTTTATTTTTCAAAATTTTAATTCAAGGTGCATCAGGGCTCTTTGCTATTTGACTGCACAGGATATCACAGCTGAGCTAGATTCTGTCTGACATCTACAGATACAGTCCTGCAAGGAACGCTGGGTAGTAATCAGGAGCAAGATGTCTGGCCAATTTTCTCTTTCCTAACCCAAATGACACAAATGTTATCCAGGCTGAGTTCAGTCAACTCAGCACAAACCAGTGATCAAGCCTGGGATCATCTTGATCTGTATGTGAAACAATATTATTTGCCAAATTTAAGAATCTAAATGTGTCCCTGAACTTCCATTGCCAGAACTTTATTTTCCACTCATAGGTGCCGTTTATCCCAAACAAAAGTTGCAGCTGAGCAAACCTGAAATATAATATCACAGTGCCTGACGTGGGAGTATTTGCAAAACACTTACCTACACCAGAAATCATAGAAAAGCAAGTGTTTTCAACTGGCTGAATAAAAACCAACAACTCTTTGTGATACAAAAATAAATAAAAATGGAATATACAATTTACTGCATAACTTACATTTTTCTAATGGGAAACCATGGTACCTTTGGAGATAAAAGACATTTTGCTTGTAGGAATGAAGCGTTTTGAAAATTAATTGAATTGTAAAATAGCCAACCTTCATACCCTTCCTATGGAACTAGGTGATACATAATGTTAGAAGTTTGTGTTATCTGCCATAGAGGTTTGTGTGAAGAGTTGACGATAGGAGTTGAAAATCGTGGTACCTGATTGAAGGTTGACAAGCCTAACTAAGGTTTGACTGAGGTGACAATCTTATAAAAAGAGGCAAAAATTTGTCTTGGCGGATCTGTAACTCCAAGCTCCTGAATATTCTCATCGTAACTCATAAATCTGCCGGAGCTGAGCGGCGGACCTGCGAGAGGCACAGAGTCAGCGAGAGGAGAGAGAGAAGTAAAAGTAATCGAAGTGTGACGTCACCAGAAAGCAGCTAAGTGATTGGTAGGTGAGTATTTCTCTCTTTCTCGCTTTTTCCAAACTTAATTTTTGTGGTTTATAGTTTCTAGGGTCTCTGTTGTGTAGCGGGAAGTGCTGGTAAACAAGGGCCCTTGAGTATATAATTTAATTGTAGTGTAATTAGTGGTATTGATTTGATTTAATTGAATTTGAATTAATTAAAGGGTAAGTCATGGCAGCACAGCTCGGCCCCGTGATATGCTCCTCCTGCACTATGTGGGAAATCAGGGACACTTCCTCTGTCTCTGACTACCATGTGTGCAGGAAGTGTATCCAGCTGCAGCTACTGACAGACTGCATTGCGGCACTGGAGCTGCAAATGGATACATACTGGAGCATTTGCGATGCTGAGCACATCGTGGATAACACGTTTAGGGAGTTGGTCACACCGCAGGTAAAGGCTGCATAGGCAGGAAGTGAATGGTGACCACCAGGCAGAGTAGTAGGCACAGGCAGGTAGAGCAGGGGTCCCCTGTGGCCATCCCCCTTTCAAACAGATACACCACTTTGGATATTGTTGAGGGGGATGACTTATCGGGGGAAGGCAGCAGCAGCCAACTTCCTGGCACCATGGGTGGTCCTGCTGCACAGGACGGGAGGAAAAAAAGCAGGAGAGCTATAGTGATAGGGGATTCTACTGTAAGGGGAATAGATAGGCATTTCTGCGGCCGCAAACAAGACTCCAGGATGGTATGTTGCCTCCCTGGTGCAAGGGTCAAGGATGTCTCGGAGCGGCTGCAGGGCATTTTGGAGGGGGAGGGTGAACAGCCAGTTGTCGTGGTGCATATAGGTACCAACGATATGGGTAAAAAATGGGATGAAGTCCTAAAAGCTGAATATAGGGAGTTAGGAGGTAAATTAAAAAATAGGACCTCAAAGGTAGTAATCTCAGGATTGCTACCAGTGCCACATGCTAGTCAGAGTAGAAATAGAAGGATATTTCAGAGGAATGGTGCAAGGGGGAGGGATTCAAATTCCTGGGACAATGGAACCAGTTCTGGGGGAGGTGGGACATAGAAACATAGAAACATAGAAGATAGGAGCAGGAGTAGGCCATTCGGCCCTTCGAGCCTGCTCCGCCATTCAATGAGATCATGGCTGATCATCCAAATTCAGTACCCTGACCCTGCCTTCTCCCCATATCCCTTGATCCCTTTAGCCTTAAGAAATATATCCAACTCTTTCTTGAATATATTTAATGAACTGGCCTCCACCACCCTCTGTGGCAGAGAATTCTACAGGTTCACCACTCTCTGGGTGAAGAAATTCCTCCTCATTTCAGTCCTAAATGGCCTACCCCTTATCTTTAGACTATGACCCCTGGCATCGGGAACATCCTTCCAGCATCTAGTCTGTCCAGGCCTGACAGAATTTTATAGGTTTCGATGACAAACTGGATGGTTTGCACCTGGGCGGGACCGGAACTGATGTCTTAGGGGGAGTGTTTGCTAGTGCTGTTGGGGAGGGTTTAAACTAAAATGTCAGGGGGTTGGGAACCTGTGCAGAGAGACAGAGGAAAGGGAAGCAAGGATAGAAACAAAAGACAGGAAGCAGAAAAGCAAAAGTGGAAGGCAGAGAAATCAAGGGTGTAAATCAAACAGGGCCACAATAAATAATGATTCTAAAAGGACTAAGAGTGTTAAAAAATCAAGCTTGAAGGCTTTGGGCTGGATTTTGCCAGGCCCGAGGAGATGGGAATGGAGGCGTGTGGGGTGCTAACATTGCAAAAAGTGGCGGGCAGGCCCGACCCCGCCTCCATCCCACCTCCCGGCATTTTTCCCAAATGCGTGGTTTCTGATCCCGTCTCCGTCCCGCCTCCAAGAGGTGGGATAGGCCCTTAAGGCCCTTAACAACCACTAAATTGCCTCTATAATCCCATTTTGAGAGGCCTTTCAGATTTTAACACATTTCTCACGTGATTCACGCCTCCTCTGAAACACGATGGTGAAACCTGGCAGGAGCACAATTGGATTGCTGACGATCAGCTGCAGCTCCACCATTAAATAGGAGATTTGATCAGTCATCATTTGCAGGTGGCAGGATTTTGTTGTCTCAGGTCTGGGGGAACTTTTAGAAGGCATAACCATAGCTGTGGAAGTTTGGAGCCAGACACCCATCTCCAGTGTGACCTCTTGGGAAACCCCTCTCGCCACCTTGACTGAGCGCTTCCTCAACTGAGGCATCTTCCAGAAGCATGGGAACCACTTATTTCCTTTCCTCCTTGACATCAGATTCAGACGAAGACCAGCCGCAGCAGCAGCAGAACCATGAACAACAGCAGCACCAACAGCAGCGGCAACAGCAGGAGCACCAAGCTGCTGCTCACCCACCTGAAGCTGCACAGGCCAGAAGGCGCCAGCCCATGGAAGCCCGTCGGTGCAGGAGATACCCCCAAACAGGGTCTACAGACAGAGGATCAGCCACCTCAACATGAGCGAACAGCAGTGCCAAAGGCGGCTCCGAATTTCGCGAGAGGTAGTGGGTGACAGCTATGCAATGGTGCAGCAAGACCTGGAACCCAGAGGAGCAGGTGGACACCCCTTACCAGTGGCCATCAAAGTCACCACCGCACTCAAATTTTTGGTTCAGGCTCATTCCAGGGATCAGCAGCAGACATCAGCGGCATCTCCCAGGCGGCTGCACACACTTGCATCATGCAGGTAACCGATGCCTTCTTTGCCTTCGCGCACAATCACATCCATTTCTCCGAGGATCAAACAAGTGTCACAGCGCGTGTGGTTGGATTAGCTAATCTGGCAGGCTTTCCAAGGGTGCAGGGTGTCATTGACTGCACACATGTGGCCCTTAAGGCACCCCATCGTAATCCAGGTATTTTTGTCAACCGCAAGGGCTTCCATTCCCTCAACGTGCAGCTGGTGTATGACCACAAGAAGGAAATTTTGCATGTTTGTGCCAAGTACCCTGACAGTTGCCATGACTCCTTCATACTGCACCAGTCTAGTGTGCCTCCGCTCTTCAGTCTGCCAGACCAACTTAATGGATGGCTACTTGGAGACAAGGGCCAACCCGTGAAGACGTGGCTAATGATGCCGTTGAGGAGCCCATCCAACGAAGCTGAGGAGAGCTACAACTGCAGCCACATTTCCACCAGATCCATAATCGAGCAAACCATCGGCATGCTGAAGATGCGCTTCAGATGCCTGGATAGGTCAGGTGGAGTCCTACAGTACTCAGCAGCCAGGGTCTCCAGAATTGTCGTGGTTTGCTGTGCACTTCACAACATTGTACAGCGGCGTGGCTTGCAGATTTCTGAGGACCAAGTGGCTCCTCACATATCCTCCTTAGATAAGGAGGAGGAGGAGGAGGAGGAGGAGGAGGAGGAGGAGGAGAACGAAAATGAACATCTTGCAGAGGCCCATCAACCAGCGGCAGCAGTATGCGAGAACATTGCTGCTTGGGATACAAGGAACGCACTCATCTTGGCCACATTTGCTTAGCCTAGCTAATCAAGCACTTTCGCCTTGCAGCTTCTTACCAGAGCATCGACAATGGCCAAGCACCAGTGGATTCCTAGCACTCTGACCACCATGCTGACAATTGCAAATAATCCTAAGCCCTCAATGTGGAAGTCCCATTTGCAAAATGACATATGCCACAACTGCAACAGTTGACATCAGAATTTTTATTTACAATAACCAACTGATGGCATTTTAAACATAAACACAACATTTCACCCAAGTGACTACCCTTGTGACTATTTGTGCAGTATTTTTCTCTTACGCGTGCTCCTACATGGTGCTTCCCCTGTGGTTTCAGCAGATGTGGATGCCCCTTGCTCACTTTCTTGCTGCTCCTGTCTCGACACCTTTGGCGGGTGACCTCTGGGGTGGTGAACCTGTGAGGGCTCGGCAACAGCCTGCTGCTCCTACAGCTGTGCAGGGGTTGAGACGCCGATCTCAGTTGGGTGGGGACTCTGGTGGGTCTCTGACCGAGGACTTGGCAGTGGCATGGAAGTGTGAGCGTTTGGGGAGGAGCCCCCACTTGCTTGTTCTCTGCTACCAACATCCCTCTCATGGGTCAGGTCCACCTCGGCGCTTGCAAGTGGCTGGAGAGCATCTTGCTGCACATCAGGGGGGCCATCGGGACCCATATCTGCACTGGCAGTCCTACTCAGAAGGACTTCCATGAAGGTTGGGTTTCTCTGTTCAATAGCTGACCATCGCTCCTCCAGAGATGTCAGTCTATTCTGAACACTCACCATATTTTCTATACTCTGGCGACTTAGATCCTCAATGGCCATCCTCTCATCTACTGTAGCCATCCTTTCCACGGAGGTTGCCATCCTTTCCGTGGTGCTGCGTTCATTCGCCAATGACTCCACAAATGTTCTGCTCATGTTCGCGATGGACTCCTCCATTCACTCCACACTCGCAGCGACCCTGGAGACAAAACCTGCCAGTGACACCTGCACCTGTTCCTGGAGTTCCAGCACCACTGTTCTTCTGGATGGACCCAGAGGCAGAGGGTCGACATGCAGCCGAGCTGAGCTGGGAGAATCCTGCGCTCTCCGACTAGGACTCTCCACTGCTGTCTCTGTCTCCACAATCTGCTGATGCTCACTTGTGAGCTGTGATACACCAGGTGACATCACTGCACTATCTCGCAAAGGTACCACCGAGGTGTGAGTGTCTGTGCTGGTGCTGCGTGTGCTGAAGTCTGCTGACGCTGCGCCCTCAGAGGTTGCAGCTTCCTCTGAGGAGTCAGGCTGTCTCTCCTGGATAGTGGGGGCGGGTGCTTGCGATGGTCCTGTATGGGAGTAAAGGAAAGAGTCAGAGATGTGAGGCCAAGGTTACATGCACATTGCATATTGCAGATGATCATAAGTCCATCTGTTAGGCTTCAGAATCATTATCAGTGACTCATGCAATGTCAATGAGCGAGATGAAAAACTATTCTGTCACCAGCTTTCTCTGATGCACCCATCCGTTCGTCCCCCACTTGCGCATCGTCCTCGAGTCCCACGATCTCCAGGACCGCCTCCTCCCAAGGGGTGAGGTGGGCTACTGAGGTTGGCCCTCCTCCTGTCCTCACTCTTTCCCTCTTATTGTGAGCTCTCTTTTCCTGCAATGAGAGAGACAAGTGGAGTTTGAGTGAGAATGAAGGAGTGAGTGTAGAGAATTCATAGCATAGATGCTTAGAAGGAGACAAAGATGGGGTGAGTTGGCAAGACCAAGGGCCTTCCCTCTGTTTTTTAAGTTGTTTTCATAGCATCACAGTGATAGGGAGTATGAGGGCTGCAAATTCGAATAGTTAGGTGAATGTGACCATAGAGAGAGAGGGAATGGGTAAGGGTGCAGGGATGTCAGTGTCAAGTGGGATGTGGAGGAAGAGGTTGCTAAAGCTGAGTGCTGGTGAGGAGAGGCAATGGGGATCAGATTGAGGGTGATGGCAAAGCCATACTCACTTTTCCAGTGCGCACAAGGTCATGAAACCTCTTCCTGCACTGAAACCAGGTCCTGCGGATCATCGACAACGAGTTGACCTCCTGGGCCACCTGGATCCACACAGCCTCCGTCTGCTGGGGAGGCTTCTTCCTCCCTGAAGAAGGGAAGGGCACCTCCTTACTAGCTCTTGCTCCCTCCACCAAAGCTTGCAGGGCGACGTCATCAAATCTGGGAGCAGACTTAGGTCTTCCGCTGCTCATTCTGCCTCCAGGTCCCTCTCACTGCAAAGGCCAAAAGGTTGGCAGTCTGCAGAAGAAGCAAGGCTTCTTTCAGACCTTAAATGCAGCAGCAATGATGATGTCATCGGAGGCAAGTTTCAGACTGAAAAAACTAATTGGGCCATGGGTTCCCACACGCTGGAACTCAATTGCCCAATTATGTGAAAATCGCACCAATCTCCCACATCGATTTGGAATCGGGTGGATAACACGAAAAGTGGATGACACGACCCCAGCCCGCCCCAATGACAAAATCCAGCCCTTTGTGTCTTAATGCGAGGAGCATTCGTAATAAGGTGGATGAATTAGCAGCGCAAATAGATGTAAACGGATATGATATAATTGGGATTATGGAGACATGGCTCCAGGATGACCAAGTCTGGGAATTCAACATCCAGGGGTAATCAATGTTCAGGAAGGACAGGGAAAAAGGAAAAGGAGGTGGGGTAGTATTGCTGGTTAAAGAGGAGATTAACACAATAGACACAAGGAAGGATATTAGCTCTGATGACGTGGAATCTGTATGGACAGAACTGAGAAATACCAAGGGGCAGAAAATGTTAGTAGGAGTGGTATACAGATCCCCAAACAGTAATGCCGAGGTCGGGGATGGCATTAAACGGTAAATTACAGATGGTGCAATAAGTGTTGTGTATGTACCTTTAAGGGAATAACTGGTCTCAGACTGCAGTACTGGCAGTGACCACCCCTGTATAAAAGGCCCTAGCAGGCTTCTGTAGTTTCAGTTTACAGGTTGGCTCCATTCAGTAAAGATTTGTTATAATCAACTCCTGCAGTCCGTGTCTCAATTATACACGGACATAATACTGGCGATGAGTAAGAAACGAACTTACCTGCAACTCGGCAGCACCTCAGACGACGTTATTGAAGGTCAGAGCCAGAAGAAAGAAAAAAAAAAAAAAATAATCCAAAGAAACTCGAGAAACGGGCGTCGACCGTAGGCAACCGCCCTCCAAATCATCGAATTGAAAAATTGCAGGAGAGACTGTCGAGAGCCAGGCTTTGTTCTCCAGTCTGTGGTTTCCCAGCTAATCAGGCTGGTGGCAGGTAGTGCACTGATCCTTCCTGGGCTGCGGCAGGCTAGAGCTCGATCGGGTGGCTCTGCAACAGGGCCGGGCAGCGAGTCGGGAAGCAAAGAGAGAGAGAGAGGGTGGAGCACACAGGGCGCGGCCGGTGCTTCGAAGCCGGGCAGCGTTCGGACCTAAGAAGAGGGAGGGAAGTGTCCCAGAGGGTCCGCTCCACAACGGGAACGGTTCTTCAATTAATGGAGCAAATATTGAAGCGCGATAGAAAGATAAAAATACCGCGGAGAGCGGCGTTGGCAGCAGCGATCGGGAAGGCGCGAAGACCATAGGGCATCGCCATTACAGGATAGTAAAATAAATATAATCGCCAGCAACAGCGTTGGCAGCAGCGGCAGCGGCGGGAAAGCGCGGGAGGCACCATCTTAACTCGGCGGGGAAGAAGGAAAAGTGCGGGAGGCGCCATCTTAGATTTTCAAGATGCCAAAGACTGGTGATATCACTGCCTTCGATAATGCAATAGAAGACTGGACCACGTATGTGGAAAGAGTCGAGGTATATTGCGAGGCAAACGAAATAGCCGATGAGAAAAAGGCATCGGTATTGCTAAATTTAATGGGCGCAAGAACGTACGGTCTATTGCGGGACCTGATTACTCCAGCCAAACCGAAGGCGAAGAGTTTTAACAAAATTGTTCATATCCTACAGGAACACCTAAATCCTACACCGCTGCTGATAGCAGAATGATTTAAATTCCACAGGAGAAATCAGCATAAAAATGAGAGTAATGCTGATTACCTTACGGAACTACGCAAGCTATCAAAGCACTGCCAGTTCGGAGCAGGACTGGCAGATACCTTATGGGACAAATTTGTCTGTGGACTCCTGAGTGAAGGAACCCAGAAGAGGTTACTCTCAGAGAAAGAGCTGACGCTAGATAAGGCTTTCAGCGTGGCAGTATCGTACGAAGCAGCAGCAAGGGGAGCTGCGGAAATACAACAAAAGCCACAGGAATACGGCACCCACGAAATGACACGGGGATTTGCAAAATGTTATCGCTGCGGCAGAACAAACCATGACCAGAAGGACTGCTGGTCCAAGGACAAAATATGCAGGCAATGCAGAAAGATGGTAGACATTGCATGAGTTTGCAGGTCTGGGAAGAAGACCAACGACAACAAAAAGGCTACTAAGGAACCGTACAGGAAAGTACAAAAGATGACGGACAGTAGTTCCGAAGACCAGATGAGCGATAGTGAATCCGGGAACAAGAGACTAAGCTGTCTCAAGCTTCACAACGTAATCGCAAAAGAGGATCACCGAACCATTTGGGTCACCCTCACGATAGCAGGGTCCCAAGTCAAAATGGAATTGGATACAGGATCAGCTCTAACCATCATGAATCGACGAGACTACGAGCGGCTGTTCTCACACATACCCTTGAGAGAGACATCCATTGTCTTGAGGACATATACGGGGCAAAAAGTATACCCCAGAGGAAAAATAAGGGTGCCTGTCGAATACAACGGCAAGAAAATACGGAAATTGTATCTCTACATTCTGCAAGACTGTGGACCACCGTTATTGGGACGTGAATGGATCAGTAAGATAAGTTTAGACTGGCACTCCATTCAGGCACTGACGGTGGCTGGTAAAAAGGATGACGACGTCATTCCTGGATGATTGTCAACAATCTTAGCTGACACCAAAGAGCTATTTCAACAAGAACTGGGCACTCTTAAAGGCGTAACCGCCTCAATAAAAATAGAGGAGAATGCAATTCCCAAGTTTTTCAAAGCAAGACCGGTACCATATGCAATTCGCCCAGCCGTCGAGGCAGAGCTGGAGAATCTGGAGAATGCAGGCATATTATCTAAGGTAGACTGGAGCGAGTGGGTGACACCCATCGTTCCTGTCATGAAAAAAACATTAAACAATAAGTCTGAGGAGCCAAGGAAGGTTCACATCTGTGGGGACTTCAAGGTGATGGTGAATCCAGTCCTTCACACAGTACAATATCCTCTTCCAAGGATAGAAGATATCTTCGCCTCACTATCTGGAGAGAAGCATTTTACAAAAATTGAACTAGCACAAGCATATTTGCAGATGGAGGTTGAAGAATCCTCTAGGAAGTATCTCACGATAAACACTCACAAAGGTCTTTACCAGTATAATCGACTGGTATTCGGAGTAGCATCAGCTCCGGCGATATGGCAAAGAGCGATGGAACAAGTCCTGCAAGGGATTCCGGGGACTCAGTGTTACTTGGACGACATCCTAGTGACAGGTGAAGATGACAGTGAACACCTTGCCAACCTAGAGCAGGTGCTCACTAGACTACGTGAACATGGGCTATGAGCCAATCGCCCCAAGTGCGAGTTTTTTAAGAAACAGATATCGTATTGTGGCCACGTGATTGATGAAGAGGGGTTGCATAAGTCCCCTGACAAAATTGAAGCAGTAGTTAAGGCTCCAGCGCCTGAAAATGTGTCGCAACTGAGGTCATTCCTTGGATTGGTGAATTAATACCATAAGTTTTTGCCGAATTTGTCCACAATTCTGCATCCTCTGAACGCCCTACTACAAACAGGAGTAGCATAGAAATGGAGCGATGAATGCAAGCGGGCCTTTCAGAAGAGTAAGGATCTAATCACTTCAAGAGAAGTATTGGCTCACTACAACCCATCACTACGGATAAGACTGGCATGTGATGCGTCTCCCTACGGCATTGGGGCGGTACTGTCACATAAATTCCTTGATGGTTCAGAGAGGCCAATAGCTTTTGCGTCACGCTCGTTAACTTCAGTCAAGCGTAACTATGCCCAGATTGACAGAGAGGCCCTCAGCCTGGTGTGGGGGGTGAAGAAGTTCAATCACTACCTGCACGGTCAGAAATTTACTCTACTAACTGATCATCAACCTCTCATCTCCATTTTCAACCCTCAGAAGGGCGTACCGATAATGACGGCACAACGGCTACAGAGGTGGTCCCTTTTCCTAGGGGCTCACCAATATGACAGCAAGTACAAAGGAACTAAACAGCATGGGAATGCTGATGGATTGTCGCGCCTACCATTGCCGACAGCGGAAGAAGAACTGGCAGTGGATCCAGTGGAGTTATTCCACACGACTATAGTCGAATGTCTCCCTGTGACGAATGCAAACATAGAAAAGGAAACACGAAATGACCCGACACTCTCCTGGGTCTATGATTTAATGGTGAAGGGATGGCCAGCACATGGCGAACCACTGCTGCCAGCATTCTCGCCAAGAAGAGAACAGCTGTCAGTGTGCAGAGGAACCTTGATGTGTGGATCCAGAGTAGTAGTTCCACCCAAATTGAAGGATAGAGTGCTCAATGAGCTTCATGAGGGTCATCTGGGAGGGGTAAAAATGAAGAACTTAGCCAGAGCGTTTGTGTGGTGGCCGGGAATCGATAGAGAAATCGAAGAGATGACCAAGAGCTGTACAGGATGCCAGAAGGTCCAAAACGCCCCACCACAAGCCCCTCTACATCAATGGGAGTTGCCCTCATCTCCATGGCAAAGGGTGCACATTGATTTTGCTGGTCCCTTTATGGACTAGATGTTTTTAATTGCGGTGGATGCACATTCAAAGTGGCCAGAGGTAATAAAAATGTCCTCAACCACCACAGAAAAAACTATCACAGTCTTACGAACCATATTCGCCAGGAATGGGCTGCCTGAACAGATTTGCTCTGACAATGGACCACAGTTTGTGTCTGAAGAGTTCCGGAGGTTCTTAAAGAACAATGGTGTTAAGCATTACACATCCGCCCCATATCATCCAGCCACTAATGGATTGGCCGAGAGGTTTGTTCAAACATTCAAGAAGGCTATCAAGGCAATGTGTAATGAAGATATACCCCTACAACACAAGGTGGATAACTTCTTCTTTGCCTACCGGAATGCGACACATGCGGTTACCAACCAAACTCCAGGCATGATGTTCTTCAATCGAAGACTACGATGCCGCTTGGATTTGGTTAAGCCAAACGTCAGAAGAGATGTGGAGAACAGGCAGTTTCAGAATATGAATGAAAGGCCGACCAGGAGTTTTAAGATAGGTCAACCAGTTTTGGCCCGGGACTACCGCACAGAGAAATGGCAGCCAGGAACGATCTGTACATGGCAAGGACCTCTAATGTATACCGTGGACGTTGGAGAGAGCATTGTAAGACGCCATGCTGACCAGATTCTAGAGTCACTGGAAAACGTCAACTCCACACCACGATCTGATACACCTGACGATGAAACCGAAGTACCAATTGCATCTACCGCAGAATCGGTGATATTGGAAGCAGACGAACCAAACAATGACATTGATCCCGACTCAACCTTGCCAGAAGAACCTGATATCCCAAAGAGGCGTTATCCAGACAGAATCAGGAAGCCTCCTCAAAGACTGAACTTATAATTGCTTAACTTCAACCAATGTAGCTAGCAACCGTAATTGTAATTGTAATTAGTTATTATTTAGTTGTTAAATGAATGTTATGTACTGTTTATCTAAAAGGGGAGGAATTGTTGTGTATGTACCTTTAAGGGAATAACTGGTCTCAGACTGCAGTACCGGCAGTGACCACCCCTGTATAAAAGGTGCTAGCAGGCTTCTGTATTTTCAGTTTCCAGGTTGTCTCCATTCAGTAAATACTTGTTATAATCAACTCCAGCAGTCCGTGTCTCAATTATACACGGACATAATAATAAGGGCACAGCAGTTATCATGGGTGACCTTAATCTACATATAGATTGGGCTAACCAAATTAGTAACAATACTGTGGAGGAGGAATTCCTGGAGTGTATACGGGATGGTTTCCTGGGCCAATGTGTCGAGGAACCAACTAGAGATCAGGCCATCTTAGACATTGTATTAAGTAATGAGACAGGATTAATTAGCAATCTTGTTGTGCGAGGCCCCGATGGGAGGAGCGATCATAATATGATAGAATTCTTCATTAAAATGGAGAGTGAAGTAGTTGACTCAGAGACTAGGGTCCTGAATTTAAATAAAGGAAACAACGATGGTATGAGGCATGAGTTGGCTAGGATCGATTGGGGAATGCTACTTAAAGGGTTGATGGTGGATAGGCAATGGCAAACATTTAAAGATCGCATGGATGCACTACAGAATTTGTTCATCCCTGTTTGGCATAAAAATAAAACAAAAAGGTGACTCAACTGTGGCTAACAAGGGAAATTAGGGATCCAAGGAGAGGGCATATAATTTGGCCAGAAAAAGCAGTAAACCTGAGGATTGGGAGCAGTTTAGGATTCAGCAAAGGAGGACAAAGGGATTAATTAAGAGGGGGGGGAAATTATGAGAGTAAGCTTGCAGGGAACATAAAAACTGACTGTAAAAGCTTCTATAGATATGTGAAGAGAAAAAGATTGGTGAAGTCAAGCGTAGGTCCCTTGCAGTCAGAATCAGGGGAATTTATAATGGGGAACAAAGAGATGGCAGACCAATTAAATACATACTTTGGTTCTGTCTTCACAAAGGAGGACACAAATAACCTCCCAGAGATGTCGGGGAACATAGGGTCTAATGAGAGGGAGGAATTGAATGAAATCAGTATTTGTAGGGAAATGGTGTTAGGGAAATTGATGGGATTGAAGGCCGATAAATCCCCAGGGCCTGATAATCTACATCCTAGGGTACTTAAGGAAGTGGCCGTAGAAATAGTAGATGCATTGCTGGTCATCTTCCAAAATTCTATAGACTCTGGAACAGTTCCCATGGATTGGAGGATAGCTAATGTAACCCCACTATTTAAAAAGGGTGGTAGAGTGAAAATGGGGAATTACAGACCGGTAAGTCTGACATAGAAACATAGAAGATAGGAGCAGGAGTAGGCCATTTGGCCCTTCGAGCCTGCTCCGCCATTCAATGAGATCATGGCTGATCATCCAAATTGAGTACCCTGTCCCTGCCTTCTCCCCATATCCCTTGATCCCTTTAGCCTTAAGAAATATATCCAACTCTTTTTTGAATATATTTAATGAACTGGCCTCCACTGCCCTCTGTGGCAGAGAATTCCACAGGTTCACCACTCTCTGGGTGAAGAAATTCCTCCTCATTTCAGTCCTAAATGGCTTACCCCTTATCCTTAGACTATGACCCCTGGTTCTGGACTCCCCGGCCATCATAAACATCCTTCCTGCATCTAGTCTGTCCAGGCCTGACAGAATTTTATAGGTTTCGATGAGATCCCCTCTCAATCTTCTAAACTCCAGTGAGTATAAGGCCAATCGACACAATCATCGGTAGTGGGGAAAATGCTTGAGTCCATTATAAAAGATGTAATAGCAGAGCACTTGGAAAACAGTGACAGGATCAGACAAAGTCAACATTGATTTACAAAAGGTAAATCATGCTTGACTAATCTACTGGAATTTTTTGACGATGTAACTGGTAGAATAGATAAGGGAAAACCAGTGGATGTGGTGAATTTGGGCTTTCAGAAGGCTTTCGATAAGGACCCGCATAAGAGATTAGCATGCAAAGTTAAAGCTCACGGGATTGGTGTTAAGGTACTGTCTTGGATAGAGAACTGGTTGGCGGACAGAAAGCAAAGAGTTGGAATAAACGGGTCCTTTTCCGAGTGGCAGGCAGTGACTAGTGGGGTACCGCAGGGATCGGTGCTAGGACCCCAGCTATTCACAATATATATAAATGATCTAGACGAGGGAACTAGATGTAATATCTCCAAGTTTGCAGATGACACAAAGCTGGGTTGGCGTGTGTGCTGTGAGGAGGATGCAGAGAAACTCCAGTAGGATTTGGACAGGTTGGGTGATTGGGCAGATGCATGGCAAATGCAGTATAATGTGGATAAATGCGAGGTTGTCTACTTCGGTGGCAAAAACAGGAAGACAGATAATTATCTGAACGGCAGTAGATTGGGAAAAGGGGAAATGCAACGAGACCTGGGTGTCCTTGTGCACCAGTCGCTGAAGGTAAGCATGCAGGTGCAGCAGGCGGTTAAGAAGGCAAATGGTATGTTGGCCTTCATAACGAGAGGATTTGAGTACAGGAGCAAGGATGTCTTGCTGCAGTTGTACAGGGCCTTGGTGAGACCACATCTTGAGTATTGTGTGCAGTTTTGGTTGCCTTATCTGAGGAAGGATGTTCTTGCCATGGAGGGAGTGCAGCGAAGATTCACCAGACTGATACCTGGGATGGCAGGAATGACGTATGAAGAGAGATTGGGTCAATTAGGCTTATATTCGCTAGAGTTTAGATGAATGAGAGGGGATCTCATTGAAACTTATAAAATTCTAACAAGACTAGACAGACTAGATGCAGGAAGGATGTTCCTGATGGCGGGGAGTCCAGAACCAGGGGTCACAGTCTAAGGATAAGTAGTAAGCCATTTAGGACTGAGATGAGGAGGAATTTCTTCACCCAGAGAGTGGTGAACCTGTGGAATTTTCTACCACAGAAGGCAGTTGCGGCCAACTTATTAAATAATATTCAAGAAGGAGTTAGATATATTTCTTAAGGCTAAAGGGATCAAAGGATATGGGGAGAAAGCAGGGACAGGTACTGAATTTGAATGATCAGCCATGATCTCATTTAATGGCGGAGCAGGCTCAAGGGGCCGAATGGCCTACTCCTGCTCCTATCTTCTATGTTTCTATGTATCTACAACAACTAAATTTCAATAAGATGTACTTCAGTTGTCAAGCACTTTGGGATGTCCTGAGGATGTGAAAGGCACTTTATAAATGCAAGTTCTTTCTTTAAATGTAGCAGGTTGTTGAGCAGATGGGCATCATCCTAATGCATGGATCCAAAGGAGGAGGAGGAGGCAGAGGCGGCGGTATGTGTAGTCAGTGAGGGATTGTTGCTAAATCATTAACTGCTTAAATTTTGCTACATGTCATTCCTTGGTCAAGATGGTAGACAGATCACCTGTTACTAGTTAATCTTTGTAACCAAGTGCTAGGAGTTTAGATGAGTAGCTGGGAATGGTCCAATCACCAGTCTTCTCAGTCTCCCACTGGAGAAGTGCTAGATTAGGGATTTGTGAATATGCACCTACATCTTATCACTCTGAAATCTATGGGGGAAAAGTTTGTGGCCGCCACGAGAGTTGCCAGTGTCACCTCGACCTCAGGTTAATGGCCGCTAAAAATGGATGAAGCGCTATCAGAGAAAAAATTGCGCTGGGGACAAAGGGGGAAAATTGGGTCGCACCCCCTTTGGAGCTACTTTTAACGCCCCGAAAAACTTAGCACCCCCACGCCCGAAATTCACCGGTAACACCCTAAGAGGGAAGTGGGGCGCTACTGGAAGCGCCCAACCTCCCTCTTGGTGCGCTGTGAGTGAATATCATGGCGTTACGTGCCACGGTACTGCAGGCTTTCCTCCCCTTATTAAAGGGGAGGGGCCCAGCGCAGCACGACCTGGGGCCCAGCTGGGCCACCAGGGATCGGAGTGCCAGCAACAGAGCCCGGCACTCAAGAGACATGCCAGGCTCAAGGAGCACAGCCGTTACTCTGCGGGGGGGCTGCACAGAAGGCCGTGGACGACAAAGCGGGCAGTTGCTGGCAGGCAGCCAGCAATGAAAATGGCCGCCCATCACCTTCCCTTTAACTTGCACCGCCCTGGCTGTAGGTAGGCACCCCTGACCCTGTCAGACATAGCATCTGGCGGTAAGTCAGGGGGCGCTACTGAAGATCGCAGCCAGGGTGCGAGCGGGGCGCTGCGCACGGCGATGATGTCATCACTGGGGCGCAAATGATTACCGCCACCGCTAACCTCCAGCTGAATTTTGTGGGTGGCGTTAGCGGTGCCGCGCCCAGGCGCTAGTTGCTTTGCACCCTGCAAATCAACTGAATTTTTCCCTCTAAAGATTTTTAGCCCAGCGCTAACTTATCGTATAACAACCTCCTGGTGGCGTTAGTGCAAGCATGGGAGTTGAAGTTCCCGTCAAGGAGCAGCATTCATTCCAGCTTCCAATAGCCTCTGAAAGCGAGGCAATGGAGTTCGCTAGGCATTGTGGGAAATTAAAAGGGCAATGCATTAAAAGGGCAATGCCTCCTGAACTAATAAAATTAAAAATGAAGTGAAAAAATGCAGTGTTCAGCCCTTATTGCCTTTTTAAAAAAAATCTTAAAAAGAAATCCCAAATGGGAGTCGTCAGCTCTTAAAACTGAATTCCCTTCCAAACCTCAATAAATGGGAAAAGTGCTTGAGCACTAACACAAATGGCTCAGCAAGCCAGGGAAAGGGCACCCAGGGTCTCGCACGCAGCACTCCTGCAGGGGGTCAACACTGCAAGAGAGGTCCTCTACCCACAGTGGCCAGGAGGCTCTCCAGAAAGGACGATGTGGGACCACATTGTGGAGGCCTTCACTGCCAGCAGTGTCGCCACCACCTGGCTCCAATGCCCAAAAAAGCTTCATGACCTCAGACCATTGGTCAAGGTCAGTGAATGCATCTTCAAAAGCCGTCTTCTACCAACTGCACCACTAGCCTCACACACTGCTCAATGCACAACTCCCCCCCCCCTCCCCCGCCCCCCAATCACTCACCTACCAACAAGGCACATCTCCCATTCCTAGCCTCACCTCACCCCCTTGGAAGAGACGGTGCATGCCATTCTTGGCAGGGACATGGCTGAGCCCTTTCCCAGTGGCGGGAAGAAAGGATACAAGATGGTGTTATCCTTGTACGTTATACTCCTTCTGGCATGCACCTCTTGCTTTCCCGCCCTCCCCTCATCACAACTCTACCCTTGTGCCTTCCTCATTTCACACACCCAAGAAATGCAGCCTGCCCAGCCAATGCTTGGCACAAATCTGAAATGACAACATAAAATGCTGGAAATACTCAGCAGGGTAGGCAGCATCTTGACCTGAGATGTGAACTCTATTTCTCTATCCACAGATGTTGCCTGACCTGCTGAGTATTTGCAGCATTTTATTTATTTATTTATTTGTTTGTTTTTAAATTTTGAGTCAAACATATTTATTTAAATATAGTAGTACTTGTTACAACTCATCAATTACATAATAAATCCATTACATTCATTGGCCGCAATAAAACAAAGCCTTGAGAACAGCTTTAGCGTTAACAGTATAAATGCAGTGGTAAATTTTACAGATAAATCAATAATATTAACAGTACAGGTACCCTTAGTGAAAAACAATTTTACACCAGTCCTATTGGCAATCTAGTGACTCCTCGTTTTTACTTGGTATTATCTAACCATGTAATATCATAGTCCTTATACACGGTCTTCAGCTTTTTCACGGAAAAGGAGCCATCCACTTTTTGCCGCATTTTATGTCTTTTCCGAGGTCTTGCAAGCATCCAGCAGCACTCCCTACAGACTTAAAACAACTTTTAACATCTATTGCAGCAAGTCACTACTTCGGTGAAATAAAAAAAAAACAGTCCAAAAACTTAAATGCAAATTTACCTGAATGATGTGTGTGTCCCTTTAAGAGGTGCTGACAGCGCCTCTGTCAGTCTGCTGCATTCTGGGTTTACATGGCGAGCTTAGGACCCAGTGCTGAACTCAGTGCAAAAGTTCAAGTCAGCGTGCACACGTCACCTCTACCTCATTTGAATTTTCAGGGTGATGGATCTTACCGGCAGCGCTGCCAGGCCTGGGAAAATGGAGGACATCGCTGGACCCGCCACCAGCTGGCAAAAGAGTGGCCACCTTCTTTTCGCTTTTTTTGGCCAGCAACGGGTGGAGTTACACCCCCGAATTTTTAGCCCTATATCTCTTACAATGGCAGTTTACTATCTGTGCTTTTCTACAAAGCCTGAGTTTAAATAGTAAACATGTCCTGGAACTTAAAATCCGATTGCAACTGGCATTTAAACCATAATAAACAAAAAAAACAGGAGTGTTGTAAAGTATTTACATTTGGGCTAAAAATAGGATGCAAGACAATTTTTTTGATTTCAGTTTCATTTCAGAGTGCTTTCATTGGAGTAGAGAATGGATTTGTGCATCCATCTTTTCTGTGTTCGATTAGGTCCAGTTAGTACATAACCTCTTATTTCTGGCAATATGGTAGTAATTTTTATACTTGAAACCATATACCTAGTGACTAATAGTAATGGTAATGGATAAGATAAATACAAAATTGCTTCCATGTTGCTTGAAATAACATTTTGAAATTTGTGGTTTGGGCACAAAGTGTCTGAAAGAATGTTTTTATGGGAGAAAGAAAAAGGAACAGGGGGAAAAAAGTAGAAGAGAAAACTTGCATGTAGCTGTGGTTGGAACTAAATCCATGACCATTAAGAGGGACTTCCTTCCTATCAAACTACCTCATTTTAAATGGAGCCTCTTGGCTACATTATATGCAGACTATTTCAGTAGCTGATTATTTGAAAGATTAAAGCCTATATAATTTGACCCTTAAACATATTTTCTGATGTTATAGAGCAGAAACCATGAATTCTTGAATCCACAGCAGAACTAGGGTCGATTATTGCCTAATTGGTTACTGTGAATGCATTGTTGATCTTTAGAAATCTTAATCACAAGACTGGTTGGTGCAATCAGGTGCTAATGGATTCAGGTGGTTTTTCAATCGGAATGTTATTCTTTGCAAAATATATCAAATTATGTGCATGGCCTAAAGGGCAGATTTGAAGCAAACAAATGGAGTTTTGAGTCATGTGTGGCAAGATCAGTAATTTAAAAATTAACTATTATTCCTGTTAGCTATATATGATGGTGTTGTGATTCTAAGAATATAACCATCTGTGTTCATTCTCTACATTGTCAGTATAAAAATAGTTTTTCTTTCAGTCTAACTAACAACTAGTTGGTAGTTTTAACTCTTTTAAAGTTTCAATTGGGAAGTTTAGTCAGTGTAGCCAGTTGGTCAGTGATTATATATCCTGTTTACTCGAAAAAGAAGTATTCTATTGGGTATTTTCTCTGCTGTCTGGACATGTTTAATCGGAAGGATGTTATTTTTTTAATCTGTGCAATGAAAATATTTTTACAAACCTCCAAGAGTAAGGCAAAAAAAAAATTCTCTTCTGTGTCACCTGAAGCCCCATTTAAAATCATACTTACTCAAATGGTGATTAATAAGGAACAATACAACCAGATCCCGAGGTCTTTTAGACACCAGGATCAATAAGCAGAAGGTGCAATTCCATGTTGGCAAGCATAAAATAATTAGTATGTGAACAAGGAAGCAGCGGGTGGATTTTATGAATTTGAGCATCGGGTGCAGAACGTCATGGGTCAGAAGCGCATGTTGGAATTCAGGCACTGAACTCAGTGACCCATCTGGGATTTTCCATCTGTTAAATTAATAAAAATCTATCCTCAAAAGAAGGACGATACGTTAATTGGAATAGTGGTGCAGTCTGCTGGTCATGAAAGAGATCCTTTGATCATGGTGGATGAATCTATGAAATCATCAGCACAGTGTTCATATGCAGGACAAAAAACAATAATGTGCCAGGTAGCTTTAACAGAGTTATAAGAGTACAAATTGTTGCTGTACGAGGAACTGGTCAGACTATCTGAAGTACCATGTGCAGATCTGGTCATTTAACTATAGGAAAGGACATTATTACTCTGAGTAGGTTCAACATAACTTTTCAATCCTATCCCTCTAGAAATGAACTCCAGTACTTGTTTGCTTTTTAAATGGCCTTATTAACCTGCACTACTTTTAGCGATTTGTGTATCTGTACCACCAGTTCACTCTGTTCCTTTACCCCATTTAGACCCTTTTTTTCCAAGGAGTATGTGGCCTCCTTATTCTTCCTACCAAAATGTACCACCTCACACTTATCTATATTGAAATTCATTTGCCAATTAAATGTCCATTCTGCAAGTTTATTAATGTCTTCCTGTATTTTCTCAAAGTTCACCTACACCCTCCCAATTTGGTGACATCTGCAAAATTCCGATTCCCAAGTCCAAATCGTTTATGTAAATGGGGAACAATAGTGGTCCCAGCACTGATCCTTGTGGAACACCACTTCCCACCTTCTGCCAATCTAACTTTTAACCCCTACTCTCTGTTTTCTGTTTTGTAGCCAGCTTGCAATCCATTCTGCTACTTGACCTCTGATTCCACATGTTCTCACCTTAGTTGTGAGACTACTATGCAGTACCTTATTGAAGGCCTTTTGGAAATCCAAATATATCATGTCTACTGCATTGCCCTTATCTACCCTTTCTGTTACTTCTTCAAAGAATTCAATAAGGTTGGTTAAGTATGACCTTCCCTTTTGGAATCCATGCTGACTTCTCTTTATTTTATTTTCAGTTTCTCTGATGTTTTTCTATTTCATGTTTGATTAAGGATTCTATTATCTTTCCTACCACTGACATTAAGTTAATTGGTCTATCTCAATTTTTAAATATAAGAATAACATTAGCTGTCCACCAGTCCTCTGGCAGTATTCCCTTTTCTAATGTTTTTATGGATATGAAATAGTGCCTCTGCTATTTCTTCCCTAACATCTTTTAATATGCATGGATGTAATCTATCTGGACCAGGGGTTTTATCCTTTGTAAGTTTGATTGGTTTATCAATTATCTCTTCCCATTCGATCTTAAATGTTTTTATATCTTTTCTTCTTCTAATGTCATGCCCCCCATGTCAGTCTCCCTGGTAAATACTGAGGAAGAAAATTGTTTAATATTTCTGCCATTTTTCTGTCATTACCTGTGAGTTTATCGTGTGTATCCCTATCCCTATCCCTATTTTTCTTTTATTTTTTTCAGAAAATCACTCAGTTCTATATGTTCACAGATATAACATCATATCAGTGTGATTCTTTATATTTTACTTACAATAAATTGTTTTTACAGAATAGTAACACACTATTTGTCATTGCTGATAATCACATTTTCATTATTACTGTTTAATTTGCCGAACAGTGTTACTTCCTAGTATTCCACTGACATTAAATTAATGTAATTTTACTGTGATATGACAAGTTTAATTCTTCGCTGGTCTCATCAATAATACAATTCTGCTAAATATAGTTAAAATAAGGGGGTGGGCATGATTACAATGAAAATAATCTCATCTTACAGTTCAGAATACAATTAACTAGTCGAGTTTGGTTTTACCATTTATGATCTTACTTTCACAGTCCCATTATTTTTAATATATAATAGTTTAATTCACAAACACATTTTCTGAATTTCCATCAATGTTAAAAAGTACACTCAAACTTTATGTCAATACTCTCAAGAGGCCAGCATTTTGCATGTTCTAATATGGCACAATATAGTAACTTTGTAAAATTGAGGAGTCGAGGTCCAATCACCTTTTATGGGGTATGAGTAAATTTAATGACCCAGACGGATGCTGTACTCGAGGGCAGTGTGGGTTAGAAATAGGGTTCCAACACTGTAGTGGTCATTCTCCAACCTATGCCCTTTGAGCACTCTTCTCCGCTGGGGGTGCAGAATCATTGAGTCTACCTTGTATTCTTACAGCCGGGAACTTTATAATGGGAATAAGGTGTACATGCTAAATAAATCTATTATTGCCCATTGTTTGCAGAACTTAGAGACATAATCCTTCAGATAAAATATCTATAGGACCTATGCCAATCTGAACAGATAATGCTTCGACTTTGTCTAAAGCAAGAGAAACACAAGCAGTGTGAGGCCCCTTCCTGGTAATTCTTTGAACTTAAACCACCCCTTCCGCCATTCTCCACCACCCTGTCTCCCACCCTCCGCACCCACACCCCCAACCATGGTCAAGGGAAGTTCATGAATAAAAGACTAGCAAGTGGAACACTAACAACCAAACCCAAAACCTAAGATGTCCAAGAGGCTGTTGGCAAGCTCATTTGATCCAACTTCATCATATTTTGACTCCTATTTAAAGTTGTTAGGACCAGAGGACTGGTTAAAATCCACCAGTCAGGGAACATGGGGATGCTTTTCAAATCATCCAGGCCCAGGAACTTCAAAGAGCAGAAGCTTTCAAATTTTCAGGCTTCGGAAGCGGGAACTTGCGAGGAGTAGTGAAGGAAAATGGGGGGGAGGGTAGGCTTGCTTTTTTTGTTTGTGGGGCTCTCTCTGTGTATGCATGGCTGTGTCATTTTTAAGCTCACACTTTTTGTGTGCAGGGAGGTCTCACGTTTGGGGACATTGCCTTTCTGTCTATATGGGGGCTAGCTTTTTTGTATAGGGGTCTCGTTTATTGTGTGATAGCAAAATACTGCAGATGCTGGAAATCCGAAATAACAATAGAAAATGCTGGAAAAACTCAGCAGGCCAGGCAACATCCGTGGAGAGAAATTAGAGTCAATGTTTAGGGTGAACCCTTTTTCAAAACTGGAAAGGAAATGAAATAGATCGAAGGCAGGGCTGCGATAGAACAAAAGAAGTAAAGAGACATTAAGAGGTATTCAAAACCAGACGAGAAGGTAATAGGACAAGTGGAGACAAAAGACAGCTCGGATTAGGTGTGAAGTGTACTGGCAGAAAGAGAGATAGCTGCCATGTGGGTGAGAGAGAAAAAAGGAAAGGGGGGGAGGGAAAACCCAAAACAAAGGGGTGGGAAAAAAAAGTAAAAATGTAATAGGGGCCGAGGTTATGATCTGAAATTGTTGAACTCGATATTGAGTCCGGAAGGCTGCAAAGTGCCTAATCAGAAGATGAGGTGCTGTTCCTCGAGCTTATGCTGAGCTTCCGTGGAACAATGCAAGAGGCCAAGGACGGTGAGGTCCGAGTGGGAATGGAGTGATGAATTAAAATGACAGGCGACCGGAAGCTCGGGGTCACCCTTACGGACTGAACGGAGGTGTTCCGCAAAGCGGTCACCCAATCTGTGTTTGGTCTCCCCAATATAGAGGAGACCGCATCGTGAGCAGCGAATACAGCATACTAGATTGCAAGAAGTACAAGTAAATCGCTGTTTCACCTGGAACGGGGTGTTTGGGGCCCTGGACAGTGGGAAGGGGGGGACATATAGGGGCAGGTGTTACATAGAAACATAGAAACATAGAAGACAGGAGCAGGAGTAGGCCATTCGGCCCTTCGAGCCTGCTCCGCCATTCAATGAGATCATGGCTGATCATCTAAATTCAGTACCCTGTCCCTGCCTTCTCCCCATATCCCTTGATCCTTTCAGCATTAAGAAATATATCCAGCTCTTTCTTGAATATATTTAATGAACTGGCCTCCACCGCCCTCTGTGGCAGAGAATTCCACAGGTTCACCACTCTCTGGGTGAAGAAATTCCTCCTCATTTTAGTCCTAAATGGCTTACCCCTTATCCTTAGACTATGACCCCTGGTTCTGGACTCCCCGGCCATCATAAACATTCTTCCTGCACCTAGTCTCTCCAGGCCTGACAGAATTTTATAGGTATTGATGAGATCCCCTCTCAATCTTCTAAACTCCAGTGAGTATAAGCCCAATCGACACAATCTCTCCTCATACGTCATTCCTGCCATCCCAGGTATCAGCCTGGTGAATCTTCGCTGCACTCCTTCCATGGCAAGAACGTCCTTCCTCAGGTAAGGCGACCAAAACTGCACACAATACTCAAGGTGTGGTCTCACCAAGGCCCTGTACAACTGTAGCAAGACATCCTTCTTCCTGTACTCGAACCCTCTTGCTAGGAAGGCCAACATACCATTTGCCTTCTTAACCGCCTGCTGCACCTGCATGCTTACCTTCAGCGACTGGTGCACAAGAACACCCAGGTCTCTTTGCACTTCCCCTTCTCCCAATCTATTGCCATTCAAACAATAATCTGCCTTCCTGTTTTTGCCACCAAAGTGGATAACCTCACATTTATCCACATTATAGTGCATTTGCCATGTTTCTGCCCAATCACCCAACCTGTCCAAATCGTACTGGAGATTCATGACATCCTCCTCACAGCATACCCTCCCACCCAGCTTTGTGTCATCTGCAAATTTGGAGATATTACATCCAATTCCCTCATCCAGATCATTAATATATATTGTGAACAGCTGGGGTCCTAGGACCGATCCTTGCGGTACCCCACAAGTCACTGCCTGCCACTCGGAAAACGACCCGTTTATTCCAACTCTTAGCTTTCTGTCCGCCAACCAGTTCTCTATCCAAGTCAATACCTTGCCCCCAATCCCATGTGCCTTCATTTTGCACGCTAATCTCTTATGTGGGACATTATCGAAAGCCTTCTGAAAGTCCAAATACACCACATCCGCTGGTTCTCCCTTATCTATTTTACCAGTTACATCCTCAAAAAATTCCAGTAGATTAGTCAAGCATGATTTACCTTTTGTAAATCCATGTTGACTTTGTCCGATCCTGTCACTGCTTTCCAAGTGCTCTGCTATTACATCTTTTATAATAGGCTCTAGCATTTTCCCCACTACCGATGTCAGGCTTACCGGTCTATAATTCCCCGCTTTTTCTCTACCACCTTTTTTGAATAGTGGGGTAACATTAGCTACCCTCCAATCCATGGGTACTGTTCCAGAGTCTATCGAGTTCTGGAAGATGACCAGCAATGCATCTATTATTTCTAGGGCCACTTCCTTAAGTACCCTGGGATGTAGATTATCAGGCCCTGGGGATTTATCGGCCTTCAGTCCCATCAATTTTCCTAACACCATTTCCCTACAAATACTGATTTCTTTCAGTTCCACCCTTTCATCAGACCCTATGTTCCCTGGCATCTCTGGGAGGTTATTTGTGTCCTCCTTTGTGAAGACAGAACCAAAGTATGAATTTAGTTGGTCTGCCATTTCTTTGTTTCCCATTATAAATTCCCCTGATTCTGACTGCAAGGGACCTACGCTTGACTTCACCAATCTTTTTCTCTTCACATATCTATAAATGCTTTTACAGTCAGTTTTTATGTTCCCCACAAGCTTACTCTCATATTCTATTTTCCCTTTCTTAAATAATCCCTTTGTCCTCCTTTGTTGAATCCTAAACTGCTCCCAATCCTCAGGATTATTGGTTTTTCTGGCCAATTTATATGTCGTCTCCTTGGATCTTATGCTATCCCTAATTTCCCTTGTTAGCCACGGTTGAGTCACCTTTTTTGTTTTATTTTTATGCCAAACTGGGATGAAGAAATTCTGTAGCTCATCCATTCGGTCTTTGAATGTTTGCCATTGCCTATCCACCGTCAACCCTTTGAGTGCCATTCCCCAATCAATCCTACCCAACTCGCTCCTCAGACCATCGTAGTTTCCTTTATTTAAATTGAGGATCCTAGTCTCTGAGTCAACTACTTCATTCTCCATCTTAATGAAGAATTTGATCATATTATGATCGCTCCGACCCAAGGGGCCTCGTACAACAAGATTGCTAATTAATCCTTTCTTATTACATAATACGCAGTCTAAGATGGCCTGATCTCTGGTTGGTTCCTCGACATATTGGTCCAGGAAACCATCCCGTAAACACTCCAGGAATTCCTCCTCCACAGTATTGTTACTAATTTGGTTGGCCCAATCTATATGTAGATTAAAGTCACCCATGATGACTGCTGTGCCCTTATTGCACGCTTCTTTAATTTCCCTTTTCATGCCATCCCCAACCTCCGCCTTACTGTTGGGAGGTCTATATACCACTCCCACTAATGTTTTTTCCCCTTAGTATTTCTCAATTCTACCCATACAGATTCCACATCATCAGAGCTAATATCCTTCATTACAATTGTATTAATCCCTTCTTTAACCAGTAATGCTACCCCACCTCCATTTCCTTTTTGCCTATCTTTCCTGAATATCGAATACCCCTGGATGTTGAGTTCCCAGTATTGGCCATCCTTGAACCACATTTCCGTAATCCCAACCAAATCATATTCGTTTACCTCTATTTGCGCAGCCAATTCATCCACCTTAATTCAGACACAAAGCCTTCAGGCTTGTTTTTTTAACGCTCTTAGACCTATTAGAATTATTATTTACTGTGGCCACGTTTGATTTAAACCGTTGATTTCTTTGACTGCCACTTTTGTTTTTCTCCTTCCTATCTTTTGCTTTTATCCCTGTTTCGCTTTCCTCTGTCTCCCTGCTCAGGTTCCCAACCCCCTGCCATTTTAGTTTAAACCCCCCCGAACAGTGGGAATCCTCGGTTGAGGAAAAAGGAAGACATGTCGGAAGCACTAGTGTGGAAGGTGGCATCGTCGGAGCAGATACGGCGGAGACGGAGAAACTGGGAGAATGGAATGGAGTCCTTACAGGAGGCGGGGTGGGAGGAAGTGTAGTCCAAGTAGCTGTGGGAGTCAGTGGGCTTGTAGTGAATATTGGTCGATAACCTCTCTACCGTGGTTGACACGGCCCTCGACCATGTCCATTCTATCTCCCGCACTTCTGCCCTCACCCCTGCCCCTCCCTCCCGGAACCACGATAGGGTTCCCCTTGTCCTCCCCTTTCACCCCACCAGCCTCCACATTCAACGGATCATCCTCCGCCATGTCCGCTACCTCCAAAGTGATCCTACCACCAAACGCATCTTCCCCTCCCCTCCCCTTTCAGCATTCCGTAGGGACCGCTCCCTCCGAGACACCCTAGTCCACTCCTCTATCACCCCCAACAGCCCTTCTCCTTCACCTGGCACCTTCCCGTGCAAGCGCAGTAGATGTAACACCTGCCCCTATACCTCCCCCCTTCCCACTGTCCAGGGCCCCAAACACCCCTTCCAGGTGAAACAGCGATTTACTTGTACTTCTTGCAATCTAGTATACTGTCTTCGCTGCTCACGATCCGGTCTCCTCTACATTGGGGAGACCAAAGGCAGATTGGGTGACTGCTTTGTGGAACACCTCCATTCAGTCTGTAAGGGTGACCCTGAGCTTCCGGTCGCCTGTCATTTTAATTCACCGCTCCATTCCCACTCGGACCTCACCGCCCTTGGCCTCTTGCATTGTTCCACGGAAGCTCAGCGTAAGCTCGAGGAACAGCACCTCATCTTCCGATTAGGCACTTTGCAGCCTTCCGGACTCAATATCGAGTTCAACAATTTCAGATTATAACCTCGGCCCCTATTACATTTTTACTTTTTTTTTCCCACCCCTTTGTTTTGGGTTTTCCCTCCCCCCCCCCTTTCCTTTTTTTTCTCTCTCCCACATGGCAGCTGTCTCTCATCCTGCCAGTACACTTCACACCTAATCTGAGCTGTCTTTTGTCTCCACTTGTCCTATTACCATCTCGTCTGGTTTTGAATACCTCTTAATGTCTCTTTACTTCTTTTATTCTATCGCAGCCCTGCCTTCGATCTATTTCATTTCCTTTCCAGTTTTGAAAAAGGGTTCACCCAAAACGTCGACTTTAATTTCTCTCCATGGATGTTGCCTGGCCTGCTGAGTTTTTCCAGCATTTTCTGTTGTTTTCTCGTTTATTGTGTATTTGGAAGTCTTCCTTTTTTACATGTGTGAGGTGTTCTTGCTTTTTTGTGTAATCGTATGCAGCCTACTCACAAGGCTTTGCCACATGTATCCAGCTCCCAGCTTCAAAAGATTGGATATCCATCCCATAACCCACCCAAGGTAAGCAATCAACACAGAATGCTCACCTACTTTATGTGCCCCCTTTCCTTACTGCCTTCATTGAATTAATGGTTGGAAAATTTTGCACAGTATGGATCCAAATGTGCTACCAGCCAGCACTGAAAAGTCAGAAAATTATACCTAGAATGTCTCAGATTGACGTTGGCTAATAGAGGAAAGATTTTTTACTGAGTAAGATTTGCCTGTTAAAGTAATAATAATAATAAAAGATGTGGTGTTTGATCAACATACAAAACACACTTTATGTTCAGTAGCTAAACATTGTACCAGAGCTTTATGTATCTGTTACTCAGAAATTTGTCCTATCTAAACAAATTTTTACTGATTGAGAAATCATGGATTTCTTAGCCCTTTCAACAATGTATTTTGCTTTATTTAAATGTATATTGAGCATAGTGTACCAACAACAATAACAACTTGCATTTATATAGCATCTTTAATATAGTAAAACATCCCAAGGCACTTCACAAAAGCGTTATCAAACAAAATTTGACACCAAGCCACACAAGGAGATATTAGGACTGGTGACCAAAAGCTTGGTCAAAGAGATAGGTTTTAAGGAACGTCTTAAAGGAGGGGAGATGATAGTGAGGCAAAGAGATTTAGAGAGGGAATTCCTGAGCTTGGGATCTAGGCATCTGAAGGCACGGCTGCCAATGGTAGAGCGATGAAAATCAGAGATGCGCAAGAGGCCAGAATTAGAGGAGTGCAGAGATCTCAGAGGGTTGCAGGGTTGGGGAAGGTTATAGGGATGGGGAGGGGCGGGGCTGTGGAGGGATTTGAAAACAAGGATGAGAATTTTAAAATCGAGGTGTTGCTTAACCGGGAGCCAATGTAGGTCAGCAAGCACAGGAATGATGGGTGAACTAGACTTGATGCGAGTTATGATTTGGGCAACGGAGTTTTGGATGAGCTCAAGTTTATGGAGGGTGCAAGCTGGGAGGCCGGCCAGGGGAGCATTGGACTAGTCGAGTCTAGTGGTAACAAATGCATGGATGAAGCTTTCAGCTGCAGATGAGCTGAGGCAGGGGCAGAGACGGGCGATATTACGGAGGTGGAAGTAGACAGTCTTGGTAATGGAGTGGATATGGGGTCGGAAGCTCATCTCAGGGTCAAATAGTGTGCCATGGTTGCGAATGGTCAGGTTTGGTCTAAGACAGTGGCCAGGGAGAGAAGTAAGTGGTCTTGATGTATTTAGTTAAAACTTGCTTGAACGAAGGAACAGAGCTGTGATAGAGGTATCTAAACAGTAAAATATTGGACATGCCTGAGAAGATTACATATTATCTTATATCACAGTTTAATTATGTCTTAATCATTTTCCAATTAGAGCTGGTGATGCACCTGGAACTAGGGAAATATCAAGAGATGTAAGCACCTTTCCTACTTGTATATTCCAGCCAACCCCATCACAATCCACTCTTCCACCTTCAATGAACCATCAGAGAACCAAAAAGAGCCAAAGACACCCTAATAAAATGGAGACTTTCCTAGCATTCCAGCACTCTTGAGCTCCAATTACTCCCTTGCCAACCAAAGACATGTACCAGGAATGATCCCAGCCCTGTCAGCAATTAAACCGTTATCCCAAATGTATTGAACTGTGTCAGACCATTAATGAATGTTTCTTCAAGTAACACAAGTAACATCCTGTGTGCTCTGTATGCCATGACCAGGAAAATCATGCACATTCTGCACAGTGCTATAAAATCTCAGGTTTCTGCTTTAAAGGTTAAATGTGTTAATTACCCACTTCCCCTGAAAGATTAATTCTAAAATTAGAGTTAACATGAACAAAACCCAGGAACCTCAACATTAGCAAACTGCAGTTCTGTTTTGATCCATCAATGGTTAGCCTGTTTGGTACATTTGGGAGCATTTTATTTCTCTATCAATGTAGAGTGTGCCTTCACCTGCATCATACACAGATGGCTGAAATGTGATGGGAGAGGAGCTGCTGAGGATAATGATGTACATCAATTCCTTTCAGAATTATATTTTTTGAGGATAGTTGTAAGGATTTAATATTTGATTTAAAGTATTTTATTTTTTCCTTCTAAAGTAATTTTACTGATTAAAACTTTTAACCACAAAGCTCAAAGCTAATATCATCTGATTTATTTTGACCCACATTCAGAGAAAAAAAAATAAAACATGAAAATCGGAAGGCCCTTAATATCATGTTATCAGATTTTGGCCTGAATGAGTGTAAGTTTTTTAGTATTTAAACCTTTTTCAATTAGCTGTGTTTTTAATAAGGCATTTTTCTACCAATAATGATTGCTACTTTGCTAATGAATTGAGATAAATGCAATGATTATACATCTCTCAGACAATTGTATTATTTTTTATTCCATTAGCTGTCAAGGTAAAATATCTTAAAAAAGTCAAATAGTTGTACTGGCAAAGTCTAGTATTCAGTTAGGACTTTAACAAAACAGTGCACTATAAATTGTTATCAATAAGCGCATTAGAACCTGTATTTTAAACCAAGATACTCCTAATTTAGGAATTGCCTACAAGAAAAGTTGTTAGACTGTCACCAAGGTTGCTGGACAAGGGATTATCCCCTACCCCAGAGAAAGTGATCTGTCCCCACAAGAGGGAGCTGCTTGCAAACCCTTGGGCAATTGCTAAAGACAAAAAGCCTCTTTTTTTTTAAATCCTCCTCCGCAAAACCTATTGACAATTCAGAATTTTCAAAATGTACTGTTGTGGTCATTGTTTTGAGTTTTTTAAATGTATTCATTTATGGGATGTGGGCGTCGCTGGCAAGGCCAGCATTTATTGCCCATCCCTAATTGCTCTTAAGAAGGTGGTGGTGAGCCGCGTTCTTGAACCGCTGCAGTCCATGAGGTGAAGGTACTCCCACAGTGCTGTTAGGTAGGGAGTTCCAGGATTTTGCCCCAGCGATGATGAAGGAACGGCGATATATTGCACTTCTATGGAAAATATTCCATTGTAATTAGTGAATAATAGCTCAAACGTGTTTTGTAAATGGCTTTGAAATCACAAGCATTCACAAATGAGGATTTAAGGGCTCTTTTTAAAAAAGTTTTGGCTGCCATTTCTAATTTTACTAATCTTAACAAAAAGGTAGATGTAACTAAAAATGGTGGCATGTAGGTAACATAGCACAATTGCATTATTTTTAGCCCTGCCCTGTAGATTCATGAAAAAATTAAAACATCAGTGAAAGATAAAAGAAAAATAAGCCAATTTTTGCTCGTCGAGGTCTTGTTAATGTCATGTCAGAGCTGCATAGACAATCAGAATGTAAGGATTTCATTATTTAAAAAGTACTTGTCTGCGCTGGTGACCGCTGGTGAATACTGTGGTACATGCCTTGACTTTAGCACACTGTCCTCCAATCTCCACAGATGCCACACATCCAAGCATTCTCCCTTGAACAGATGGAGTGCACCACTTGCTTCACCTCAGTCTTCCTCTTAAGTGGGCCTTTTGCCTTTAAACATTACAACAGGGGAGGGATTGCATTATGGGGCGCGGATTTTCCTGGCATCACTACCCAGGTAATACATATTTCATGGGTGCAAGGTTCAGGATAAAGGGGATGGAGACCCACAAAGCCAGGTCTCTGTCTTGTTTATGTAACCCTGGGATTCCCAGAGTTTCTCCTGAAGGGTATATCAGGGCCCATACCTGCAATAAGCATTTTCATTTAAATTAGGTCGGTGCGGCAATACTGGCCCCCTGGTATCATCTTCCTGTGGTTTAACCGGTTGGGCACCCAGATGTAAGGACACCCTAAAGAAGACAACATTACGTCTTCTGCCTGGACTATCCATAGATCAGAGGGACTAAGGGAGACCTGAAAAGGTAAGTACCATCTTTTTCTTACAGTCTCCCCAGTGATCCTCAGGTATGCTCTTCTCCAAGAACAACCAGAAGGCCCCAACCATGGTAGCCACTTCTTTAGACCCAGAGCAGTGGCCTACTTTCCTGCTCTACATCGAAGCACAAGTTCCCACAGGGAGGCGGGCCTGCACTGGTGGTGCAATTAGGCTATGTTAGATGACTTGGCCCACCAAATTTGGGCACTCAGATACCTGGATGGACAGGCGTAACATATTTTGGGTGCAGGTCCTCTCATGGTTCACTATCATTGTACTTGCTCGCACCTTTGTTTCCTCCACTGTATTTTTGAAGGCTATCTTTTCCCACCAAAAATAACCTTGCACTGCCCATACAGAGTTCATCAGCAGCTGTGGGGCTATTTTCTACTACTATTGTGCTCTTCATTGTTGGATTAACTAACTTTTCAACATTTATACTGGCTAAGTGCCTCGTTAGCTGCTTGAGAAGTGTTAAAGGATTTTTATTCCAGGCGCATTTTGATTGCCTGTTTTTTCTCATCATCACCACTACAATTTAAATCTTAGAGCTCACATTTCAAATACTGTACATGTATTTTTGCAATATCGGTTGCCAAAAGACAGGCATGATGCCTATTTTTTTAATAAAGTAGAAATATCAGTATTTTGGAGTTTTTGTGTTGTATTCTTAAATCTACAACCTGCAATGTGGTTGCACAATTATTTTAGTGTAAAAATATTTTTTGTCACAGATATTAAATTAAACATCTTCATTTGAATGTTGCGCAAAGTTTGTCTCATCAGTCTTTTGCACTCAAATCATTTTTTTGATAAAACAGACAAAAACATTAAAAACAGCAATATTTCTGAATGCTACAAGAATTCCACAAGCTACACTAAATATGAAATATAACAATTTTTCTCTTTTACAATGAGCCCTAAATTAGCAGAAGCTATAACCTCAATTCCAAATATTTATATTTTTATTTTAATAAAACTTTTTGTTATCTTCCCAATTGTAAATATAAAAGAATTAAACCTGTAAGAGCCAATCAAAAATTCAAACTGGGCTATCAGAAGTTAGTAAGTAATAATCGGTTCATATAAACAGAACAGATCATGTTAATAGGTTAAATTGTCATTGAAATAGATTCACTTAATATTGTCAAAACATTTTTCATAATTCAAGGCAGATTGTAGCAGTCAGCTGCATTTCTAGTAAGATCCTCATTAACTCCGATTACCAAGTGCGCTTTGCAGCTAATCTGCAAAATATTAGTGCTCGAAGGGCTAAGAGGAAGTTACTGCAATCATTTTCAACATTTACATTAAATGTTGTAACTTTTATCTGCTTTATATCAAATCATATTATTCTGCTTTTCTTTCTCGTGTCTTTCTGTTCTTCGTTCTCTCCTCCAATAGTCTCATTTTTTTCAGAGGCTGTTTCTACTTCCCCTAAGGTTCCCTCCTGCCATAGCCCTGAACTCACATCTTTCTCCAGAACCTCTCCTATCTCCCCCCATGCCTTCTCCGAGCTCATCTAGTCCATAAGACCCACCACCTGCTCCCTCGACTGTATTCAGACCAAGCTGCTGACCATCCAACTTCCCTTCCTGGCCCCCATGTTAACTAATATTGTTACTGGTTCCCTCTCCTCGAGTACTTTTCCCCCCACCCTCCAAATCTGCCATCATCACCCCTCTCCTCAAAAAACCCACCCCTGGCCTCTCTGTCTTTGCAAACTACCACCCCATCTCTAACTTCCCTTTCCTCTCCAAAGTCCTTGAACATGTTGTCTCCTCCCAAATCCGTGCCAATCTTTCCTGCAACTCCATGTTTGAACCTCACCAATCAGATTTCTGCCCTTACCACAGTACTAAAACGGACTTATCAAAGTCACAAATGACTTCCTATGTGACTGTGAATGCGGAAAACTATCCCTCCTCATCCTTCTCGACCTGCCTGCAGCCTTTGACACAGTGGACCACACAATCCTCCTCCAATGTCTCTCCACCGTTGTCCAGCTGGGTGGGATTGCCCTCGACAAGTTCCATTCTTATCTATCCAGAGAATCACCTGCAATGACTTCACTTCCTGCTCCCGCAGCATTACCTCTGGAGTCCTCCAAGGATCTATTCTTGGTCCCCTCCTGTTTCCCATCTACATGCTGCCCCTCGGCAACATCATCCGAAAACACAACATCAGTTTCCACAGTCGATGTTGCTGGGATTTCCATTGAGACTCCCATGCCAGGAGGATCAACAGCAGCAGCAAGCAAGGCATCACAGAGCTGCCATGGCTCAAAGAGGAAGAGAGCGAAGAAGGGAATGTCGCAGTGGGTCCTATAGGCTGGAGTCTTTAGGATAAAAATGTCCTACCTGAACATGATAGAGGAGCAATGTATGAGGAGGCTCTGCTTCAGCAGGCAGGCAGCCGCTGACCTGTGTCACCTGTTGCAGATGGAATTGGAGCCCAACACCAGGGCAGACTGGCTGTGGCTGTAAATGTAACCATGGCCCTCAACTTCTATGCCACAGGCTCATTTGAGGCTGTAACATGTGACTTCAGCATCATCAGTCACTTTGCTACCCATACAGCCATCAGGCAAGCGACATGCCCTCTTTACAGGGAAACAGCAAACATCACCTTCCCCATACAGGCTGCTGATCAGAAGGAGAGAGAATGCTCTCCAACACTACTACCCTACTATGAGTAGGAAGAGCAACAGAAAAGCCAAGCAAATAAAAACTGTTTAATTCTCATCATGCATATTGTGCATTTTACAACTTTTCCCTCCTCTTTATATTGAAATGAAATCACCCTAGTGCCATCCCTTTTTGCCTGGACACTCTGCTCATTTACTTATTCAAGCACTTCTATGAGGTAGTTCCCCTGTCGCTGGAGCCTGGAAGGTGGAAGGCTGCTCATCATCCACTGAGGGCACTTGAGACGGCTGCAGACTGCGGTATCTTGGTGTTAGCTGGGGCAGTCTGGCTGTGTGGAACCAACAAGGCGTGCTGTCATCCTGAGAGAAGACAGCATGAGGCTCTCTCATAGAGCCAATGCCACTGCCATGGGATTGCATCTCTACACTCCCACTGCTCTGCTTAAGAAAAGAGTGAAGGAGTGTGGTAATGCTCTGAAAGCCCCTAATCCATGCTCTCCCTCATGGATTGAAAGCCTGAGGAGATGCTATTCCCCAGAGCCATGAT
The DNA here is from genome assembly GCF_052327205.1 of Somniosus microcephalus. NCBI lineage: Eukaryota > Metazoa > Chordata > Chondrichthyes > Squaliformes > Somniosidae > Somniosus > Somniosus microcephalus. The sequence continues at coordinate 194,476,274 of NC_140987.1, read as the reverse complement.
GGCAGCAGTCTCAGCTCCCAGCAAAGCTATCAGAGGCTGTATCATTGTGGGCCCCTCTGCAGTGTTCATAGAGTGTTCATAGAGTTGACCACTCACTCCATGATTGACTGCAATTTCTGATAGCCCCACTCGACTATCTCACATAAGTTCGCTGAACTGCTTTCATGAACTTTGCGGAACACCTCCGTTCAGTCTGTAAGGGTGACCCTGAGCTTCCGGTTGCCTGTCACTTTAATTCTCCACTTCACTGCCACTCTGATCTCTCTGTCCTCGGCCTATTACATTGTTCCAATAAAGCTCAACGTAAGCTCGAGGAACAGCACCTCATCTTTCGATTAGGCACTTTACAGTCTTCCGGACTCAATATCGAGTTCAACAATTTCAGGCAATAACCCCTGCCCCCATTTTTCATGCTGTATTATTTTGCCATTCCTATTTGCAACATTTTGGGCCAGAAATTCCAGTGAGTGCGGTCGGCTTACTCACGCTTCTGGCCGTTGGAGATGCCGGCGTTCAGCATGAACAGCGCATGCGGGGAACGCCGGCATTTCCAGACCTCGAGCGCGTGCGACTGCACAGGCAGCGCTTGCGCAGTGAACTTCGTGGATTTCATTCATGAAATCCGTGAGGTTAAGTCCTTAGAAGTTACACTGAAAAAAAGCAAGTGTAAAGTGGTTCATTGGCTGCGGAGGAAGATATATTTTATCGTGGAGCTTTTGAAATGCAATATTTTTGTTTGGGAAAGGGAGGGAAGTTATCTTAAGAAATTTTAAGTAAGTTTTAAAGTTAAATTTTTTTTTTTTTTAAAGGGTTTTCAGAACGGTAGGTAGAAGGAGCAATTGTGGCTGTGTGAATGGAATGTGAGAATGAGTTATGTATGTATGTCCACATATATTCCTTTACGTATATGTATGTATGTTTTATATTCCTTTACTATGAATGTATGTTTTTAATTATGATTTTCCAATAAGTTACTTTCTCTGAAAGTCATAATTAAATAATACATTCATACACATAAGTAAAGGAATATATACATAACACGCAAAGGAATATATACAGACATACATACTTTCAGAAGCTCCACGATAAGAAATATCTTCCTCCGCAGCCTCTGTAGCAACTGTACCCATGCTTTTTTCATGTGTAAGTTGTAATGACTGGACCTCACTGAAAGCATTAATGAAAGCGGCGAATTATACTGCGCACGCGCTGCCTGTGCAGTCGCACGCGTTCTGCCTCTGAACCCCTTCGTTCAGAGGACAGGAAATGCCGGTTTTCCCCACATGCACTGTGCATGCTGAAAACCGGCATTTCATCCGGCCAGATGCGTAAGTACCCCGACCGTACTAGCGCATTTGGAAGGGAATTATTGGGCCAACATTTTACATGTCAATAAAATAAAAAATTTAACACTTGCACGACTTGCCCCCTCGCATCTGCGACTGAGGGTCCAAGGAGGTGCATTGCGCAAGAGGTCATCATCGCACGTATCCTCACACTGTTCCCTTTGGGGAACTGTATGAAGTGGTGGAAGGATTTATGGCCGTGATTAACGCTCATTCCGTGACCGTAACCATCTTTGAACCAGCCATTAGGGTGGTTAGTCCTATGGCGGGAGGGTTTTACGGGCTCCCACAACCCATCTGAGGGGGGGGGCCACCAACACCCACGGACGCAAGTATCCCGCTGGATGTCCACCCAGAATTTAAAGTTGGAGCTCCAACTCCACTTGCTGGGACTGTCTGGAGTGGGGTTCAAAACCCTACTCCTTCTGGCCCAGCGGCGGGGATGCTTACTGCTACGCAAAAGGCCCGCTCCGCACAAAAGGTGACACCCATACGTTTCCTGCGCCTTTTCCCTCCCCGTGACTGGAGCCCTATGCTGCCATTTCACGTTGCTAATCGGATTGGGCGTTTGTCATAGCGGTAGGATCCCCGCCGCTGGGCCAGATCAGGGTAGGGTTTCGAACCCCGCTCCAGACAGTCCCGGCAAGTGGAGTCGGAGCTCCGGCTCTAAATTCTGGGTTGACATCCAGTGGGATATTTGCGTCCGTGGGTGTGTGTGGCCCCCCCCTCCTTGTATAGCTTGTGGGAGCCCGTAAAACCCTCCCGCCATAGGACTAACCGCCCTAATGGCTGGTTCAAAGATGGTTACGGTCACGGAATGAGCGTTAATCACGGCCATAAATCCTTCCACCACTTCATACAGTTCCCCAAAGGGAACAGTGTGAAGACACGTATGACGACGACATTGCTAAATAAATAAATGGAATTTAAAAAATTCTTTTAGGGCTTTTAAAAGTCTTTAAATTGCTTTAATTCTCTTTAAAACTACTTCAGATTACTCAAAATAATGTAAACATTTTAAAAAGTTTATAAAAGTTACCAAAATCTTCAAAAAACTTCCAAAAACCTATTTAAACTGCTGCTTTGCATGTAAAAAAGCAAAGCAGCTTGACAGAAACATTGGGGGCGTGTCCAGTGAAACTGAGACCTCAAGGGGCGTGTCTCACTTACACTGCACGCTCCTGGGTCCGCGCTGGCTGCACTCCTGGGCGGCGTGACGTCATACGCTGCCCGGGAATGTGCTTTCTATTTCTCAAAGTTCAGGCGTCCCTGGAGCTGATCGGCAGGAGCGCGGGGTAAGTGCAAATACGGGGCTTGCACGCGCTGCAAGCCCCGTTCTGGAATTTCTGGCCCTTTACCTTTCCTGCCTCTTACATAAGCACAGTTTGTTCTTTCAATTCCTTCCTCCCTTCCTAACCGCACCCCCCCCCCCCCACACGTCTCTGCACCTGCTTAATATCTGCTACATCTCCAGCTTTTTCCAGTTCTGATGTAGGGTCCCAGACCTGAAACATTAACTCTGTTTCTCTCCACAGATGCTGCCTGGCCTGCTGAGTATTTACAGCATTTTCTGTTGTTATTTCAGATTTCCAGCATCTGCAGTATTTTGCTATTGCTTCATGCCCTTGTCTGCAAGCTAAATGTCAGGCAGCCCAGTGCACTTATAAGGTCCTGGTGTATAGCGATCAGTCTTTTTACATGTCCCCTCAAGGTCTTCAGCTGCAGCAAAGCGAGTATGTGAGTTATCCCTCCAGCAAGCTGCTACCTGGGCCATCCTATCCCCTTGCCCATGCTCCTGTGCACTAGTGCTCAATGAGTCTTCCAGTGCTGACACATCTAGCCTATCCTGTAAAGAATGCGTGGTGGCAGTTTGCGAGCTGGTGCTTACTAGCGTACCGTCAAACAATGTTGAGTCTTCATTAGTGCTCCCCTCTTTAACCTCAATCTCTGGGCACTTTTTTAAATTTGTTCATGGGATGTGGGCGTCGCTGGCAAGGCCAGCATTTATTGCCCATCCCTAGTTGCCCTTGAGAAGGTGTGGATGAGCCATTTTCTTGAACTGTTGCATTCCATGTGGTGAAGGTCCTCCCACAGTGCTGTTAGGGAGGGAGTTCCAGGATTTTGACCCAGCGACGATGAAGGATCAGCGATATACTTTCAAGTCAGGATGGTGTGTGACTTGCAGGGGAACTTGGAGGTGGTGGTGTTCCCATGCACCTGCTGCCCTGTCCTTCTAGGTGGTAGAGGTCATGGGTTTGGGAGGTGCTGCCGAAGAAGCCTTGGCATTGTCTTCACCTGAAAGCAGCAACACTTTGTCATGTATAGTTTCTGGGGTTGAGGGCAAGATGGCCAAGAACTCTGCAGGTCAATTTCTCCAGAATTGCCACTCACCACACCCTGGTGCAAACCATCCCTGCGATCTCCATGACCTACTGCTCAACTGGGGAGAGGATGTTAATGCACACTCTCTCTCTCACCTCCTGTCCTCACCTGCCCCCTGTTATTGCTTGTGAACTTCTCCTACAAGAAGGAAGGGAAAGTGTTAGCCTTGTGAGATGCTTTGAGGATGTGCATGCCAAGGTAAAATAGTGGTGCTGGTGTGTGAAGGGTGGTAGAGGTGTGAGGAGGTGAAGGCAGTGATAGTGAGGAGAGTAGGAGGTGCAGAGTGTGGCATTAGAAGCGAAGGAGGTAGAGTGGTGGTAGAGTGGTGTGTGCTGCAGTGTTTGGAGGAGAGTGCTGGTAATCGGGGGAGGGAAGGGTTGTGAGTGCTGGGGCCTCAGATACTGCAGAGTTATGCAGAGAGTAATGCGAAATAGGAGTTAGGAGTCTTACCTTAGCAACCCTGGTCAGGTCTAAACTTCTTTCTGCATTACAGCCATGGCATCGTGGACACCTGATATTGTGCCCCGCCCAATCCATCATTAGGTGAGTTGCCAATCAATAGTGCTAGTAGCCCACCTATTTAATGATAATGCATGTTCCTTGTCAATTTTGTTTCCTAGTTGCGGTCAAGTAATTGTTCGCTGGCTGCACTGTGCCGATTTTAGGCCTGAACATGGGCCCAGGCAAATTTCTACCCCTGAGCATCTGAAATGGTGAGTATTCCATTCCCTGGCCCTAACATTTCTCACCTTGATTAGCACTATTATTTATACTTTTTTTTAAAAAGCAACAAAATATGCTTTAGTTGGAGAATACCCATGTTTTCTGCTTACATTTTCCTGCCTTGGATTTATATGGCCCTCAACTCTGAGCCTTCAGTGGGTAAACTTTGGCTGAACTGGCTTTCTGTTAAGTATTATTGATTGTAATGCCTTATTACCACTTTTCTAAAATTGGCCTCCCAATGCTTGTTAATATTAGAAATACCAGCAGCCATTTGTAAGTTTTATGGAAACATGCTGCTGGCAATACTTTGTTGCCACTCTGAGAAATCAAAGAGTGAAGTTAAAGTGCCACGCTGTTGCAACAAAAAAACTTCAGTTATTTTATGCTGGTTTCCCTAAGGCTGTACATAGTGTTATCATTTTAATAGTTGGGCCTGTGTGGCCACATGCCACAAGGTACTGAGCCTTGAAATTACAACCATTCTCAAACTATTTGATATAATATATATTTTTTTACAAACAATTTGAATAAACTTTATGGCCATAGAGGTCATTTGCACGTCAATCAAACGTTCTTGAAAAGGCTGTGCTCCTTTGATAGAATGTCTTTGATTTCATAAACTTAGAAAACCTGACAATACTAATGAAGACTGAAATATGTGAACTTGTTAACCGTCTATTTTCACTGACTTTGAACTTTTGTGGTATTGATGTCACTTACAAGGTTGAGTGATGTTTTAAAATAGGAAATCCCATCGGTTAGCTGACTCTTGTCTCAAAGGAAGATCTCTAACAATGTGCAATTAGGCTGATCCCTTTATAAAACAAATAGGTCTCCGATGCCTTCAGTTGCATAGGCTGGGTATATGTTTATTTGAGGGGGGGGGATATAGTTTTATCCCCCAGTAATTGGCATTTTTATAATTGGAGGCTTTATCAGCTTGGTTATTTATTATACTGGGCAACTTGGGTGAAAAACTAGCAATGGATTTCAAGGTATTATTGCATAAGAAATATAGGTAGGTTGTGTAATGCTGTATGGTGAGAATGTCAGCAAAGTAAAACATTAATTGGCAGAATAAATTGTCATCTGTGTTTGGATAGTTTCTAAACTGATTTTCCTATAACATTTTCGCAAATAAACTGCATTTTAGAAATTTTACAAAATCATTATTTCTGTAAAAGCTATGGCAGGCTGCAATCATGTGCAATCCCAATTGGCACCCTATTTACAAAAGAAATTTCTGCCTTCCATGCCTTTAAGTATTTACAGTAAAGGGCAACTCCCCTATTTATAACACTCTTCTTCTTCTTACAAAGTCCCTCGGAACCGAGGATGACTTGCTTTCACATTAAAAATGAGTTCTCAGGTGGCTGATGAGTCCAATGTGGGACCTACAGTCTCTGTCACAGGTGGGGCAGATGGTGGTTGAAGGGGCAGGTGGGTGGGGTGCTTGGGTTGACTTGCGCTGCCTGTGCTTGGCTTTTGCTTGCTCCCGGCGAAGAGACTCGAGGTGTTCAGCGCCTTCCCGGATGCTTCTCCTCCACTTTGTGCGGTCTTGGGCCAGGGATTCCCAGGTGCCGGTGAGGATGTTACACTTTTTCAAGGAGGCTTTGAGGGTGTCCTTGAAGTGTTTCCTCTGCCCACCTGGAGCTCTCTTGCCGTGTCGGAGCTCTGAGTAGAGCGCTTGTTTTGGGAGTCGCATATCGGGCATGCGGACAATGTGACCCGTCCATCGGAGCTGAACGAGCGTGGTCAAAGCTTCGATGCTGGGGATATTGGCCTGAGCAAGAACACTGACGTTGGTGTGCCTATCCTGCCAATGGATTTGCAGGATCTTGTGGAGGCAGCGTTGGTGGTACCTCTCCAGTGCTTTGAGGTGCCTGTTGTACATGGTCCATGTCTCTGAGGCATAAAGCAGGGTGGGTATCACTGCTGCTCTGTAGACCATGAGCTTAGTGCTGGGTTTGAGGTCCTGGTCTTCAAACACTCTCTTCCTCAGGTGACCAAAGGCTACACTGGCACACTGAAGGCAGTGTTGGACTTCGTCATCGATGTCTGCCCTTGTTGACATTAGGCTCCCGAGGTATGGAAAGTGGTCCACGTTGTCCAAGGCCTTGTCGTGGATTTTGATAATCGGGGAGCAGTACTGTGTGGCGGGGGCAGGTTGGTAGAGGACCTTTGTCTTACGGATGTTTAGTGTAAGGCCCATGCTCTCGTACACTTCAGTGAAGGTGTTGATGATGGTTTGGAGTTCGACCTCCGAGTGAGTACAGACGCAAGCGTCGTCTGCATACTGTAATTTGACGACAGAGGATGGGATGACCTTGGATCTGGACTGGAGGCAACAAAGGTTGAACAGTTTTCTGTTTGTTCTGTAAATTAGCTCAACTCCAGTGGGGAGCTTACTGAGGGTGAGATGGAGCATTGCAGCAAGGAAGATCGAGAAAAGCATTGGTGCGATGACACAGCCTTGCTTGACCCCGGTTCATACGTGAATTGGGTCTGTGGTGGAACCGTTGATCAGGATCACGGCTTGCATGTCGTCATGAAGCAGGCGGAGGATGGTGACAATCTTTTGAGGGCAGCCACATTTGAGGAGGACACTCCATAATCCCTCATGGTTGACAGTGTTGAAGGCCTTTGTGAGATCAAAGAAGGCCATGTACAGTGGTTGGTACTGTTCCCTGCATTTCTCTTGTAATTGACGTGTGGTGAAGATCATGTCCATTGTGCCCCTTAGTGGGCGGAATCCGCGTTGCAACTCTGGGAGGAGCTCTTCGGCCACTGGGAGAAGGCGATTGAGGAGGATTCTTGTGATGACTTTCTCTGTGGCAGACAGCAGGGAAACTCCTCTGTAATTACTGCAATTGGACTTGTCACCTTTCTTGAAGATGGTCACAATTACGGCATCTCTGAGATCCCCTGGCATGTTCTCCTCCTTCCAGATAAGAGAAATTAGTTCATGAATTCATGCCAGTAGTGCTTCTCCGCCATGCTTTAGTGCCTCGGCGGGGATTCCATCTGCTCCTGAGGCCTTGTTGTTCTTCAGTTGTCGGATGGCCTTTTCAACCTTATGCCGGGCTGGGGTTGTACTAAGATGGTGGCGGGTATAATGCTGCGGGATGGAGTTGAGGACACTCGCATCGAAGACAGAGTTTCGGTTAAGGAGATCTTCGAAGTGCCCCTTCCAGCGGGCACTGACTGCCTCTCTGTCCTTGATGAGTACCTCTCCGTTCTTGGCCCGCAGTGGGGGAGGGCCTTGGGTGCTTGGGCCGTAGATGGCCTTGACTGCGCTAAAGAATCCACGCACGTTGTGGTTGTCGGCTAGCTATTAGGGATGGACTGAAAGGTTACTTACACTGTAGCTCATTTTTGTTCAAGTCCAACCAAGCAAAACTACCTGTGGCAGGGTTTGCTTATCGATTTTATTGCTCTTTATTCTTTCCCAAGTTCTAATGAAAACAGCTGTGAAGAACAAATCTTTCCTGAACAGTCTACCTTTTTCATTCGTTCATGGGATGTGGGTGTCTCTGGCAAGGCCAGCATTTATTGCCCATCCCTAATTACCCTTACTTAAGTGGCTTGCTAGGCCATTTCAGAGGGCAGTTAAGAGTCAACCACATTGCTGTGGGTCTGGAGTCACATATAGGACAGACCAGGTAAGGACGGCAGATTTCCTTCCCTAAAGGACATTATTGAACTAGATGGGCCTTTATGCCAGTCCGGTAGTTTCATGGTCATCATTACTAACACTAGCTTTTAATTCCAGCTTTATTTAATTAACTGAATTTAAATTCCCAGCTGCCTTGGGGGAATTTGAACTCACGTCTCCGGATGATTAGTCCAGGCCTCTGGATTACTAGCCGTAACATAACCACTATGCTACCATTCCACTTTCCACAGGTGTTAAATATCTCTGCCCCCTTCCCCCTCCCCCCACCCCACCCCACCACACACCCCTGCAATATTAAATTCAGTTTAAAATCACTTTCGAATCACACCAGTCTAAACCAGTATTCTTAATAGTCCAGTAGAGTTGGTGCTTCTCAAGCGGATCTCTGCTGATTTTCTGTGCTGAGTTAGCTGATCTCAGCTGATTAGGTGGTAAGAGCACTACAGCCTGTTTCAATCCTCTTTGTAGTATCTTAATTTGTGGAGGAAAGGTCGAATGGTTCAAGACTGACACCAATATGGTTTATAGTGGCTATTTTATTGTCAACAAGTAAAAGATCAATACATGTAAGTATTTAAGTGGTAATTAACAGAATAGGGTAAGAATTGATATTACCCGCTTCTATTCTAGGTAAGACCCAATCCTAGTTCGCCAGTCGCCCATCAAGTTGCCCCATCCTCCATTGCCTTGACTCCACACTCCATCGGTGTGACTCCTCGTTTTGACCCGACAACTTGAATTACAAACTTGGCTCTTCTTTTAAACCCAAAGAACAAGGAAGCTGCCGATTGCATTCTTGTCCCCTGGAAAGTCAATCACACATATTCCATCTCCTGAACCATCACAATTTAGTTCGCACTTCTGTCCAACAGATAATGGCCACCCTGTTTGTTTGACTATTGCTCAACTTATACTGTAGTTTTCTGTCTGGCTTTTCAAAGGAACATGAGATGAAATTGAGACCATCCAGATGGTTAATGTGACCTTGCAGCTAGTCTATGTGTTAGCTCAGTGCCTCCATGGTTCTGGCCAATCTGATATTAACACCTCACATGGGATGCCCCGTCTGCTTGTTCCTGCTTCCCAATTACTCCAATATTAGCATATCCTAATTAGGACAATGGCCCCATAATATGATCAACTTCTGACTTGCGTCAGCAGTCTGTGGTTTTAAACGATATCACTTTGAATGATTTGCAATGCAGGATGATTAATATGGCCAAGAAAAAAATGTTCATTTTGCCCCTATGTTCAATATTCTTACATATTGGACTAAGGATGAAACAATCAGCCAGGGCATTTACTTCTGATCACTACCCCAGCGGAACAGTTGTGATACGTAGATGCTGAGTGAAGACAGGAGTGGGTTCCTATGGTCAACTAGCCTACTGACACTCACTGTCAAGGTTGAATAATAGTTACTTGGGTAAGATGGTAGCTCGCATCCATAGTATGAGTCTGCACCTTCAGGAAAGGAGGGAAAAAAATTAGGGAAAGGAAAAAAGCAACATTACAAAAAAATTACCAAAACAGCCTGGATGTTGCTGTGAGTGGCGAACAATTAGCACTAGCTGTTCGTTAGACTTGCACTTGCCCATAGACTTTCCATGAGGTTCTGCACAGCAAGTTGCTGGCAGCGGGACATCCAAATTGTGCAGCGCCCTCTACAGGGCATCTGGGACCTTTGTATCTCCTTGACCAATCAGATTGAAGAATCGTAATGATCAGTGCAGAGACTGAACCAGGAAGTGTAAGTTAGAATAGTGAATTCAATGTCAAATCCTGTACAGAAAGCAAAATAAACAGAGGGAAATAAAGATTAGATTAAGAGAGAGAGATAAGAGACTGAGAAAAAGTTTTTAAAAACTTTAAATCTCCAACAATAATTAAAAGCTGAAGGAATGAGACTCTACACTTGTAAAGGTTAATTTTCAGTGCCATTGAGGTTATTTGGCAGTAATTAAGATTTACTACACCGTAAAAAGGATACGTAGGGCTCGATTTTCCAAGCCCCAAGGAGGCGGGTTTGGAGGCGGGAGTGGTGGGAAAATTGAAGAATTGGGGGGCAGGAACCCATCCCGCCCCCAACCCGCCTCCATGCCAATGTCCCAGGAGGCGGGTATCTGACCTGTGCTGGGAGCCGCCTCACCGAGGCGGGAGGGGGATTAGTGCCAATTAACTGCCTGTTAACAGGTAGTTAACAGGCAGTTTTTTGCCTAATCCCTATTTTTAGCACTGAAGCGTGGGCTTCCCGACGGCTCTGAACCAAGCCAAGTTAGCGAGGCGGACCGTCGGTCTGAAGGGGTTGGAGGGGGGGAGATGTCCGTTGTGCAGGTGAGTGATTGATGCATGTGTGCAGAGGTAAGTGTGTGAGATAAGTGTAAAGTGTTTTAACAAGTTTTACTTACCTTTACTTTCTCCTGCAGGCTTCCTCCCTTCAGTTCTTGGGAGTCCCTCATCTCACCGGCACAGAAAGCAGAATGGCCGCTGAACTGTCAAAAGTTGCAGCCTCTGCTTTCTGGTCTGGAGAGATCTCTAACTGAGTCTGAGTAGAAGGACTCAAGTTAGAAGACAGATTGTCAGTGTTTGACAGCTTCACAGAGCTGTCAAACGCTGGTTTTTCATCTGTCAAAAGCTCTTGACAGATGAAATGTCAATCGCTGATGTCACCAGTAACCAGGTGTCCCTTAATTGGCCTGCTAAGCCCGCTGGGCGGGCGTAACAAGGTCAATCAAGGGAAAATAGCGTGGGTTGGCCACAAGTCGATGGAGGAGGGACTACAACCCAAAAAGTGGGAGTCCCGCCTCCAAAAGCTCCCCATTGACAAAATCCAGTCCTTAGAGTTGAATAGACAAGCCCTAACTTTGTGGCGAGTTTAGTCTGTGACTCAGTCAGTAGCATTCCCGCCTCTGATTCAGAAAGTTGTGGGTTCAAGTTCCACTTCAGAGACTTAAGCACAAAAATCTAGGCTGACACTCCAGTGCAGTGCTGAGGGAATGCAGCACTATCGGAGGTGCTGTCTTTTGGTTGAGACGTTAAACGGAGGCTCCATCTGCTCTCTCAAGTGGACGTAAAAGATCCCATGTCACTATTTCGAAGAAGAGCAGGGGGGTTACCCCCGGTGTCCTGGCCAATAATTATCCCTCAATCAACATCACTAAAACAGATTATCTGATCTTTATCACGTTGCTGTTTGTGGGAGCTTGCTGTGCGCAATTGGCTGCTGTGTTTCCTACATTACAACAGTGACTACACTTCAAAAGTACTTTATTGGCTGTGAAGCGCTTTGGGACATCATAAGGTCATGAAAGTCGCTATATAAAAGTAAGTCTTCCTTTCTTTTTATTTTCATTGACTCCATCGCAGGAGCCAGAATGATCAGTCCTGTTCCTTCTTGTTCCACATCACTGGCTATAGCTAATGTTTGTGAGATTCTGAATTTTTAAGATGTAATCTGTCCTGTGTCTCTTAAGTATGCCAGTATTAACCCTATGGAGAAGAATATCTGTGGATTGGGCAGAAAAACTCGGCAATATGTTACTATTGCATCCTATTGGTTAGTTTGTATTGACTCTCAAGTGCAATTTTGGGAGTTTTGTTTTGCTTATTGTTTTACATTTTTATTACCTTATTTGTTCAATAAACTTTCAAAACTCTTTCTTTTTATTAGATTATATGTACAATTTAACAGGTACCCAACACCAGCTCAAGTTATACACAGCAGTGTTTTTTTTAGGCGAGAGTAACTTTATCCTGTAATAACAACAGAAAATGCTGGAAAAACTCAGCAGGTCAGGCAACATCCATGGAGAGAAATTTGAGTTAATTGGCAGCTGTGGTTCACAGTAATTACAAGTCCAATATTTTCTCTGGTACACCACTAAACTTCACTTATTCTAGACTTTATATAGTCTTACATATATAGAGGAAGACTTTCTAGTATTTAGTATCACCTATGAGTATCCTATAAATAGCTGCATTCTGAGAGCTCTTAATAAACCACCCTCCGTCATAAAACATTGAGAATGCAATTCATTATTTGTAAAAACTAGTAATGAATAATTGCAGCTTATATATGAAGTAAAGAGCTAAGTAAGGTTTTTTTCTAACCAGAACAGTTAATAGTTCATCCACCTACAATAAACAATATTCATTAACATCAGCTGAATATGAAACTATAATAAAAGCACCTGGTACAGTAGGGTAGACAGCAGAACCAACTAATCAAATTCAAGGCCTTAAATAATACTTTTTTCCTACTCAGCCATCAGATTGAATCACACTATACACCAAAATAACTGTCATATTAAGTGTTCAATATAAAATCTATAAAAGTGAATAATTACAGGTGAGAACATAGGCTGTGGTATTCCCGATGATCTACAGTTTATAGAGGGTGAAAGTGGGGAGGTCAGCAAGAAGGCATCAGGAAAATCCAGCTTCTCGATGGTAAAGTCCTGAGGATGTGAAAGGCACTATAAAAATACACATCGTTTTTTAAAAAGTAGAGATTAGACTTCAACAGCAGAGAGGGGGAGGTAATAGTGGAGGTGATGATGTTTTGGCGGTAATAGTGGAGGTGGGTGATGTTTTGGTGGTAATAGTGGAGGTGGGTGATGTTTTGGAGGTAATAGTGAAGGTGGGTGATATTTTGGTGGTGACAGTGGAGGTGGTGATGTGTTGGTGGTGATAGTGGAGGTGGGTGATGTTTTGCAGGTGATAGTGGAGGTGGTGATGTTTTGGTGGTAATAGTGAAGGTGGGTGATGTTTTGGAGGTAATAGTGGAGGTGGGTGATGCTTTGGAGGTAATAGTGGAGGTGGTGATGTTTTGGAGGTAATAGTGGAGGTGGGGATGTTTTGGAGGTAATAGTGAGGTGGGGATGTTTTGGAGGTAATAGTGGAGGTGGGTGATGTTTTGGTGGTAATAGTGGAGGTGGGTGATGTTTTGGAGGTATTAGTGGAGGTGGGTGATGTTTTGGTGGTGATAGTGGAGGTGGTGATGTTTTGGAGGTAATAGTGGAGGTGGGTGATGTTTTGGTGGTAATAGTGGAGGTGGGTGATGTTTTGGAGGTAATAGTGGAGGTGGTGATGTTTTGGAGGTAATAGTGGAGGTGGGTGATGTTTTGGAGGTAATAATGGAGGTGGGGATGTTTTGGAGGTAATAATGGAGCTGGTGATGCTTTGGAGGTAATAGCGGAGGTGGTGATGTTTTGGAGGTAATAGTGGAGGTGGGTGATGCTTTGGAGGTAATAGTGGAGGTGGTGATGTTTTGGAGGTAATAGTGGAGGTGGGTGATGTTTTGGTGGTGATAGTGGAGGTTGCTGATATTTTGGAGGTAATAGCGGAGGTGGTGATTTTTGGAGGTAATAGTGGAGGTGGGGATGTTTTGGAGTTAATAGCGGAGGTGGGAGATGTTTTGGAGGTAATAGTGGAGGTGGTGATGTTTTAGAGGTAATAGTGGAGGTGGGGATGTTTTGGAGGTGATAGTGGAGGTTGGTGATCTTTTGGAGGTAATAGTGGAGGTGGGTGATGTTTTGGAGGTAATAGTGGAGGTGGGTGATGTTTTGGAGGTAATAGTGGAGGTGGGTGATGTTTTGGAGGTAATAGTGGAGGTGGTGATGTTTTGGAGGTAATAGTGGAGGTGGGGATGTTTTGGAGTTAATAGCGGAGGTGGGTGATGCTTTGGAGGTAATAGTGGAGGTGGTGATGTTTTGTAGGTAATAGTGGAGGTGGGTGATGTTTTGGTGGTGATAGTGGAGGTTGCTGATATTTTGGAGGTAACAGTGGAGGTGGTGATTTTTGGAGGTATTAGTGGAGGTGGGGATGTTTTGGAGTTAATAGCGGAGGTGGGTGATGTTTTGGAGGTAATAGTGGAGGTGGTGATGTTTTGGAGGTAATAGTGGAGGTGGTGATGTTTTGGAGGTAATAGTGGAGGTGGGGATGTTTTGGAGGTGATAGTGGAGGTTGGTGATCTTTTGGAGGTAATAGTGGAGGTGGGTGATGTTTTGGAGGTAATAGTGGAGGTGGGTGATGTTTTGGAGGTAATAGTGGAGGTGGGTGATGTTTTGGAGGTAATAGTGGAGGTGGTGATGTTTTGGAGGTAATAGTGGAGGTGGGGATGTTTTGGAGGTAATAGTGGAGGTTGGTGATGTTTTGGAGGTAATAGTGGAGGTGGTGATGTTTTGGAGGTAATAGTGGAGGTGGGTGATGTTTTGGAGGTAATAGTGGAGGTGGGTGATGTTTTGGAGGTAATAGTGGAGGTGGTGATGTTTTGGAGGTAATAGTGAAGGTGGGTGATGTTTTGGAGGTAATAGTGGAGGTGGTGATGTTTTGGAGGTAATAGTGGAGGTGGGGATGTTTTGGAGGTAATAGTGGAGGTGGTGATGTTTTGGAGGTAATAGTGGAGGTGGGTGATGTTTTGGAGGTAATATTGGAGGTGGTGATGTTTTGGAGGTAATAGTGGAGGTGGGTGATGTTTTGGAGGTAATAGTGGAGGTGGGGATGTTTTGGAGGTAATAGTGGAGGTGGGGATGTTTTGGAGATAATAGTGGAGGTGGGGATGTTTTGGAGGTAATAGTGGAGGTGGTGATGTTTTGGAGGTGATAGTGGAGGTGGGGATGTTTTGGAGGTAATAGTGGATGTGGTGATGTTTTGGAGGTAACAGTGGAGGTGGTGATGTTTTGGAGGTAATAGTGGAGGTGGGGATGTTTTGGAGGTAATAGTGGAGGTGGGTGATGTTTTGGAGGTAATAATGGAGGTGCGGATGTTTTGGAGGTAATAGTGGAGGTGGTGATGTTTTGGAGGTGGTACAAATCAGATCTTGAATTTGTCACACTTCAGACAGTGAAAGAACTGATTGAACAACCATGGTGTGCCTTACTTTGAACAAAAAAGAGGCTGTTTTAATTGTAAAAATGCTTTAATTTTGGTAAAACATTGGGTTTGAAGAAGGAAAGGATGAAATCATTTTGATATAAAATTGATTTATTAATACTCAGAAAATGCAGATCAGCTTGAATTTATCTAATTCATCTGATTTGGGCTTCATGTTCGGAATTTGATTTGAAGTTCTTCCCTGTTAATTAGAACATTTTAACTGTTAGCTGGTTTTGAAATTAGTCCATATAAATTGGATGAAATTTTCCTCTTTTTGAGATTCTAAGTGCAATGAGTTAAAACAGTTCCATCTAGGAATTGATTGGCACTAACTGACCATAATTTGACATCAATTAAGAATAATTGGATAACCATTCAGAAAGTGTATAACAAAGGTTGGTCTGGAAATATATCAATGCAATACAACATGTTCTTTTGAGTTGTGGTTTAAATAAACTAGTGGAGTAGTATACAATTATGTGTGATCTCTGACATATCAAACCAAGGACTTGTGCACTAAAAGCAAAGCTCACAGGAAAGTGTAAGTGACCCATTTTTTTATTCGTTCATGGGATGTGGGCGTCGGTGGCAAGGCCAGCATTTATTGCCCATCCCTAATTGCCCTTGAGAAGGTGGTGGTGAGCTGCCTTCTTGAACCGCAGCAGTCTGTGTGGTGAAGGTAGTCCCATAGTGCTGTTAGGGAGGGAGTTCCAGCATTTGGACCCAGCGACGATAAAGGATCGGCGATATACTTCCAAGTCAGGATGGTGTGTAACTTGGAGGGGAAGTTGCAGGTGATGGTGTTCCCATGCATCTGCTGCCCTTGTCCTTCTAGGTGGTAGAGGTTGCGGGTTTAGGAAGTGCTGCCAAAGAAGCCTTGGCGAGTTACTGCAGTACATTTTGTAGGTTGTCTCTTTTTCTTAGATACATTTTGCATTCTTCCAGGTATAAGCACAAACCTATGCCTAAATCAGGTGATGACGGTGGGTCACAAACAGGATTAATGATGGGGAGGGGAAGTCCATGAAAATTGTAACATCCTACTTGACAAATTGCATGTGTTGCTTTTTGCTAGACCTATCACCGTCAGCGTTTTCGCATTAATTGATCCTAACTAATGGAATTATTTCTGGAAATTTCCAGGATCCAGATGTGTGGAAATGAATAGGCCAGGTTATAATGAATTAATGAAATAAATAAACACAGTTTCTCAGACAAAGCACACTGCAGAACAATGATGCTGAGTTGATGCACTGAAATAGGATTCTCTTACCACCCCAGTCTTTGCTGCACCAACTGAATGAATAGGGGGCGCCACACTAGAGCCCTAGAAATATAAAACTTATTTTTTTTAAAGTAAACCCATGGGGCTCGATTTTTACTGAGCCGTGGAGTCGGGCTTGGAGGCGTGCGGGGGGTTAAAATCCCGAAATCAGGGGTCCTGCACCCAAACCCGCCTCCATGCCCGTTTCCAAGGGGGCGGGTACATGCGCTGCACTGGGACCCACCTACCAGAGGCAGGAAGGGATTAGTGCCAATTAACTGCCTGTTAACAGGTAGTTAACAGGCAGTTTTTAGCCTAATCCCTATTTTTGATGTTGAAGTGTGGGATTCCCGACGGCTCCAAACCACGCCAAGTTAGAGGAGTCAGGCCGTCAGGTTGAAGGACTTGGAGGGGTCGAGATGTCAGTGTTCAGGTGAGTGATGTGTGCATGAGTGCAAAGGTAAGTGTGTTTGGTGTGTCTAAAGTGATTAAATAAGTTTTACATACCTTCTCTTACCTTTTCAGCCTTCCTTCCTTTAGGTTCCGGGAGTCCCTCATCTCACCGGCACAGAAAGCAGAATGGCTGCGAACTGTCAAAAGTGACAGCCTGGAGCTTTCTGTGCAGGAGAGATTTCTAACTGAGTCTGTGGAGAAGGACTCAGGTTAGAAGTAAGACTGTCGGTGTTTGACAGCTTCAAACAGCTGTGAAACGCTGATATTTCATCTGTCAAAACATATTGACAGATGAAACTTCAGTTTGTGACGTCACCTGTTGCCGGGTGGCCCTTAATTGGCCTGCTGAGCCTGCTGGGTGGGCTCAACAAGGTCAATCAAGTTAAAATCGTGTGGATTGGTTGCATCTCGATGGAGGCGGGACTACAACCCCGAAAGTTGTAGTCCCGCTTCCAACCCGACTCCTGAGTTAAATTCCTCCTCATGGAGTCATTCCCTTTCCCTGGCCTGATGAGCCAGTTTGATTTGTGCTCAAGCACTTTTAATATTTTTCATCACCAGAAAGCAGCTCAGCTTTAATAGGTGCAGTCTGCCTTTAAGAGGCACAGACTAACTTAAAGTAAAGCTCGCCTTGTGCCAACATTGCAAACTTCGGCCCCCTGCTGAGTGCACAGCATGTCAGCAGCAGTTCAGCACATAATGTAGGCGACATTTCAGTGCAGCATTGCGGATGTGCTGCATTTTGGAGCTGTTGTCTTCTGGGTAAGATGTAAAAGATCCCGTGACATTAATAAAAGAAGAACAGAGAGTTTTTCTGGTGTCCTGGCCAACTGGGCTGTACGCTGCAATCATGTAAAGTAGCAGGCAGCATGAAGTTTACTCCTTTCAATGGGCGAGGTCAGATCATGCACCGTGGTGCCCATGCCCGTTTTTGAGCTTAATTCAATTTCACTCCCCTACAGTCACTCCCAGCAGGATGAATAACACAGTTGGCTAGGACATTGATTTTTCAGCTTGGAAAACATGATTCAGTCTCAGTTGACATTTATTTGAGATGTCTCAATGCATGTTGCTAATATAAATGTCCACAATAGACACCAATTGACATTAATTTATGTTGTCAATCTTGACACAGTGATATTACTCTTGCCTCTGAGTCAGAAGGTTGTGGATTCAAGCTCCACTTTAGAGATTTGGGCACATAATGTAGGTTGACATTTCAGTGCAGCACAGAGGATGTGCTGCATTTTGGAGCTGTTGTCTTCTGGGTAAGATGTAAAAGATCCCGTGGCATTAATAAAAGAAGAACAGAGTTTTTCTGGTGTCCTGGCCAACATTCTTCCCTCAACCAACAACAACAAAACAGCTTTGTATGGTAATTTAATTCATTGCTGTTTGTGGTGCCTTGCCATGTGCAAATTGGTTACTGTGTTTGCCTACATTACAACAGTAACTAATCTTAAAAAAAATACTTAATTGGCTGTGAAAGACATTGGGATGCCCTGAGGATATGAAAAGTCCTAGTTCCTTCTTTAACTGTCTACACCTCGGAGACATTAAAAATAATAGTGTGGGAAATGTCACACTGGTATAAAAGGGACATTTCCAAGCTGCATTGTTCAAGCAATGTAGTGCAAGCTTTGCGCTGAATTTAACCTGTGCTTTTCATGGCCTGAGAAAGCTTGAAACGAATTGGTTCTAAAGGTGTTCTGTTCTCTAGTACCACTACATCGCACCTTGAGTCTTATTTAAAATGTGTTGTCACTAATAAAAAATAATAGAAACTAACATAGAATACACAGCTAGCTATTAATAGTGAAATAAAAAAGCAATCTATTCCAAGGCTATCAAATAACACAATGTCCAGTTTAAAACCCAGGGTAAATGTTGTCTTAACCAATCTTAGGAATGTCATCTTGATAATATGCAAATTCTGGTGTATAATAGTTTGTAAAAGAAAATGGTCCAGGTCATGTGAAATAGTAACTGCCGCTTTGTTATTTATTTCAAAAATATAAGTAAATATGAATTCTATTTTTGATTCAATTGAATATCTCTATTCCAGTATTAAGGTAATTTGAACATTCTTAGAATAAATTGTAGGGGATGGCGTGTGGTGGTGTTGTTTGGCGCGTATGTACGCCCAGTCAGTTATGCCCCTGACTGTTTTGTGAGCGGTTCGAATTGCTCCCACGCCCCTGGGTTCTAGACACCGGACTTAGGCACAAGGCGACGGTACAGAGAAGACTCGAGTAGACAGGTGGTTGGATGTAAACAAAAACTGAGATTTTATTGAAGAGGAAAAACTTGATACAATCTTATGGGAAAAATTACTAGTGTACACTTCTACAGGCAAAAATATAAATGCAAAAGAATAATAATAACTATACTTATGCAGGGAATGGGGAACACACGGCACATCGAGGGAAAACAACAATCTTAACAATCCCCTTATCCTTATCCCACCCCCTATATCTAAGATTAAGCTATGAGGGGTCAGAACTTCATGCTCACCAATCAAAAGGTTTGTTAGACTAAAAACAGCGTTTGGGTTCAGGGTTCGCTCTTGGTGCTCTCTGGAGCCTGCTGTCATCACGTGGCCTCCAGGCACTGCAAGTGCATTGTCCAGGTTCGAGTACCCCAAAGTTAAAGTCTCTGCTTGGGTACTTTACCTTGCAGGGATGATTCTTCGTCAACAGCTGCCAGATTGAGTTGGTGTGCAGTTATTCGAAGGTCAGCTGAGGCTGAAGGCCCAATAATTCGAAGCCTCCCCTCAGTTCGTCTCCTCAGTTGGTCTTCTTCAGCCGGTCTTCCCTCCGGTGGTCTTCCCTCCTCCCCTCGTCACGTCCCGCCTTGCCTGGCCTGAATTGTCCGTGTCCACCCGACCCGGTGCTGGGGCTAGTTCCAGATGGAGTGGGAAAAGGGCACGGGCAAAGACCAGAGGGTAAGCGCAGGATGGGGAAAGACGGGAGCGACGAGGGCGAGGGGCCAAAGAGCAGCACCAGCACACCAACCAACAAGAACACCGAACACGAACAAACTCTGCTACCCGAGGGGGCCTTCAATTATACCTTCGTCAAAAACCCTTATCTGCACGCCAAATCAGGTTAGTTCTTTGTTTTAATCTTGGCGGGCTATTTTAAATAATGGTAGCAATCCATACTAACTGGTTTTAGATGGCCGGTAATCGCATCTACCGGCCTGATAATCGACTTGTATTGTGCAGAATGTTCCTTGATGGGCCTGTCCGGTCTCGATGTCTCTGTTAATCTGTTTCCGATAATATATGTAGACTGCTTGATGGCCTTAACTACAGGCCTAAACTGAATTTAGGCTTGCCTACAATTCGGTCTAATGCATAATTCAGAGTCCTGTCTGGTTCCAAAATACAAAGTCTCTCTTCACAGAAGCCTGCAGCTTGGTTTTGATTTCTCCAAGCTGTCTGTGTTGCAGAGTCCATTTTAAAATCTCACAGGCTTGCTGCCATGAGGCATGGATGCCATTTTGGGTACACTTCTTGATTTAAAAAGTCCACGCAGGGTCCCGTTTATTAATAACAGCCTTCGGGGAAATGCAGAAATTTTGCAAATCTTACAGACCCCTCTGTGATACTAAAACTTGCTTGAAGTATCATACATTTAAAGTGAGCAAAATTTTTCTGACCCTCCATAGTCAACCTTCCCCTGTAATTACCTGTCTAATATACCCACGACACATGCACTCCCCATTCCGTGAAAATGTAGTCTACATCAGCATACAGAGAGTAAAATTACACACGTTACACACACATCCAAGCATGGAGGGGCCCAACACCCCTGCACCACTTGGTACTCATATCTTTATTAAACTGCGTCGTTAAAAAACAAGAAAAGAAAAAAATCTTTAATAAAAATAACAAACACAAAAGAAACGACAATCCTTTAATCAAAATACAGGGAAAAGACTTAAACTGGCGTATCTCCCTCCACCTTTACATAGTGTTCCTTCCAAATCCTCTGGTTTCGGAATTCGGACCACCGACCTTTTCCCTTACACTGAATACAAACTAAATACAACACTATCCCTAACTGGCAAACCACGAGAATGTGGGAAGCCAGTCTGACCCATGAAGGGACCTGTATATTATTGAAAATGTTCCACCAGGGTGGAGTCACAATATCCAATATCTTAGTCCCTATCTCTACTGTTATCTGTTCGAGTGTATAAAAATGTTTCTACGAAACTATAACGGCTTTGAGTATTTTGGTCAGATGTTCAGGGAGAGGGGGAATTTCGTAGCCAAAATGCGCTACGTACTTTTGCAAATCCGTAAAATTCTCCTTCACAGTGAGGTGAACAGTGGAGGGTTCAGGAATGGGGACAATTCGCTCCTGGGCCACTTGAACTTCTGCCTCGGGTTTAAAACAGAAACTGCTGTCACTAACCGGACACCAACTATGCTGTCCATGCTGGTAGTGGGACGCGCCGGTGGTGACACAATATGTCCCACCCACTATATATGCTACCTGTGGGGGAACATGGCCTTGTGCCATTGCCTCCATGGTACAATTTATAGGCCTCTCGTCAGCAGCTTTGAACCCACACTGCGGTTTTGAAAAGGCATTCAAGTGCTGGGGACACAGGATTATGTGTGCTCCCCGGCTCCGGCACCCTGAGAGGTCAGTGCCTGTCATAGCGTGCTCCCACTTTATGATGTAAGGCGGGACCGCTGTGAAACTAATGTGTGCACCCCCTTGAATGACTCCAATGTTCTCAACCCTGTATACCGGCGCGGGTCGGGCTGTCCTACCCATGACCGGCATCCTAACTACTACTCCCATGATTGTGTGGTTGGACCGCCCACAATCCATGGGGACTGGATAGGCTTCGGAGGCTAGCCGGAGTTGGCACGGGCTCAATGCATTCTCAAAAGGGTGGAGGGCTGCGAGGTGCTTGTTGCTAATCCAGGAGGGGACCAAACCCTGTTTTAAATCCTCCAGATTACTGCGGCCCTCGCCCAGTAACCACGCCCCGTATAACACGTACACCTCATTCTGCGCAACCTGGTCAGAAGCATTTCTGTCCTCCCTTATGAGAGCATTTACCGTCTTTGCGTGCTTTTCCAACTCGGCTATGATCTCCTTTAAATGGACCGTCATGGCCTGGTCCTCATGCAACTCTGAGCCCACTACCTTGTTCTCATCCAGTAATATCCTTTTTAACTGTGTTTTTAAACCGTTCATCTGGGTCTGCAGCTCTATGTCATCCAGGCTGTTGATGACAGAGGACCCAGTATTAAACGCAGTAAAAACATCATTCCATACACCCCTTCTTTGCCTCCCTGCATTACCCAAAAATTCTCGGTGTGTGTGGTGTAGAGTTCGGTCTTGTCCACGTGGGCAAAATCGAACTCGTAAAACTTCTTGAACATGTCCTTTAATAGGGCCTGGTATAACTGCTCTGTTTCTTTGGGGCACCACTCCGGTAAATGTACCTCGGTGAGATTTAAAATCATGGAGGCTACCACATAGTGTACCCCCTGGTACAGCATCTGATTGGTGGGGACTAATACCAACCCATTCCCTGGTCCCTTGGTGGTGGTGGTGGGGCAATCTTCCCTGGATAACCTCGCCGCCTGCGCCGTGGGTGGGGCACAAGTTCAGTGGCATTGACTGGGATCTGGGTGTATGGGACCGCACACACCTTCAGGCTGGTATCCCACTTCATCCCCTCCCTGGTGTCTTGCCACTGCCGGTGGAAAACAATGGATATGCCTGCGGGGCAAACCGTCTCTGACCCCCACATACAGATGTAAATCCCTTGATCCGGTTCCCACCACTTGTCCCAACACACGCTTAGTCCTCCATGAGTCCCGGTAATTGTTCGATGGGAACGGTTGGGAAATACCCAGTCGACTTCAGGGTTCCTCATGTCTTTGATCAACTTTCTGAGCCACCACCACCTATCCAGAGGAATGTGTCCTTTACACATCAAACATATTCACTTTCCAACGGTGACGCTGACCCTCGTAGTAACGACTCCTACCCGGGGGCACAGGAGGGAGGCCTCCCCGTACGTGAATCCGGTTTGGCTGGAGTACTGAGACGAATTGGACCCCAGCCAGCTTGGCCACCTTCCCTCGTGGAAGTAAACGGCGGTTTCCTCCGCATCCCGTTCACCGCTCCCATCGATCGCCAGGGACGCCTTGTCTCCCGAACAGCCGTAGATGTGGGAGTCTTGGACGTCACCCCTCCTTTGCACACACATCCCGATCAGGGCGAATAGGATCACGATCCATTCCATTCCGAAAATCTCTCTGCAAAAGATGTAAAAAAACATGCAGCCAGGTCCCCAAGAGATTCTCTGGCTTGGTGAAACATGGTCGGGTCCCGCGACCTCGACCCAAAGATATACTCTTAACAGACTGCTTACATAAAACTACCCATCACCTTATTTAACTTAAAATAAAAACACCCAAACTTAAGCTAAATAATGGCACCTTACTTAAAACTTAAACTTAAACTACAACTATATACATCTGCCACCCAGCTCTGGGCGGCCAGGCTAATCCCTGGTCGGGCTGCGGTTCGACGCTACCCCCGGCATGACCGCACCGTCCTTCACCGTCGGTCCCTCGCAGCCCGTGGCTGCTGGCTGAGGACCTCTGTCCTTGGACCTCTACCTGACTCGAGGGGCGGCCCTTGGGAACTGGAGGGCTGGTGACCATGGCTTTCTCAGCTGGGGCGTCCATGGGGACCTTCCAGGGGCTTTGACGGGTGGGGCTTTCTTGGCCGCTGGGCCTTTTACCTGAACTGCTGCTCCCCCAGGCTTGACCTCTCCCGAACCTGGGCTGGGGGCAGGTAACTTTTCACAGCCTGCTGCTGCAAGCTGAGAGTCTCTGCCCCCAGGTCCCATGGCTGGGTCCGGGGCAGGGTTTTTGACCTCAGGTTCCTCCCTCTCTACACCTGGGTTAGGGGCGGGGTTTTTGCCCTCAGGTCCCTCCCCCTCGTCTGGATCCCAGAAGAGTGGGGGAGTGTCCCAACCGATGGCCGGGATGGTCTCTCCCTTCAAACAAGTCACAGCGCCTGCCTGTGCAGTCTGTGAACTTGCTCCTGCTGCAGGCTGAGGATCTTTATCCTCAGACCTTTTTTCAACTGGCTGTTTTCCCCTTTCAGGTGTAAACAGCTTACACTGGTTGATGTAACCAGTGGCCTGTTTCAAAACCTGTGCTGAAGGCTCGCTCGCTGCCCCGAATGGACCTTCTAGGGGCTCCCCTTTCTCTTTCCTTACCGGGACGGTCTTACAGACGGGATCTAAGGCTTGGACTGCCTTTAGGTCCGGGGCTAATGCTACTCCTACACTCCCTTGGGTCCCGTCCCTACCTCTGACCGCCGCCATGGGTCTGGACCCAAATGGGTCCCAGAAAGTGCCTGTGCGGGCACCCTCCTTGGCGAGCAAGTCAGCCTGCTGGTTGCCTTGACCGCGGGGTTCTGTGGAAGAATGGGCCTTCACTTTGTGAATGAAAACCTCCCATTCCTCCCCCACTGTTGCCAGGATCTTTTCCAGCAGGGGCTTTACTGTGAGGGGTCTCCCGTCAGCCGAGGTGTATCCGCGGCAGGACCAGATGGCCAGGTACTCCGTACACGACTTGCACGTAAACATGCTGTCCGAGCAAATCGTGTAGGGGGTGGGGAAGATTTCAGGGTGTGTAATGACGTACACCACCGCGGACAGTTCAGCCTACTGGGCGCTCATGCTGCTGGGGAGCTTAATTGCCAGGGCAATGTTTCCGCTGGGTCGTAAACTCCACACCCCATGAGACGCTCGCCAGCAGATACTGTGCTGGAACCGTCTACATAAATCTCACGGCCTGTGGGATGTATCCCGGTCCGTAAACCTATGTATTTCTTCCCAAACCCCTTCAATGGAACACCGATGGGCTTTTCCAGGATAAACCATGTTGGCTGCGAGCTTTGGCTCACAGAGACCCTTCACCTTCAGATCCATCTGCGAGAGGAGCAAGGTCCTGCGGGCACTGCTCACTGTCCCATCCTTGATCCTCCCGTCCAGAAGCATCTGGATGGGTGTGTGATGGGTGAGGAGGGTGATGGGAGAGGTGCCTGTGAAGATCAATGATCTTTTCACAGCCCAATGTGTGGCCAAAAGATGCCGCTCACAATTGGAATAGCTCCTTTCCACATTGGTGAGTATCCTGGAGGAGTAGACCACCAGCCGCAGCCGGCTGTGCCGCTCTTGGAGCAGCACAGCACTGAGGCTGTCCCCGCTGGCCGCTAACTCCAGGAAAAACTCTTTCCCCCCATCTATGGCCCCTAAAGCTGGCGAGGTCTGCAAGTCCTTCTTGAGCCGGACAAATGCTGCCTGGCAACCCTCATCCCAAAGCCACTCCTCTCCCTTGTGCAGGAGTCAGAGCAGAGGGGCTGCGGTGGCTGCATAGTCCTCTACAGTACCCAGTTAGCCCTAGGAACAACCTCACACCCGTGACTGTGTTAGGGACCGGTAGTTCTTGTACCGCCTCCCTCCTGGCCTTATCTATGGCACTTTCTCCAGTGCGCACGGCCAGACTGAGGAATTTCGCCTCCTGCTGGCCAATCTGTGCTTTCTTGAGATTTACTTTGAAACCCTTCTGCCCTAGCAGCTCCAGCAGTTCGGCCAATAGCGGGCCATGCTCCTCTTTCGAATCAGTGAACAGGAGCAGTTCATCCACATATTGAACCAACTGTCTGGGCTGGCTACAATCCTTCAAACTGTCGGCCATGCACTGATGGAAAATGCTGGGGCTGTTGTGGAAGCCCTGAGGCAAACAGTTCCACGTGTACTGTTGCCCTTTAAACGTAAAGGCAAACTTATACTGATCCTCCCTCCTTACAGGGATGGACCAAAACCCATTTGAAATATCCAGCACCGTGAAAGTGGTCGCAGATGCTGGAATACTTCCGATGAGGTCGGCAACTGCTGCTACTGTGGGTGCGCAGGCTGGGTTGTTACTATTGAGCACCCAATAGTCCACCGTGGCCCTCCAGGAATTGTCCGGTTTTCTGACCGGCCATAACGGAGAATTCACGTGGGTAGCTATCGGCCTCAGAACTCCCTGCTGCACTAACGAGGGCATGGCTGCTTCCATGTCCGGCTCTGCTTCCCTGGGGAAGTCATACTGTTTCTGTGGTTGGGCCATGGGGTCCCCATCTACGCTGACCTCAAATCCTGTGACCCTCCCACAGTCGTGTTCGTGAGTGGCAAATGTGGCTAGGCGGGCCTGCACTAGTGCCTGGAACTTTGGTGGGGTGTTGCTGACCATGACCCCGAGGTTATAATCCTCTTTGGGCTTCAGGTTGCAGAGGGTCCCCTTCCCTTCCTTTCCTGGGATTACTACGATCTCACCGTTCTTTACTCTACCTGCCCCCCAAAGGCAGTGATTCTTCAAATCCACTAGGATCCCGTGGCCCACAATAAAGTCGGCTCCCAGGACCCCTCTTCCATCCTCCACGTCCCATTTCATCAGGACACCTGTCCGCTTGGAGCGGAGCGGTCCTATCCGAATGGCGAGCGGGATGGAAACCGAGCTGGCCTGTTCCCTACCCGTGAACCCCGATAGACTGTATGGGACCCCGCTGGAGAGAGGTGAGGTGATGGGGTTAGCTGAGTAGATCACGGTGCGCAATGCCCCCATTTCGAACAGATAGGTCCCTGTCACCTTTTCCATCTCCATCTCCAAAAAGGGTCTCCTCCACTCATCATATCAGAGCGAGCACAGATACACAGGCTGCGCCGGCTCTAGTCACGGCTGTGGGTTGGATGGGGCTAACGGGGTAAGAGCACCGGTGATGGCTGCTACTCTCCCCTGGCCAGTCAGTAAGGACCTCATGGTGTCCAAAAGTGACTCGACCTCTGCGGAAGGGGTCCCTACCCTCGCCTTTTGGGCTGGGGCTGTGGGATGCTTTCCCTTGTTATCGTTCCATGGGTTTTTGCACTCTTTCCACCAGTGACCATCCTTCCCACACCCGGAACAATTGGTCTTTGTGTTGGGGGGGTTAATCCCTTCCTGGTGCCACTCCTTTCTACTCTGCACTCCTGGTTTTATCTCATGCACCTTCCCCTTGGGTGGGTGTGCATCGGTCACCCTGCCGTTTTTGTAGGTTAGGGTTAGCTGCCTTATTACCGTGAGTTCTGTGGTCTGGGGATCTTTGGAGTCGAACCAGGCTTCTGCCTTGGCCCGGACCTGTGACAAGCTGTTCGCCACCAGGCAATGGAGCGAATGCGTCAGGGAATCCCTGTTAAGTCTGTGTGTTCTAGTTATTGTTAATAAGAATCACTGCACACAGACCACAAGAATAAATTCAACAGGTCTTTACTAGTCGAAGGTCAGGCTGAACTGCCCAATAAATCATTACACAGCACTTATATACCGGTGTGGTCACCACCGGTATTACAGTATACAGCAGCCAAGATAAAGTAGTGCATCTCTTAAAATAGTTCTCTTAAAGGTGGAACGGTTACATACACCACAATCCTCCCTTTTTAGCTTAACAGTATATATTCCCCATTTAACATAACATAATAACATATATACACAACTTCATGTAAAAACAGTTCACAGATTCAGTCTCTGAGGAGGCCTCCTGATCCGAGACGGATAACGCCTTTCAGGGGTCTCTGGTTCTCGTTGCTGGGGTGACTCATCTAGTTGATCCCCTATGGATAGGACATCATCATCAGGTATATTCACTTCTGAGGTAGATGCTTCAGGTTCACTAACTTCCTCCACGGTTGTCTCTGTCGTAACCATGGGCTCGACCCTTGTTCTCGATCCCACCAGTTGGTCAGCGTGACGTCGCATTACGTTTTCACCAACATCTACCGTGTACATCAGGGGTCCTTGTCTGGCCCGAATTGTTCCAGATTGCCATTTCTCGTTTTTATAGTCCCTGGCTAACACCGGTTGTCCTATTTCAAAACTCCGAGTGGGCTTGTTATTGATATGCTGGAACTGTTTGTTTTCGACTTCCCTCCGCACATTTGGTTTTAACAAGTCCAACCTGGACCGCAACCTTCTGTTATAGAACATCATGGCAGGACTTTGGTTTGTTATTGCATGGGTGGCGTTTCGATATGCCAGTAGGAAATTGTCCACCTTGTGTTGCAGTGGAATCTGATCTTCGCTCATGGCCTTTATTGCCTTTTTGAACGTCTGTACAAACCTCTCGGCCAGCCCATTCATAGCTGGATGATATGGGGCAGAGGTATAATGTTTCACCCCATTCTTCTTCAGGAATTTCTGGAATTCCTCTGACACGAACTGTGGTCCGTTGCCTGAACATATTTGCTCTGGCAATCCATTTCTTGCAAATATCGTTCTTAGCACCGCGATCGTCTTCTCCGAGGTAGTGGTAGTCATTTTAATTACTTCTGGCCATTTAGAATGTGCGTCCACCGCAATTAAAAACATGGAGTCCATGAATGGACCAGCAAAGTCAATATGTACACGTTGCCATGGGGTTGAAGGCCATTCCCATGGATGCAGCGGTGCAATTGGAGGTGCATTTTGGACTTTTTGGCACCCTGAGCAGCTTTTCGTCAGATCCTCTATCTGTTGGTCGATACCCGGCCACCACACATAAGCCCTAGCAAGGCTTTTCATCTTGACTCCCCCCCAGATGACCTTCATGTAGTTCTTTTAGAACTCTCTCTCTTAACTTAGGAGGGATAATCACCCTTGTTCCATACATCAATGTTCCCTGACAGATGGACAGCTGTTCTCGTCTTGCTGAGAATGCCGGTAACAGTGGATCACCATGGGCTGGCCATCCCTTTACTGTCAATTCGTAGACCCGGGACAGTGTCGGGTCATTCCTAGTCTCCCTTTCAATATTTGCATTGGTGACAGGTAAACATTCGATGATGGTCGAGTGAAATAACTCCACCGGGTCAACCGTCGGTGCCTCCTCCTCAGTAGGTAGTGGCAGGCGCGACAGCCCATCAGCATTACCATGCTGCTTTGTACCTTTGAATTCTATCTGATATTGATGTGCCCCTAGGAAAAGGGACCATCTCTGGAGCCTTTGTGCTGTCATCACCGAAACACCCTTCTTAGGGTTAAAAATGGATACCAACGGCTGGTGGTCTGTCAGCAGTGTAAACTTCTGGCCCTGCAGGTAATGATTAAACTTCTTTACTCCCCACACAAGGCTGAGAGCCTCCCTATCTATCTGAGCATAGTTGTGCTCAGCGGAGGTCAATGATCTGGATGCAAATGCGACTGGCCTTTCCAAGCCATTTGGCAACTTGTGTGAGAGTACTGCTTCAATACCATAAGGAGAAGCATCACAAGCTAAACGAATAGGTAGCATTGGGTTGAAGTGAGCCAACACTTCCTCTGAGGTGATCAATGCCTTGCTTTTGCGAAAGGCCTTCTTACAGTCCTCGCTCCACTTCCATGGTACTTCTTTCTGCAAAAGAGCGTTCAGCGGGTGCAGCACCGTGGATAGATTTGGCAGAAACTTATGGTAATAGTTAATCAACCCTAGGAACGACCTCAACTGAGATACATTTTCCGGAGCGGGAGCCTTCACAACAGCTTCGATCTTGTCAGGTGACTTGTGCAGCCCCTCCTGGTCAATGACATGACCACAGTATGAGATCCGTTTCTGAAAGAACTCACATTTCTGGCGATTAACTCGAAGTCCATATTCCTTCAATCTGGTGAGCACCAGTTTCAAATTTGCAAGGTGTTCCTCATCGTCATCTCCTGTAATCAGGATGTCGTCCAAGTAACATTGAGTGCTTGGAATTTCCTGTAATACCTGCTCCATGGCCCTCTGCCAAATTGCTGGAGCCGAAGCCACTCCAAAAACCAGTCGATTATATCAATACAAGCCTCTGTGCGTGTTGATTGTGAGATACTGGCGCGACTCTTCCTCAACTTCCATCTGTAAGTACGCTTGCGCCAGGTCTGTCTTGGTGAAGTGTTTCCCGCCAGACAATGAAGCAAAGATATCCTCAATCCGCGGAAGCGGATATTGCACCGTGTGAAGCACCGGATTAACCGTGATCTTGAAGTCTCCACAGATGCGGACCTTCCCCGGTTCCCCTGGCTTGTTACTCGATGAACGCTTCATGACGGGAACAATGGGCGTGGCCCACTCACTCCAGTCCACCTTAGGCAGTACTCCTGAATGTTCTAGCCCTTCCAGCTCAGCTTCCACAGCAGGTCGTATCGCATAAGGTACCGGTCTGGCTTTGAAAAATTTTGGGTTTGCATGTTCTGCAATCATGATTTTTGCCATAATTCCTCTGTGTTCCCAGTCCCTGTTGGAACACCTCTTTAGCCTCATCCAATATTCTGGACAATCGTTCAGGTTTGACATCTTTTTTTCCGGAATCTACCGTTATTGCTTTTAGGGAGTGCCAGTCCATATTTATTTTCCTGATCCACTCCCGTCCCAGAAGTGGTGGACCTCCCTCAGGTAGTACATATAAGTCCATTCCTTGGTGTTCTTTGCCCTTGTGTACCACCTTGACTTTTATTTTTCCGATGGGGTATACTCTTTGCCCCGTGTATGTCTGCAATACTATCTCCGTATCCCGTAGGGGAATATGTGTGAATAACCTTTTGTAATCTTGCTTATTCATGACCGTCAACGCCGATCCGGTGTCCAATTCCATCTTCACTTGGACTCCTGCTATCTGAAGTGTGACCCAGATAGTTTGTAGGTCAGCTTCCTTACTCACATTGTGAATTCTCAGACTACCCAGTTCCTTGCTGTTGGAGTCTGAATCCGAATTCTGTTCATCCGAACTCTTCTCAGCCACCTTATGTACCTTTCTGCACTTTTCCTGCAGTGACATTTTGTTGCTGGTCTTCTTTCCTGACCGGCATACTTTAGCTATGTAACCAAGCTTGCCACATTTTCTACATTCCTGATTTTTAAACCAGCATTGGTTCTGATCGTGTGTTGTCTTTCCACAATGATAACATTTCGCTGTACCCAAAGCCATTTGATCTACGCTGAGTACCGCTGCCTTCAGCTGCATTTCCGCAGTGCCTCTCGCTGCGGCTTCGTGCGATGCTTCAATAGTGACAGCCTTATCAAGTGCAAGATCATTCTCTTCAAGCAGCCGCTTTTGTGTTCCTTCTTTCGACAATCCACACACAAATTTGTCTCTCAGTGCCTCTGTCAGTCTTTCCCCAAACTGACAGTATTTCGCTAGCTTACGCAGTTCAATTAAATACTCCGCGTTGCTTTCCTCTTTCAGCTGCGTTCTCGCATAAAATTTAAATCGTTCCACTAACATCAGCGGTGTGGGGTTCAAATGATTTCTCAGGACAGCAACGATATTAGCGAAAGCCTGATCCGCCGGTTTAGCTGGTGATAGAAGATGCTTCAATAGCCCGTATGTCTTCGCACCCATTGAGTTTAGTAAGGTTAGTGCTTTATCCTCATCTGATATTTTATTTGCCTTACAATAAATCTCTATGCGTTCTACATACGTGGCCCAATCTTCAACATCGGCATCGAAATCGTTGATGTTACCACGCTTAGGCATCCTCGCAATCTTCTTGAGAAACAAAAAGAAATTTTTCTTTTATTTATTTTATTTTTTTTCAAAATGGCGGTTTCCCGCGCTTGTCTTCTTCCCCCGCCAACGAAAATGGCGGTTTCCCGTGTTTGCCTTTCTCCCCCACTGGCTGTAATGGCGATTGCCGTATTGCTGCATTCGCCCTCCCCAGCGGTTCTCAAATCGTGCCTCCCAGCCCCTCTTGCAGTCCGGTCCTTTCCCCCAGCTGCGGCTGAGTTCTCCGCGGTTTTTTTTAAATTTATTTTTTTATCTTCTCCCGCACCTCGCGGCCTCGGTAGCTGCCCGACCTTTTTCCCCGGTCGCGGTCGAGCTCTCTCTCGACGCTGTTGCGTCTCCCAGCCCGCTTGCAGCCCGGTCTTTTACACCGGCTGCGTTTGCATTCACCGCAGCTCCCGTGCCTTACGCTGCCCCAGTCTCAGCGCCTCTGGCCCCGACTTCTGTCCGGCTCTTTTCCCCGGCCGTGGTCAAGTTCTCCGCCCTTATATCCTCCGTTTTTCCCTCCCCTACTTCACAGCCAACGTGGCCAACTTGCTGCTCGTCGCTGATCGGCTTACCCACCACCGTGGTAGAAGGGATGATCACTGCCTGTTGCTGATGGAAGGCTTCGTGTCAGGATTCTTCCTTGCTCTTCAGACCCGATGCTTTTCTCAGCAGGATGATGAGGGCGGATGCCTCTTCTCGACGCCCGTTAAACTGCCTTGGATATATCTCTGCCGCAGGGCAAGATTGTCATCGTCGCCACTGTTAAGTCTGTGTGTTCTAGTTATTGTTAATAAGAATCACTGCACACAGACCACAAGAATAAATTCAACAGGTCTTTACTAGTCGAAGGTCAGGCTGAACTGCCCAATAAATCATTACACAGCACTTATATACCGGTGTGGTCACCACCGGTATTACAGTATACAGCAGCCAAGATAAAGTAGTGCATCTCTTAAAATAGTTCTCTTAAAGGTGGAACGGTTACATACACCACAATCCCCGTTCAGGAACGTCCGACCTGGCATCCCCGGGCAAGCTTTCCGGTACACCGGCCACAGCCGGTCTGCAAAAGCCTGCGGGGTTTCCCCAGAAAGCTGGATCGTCTTCTCCACGCGGGAGAAGGGACTTCCCTCATCCATCCCCATGGCCTCTAGAACCGCATCTCTAAGCTCCTCGTACCCGCTCTGCCCCCTTCTTACACTCATCAGAGAGGGATTGGAGGAGATTACTCTCCAGGGAGAATAGCAGCATTTTGGCCTTCTCAGCGTCGTCGCAGTTGTTGATGCTGTTGGTCAGCTCTATTTCCCTGAAGTGGATCGAGGGGTCTCCTTTTGCGGAAAGTTTCGGGATATGGTTGACCATAACCCTGAGCTGTTGGGTGTCGAAGGGTAATACGAATTGGTTTTGGAGGGGTCCCTCATTGTCGCCATTGGCGGGTGAGCCGAACCTCCGATGCCGTGCTGGGCACATTGGTCCCGGCTCCGGCCTCTCGGGCGGGGGTTGCTCTACCTCCGCCTCCACCTCTGGCTCCACTTCGGGTTCCACCCCCGGTTCCACCCCCCCTTGCTGCCAAACCTCACTGAAACTTGGCGCTACGAGTGGTGGCCGTGAGGTCTCCTCTCTCTCAACCGAGTCGTCCCTAGGCACCACCGGTGACGTTGGAACTGTCCTCCCCTCGTTCCCCATAAAGTATGCCTCTCCTGTGTTTGGGCTTATGAGGCATACCATGCCGTTTGCCCTCCAGAGGGCCCGGCTCAGATTTTCTATCCTCTCTTTACAGGGGCCGTGGTCTGCCTCCTCAAACCCCTGTTCATTGCTAGTTTATAAGCGGCTTTTACCTCCTGTAGATTCTCTTCCTGTTCCCTGATCTGCCTTGCCAAGCGTGCGTTTTTCTCCTGCAACCTGAACTCATTTCCCTTGGCCTCGGTGACTTGGCACCGTAGGTTTTCCAACTGGGCCTTGTGTTCTCCTATTAAATGTACTCTCTCTTGGTGCAAAGCTACTAATAACTTCTCCCCTGCGAGAGCCTTATCCTGGATCTCCAGGGCTGACTCCCTTAACTCGACTGCCTGTGCTGCAACGAGCCCATCCAAGAGCTGGACCTGCTTTTTAAAGCACATCAGCCAAACTGCCTTCTCTAAGGACTTCTTGTGTTCCTTTCCCTCTGTCCACTTAGCTGCTGCATCTATCGGACACCCAGCCTTTAACAGAGTGGTGATTCACTTCTTAGTGATATTCACCTTGCTAAACACATAATCAGAAATCCTTTCCTCCATCATGGTTCGCTCATCCGAACCACTGTCTACTGTATCGCAACCTTGTTGCCGGTGTCCTGCCGCGGTCGCCATTTCTGTAGGGGGTGGCGTGTGGTGGAGTTGTTTGGCGCGTACGTACGTCCAGTCAGTTATGCCCCTGACTGTTTTGTGAGCGGTTCGAATCGCTCCCATGTCCCTGGGTTCTAGACACCGGACTTAGGTACAAGGCGACGGTACAGGGAACACTCGAGTAGACAGGTGGTTGGATGTAAACAAAAATCGAGATTTTATTGAAGTGGAAAAACTTGATACAATCTTATGGGAAAAATTACTAATGTGCACTTCTGCAGGTGAAAATACAAATGCAAAAGAATAATAATAACTATACTTATGCAGGGAATGGGGAACACACAGCACATTGAGGGAAAACAACTATCTTAACAATCCCCTATCCTTATCCCGCCCCCTATACCTAACTAGAGTAAGCTATGAGGGGTCAGAACTTCATGCTCACCAATCAAAAGGTTTGTTAGACTCAAAACAGCGGTTGGGTTCGGGGTTCGCTCTTGGTGCTCTCTGGAGCCTGCCGTTGTCACGTGGCCTCCAGGTGCTGCAAGGGCATTGTCGAGGTTCGAGTACCCCAAAGTTAAAGTCTCTGTTTGGGTACTTTACCTTGCAGGGATGATTCTTCGTCGCCAGCCACCAGATTGAGTTGGTGTGCTGTTATTCAAAGGTCGGCTGAGGCTGAAGGCCTGATAATTCGAAGCCTCCCCTCAGTTTGTCTCCTCAGTTGGTCTTCTTCAGCCAGTCTTCCCTCCGGTGGTCTTCCCTCCTCCCCTCGTCGCGTTCCGCCTCGCCTGGCCTGAATTGTCCGTGTCCGCCCGACCCGGTGCCGGGGCTAGTTCCAGATGGAGTGGGAAAAGGGCACGGGCAAAGGCCAGGGGGTAAGCGTGGGATGGGGAATGAGCGGGAGCCACGAGGGCGAGGGGCCGAAGAGCAGCACCAGCACACCAACCAACAAGAACACCGAACACGAACACACCCTGCTACCCGAGGGGGCCTTCAATTATACCTTCGTCGAAAACCCTTATCTGCGCGCCAAATCAGGTTAGTTCTTTGTTTTAATCTTGATGGGCTATTTTAAATAATGGTAGCAATGCATATTAACTTGTTTTAGATGGCCGGTAATCATATCTACCAGCCTGATAATCGACTTGTATTCTGCTGAAAGTTCCTTGATGGGCCTGTCCGGTCTCGCTGGCTCTGTCAATCTGTTTCCGATAATATATGTAGACTGCTTGATGACCTTAACTATAGGCCTAAACTGAATTTAGATTTGCCTCCAATTCGGTCTAATGCATAATTCAGATTCCTGTCTGGTTCCAAAATACAGTTTCTCTTCACAGAAGCCTGCAGCTTGATTTCGATTTCTCCAAGCTATCTGCGTTGCAAAGTCCATTTAAAAATCTCACAGGCTTGCTGCCACGAGGCACAGACGCCATTTTGGGTACCCTTCTTGATTTAAAAAGTCCACGCAGGGTCCCGTTTATTAATAACAGCCTTCGGGGAAATGCAGAAATTTTGCAAATCTTACAACTTGGCTGCTGGTCATAGAAGTCTAAATCACCCTTAATCTGGACCATTACAATCCAGAGCCAAGTCCAGTAGGAGATGAGAACATTTGGAATCAAAGTAAGAATCAATAAACTCGATCTGGGTTTTCTTTTTTAGCCATTATGGCCAATGATTTTGTATTTTAAATAAAATTGCTGTTCTTTTTAAAAATGCAAGTTGTTGTATTAGAGTTTGACGAATCTGTTTGAGTCCATTCTCATTAAAGTGACAGTCACTTGCTACTTTAATAGTCAGTTTTACTAATCTGCCATTTGGATATCACCTGAAAGTCCAGTGCAGTGAGCAGCATTGTGTTATGTTATTGAAAGGCATAGAACAGGTTTGAGGAGCTGGTGTTCAAGAACTTCAACTTCTCTCAATATAAGTTTAATATGATTTTTTTTTTAACCATAAGTTGGCAGATTGAGTCTTCATATCTCATAGGAGGACACTCCTCACTAATATTAACACAGTAATGCTAATGGGGGCTGCAAGTATTTTGATTTTCCTCTTTAAATCATTCATGGCAAATATAGCCTTGATCTTGGCACTCCAGGGACAAATAAAACAGCAAAGATGACAGAGACAAAATGAACTAGCATACATCCATCAACTGAGAGTGGGGCAGTTAAAAAGGAGCATATGTCACAGTTATGGCAAGCAATAGTACAGTAGTTTATTATGGCAAACTATATGACAAATTTCAACATATTCCATTGATTTGTATAAGAGAAAATGGTGCTTCGATGGTTCAGTTTACACTTTGGATTTTGGTTTATTTGTATCTAACCTCATTGAGCATCTAAACTAAAGTGAACTGAAGGCAGGTCACTTGCCACTACTTCCCAGAATGCATGTAAATGTAAATCTGTCTTTATGATGAGACATATATTTTAATGCACTAGACCCTGAGGACACTCTGGAGCTTTTATTCCACATTATGACCATAATTCCTTTATATAAAAGCCTGTAAAACTAACCTAAACAACGTATGCTGAAAATAAGTGCACATAAGAAATCACCCCTCATGCACATGAGTTATAGGACAGGGGAAATTAAATTTCAGGACATGCTTAAGGCTAAATATGAGATAAATTCCGCATTGGCAGCCAAGCAGAATTTGTACTCTAAAGAACTCAGCAACTCAGAAAACATACCGTGAGTTATTACTGCTGATGTAATAACTAAAATAGAACACAGGTCGCACCACAGTAAGGAAATTACTGCCACCTTCTGGGATTTTTGATGCTTAGAAAAGAAATGAAAGGAAAACAAAATGAGGTATTTCTTGGAAAACTTGAGGTCAGACACACAATTTAAATGCTGGCAGGACCAATCACATAAGAGGAACTGATGCAGGAGCTACACAGGAGGAAAGGCGAAGGCACCCAACTTCCACATTTGAATCCAACAGAGAACTTAAGCCAATTAGAATAAGTGTGATAGAGGCATGTAGTCAGATACTGATTAAAAAGCAAATCCATGAAGGATCATGATTTCCTTTGCTAGATAACTTTATCAGAAAAGTAGATGAGGAAAAAGTGGTTTAATTCTGGTTGAAAGCACAAATAGGCTATTCTATTAATGTTTAGTGCTACTCTGAGGATTCATAACCCTCCAAAAATAAATAAAGGAACGTTAACAAAAAAAATGCTGCAAAAAAATGATTTATGTTTGGCAGTCTTTTGAAAGGCATTAATGAGGAATTTCAATTCAAAAAGTGAGTATTTTACTCCAGATTGGACCTGACATTAGAGAATTTAATGAATGAAAAGATTTTTTGGAACAAGTGAGGCCTATCAAGAAGTTTTCTGTTCAGAAGAACGGGTGTAGTGACAATTGATGGATATGTCACAATGGAGGGTGGCCAGGTGCACAGATCACATAGTAGGCTTGCAATGAGCTCCATCCCAACCAGGTGTGTGTCACAATACAGTCAGCTGCCTGGCATAACAGAGGAGCAGTGCCTGAAGTACATAGGCTCCACACTGACTGAAGTGTGCCTCAGACTGTCTGCTCACTAGACATTCAATTAATTTTATAAATCTTAATACATTATCGTAATATTTATATTATATATACTGGAGCACTGACTACCAATCTCAAATTTAATAAATAGCTGTTGAGTTATTTTGCTCATGGTTTCATATAGGCTGATGGTCACCTAGGATTCAAGTGACTTCCATCTAAACTAGAACAGAATTATGTGAACTATGAATTGTGATCCAGTTGCCTGCAGGCAGCAGATAGGCAGCTTCATGATTATTTGTAAGGGTGCAGGTAGTCCAGCTTACATAAACGATGGTGTAACTGTCTATATAGGATATGTATTTTAAATATCCATATCATAACTAAATGCATTGAAAGTTTCATTTGATTTCCTTACACCCCAATGGATGGCCCAGAAACTCAGTGTTTGGCTTCTGTAGGCCACATTCCATTGTTCTCTGAGTTGATTTTGTGGTCATTTCACTTATTTGTAATATAATGTATACAACATCCAGTCTCGTGCTATTGGGCATAGTAATCATATTAATGAAAGGATCTATAATTCACAGATGATGTTGATTTTGGTCTACCTTACTTCTCTTCAGCCTTTGGCATAGAAAATCACACAATCCTTTTCCAATGCCTCTCCTCCATTGCCCAGGTTCATGGAACAGCCCTTGCTTGGTTCCAATCTTACCTATCTAATTTGAGTCTTCATCTCGAGCAATGGTTTCTTTTCCCAGCCTTTCACCATCATCTCTAGAGGCCCCAATGACTCTTCCTTGCCCCCCTCCTCTTTCAAATCTACATGTTGCCCCTTGAAGTTATCATCTAAAGCTATGGGGTCATCTTCCACATATATCCTGATGACACCTAGCTTTACTTCTCCTGACCCTTTCACTGACTCTGTGCCATCAGACTGCTTGTCTAACTTTCAGTATTGGATATATAGAAGGTACAACATGGAAACAGGTGATTTTGCCCAACCAATCCGCTTACCCTCGAGATGAGCAAAGACACAGTTACCCACCCTGTTCCGATATTCCTTCAACCCCTTGAATTGACTTAGTTTCTGCCTAAACCACTAACGCTGGAAGTGAATTTGATACACTCAGAACTCTCTGGGCTAAAAATTTGGTTGCGTAGTACCTGTTGTTCGGCACCCATAGGCCGTTACGGGTGCCGAATTGGCTCCAAAAAGGCATCCGAGCAGCCCACGCGCACTTCAACTGCACGCCGAACACCATCTCGGTGAGGGCGGTAGGGCGTACAACGCTGATTTGACGCCATCACTGCCATTTTCATCGTCATCGCTGGAGCTAACATCCTGTGTTAACCTTGCACAGCTGAACATGCATTCAGCAGCAGGAAGAACCCCCCACCAGTGCTATTTAAAGGGATCATCAACATCTTTCAGGTAACTTGCTTTTTGATTTCTACTGGCTCTGTGTAAGTTTGTAGAAGACTTTGGTGCTTTCCACAGTTGTCTGAAGTTGGTGAGGTGACAGGGAGTGGTGTTGCAAGTGGAGAAGGCCTTGCTTCTGACTTCAAGGGTTCTGGTCAGACCACTTGGTCCCAGTCATGGGTGCTCTAGTTGTCATCCCACCCCCACCCCCGGGCTGCAGCATGACAAGGAGATAGAGCAGAGGCAGGAAGGAGGATAGGCTTCTCACAGAGTGAGGAGGAGAAGGAGGAGGAGAAGGGCTCTCAGCAGGAGGCCTTACCCACCTAGGGTCTTCCGAGATCAATTCTCTTACCTCAACCTGAGCCAGGAGCAGTGTGTGAGGCATCTGCGCTCTACGAAGGAGGTGCTCACTGTTAGATCCATGTGTTAATGGAGACACGGAATGCAGGAGTTGGTTTAACAAGAGTTTACTGAACAAAGTCTGGAGGTGAACTAACAACACAAGACGCTACACAGGCTTATATACCCAAGTGGTCACTACTGGTACTACAGTATACAGGGGCTTCAAAAACATAGTTCCTCTTAAAGGTACATACTCTACAATTCCTCCCCTTTTAGATAAATAGTACATAACATTTTAAGTAATCATTAAATAACATTTTTACAAGAACAATAATATACACATTTGCTGAAGTTAATCAATTACAAATTCAGTCTCTCTGGAGGCTTCCTGACTCGGTCCGGATAACGCCTTGGTGGTGTAGTAGGTTCTTTTGGCAAGGTCGATTTGGCTTCAATGTTAGTGTCGGGTTCATCTGGTGCCAGTATCACCGGATCGGAGGTAGATACTATGGGTGTCTCTGCTTCATCACGAGGCGTATAGAGTTGTGGTGTAGGTTGTCCTTTTTCGGATGACTCTGTGATCTGGTCAGCATGGCGCCTTATTATGCTTTCTCCAATGTCCACGGTATACATCAGCGGTCCTAGTCGTGTGCAAATAGTTCCAGGCTGCCATTTCTCGGTACGGTAGTCCCGGGCCAAAACTGGTTGACCTATCTGGAAGGTTCTAGTTGGCCTTTCATTCATGCTTTGAAATTGCCGGTTCTCTACGTCCCTTCTGACATTTGGCTTGACCAAATCCAGCCGGCATCTTAGTCTTCTATTGAAAAACATCATGGCAGGGGTTTGGTTTGTAACCACATGTGTTGCATTCCTGTATGCAAACAAGAAGTTATCTACCTTATGTTGTAGATTTATGTCTTCATTACCCATGGCCTTTATGGCCTTCTTGAAGGTCTGGACAAACCTTTCAGCCAATCCATTGGTGGCGGGATGGTATGGGGCGGACGTGTAGTGCTTAACCCCATTGTTTTTTAAGAACTTCCTGAATTCTTCGGATACAAATTGCGGTCCATTATCAGAACAGATCTGTTCAGGCAGCCCATTCCTGGCGAATATGGTCCTTAATACTGTGATGGTTTTTTCCGTGGTGGTGGAGGACATCTTTATTACCTCCGGCCACTTGGAGTGTGCATCCACCGCGATTAAGAACATTGAGTCCATAAATGGACCAGCAAAGTCGATATGTACCCTTTGCCATGGAGATGAGGGCCACTCCCATGGATGTAGAGGGGCTTGTGGTGGGGCGTTTTGGACCTTCTGGCATCCTAGACAGCTCTTGGTCATTTCTTCGATGTCTCCATCGATACCTGGCCACCACACAAACGCTCTGGCTAAGTTCTTCATTTTCACTCCACCCAGATGCCCCTCGTGAAGCTCCTTTAACACTCTATCCTTGAGTTTGGGTGGAATCACCACTCTGGATCCACACATCAAGGTTCCTCGGCACACTGACAGCTGTTCTCTTCTTTGCGAGAATGCTGGCAACAGTGGTTTGCCATGTGCTGGCCATCCCTTCACCGTTAAACCGTAGACTCGTGAGAGAGTCAGGTCATTTCGCGTTTCCTTTTCAATGGTAGAATTTGTCACTGGTAGACATTCCACTATGATCGAGTGGAATATCTCCACTGGGTCCACTGTAGGCGCCTCTTCCACCATTGACAACGGTAGGCGCGATAACCCGTCAGCATTCCCATGCTGTTTTGTTCCTTTGTACTCTATGTCATATTGGTGTGCCCCTAGGAAAAGGGACCACATCTGTAGCCTTTGCGCTGTCATAATGGGAACGACCTTTTTAGGGTTGAATATGGAGACGAGGGGTTGATGGTCAGTCAACAAGGTAAACTTTTGTCCGTGTAGGTAATGGTTGAATTTCTTCACCCCCCACACCAGGCTGAGTGCCTCCCTGTCGATCTGGGCATAGTTACGCTCAGCTGAGTTCAATGAGCGTGACGCAAAAGCTATCGGCCGCTCCGAGCCATCAGGGAATCTATGCGATAATACTGCTCCCACGCCGTAAGGGGATGCATCGCACGCCAGTCTGATTGGCAGTGATGGGTTGTAATGAGCCAACACTTCCCTGGACGTGATCAAGCCTTTACATTTATGGAAGGCACGTTTACAGTCTTCGCTCCATTTCCAAACTACTCCCGTTTGTAGCAGTGCGTTAAGCGGGTGCAGAACCGTCGACAAGTTTGGTAAAAGTTTATGATAGTAATTTACTAATCCCAGGAATGACCTTAATTGTGAGACATTTTCAGGTGCTGGGGCCTTTACGACTGCTTCAATTTTTTCAGGTGACTTATGCAACCCTTCTTCGTTAATGACATGGCCACAATATGATATTTGTTTCTGGAAAAATTCGCATTTGGGGCGATTTGCTCGTAGGCCCCGTTCTCTCAGCCTCATGTGCACCTGCTGCAAGTTGGCAAGCTGCTCGTTGTCGTTTTCTCCTGTTACAAGGATATCGTCTAGGTAGCATTGAGCCCCCGGAATCCCTTGCAGGACTTGCTCCATAGCTCTTTGCCAGATAGCCGGAGCTGATGCCACTCCGAAAACCAGTCGATTGTACTGGTACAGGCCTTTGTGTGTGTTTATCGTGAGATACTTTTTAGAGGCCTCCTCAACCTCCATCTGTAGATATGCCTGTGCCAAATCAATTTTGCTGAAACGTTTCCCTCCGGATAGTGAGGCGAAAATATCTTCTATCCTCGGAAGAGGATACTGTACCATGTGAAGAACCGGGTTTACAGTCACCTTGAAGTCCCCACAGATGCGAACTTTTCTCTGTTCTTCAGATTTATCATTATTCAACGTTTCCTTCATGACTGGGATGATGGGTGTTGCCCACTCGCTCCAATCTACCTTGGATAACATGCCTGCTTTTTCCAAATTCTCCAGCTCTGCCTCGATGGCTGGATGAATTGCGTATGGCACCGGCCTTGCCTTAAAAAACTTGGGAATTGCCGCATCTTCCACTTTTATTGAGGCGGTGGCGCCTTTCAGGGTTCCTAGTTCCTGTTGAAACACTTCTTTGGCATTAGCCAAGATTTCTTTTAATCGTCCAGGTATGATGTCATCATCGTTTTTTTTCTTACTGGTCGCCATCAGTGCCTGAATGGAGTGCCAGTCTAAACGTATATTTCTGATCCATTCACGTCCCAACAACGGTGGACCACCATCTTATAGTACGTATAAATACAACTTCTGTATTTCCTTGCCGTTGTATACAACAGGCACCCTTATTTTCCCTCTGGGGTATACTTTCTGCCCCGTATATCTCTTCAAGACAATGGATGTGTCTTTCAAAGGTATATGCGGAAATAGCCACTCGTAATCCCGTCGACTCATGACGGTCAGAGCTGATCCTGTATCTAGCTCCATTTTGACTGGGGACCCCGCTATTGTGAGGGTATCCCAAATGGTCTGGTAATCTTCTTTGGCAATTACATTATGTAATTTGAGACAGCTTAGTCTCTTGTTTCCGGAGTCGCTATCACTCTTCTGGTCTTCGGAGCTACTGTCCGTCATCATTTGTACCTTTCTGTACTTTTCCTTATTGACCTTTTTACTTTGTCAACGGATTTCTTTCCAGATCTGCATACACGTGCAATGTGTCCCATCTTTCCGCATTGCCTGCATGCTTTGTCCTTGAACCAGCAGTCCTTCTGGTCATGGGTGGATCTGCCGCAGCGACAACATCTCTCGAAACCCCGTGTCATTTCATGGGTGCCGAAGTCCTGTGGCTTTTGCTGTATCTCTGCAGCTCCTCTTGCTGCTGCTTCGTATGTTACAGCCACACTGAAAGCCTTGTCCAGTGTCAAATCTTTCTCAGAAAGTAGTCTTTTCTGTGTTCCTTCGCTTAGGAGACCGCAGACGAATTTGTCTCGTAGAGAATCTGCCAGTCCTGCCCCGAATTGGCAGTGCTTTGACAGCTTTCGTAATTCGGTGAGGTAATCAGCGTTACTTTCATTCTTGTGCTGATTCCTCCTGAAGAATTTGAATCATTCCGCTATCAGCAGCGGTGTTGGGTTTAAGTGCTCCTGTAGGGTATCAACAATCTCCTTAAAATTCTTGTCCATCGGTTTGGCTGGAGTGATCAAGTTTCGTAACAGCCCGTATGTCCTTGCGCCCATCAGATTTAGAAGTACCGATGCCTTTTTATCATCCGCTACTTCATTCGCCTTGCAATATACCTCCACTCTTTCCACATATGTGGTCCAATCTTCTATATCACTATCGAAAGCAGTAATATTGCCAGTCTTCGGCATCTTGAAAATCTAAAATGGCGCTTCCCACGCTTTTCTTTCTTCCCCGCCGAGTTAAGATGGCGCTGCCCGCGCTTTCCCGCCACTGCCGCTGCTGCCAACGCTGTTCTCCGCGGTTCCAGTTGCGACCTGCAGCTTTTCGCAGTATTTCTATTTTTTTTTTACATATCGCTTCAATAGTTTCTCCGTTACTTGGAGAACCGTTCCCGTCGTGGAGCGGACCCTCTGGGACTTTCC
The DNA here is from genome assembly GCF_052327205.1 of Somniosus microcephalus. Lineage (NCBI taxonomy): Eukaryota > Metazoa > Chordata > Chondrichthyes > Squaliformes > Somniosidae > Somniosus > Somniosus microcephalus. The sequence goes on along the minus strand of NC_140987.1, from coordinate 194,432,828 downwards.
CCTCCCTCTGCTTGGTCCGAACGCCGACCTACTTTGCAGCACCGGCCGTGCCCTGAGTGATCCACCCTCTCTCTCTCTTTGCTTCTGCTTCCCGACTCGCTGCCCGGCCCTGTTACAGAGTCACCCGATTGAGCTCTAGCCCGCCGCAGCCCAGGAAGGATCACTACCTGCCACCAGCCCGTTTAGCTGGGGAAACCATAGACTGGAGACCAAGCCTGGCCCTCGTTTTAGAGTTTCTTCGAGTTATTTTTTTATTTTATTTTATTTATTTATTTATTTATTTATTCTGGCTTCGACCTTCGTCTGAGGAATCGATCCCCTTGAGGTGCTGCCGAATTGCAGGTAAGTTCATTTCTAACTCGTCGCCACTGTTAGATCCGTGTGTTAATGGAGACATGGAATGCAGGAGTTGATTTAACAAGTGTTTACTGAACAAAGTCTGGAGGTGAACGAACAACACAAGACACTGCACAGGCTTATATACCCGAGTGGTCACTACTGGTACTACAGTATACAGGGGCTTCAAAAACATAGTTCCTCTTAAAGGTACATACACTACACTCACAGAACTCGGCCACCTCTTGAAAACAGACCTGCAGCCTCACACCTGGGCAAAGACAGCGCTGCCAGTGGCTGTGAAGAAGATTGTGGCCATACATTTTTTTCATGATGGGACCCTTCCAGGCTGGAGCAGGTGACATCTGTAACATCTCCCAGTTCGCTGTCCACTGTTGCATAAGAGAGGTGACAGACACTCTTTATGCCAGGAGAGGGGACTTCATTATCTTCTCTCTGACCAGAAAGAAGCAGGCGGGGCATGCACGTGGCTTTGCCAGGACAGCGTCCTTCCCCATGGTGCAGGGCGCCATCAACTGCATGCACCTGGCTTTGTGGGTGTTGTTTCTGTTATGTTCATTAATAACAAGTCGTTTTTATTTAGAACAGCTAGCTTTTGCTAGACACTTTATTGAGCACATGTGGACTAGGCACAGTATCTGTAGAGGCCTCCATCTTGACTGCTGCCTTGTGGGTAGCCTAATGCATCCTGGGTAGCCCACTCTTATACACATACAGCACCACCTAGTATACCATTCCAGAATGACAGGTTACTGCTCATTACATCCCCCTTTCTTTGAGGTTAAACAAAATAAGTATCAATCAATATCAATCAATAACAACATAAACATCTTCAATGGTCAATACATTTTCAATGTAGTTTTCTTTGTACTCAAAGATTAAGTCTATCAGGCTTTTTTACTTCACGTGTGGATCTTCTCAGCACAGGTAAGTCTGATGTGTTTTCATGAGAGCCTGTATGTGTATTTGTGTTAGATTGTTCTGGTGGTGAGTGACAAGATTCAGTTGTGGCATTGTCATCAATTTGCTCTTCGATAGTCTCTTGTGTTTTTAGGAGGGAATGACGGTTCCTCCTGAGAATCTGTCCTTCCTCAGTTCTAACAGTGTATGACCTTGGTCCTACTTCCTCAAGAACTGTAGCTTTCCTGTTCCATGCATCTGGATCCTCAATCCTGACAACATCATCCCTTGTCAATGGTTTCAGAGTTTTGGATGACTTGTCATAGTGTGATTTCTGCTTCAGCTTTAACAGTTGAAGTCTCTGTCTCAGTTCCTTACTCTGCTTTTCTTTTGCACAGCAGGGTAGCGTGGTACGCAACTTGTGACCCATTAGGAGTTCAGCAGGTGAAGAACCAGAGTCTAAAGGTGAGGTTCGGTAGCTCAGCAGGGCGAGATAAGGATCAGACTTGCTTTCTGTCGCTTTCTTCAGTAGCTGTTTGAGAACTTGAACACCTTTTTCTGCCTTACCATTCGACTGAGCATACACAGGACTGGATGTGATGTGCTGAAAGTCATACTGTGCTGCATACTGTTGCCACTCCTTACAGTTGAAGCACGGACCATTGTCGCTAACGGCAATCCTGGGAATTCCATGTCTGGCGAAGATGTATTTCACATGCATTATGACACTGCTTGCTGTGGTGCTTGAGAGCAGTGCCATCTCAGGACAGTTAGAATCGTAGTCAATCACTATTAGATAGTCTTTACCATTTAAATGAAAAAGGTCAATACCAACCTTTTGCCATGGTGCTGTTGGTATGTCAGCTACTATCATTGGTTCCTTTGCTTGTTTGTTTTGGTGTTTCTGACATGTCTCACATTTGCCTATCATGTTCTCAATGTCCTTATTTATGCCAGGCCAATAAACAGTGTCTCTTGCTCTCCTTTTGCATTTTTCAATTCCGAGGTGTCCCTCATGAATCCTTTTGAGCATGTCTTGACGTAGAGCCTGTGGAATGACTATTCTGTTCTGTTTTAGTAATAGTCCACTTGCGACACTCAATTCTGACCTTATGTGAAAATATTTTGGACAGGAACCTTTTGGCCAACCATGATGAATGTTCTCTATTACGGTTTGTAATACTGTATCTTTTACTGTTTCTTCTGCTATTTGCTTTGATTTTGTGTCTGACACGGGCAGCGCAGCAGTGACCCTACTCACATGAACATCCACGTCTTCTTCAGTAGAGCTCACATGACTCATTGTGGGTGTTCGGGATAGTGCATCTGCTAACATTATGTATTTGCCTGGTGTGTAGATCAGTTCAAAGTCATATCTTTGCAGCTTCATCATGAGTCGTTGAATCCTTGGAGACATCTCATTCAGGTTATTTTTTATGATGGCAACCAGTGGGCAGTGGTCTGTCTCAACTGTGAAGGTGGGAAGTCCATATATGGAGCCATGAAACTTTTCTAGTCCAACTACCAAGCCTAGACATTCCTTTTCAATCTGGGCGTATCGACACTCAGTATCAGTCATAGACCTGGAGGCATAGGCAACAGGCTTCCAATCTTCACCCTCTGCTTGTAGCAAGACCGCACGTAGGCCATCTTTTGATGCATCCGTTGACACTTTGATTCCTTTTGTTGGGTCAAAGAAGGTGAGTACAGGTGTGGTTGTCAGCACTGTTTTGAGGTTTATCCACTCTTGTTCATGTCTTTCTGTCCATACGAACTCATTTGTTTTACGTAGCAGGTCTCGCAGACAGGCTGTCTTGGCTGACAATTTAGGAATGAACTTTCCAATGAAGTTTATCATCCCCATGATGCGTAGTACTCCTTTTTTGTCAGTGGGTCAGGGCATGTTGAGTATGGCGTTTACTTTTTCCATATCTGGCTCTATTCCTTTACCAGATAGAATATCTCCTTGGAAAGTGACTTCCTGGACGCCAAACTGACACTTGGCTTTGTTGAGCTTCAGTCCATTCCGGCGTATGCTCTGTAGCACTTTAGTCAGTCTCTCATTGTGTTCTTTCAGTGTGGAGCCCCAGATGTTGATGTCATCAACATAGAGCCGAACTCCTTCCAGACCTTCAATTATGTGTTCCATCGCTCTATGAAAGATTTCAGATGCAGATATTATCCCGAAACGCATTCTGAGGAAACAATACCTGCCAAATGGTGTGTTGAAGGTACAGTATTTGGTGCTCTCTTCATCCAGTTTTAGTTGCCAAAATCCTTGTGAGGCATCGAACTTTGTAAAGTATCTGGCACCTGACATTTCACTGGTGATTTCTTCTCGCTTGGGAATCTGGTAGTGTTCACTTTTTATGTTTGCATTTAAGTCCTTCGGATCCATGCATATTCTTAGATCATTGTTCTTTTTCTTTACACATACCATGGAGTTAACCCAGTCTGTTGGCTCTTCGACTTTCCCGATGACTCCTAGTGTGGTCATCCTGTCCAGTTCATTCTTGAGCCGGTCACGCAGGGGTGCTGGAACTCTTCGTGGAGCATGTACCACTGGCTGAGCATCCTCCTTTAGCTGGATCTTGTAAATGAATGGTAGAACTCCAAATCCTTTGAACACATCCTGGAAATTACTCACTACAGAATCCACTGAGTCATCTGGTCTGTTTATGGCACAGTTTATACAGTATACTCTCTTGACCAGTTCTAAATCCTCACAAGCTTTGTCACCTAGTAGTGAATCAAGTCTTTCAGCCACAACAGAAAACATGAGATGATGCACTTTGCCTTTGACTGTCACTTTAAGTCTGCATACACCTAAGCTATCTATTTTCTGTCTGTTATAGCTCTTCAGTAGTACTGACTTTTTCTGTATTTTGGGCTTTTCTTTCATATTTTTAATGTCACTCATACTGATTAAGTTTGCTTTTGCCCCAGTGTAACTAATGCTCCATTCACCAGCAGTGGGATCATCCATTTGTCCTCTTTTACTGCATTGACGTTATGTTCAGCATTGTTTATTCCTGGGGGCTGCACATTTTCTGTATCCTTTTCTATGTTGTCACATGACACCATTCCTACAAAAAATGTCTCGCTTAAATCAGTGTCCTCAATCACATTAACTCGGACTTGTTGCCCTTTCTTTGTTTTTACTTTTGAAAAGCATTGTTTGGCAAAATGATTCTTTCCATGACATTTTGTGCACATTTTTCCAAATGCTGGGCATTGTCTTAACTGGTGTTTGTAACCAGTGTTTACAATTAAAAATTTCATCCTCCGATTGCTTTTCTTTTCTGTTCTGCCCACGTTCCTTCCCCTTGTAGGGCACAGCACCGACAGCAGCATTATCACTCATTACAATCGCATCATTATGGATTTCACTGAAAGTCTTCGCGTGCTTTCGAGCTAGCTCGTTGGCTTGGCATATTTTCACAGCATTTTCCAATGTTAGTTCGGTTTCTCTCAACAGACGTTCCCTAACCTTTTTATCATGAATACCAAACACAATTTGGTCACGAATCATGGATGCTTTCAGCTCAGAGAAATTACATGTCTGTGCTTTCTGTTTCAGATCAGTCAAAAAGCTATCAAAAGTCTCATTTTGCTGCTGTGTCCGAGAACAGAACACATACCTTTCATAGGTCTCATTCTTTTTGGGAGAACAATGTGTATCAAATTTCTTTAGCACATCTTCTAATTTTTCTCTGTTCTCCTCTGGATTAAATACAAATGTATTAAATACCTCTATCGCCTGTGGGCCTGCAACCGTGAGCAGCAATGCTATTTTCCTTGCTTCTGGCTTCGTACCGTACCCGATGGCAGCAATGTAGAGTTCGAATTGTTGTTTAAAAGTCTGCCAATTGTAGTCGACATTTCCTGTGAGTTTCAAACGCTCTGGTGGCTTCACATTCTCCATGTCGCATTGCACAATATTCAGCAGATCTTACCAATCCTGGTACCATGTTATGTTCATTAATAACTAGTCGTTTTTATTCTGAACAGCTAGCTTTTGCTAGACACTTTATTGAGCACATGTGGACTAGGCACAGTATCTGTAGAGGCCTCCATCTTAACTGCTGCCTTGTGGGTAGCCTAGTGCATCCTGGGTAGCCCACTCTTATATACATACAGCACCACCTAGTGTACCATTCCAGAATGACAGGTTACTGATCATTACAGTTTCTAAATGCTGAGATGTACCACAACTGCAAAGGTTTCCACTCGCTGAATGTGCAGTTGGTGTGCGACCATGCTCAGCATGTCATGATGGTGAATGCCCAGTGTCCTGGCAGCAGTCATGATGCTTTTATTCTGTGCCAGTCCACTGTTTCCTCAGTCTTTGAGCCACCACATCAAACCAGAGGTTGGCTGCTGGGCGACAAGGGCTATCGCTTGACCACCTGGCTCATGATTCTGCTCCGCAACCCAACCACATGTGGCCAGCATGCGTACAACAAAACCCATACTGTCACATGAAACATCATAGAGCAGACCATTGGGGTGCTGAAGCAATGGTTCCGCTACCTGGACCACTCTGGAGGAGCCCTACAGTACTCACCGGAGCATGTGTCCTGTTCATGGTGGTCTGCTGTATCCTCCACAACCTGGCCATCATGAGAGCACAGCCCTTGCCACCAAGGATACGGCCACCAACTCAGGAGGAGGAGGAGGAAGATGAGGAGGAAGCAGAAGAGGAAGGAGTCTGGGATCAAATCATCTGCATGCGATACCAGTGAACACAAACCCAATTCCCCTTTCAACATTTGTCCCACACCTTACCTTCCCTCTGTTACTGACCATCACAGCGCCCTCTTGGCCACAATGCTGAAATAAAAGCCATCACTAAGCAAACATTCCAATTCAACTTTATATATCTATCCATCCAATATTACATCAAAAAAATCAACTAATCACCCTTGTGCATTCCCTTAGTGCCTGTCTTGAGTGTTTCTTTGGCTATCCGAGTGCTCCTATGCAGTGCTACCCTAGTGACTGCAGCATGGCTGGTGGGAGGCTGCTGAATTTTAGCGGGGAGACTGCAGATGGCCTTGCCCGGCTTCAGATGGCACCACCTCGGCATGGGCAGCAGCAGTCTGGGCTGGCTGGCTGGCAGGCAACAGCAAAGGTACTGGTGGAGTGGCAGTGGTGGGTGTACGAATGCTGTCATCCTGAGAGAGGACAGCAGATTTGGCTTCCATGGATCTATTGTCATTCCCCAGGGCAGTGCCTCAGCAATCCCTGGTAATCTGCTGGAGTAGAAACTGTTGGACTGCTGTGACACCCTGCAAGCCCTTTCAACACTGGTAAACCCCCAACTGTGATGGCAGACATCTGTGCTTGCATGGCAGCAAGCTGAACTTCCATGACTTCAGCCTGAGCTTCCATTGTAGCACTCAAACATTGAGTGGCTTCTGCTTGTGCTGCAATGGAAACTGAGACTTCGGCCACCAAATGCGGCATGATGGTTGAGTCCACTAGTGGTTAATAGATCTGCCCGCCCCTTCCATGCTGGAAAGGATGGGCTCCAAGCTCTGCCCAAAGTCCTCTGCAAGGCTGGAGCTGAACTCCTCCATGCTCCTTGACATTGCATTCAGGCTTTCTGGCAGGCCTGCCAATACACCAAGCATTTAATTGTGCATACCCACCAGCGTTCTTCTGAAGGCTGTCCCATCAAAGTCTTCATCTGAGTCCTGTGCAGCAGAACCCGTGTACAACCTTGCCCTCCGGGGATCTGGCACCTGTGCTACCCTTTCCCCCTGCCCTGGCTGCAGCCCACTTGTGCCCAATGTCTCACCACATGCAGATCGCGCGTCTAACCTATCCTCTAAAGTATGTGGAGTGTCAGTATCTGAGCTGGTGGCTCAGTGTGTGAAATTGAGTAAAAGTGTTTCTTCTTCTTCACTCTCCTCTCCCTCTTCTTGATCAACCATTGGCTGGACAGGCTGGATTTCCTGGATGTCTTAAATGAGAAAAGCAAAAGTGTAGGGTTGTGGTGAGGGAAAGAGAGAAGCAAGAGGTGCATGCTTACACCCTGTGCAGCTTATAAATCAAAGAGGTTGTAGAATGAGGGAGAATTGGGATGAGAGAAGGAGGATAACTTATGAGGATACCAGCATTGTTGTGTATGTGCCTTTAAGAGAAGAACTGATTCTATACTGCAGTACCGGCAGTGACCAACCCTGTATATAAAGCCATAGCAGGCTTCTGTATTTCAGTCTTAAGTTACCCGCTGTTCAAGTAAATACCTGTTTTATTGTTCTCCTGCAGTCTGAGTATTATTGATCCTCGGACATTACACTGGCGACGGGCAGGTTTGAACTCACCTGCAGTACTGCATCACCTCACGGGGATCTTTTCCCTGAAGAGAAGCTTCTTGGAGGTCGAAGTCAGAACGGCGGGCGTCGACCACGGGCAACCGCCCAGGGATCCATCGGAGAGTTGCAGGGGAGGCTGTGGAGAGCTGGGCCTGGCTCCCCAGTCGAGGTGTTCAAGCAAGTCGTCCTGGTAGCAGGTAGTGCGCTGACCCTTCCGGACTGCGGTGGGCTCAGGCTCGATCGAGCGGCTCTGCAAAGGGGCCGTGCAGCGTTGTCGGGAGGAAGAGAGAGAGAGAGGGTGGAGCACACAGTGCGCGGTCGGTGCTCAAGAACCGGGCAGCGTGGAGAGGATAGAAAGCGAGGAAGGAAAAGTGATACGCACCGAAGCCGCGGGTCGCCGCCATTATCCTGTAGAATGCTAGGAGCAGCGTGGCAGCAAGGGGAAGCAGGAAAAGCGCGGGAGGTGCCATTTTATTACATTGGAGAAGAAGAAAAAGCGTGGGAGGTGCCATTTTAAATCAATCAAGAAGCCGAAGAGTGGCAGTATCACTGCTTTCGACAACGAGGCAGAAGACTGGACCACGTATGTGGAAAGAATTGAAGTGTACTGCAAGGCAAATGAGGTGGCCGATGGAAAGAAGGCGTCGGTATTATTAAATTTGATGGGCGCGAGAACGTACGGCCTATTGCGGAATTTAATTACCCCAGCTAAACCAATGGAGAAAAGTTTTGAAGAGATTGTTAATATCTTACAGGAACACCTAAACCCTACACCGCTGCTGATAGCAGAAAGATTCAAGTTCCATAAAAGAAACCAGCACAAAGATGAGAGCAATGTTGACGATCTTACAGAACTACGCAAGTTATCGAAGCACTGCCAGTTCAGAGCAGGACTGGCAGATACCTTGCGGGATAAGTTTGTCTGCGGGCTCCAGAGTGAAGGAACCCAGAAACGACTACTTTCGGAAAAGGACCTGACGCTAGAACAGGCTTTCAGCGTGGCAGTATCCTACGAAGCAGCAGCACGAGGAGCTGCGGAAATACAACAGAAACCATAGGAATACAGCGCTAACGAAATGGCGTATGGAGCAGAAAAGTGCTATCGCTGCGGCAGAACAACCCATGATCAGAAGGGCTGCTGGGTTAAGGACAAAGTATGCAGGCAATGTGGGAAAATGGGACACATAGCAAGAGTCTGCAGGTCGGGAAAGGAAACCAACACTACAAGAACTACTAAGGAAAAGTACAAGAAAGTAAAGAAATTGACAGACAGTAGTTCGGAAGATCAGGAGAGTGATAAGGACTCCGGGAGCAGGAGACTAAGTTGTCTAAAGTTACACAACGTGATCGCAAAGGAGGATCACCGAACAATTTGGGTCACCCTCATGATAGCAGGGTCCCCAGTAAAGATGGAATTGGACACAGGATCAGCCCTAACTGTCATGAATCGACGAGACTATGAGCGGCTATTCTCACACATACCCTTGAAGGACACGTCCATTGTATTGAAGACATACGCGGGACAAAAAGTCTACCCCAGAGGAAAAATAAGGGTGCCAGTTGAATACAACGGCAAGGAAACACAGTAACTGTATCTATATATACTACCAGATGGAGGACCACAATTATTGGGACGTGAATAGATCCGAAAAATACAATTGGATTGGCATTCCATTCAGGCGCTAACTGTGACTGATAAAAAGGATGATGACGTCACACCTGGACGACTGTCAAAAATTCTAACTGACGTGAAAGAGGTGTTCCAACAAGGACTTGGGACTCTAAAAGGAGTAACGGCAACGATCAAAATCGAAGATAACGCAAACCCAACATTACGCGATCCGCCCAGCCGTTGAAGCAGAGCTGGAGAGTCTGGAGCGTTCGGGTGTGCTGTCCAAGGTGGACTGGAGCGAGTGGGCCACACCCATCATTCCTGTAATGAAGAAATCATTGAGCAGCATGCCTGGGGAACCGAAGAAGGTTCGCATCTGTGGGGACTTCAAGGTAACTGTGAACCCAGTCCTGCACACAGTACAATATCCACTTCCACGGATAGAAGATATTTTCGCCTCACTATCTGGAGGGAAACGCTTTACAAAGATTGATCTGGCCCAAGCGTATCTACAAATGGAGGTGGAAGAAGCGTCTGGGAAATACCTCACGATAAACACTCACAAAGGCCTTTACCAGTACAATCGACTCGTATTCGTGGTAGCATCAGCCCCGGCTATTTGGCAGAGGGCGATGGAACAAGTCCTGCAAGGGATCCCGGGGACCCAGTGTTATTTGGACGACATCCTGGTTACGGGCGAAAATGACAGTGAACACCTTGCCAACCTGGAGCAGGTGCTCACGAGATTACAGGAATATGGGCTACGAGCCAACCGCCCCAAATGCGAGTTCTTCAGGAGACAAATCTCGCATTGTGGCCACATGATTGATGAGGAAGGGTTGCATAAGTCGCCGGACAAGATTGAGGCTGTAGTCAAGGCTCCAGCACCGGAAAATGTGTCGCAACTGAGGTCGTTCCTCGGGTTGGTGAACTACTACCATAAGTTCTTGCCAAATTTATCCACAATTATGCACCCACTGAACGCCCTACTGCAAACTGCAGTAACATGGAAATGGAGTGATGAGTGTAAGCGTGCCTTTCAGAAATGTAAATGCCTAATCACTTCAAAAGAAGTATTGGCCCACTACAATCCAACACTACCGATTCGGTTAGCATGTGATGCGTCTCCCTACGGCATCGGAGTGGTGCTGTCACACAAATTCCCTGACGGTTCAGAGAGGCCAATAGCCTTTGCGTCGCGCTCGTTAACCTCAGCTGAGCGTAACTACGCCCAGATTGATAGGGAGGCCCTCAGCCTGGTGTGGGGGGTGAAGAAGTTCAATCACTATCTGCACGGGCAGAAATTCACCCTACTGACAGATCATCAGCCCCTGGTCTCCATTTTTAACCCAACGAAGGGCGTTCTGGTGATTACGGTGCAACGGCTGCAAAGATGGTCATTTTTCTAGGGGCACATCAGTACGACATAGTGTACAAGGGTACGAAACAGCATGGAAATGCTGATGGGCTGTCATGCCTACCGTTGCCTACGGTAGAGGAAGCACCTGCAGTGGACGCTGTTGAGATATTCCATGCGACCATAGTCGAATGTCTACCTGTTACAAACTCAAGTATAGAGAAGGAAACCCGAAATGACCCGACACTCTCTCGGGTCTATGATTTGACGGTGAAGGGATGGCCAGCACATGGCGACTCACTGTTGCCAGCATTCTCGCCAAGGAGAGAACAGCTGTCAGTGTGCCGGGGGACCTTGATGTGTGGATCCCGAGTGGTAATTCCACCCAAGTTGAGAGATAGAGTACTCAATGAGCTTCATGAGGGTCATCTGGGAGGGGTAAAAATGAAGAGCCTAGCCAGGGCATTTTTGTGGTGGCCGGGAATCGATAAAGAAATCGAGGATATGACCAAGAGATGCACAGGATGCCAGAAGGTCCAAAACGCTCCACCACAGGCCCCGCTACATCCATGGGAGTGGCCTTCATCTCCATGGCAATGGGTACACATTGATTTTGCTGGTCCGTTTATGGACTCAATGTTCCTAATCACTGTGGACGCCCATTTGAAATGGCCAGAGGTCATCAAAATGTCCTCCACCACCACGGAGAAAACTATTGCAGTCCTACGGATCATCTTCACCAGGAATGGCTTGCCAGAACAGATTTGCTCCGACAATGGGCCACAGTTTGTGTCAGAGGATTTCCGGAGGTTTCTGAGGAATAATGGGGTGAAGCATTACACATCTGCCCCATATCATCCAGCCACAAATGGATTGGCTGAGAGGTTTGTTCAGACCTTTAAAAAGGCCATAAAGGCAATGCATAATGACGACATACCACTACAACACAAGGTGGATAATTTCTTGTTTGCTTACCGGAATGAGACACATGCAGTCACCAACCAAGCTCCAGCCATAATGTTCTTCAACCGAAGGCTAAGATGTCGCCTGGATTTGTTCAAACCAAACATAAGACGAGATGTTGAGGATAAGCAATTCCAGCACATAAATGAGAAGCCAACCAGGAGCTTCAAGATAGGGCAACCAGTCTTGGCCCGCGACTACCGAACAGAAAAATGGCAGCCAGGAACGATATGCACACAGCAGGGACCACTAATGTACACAGTGGATGTTGGAGAGAGCATCATGAGATGCCATGCTGGCCAGATTCTAGAGTCACAGGGACAAGCCAAACCCATACCACAAGCAGGTGCACCTGGTAATCAACCCGAAGTACAGATTGCGTCTACCTCAGAAGCAGTGGTATTGGAAGCTGACGAACCAACCAATGACAATGAGCCAGAATCAACTCCGCCGCAAGAACAGGATACTCGAGAAAGGCGCTATCCAGTCAGGATCAGGAAGCCTCCTCAAAGACTGAACTTATAAATGATTATTTCAGTTGATGTATATATTATTGAGAAAATTGTAATTGTAATTAGTTATTATTTAGTTGTTAAATGAATGTTATGTACTGTTTATCTAAAAGGGGAGGAATTGTTGTGTATGTGCCTTTAAGAGAAGAACTGATTCTATACTGCAGTACCGGCAGTGACCACCCCTGTATATATAGCCATAGCAGGCTTCTGTATTTCAGTCTTAAGTTACCCGCTGTTCAGTAAAATACTTGTTATTATTGTTCTCCTGCAGTCTGAGTATTATTGATCCTCGGACATTACAAGCATCTTCTATTCTTTCAGCCCCACCACTGATCATGGGATCAGCAAAGCACCGTCTCCTCCATAAGGGTAAGGTCATGGAGGCAAGCCTGTCACCTGCCAGTTAAGTGCTGCTGGTGCCGGTTATGCACCACCTTTTCCTGCAAGAGAAAGGGAAGTGTGTCAGTGAGTGTGGTGTAATGTGTTTGGGTGATGTGGCTGTCATGGTTGAATAGCTGACAGTGTGTTCAAGCAGCGAGAGATGGGTGTGAGGCTTGCAACAGTGCAATGAATGAAACAAGCTATGAATATGAGGTGTAAGTCATGTTTGGTAGAGATTGTTGGTAGGTGAGTGATGAAGGCATGGTGCATTGAGCAGTGTGTGAGGCTAATGGTGCAGATGGTGGGATATGTAATTTGAAGATAAATTCAGTGACCTTGACCACTCATCTGAGGTCATTAAACTTCTTCCTGCACTGTGTCCACATCCTCGGGGCTACACTGCTGGCATTTACCACAGTGGCTATCTGCTCCCACTGCACTCTGGTCTGTTGCCTGGAGGGCCTCCTGTGGAAAGAGGACCTCTCTCTCTCCTGGAGTTTTTTTAAATTCAGTCCTGGGATGTAGGCGTCACTGGCAAGGCCAGCATTTGTTGCCCATCGCTAATTGCCCTTGAGAAGGTGATGGTGAGCCGCCTTCTTGAACCACTGCAGTCTGTCTTCTTTGTAGCGGTTTGGTACAATGGAGTGACTTGCTAGGTCATTTCAGAGGGCAGTTAAGAGTCAACCACATTGAGAGTCTGGAGTCCCGTATAGGCCAGACCAGGTAAGGATGGCAGATTTCCTTCCCTGAAGGACATTAGTGAACTGGATGGGTTTATATGACAATGCGTTGGTTTCATGGTCATCATTACTGACACTAGCTTTTTATTCCAATTTTATTTAATTAAGTGAATTTAAATTCCCCAGCTGCCATGGTGGGATTTTAACTCATGTCTCTGGATCATTAGTCCTGGTCTCTGGATTACTAGTCCAGTAACATAACCACTATGCTACCATAGCCGATAGTTAACGACCTGGACCAAGGCCTCCAGTGCTGCATCGGAGAACCTTGGTGACAGGATCGGACAAAGTCAACATGGATTTACAAAAGGTAAATCATGCTTTACTAATCTACTGGAATTTTTTGAGGGTGTAACTGGTAAAATAGATAAGGGAGAACCAGTGGATGTGGTGTATTTGGACTTTCAGAAGGCTTTCGATAAGGTCCCGCATAAGAGATTAGCATGCAAAATTAAGGCACATGGGATTGGGGGCAAGGTATTGACTTGGATAGAGAACTGGTTGGCGGACAGAAAGCAAAGAGTTGGAATAAACGGGTCGTTTTTCGAGTGGCAGGCAGTGACTAGTGGGGTACCGCAAGGATCGGTCCTAGGACCCCAGCTGTTCACAATATATGTTAATGATCTGGACGAGGGAATTGGATGTAATATCTCCAAATTTGCAGACGACACAAAGCTGGGTGGGAGGGTATGCTGTGAGGAGGATGTCGTGAAACTCAGTACGATTTGGACAGGTTGGGTGATTGGGCAGAAACATGGCAAATGCACTATAATGTGGATAAATGTGAGGTTATCCACTTTGGTGGCAAAAACAGGAAGGCAGATTATTATTTGAATGGCAATAGATTGGGAGAATGGGAAGTGCAAAGAGACCTGGGTGTTCTTGTGCATCAGTCGCTGAAGGTAAACATGCAGGTGCAGCAGGCAGTTAAGAAGGCAAATGGTATGTTGGCCTTCGTAGCAAGAGGGTTCGAGTACAGGAACAAGGATGTCTTGCTACAGTTGTACAGGGCCTTGGTGAGACCGCACCTTGAATATTGTGTGCAGTTTTGGTCGCCTTACCTGAGGAAGGACGTTCTTGCCATGGAAGGAGTGCAGCGAAGATTCACCAGGCTGATACCTGGGATGGCAGGAATGACGTATGAGGAGAGATTGTGTCGATTGGGCTTATACTCACTGGAGTTTAGAAGATTGAGAGGGGATCTCATCGAAACCTATAAAATTCTGTCAGGCCTGGACAGACTAGATGCAGGAAGGATGTTTCTGATGGCCGGGGAGTCCAGAACCAGGGGTCATAGTCTAAGGATGAGGGGTAAGCCATTTAGGACTGAAATGAGGAGGATTTTCTTCACCCAGAGAGTGGTGAACCTGTGGAATTCTCTGCCACAGAGGGCGGTGGAGGCCAGTTCATTAAATATATTCAAGAAAGAGTTGGATATATTTCTTAAGGCTAAAGGGATCAAGGGATATGGGGAGAAGGCAGGGACCGGGTACTGAATTTGGATGACCAGCCATGATCTCATTGAATGGCGGAGCAGGCTCGAAGGGCTGAATGGCCTACTGCTGCTCCTATCGTCTATGTTTCTCTCTCCCCTGTTGTGCCATCATTGTAACTTTCTTGTCCACTGTATTCCCAGCCACTTCAATCACCTGCAGACTGCCTTTAAGGAGCCCAGGCTAGCTTTAATTGGAGCTCGCCTCACATGAACTTGGGCCCCCTGCTAAGCGTTCAGCCACTCAGCAGCAGGTTCAGCACTGGGCTGAATGCTACAATCATTCAAATGAGCAGGCAGCACAAGGTTCACGTGCTGCCTGCAGTCCTCTGAACCGGCTTGGGTTGCTATCGCACCGTGCCTGTTTTCAGGGGCTACCGAATTTTTTGATCTCTGTGTATTGATGTTTATCTTGCTCTCTATTCTAAATCTCTTGCATTTAATCTTTTACTGATAGGCCCTCACATTTCACCCTTTAACTGCTGAATATAATCTTCTTCTATCTACTCTGCCCCACCCATTCAGAATTTTAAACACCTCAATCAAAACGCCACATATTCTTACCCTCTCTAGATCTTTTCATCGCTAACTGCCGCCATGACATCGGCCGTCTCCATTTCTCTGCTCCCCTCACTCACACCAACCTCCCTCCCTCTGAACTTGCAGCACTCCATTCTCTTAGATCCAACCCTGACATTGTCATTAAACCCGCTGACAAGGGTGGTGCTGTTGTTGTTTGACGAACTGACCTCTACCTAGCGGAAGCTGAATGCCAACTCTCCGACACCTCCTCCTACCTCCACCTGGACCATGACCCCACTACCGAACATCAAACCACCGTTTCCAAGAATGTCACTGACCTCATCTCCTCTGGAGATCTTCCCCCCGCTGCCACCAACCTCATAGTTCCCCAACCCCGCACAGCCCGCTTCTACCTCCTTCCCAAGATCCACAAACAGGACTGCCCTGGTAGACCCATCGTTTCAGCCTGTTCTTGCCCCACGGAACTTATCTCTTCCTATCTCGACTCTATCTTTTCTCCCCTTGTCCAGTCTCTTCCCACCTACATCCGTGACTCTTCGGACGCCCTCCGCCACTTTAACAGTTTCCAATTTCCTGGCCCCAACCGCTTCCTTTTCACCATGGACGTACAATCCCTCTACACCTCCATCCCCCACCAGGATGGCCTGAGGGCGCTCCGCTTCTTCCTTGAACAGAGGCCCAACCAGTCCCCATCCACCACCACCCTCCTCCGCCTGGCTAAACATGTTCTCACATTGAACAACTTCTCCTTTAACTCCACTCATTTCCTCCAAATCAAAGGTGTTGCTATGGGTACCTGCATGGGTCCTAGCTATGCCTGCCTTTTCGTGGGATATGTGGAACAATCTTTGTTCCAGTCCTACTCAGGTCCCCTCCCTCACCTCTTTTTCCGATACATTGATGACTGTATCGGTGCCGTTTCCTGCTCTCGCCCCGAACTAGACAATTTCATTCACTTTCCCTCCAATTTCCACCCTTCCCTCACCTTCACATGGTCCATCTCTGACTCTTCCCATCCCTTCCTTGACTTCTCCATCTCCATCTCTGGGGATAGATTATCGACCAATATTCACTACAAGCCCACTGACTCCCACAGCTACCTGGACTACACTTCCTCCCACCCCGCCTCCTGTAAGGACTCTCTTCCATTCTCCCAGTTTCTCCGTCTCCGCCGTATCTGCTCCGACGATGCCACCTTCCACACCAGTGCTTCCGACATGTCTTCCTTTTTCGGCAACCAAGGATTCCCCTCTACCGTGGTTGACACGGCCCTCGACCGTGTCCGTTCTATCTCCCGCACTTCTGCCCTCACCCCTGCCCCTCCCTCCCGGAACCACGATAGGGTTCCCCTTGTCCTTTTACCCCACCAACCTCCACATTCAACGGATCATCCTCCGCCATTTCCGCTACCTCCAAAGTGATCCCACCACCAAACGCATCTTCCCCTCCCCTCCCCTTTCAGCATTCCGTAGCGACCGCTCCCTCCGAGACACCCTAGTCCACTCCTCTGTCACCCCTAACATCCCTTTCCCTTCGCCTGGCACCTTCCCGTGCAAGCGCAGGAGATGTAACACCTGCCCCTATACCTCCCCCCTTCCCACTGTCCAGGGCCCCAAACACCCTTTCCAGGCGAAACAGTGATTTACTTGTACTTCTTGCAATCTAGTATACTGTATTCGCTGCTCACGATGCGGTCTCCTCTACACTGGGGAGACCAAACGCAGATTGGGTGACCGCTTTGCGGAACACCTCCATTCAGTCCGTAAGGGTAACCTCGAGCTTCCGGTCGCCTGTCATTTTAATTCACCACTCCATTCCCACTCGGACCTAACCGTCCTTGGCCTCTTCCATTGTTCCACAGAAGCTCAACGTAAACTCGAGGAACAGCACCTCATCTTCCGATTAGGCACTTTGCAGCCTTCCGGACTCAATATCGAGTTCAACAATTTCAGATCATAACCTCAGCCCCTATTACATTTTTACTTATATTTTTTTCCACCCCTTTGTTTTGGGTCCTCCTTCCCCCCCCCCCCACTTTCCTTTTTTTTCTCTCCCACCTGGCAGCTGTCCCTTATCCTGCCAGTACATTTCACACCTAATCTCAGCTGTCTTTTGTCTCCACTGGCCTATTACCATCTCGTCTGGTTTTGAATACCTTTTAATGTCTCTTTTACTTCTTTTGTTCGATCGCAGCCCTGCCTTCAATCTATTTTATTTCCTTTCCAGTTTTGAAAAAGGGTTTCGACCCGAAACGTCAACTCAAATTTCTCTCCACGGATGTTGTCTGACCTGCTGAGTTTTTCGAGCATTTTCTGTTGCCGCATATTCTGTATTGTTCTAATGAAAGAAGGTTCCACTAATTCAAGCCATTCTTTGTATTTCCTAATAGCAGGCAGTGTCCCAGTGAACCTGTGTTGTACCCTCTCTAACTCCTCAATATCCTTCCTATAGTGTAGAGCCTGTAAGGGATGGTGTGTGGGTCAGCTTCGCCTCTGACTTATGAGCGGTTCGAATCGCTCCCACTCCCTTGGTTCTAGACCTGGACTTATTTGGGGGTTGTAATGAAATTGCAGAAGACAACTGAGTTTGATACAAGCACTTTGGTTTTTATTTGAGAAGGAAAAATACAATACAATAATCTTAACACTAATAAAATGGGGAAACACTTTGACATACACGAGGGAAAAATGACAGTAGACAAATACCTCACTCCTCCCAATCCCACATTACCAGCTAAGTTGGACTCTAAAGGACCTGGGATAATGCTCACCAAATGCAGGAATAGTTTGTAGAGTGGAAAAACTTGCAGATCTTCGGTTTCTTCCGAGTTGGTTTCTTGTTGGCCGCGGTGGCCCAGTATTACCTGGTTGGCTTCTGGTAATAGTTGGTTGTTGGTTTCGTGGGGCCCTTTGTTGCCACGAGGTGTCCGATGATGTGTTGCTTCTTCGAGAGAGAGAACTACTTCCAGAAGATTGCTTCTGAAACCGCCGAGTTTCGATGGTTTTTTAAACTTGAACGATGGGTCTCTCCTTTCTTCTCAAACTGGTTGAACTGTTTCTGTTGAACTCCTTCTGCTGAACTGTACTTATCGAACTGTTCGAACACATCGAACTGATCGAACTCATCGAACTGATTTCTTGTGGAGACAGGTCTTTAGTTTATACTAATTGAGGCCTGCTTATCTGCCCGCCAAATCAGTCAAGGTTCATTGTTAAATTTTGGGTGGGCTCATTAACATTGATTGGTCCCATTTATTTAACTGGTTTCGGGATTGCTTCGAAACCTAAATTGGCTTTAAATGACTGTTTAATCTTTGGTAGGATTAGTAAGTTTTGTCTTCCCTTGCTGGGGTCAGGGTCCCTTTAGTGGCATGTATTGCATTATGCATACTCTTGATGGCCCTGTAATTTTGGCAGGAACTGCTCTTCTGTAGGCCAATTGTCATTATGTAAAAATGACTGAGACAGTCCAGAACATTCCCAGACAGTTTGGCCTACGCCAATACCCAAACTGCTTGTTTTTACAGAGGCCCATCCCAACACCTTTGTCGCAGCCTTCCACAGGCCTGGACATGCCCTTTTAAAATAACCAAAATCCTGGGGCTTTAACTTTAAGCCCCTTTGTGGCCCAACATTCTTTAAAACAGTCCAAAATCTCTTCTTTGGGTTAATCTTCTTGGTTTGAGGGAATCTGCAGAATTTTGCAAACCTTACACTCCCTCCTGTGATACTTTATCCACTATAGTATCATCCTGGGTGAGCAAAATTTCTGATCCCTGGGAGCCAACCTTCTCCTGTATTATATCTATCTAAAACCCAAAAACACACATTCCCCTTTTAGGTGTAGTGTTCAGATATATGTAAAAGGTAAGAGAAATTCGGTTACATTCAACATCCAAGCACGGAAGGGGTCCAACACCCCTGCACCACTTGGAAAAATATAAAACATATATAGAAAAAGAAAAACACACAGTTACAATCTTTATTTTTAGTAAATGTTGAGGCTCGTTTTTATACCTGGTCATAGACTTTGGGCTAGATTTTCGTGGAGCCATCAGGCGGGGTTTCAGGCGTGTAAGGGGGGAAAATCCTGAATTTGGGGGTCCCGACACCATCCCGCCCAGAACCCCGCCCCACGTAAGTTTCAGGGGCGGCGGGTACCCGCCTCGCACTGGGACCCGCCAAAACCAGGCGGGAAGGGATTAGTGCCAATTAACTGCCTGTTAACAGGTAGTTAACATGCAGTTTTTAGCCTAATCCCTATTTTGAGGGGTTTCGTGTGGGATTCCCGATGGCTCCAAACCACGCCAGGTTAGAGCAGGCGGGCCGTCGGGTTGAAGGAGTTGGAGGGGTCGCGATGTCGGTGCTCAGGTGAGTGATGGGTGTATGAGTGTAAAGGTAAGTGTGTTTGGTGTGTCTAAAGTGTGTAAAGAACTTTTACTTACCTGTACTTACCTTTACAGCCTTTCTTCCTGTAGCCGTCGGGAGTCCATCATTCAGCCGGAACTTAAAGCTGAACGGCTGCGATCTGTCAAAAGTGACAGCCTTCAGCTTTGAGTGCCGGTGAGAGTTCTAACTGAGTCTGTGCAGAATGACTCAGCTTAGAACTCAGACTGTCAGTGTTTCACAGCTTCAAACAGCTGTGAAACACTGATATTTCACCTGTCAAGAACTCTTGACAGATGAAATTGCAGTCTGTGATGTCACCTGTTGCCGGGTGGCCCTTAATTGGCCTGCTGAGCCCGCTGGGCGGGCTCAATAAGGTCAATCAAGGGAAAATCGCGCGGATTGGCCGGACGTTGAAGTAGGCGGGCCAAAAACCCGAAAGGGGAAGTCCTGCCTTCTTCCCGACAGGTTCGGGAAAATCTACCCCTTTATTTTTATTTTTATCCCATTCTCTCTCATGTTGGAATTGGAGCATTCTGTCCCTTCCCTTGCACTTTGTGCATAGCAAGTAGAAGACTATACCGAGCTGGCAAACTACTAAAATGTGTGAAGCCATTCTAATCCAAGAAGGGACCTCTAACATTAGGACCAACGGTAAGACTTCTACCCACTTCTCACTGAAGCTACTGCATAGTGTACTCCCTGGTATAATACCTTATCGGTCGGCACCGATACTAACCCATTCCCTGGTCCCTTGGTGGTGGTAGGACACCTCTGTACTATGGTCCGTGATGTCGTGGTCATGGGCAGAGGCTTTCGGGGGCGGGTTACGAGTTTGGTGGTATTGACTGGGATCGGAGAGTGTGGGACCGCGCACGCATGCAGGCTAAAATCCCACCCCATCCCCTTCCCGGTGTCTTGCCATTGTCTGTGGAAGATGATGGATATGCCTGTGGGGCAGACTCTCTCTGACCCCCACATACAAACATAAACTCCCTGATCTGGCTCCCACACTTGTCCCAGCACACACTCACTCCCCCTCGGGTCCCTGTAATTGTCCGATGGGTATTGTTCCCCAATCACTCCCAATCGACTGCGGGGTTTCCTATATCCTTGCTCAGCTT
The DNA here is from genome assembly GCF_052327205.1 of Somniosus microcephalus. Lineage (NCBI taxonomy): Eukaryota > Metazoa > Chordata > Chondrichthyes > Squaliformes > Somniosidae > Somniosus > Somniosus microcephalus. The sequence goes on along the minus strand of NC_140987.1, from coordinate 194,412,136 downwards.
TATGAGCCACCACCACCTATCCAAGGGAATCTGTCCCTTGCACATCAAGCACACAAGTTTCCCCACGGTGACACTGACCCTTGTAGCAACAACCAGTACCCTGGGGCACGGGATGGATTCCTCCCCGTACATGAACCCGGTCTGGCTGGAGTACTGGGTCAAGTTAGACCTCAGCCACCCTGGCCACCTTCCCTCATGGAAGTAGATGGCGAGCTCCTCCACACCCCGTTCGCCACCCCCAGCGGTAACGATCAGTGCTCTCTCTCCCGAGCACCCATAGATGTGAGAGGTCTCCTCGGTCACCGATGCTCACCCCTACCAGGGTGAGCAGGAGCAGAATCTTTCTCATGCTGATTTCCTTTCTGTAGGGGTACGTAAAACAGATAGCCATGTCCCGAGAAGGTTCTCTGGCCTGACACAGTTACCGAAATTTTCAAAAACGTAATCATAAACTAATTAAACTTTAAACCTAAAACCATCAACTGTAAAGCACACCTAAAATTCAATTAGAAAGCTATGTACATCCGCCGCCCGTCTCCGGACGGCCAGGCTAATTCCTGTTTGGCCTCTGTCTTGTGTGGCCTCTGGGCAGCTTGTACGCCTGGGCGTAAGGTGGTCTGTGCCGCCGGTGTTGTGTATGTACCTTTAAGGGAATAACTGGTCTCAGACTGCAGTACCGGCAGTGACCACCCCTGTATAAAAGGCCCAGCAGGCTTCTGTAGTTTCAGTTTCCAGGTTGTCTCCATTCAGTAAAGACTTGTTATAATCAACTCCTGCAGTCCGTGTCTCAATTATACACGGACATAATACTGGCGACGAGTAAGAAATGAACTTACCTGCAACTCGGCAGCACCTCAGACGACGTTATTGAAGGTCGAAGCCAGAAGAAAGAAAAAAAAATAATCCAAAGAAACTCGAGAGACGGGCGTCGACCGTGGGCAAGCGCCCTCCAAATCATCGAATTGAAAAGTGCAGGAGAGACTGTCGAGAGCCAGGCTTGGTCTCCAGTCTGTGGTTTCCCAGCTAATCGGGCTGGTCGCAGGCAGTGCACTGATCCTGGGCTGCGGCGGGCTAGAGCTCGATTGGGTGGCTCTGCAACGGGGCAGGGCAGCGAGTCGGGAAGCAAAGAGAGAGAGAGCGGGTGGAGCACACAGGGCGCAGCCGGTGCTTCGCAGCCGGGCAGCGTTCGGACCTAAGAAGAGGGAGGGAAGTGTCCCAGAGGGTCCGCTCCACGACGGGAATGGTTCTTCAATTAACGGAGCAAATATTGAAGCGCGATAGAAAAATAAAAATACCGCGGAGAGCGGCGTTGGCAGCAGCGATCGGGGAGGCGTGAAGACCATAGGGCGTCGCCATTACGCGATAGTAAAATAAATATATTCGCCAGCAACAGTGTTGGCAGCAGCGGCGGGAAAGCACGGGAGGCGCCATCTTAACTCGGCGAGGAAGAAGGAAAAGCGTGGGAGGCACCATTTTGATCCATCGGGGATGAAGGCAAAGCGCGGGAGGCGCCATCTTAGATTTTCAAGATGCCAAAGACTGGCGATATCACTGCTTTCGATAATGCAATAGAAGACTGGACCACGTATGTGGAAAGAGTCGCGGTATATTGCGAGGCAAACGAAATAGCCGATGAGAAAAAGGCATCGGTATTGCTAAATTTAATGGGCGCAAGAACGTACAGCCTATTGCGGGACCTGATTACTCCAGCCAAACCGAAGGCGAAGAGTTTTAACAAAATTGTTGCTATCCTACAGGAACACTTAAATCCTACACCGCTGCTGATAGCAGAAAGATTTAAATTCCACAGGAGAAATCAGCATAAAAATGAGAGCAATGCTGATTACCTTACGGAACTACGCAAGCTATCAAAGCACTGCCAGTTCGGAGCAGGACTGGCAGATACCTTACGGGACAAATTTGTCTGTGGACTCCTGAGTGAAGGAACCCAGAAGAGGTTACTCTCAGAGAAAGAGCTGACGCTAGATAAGGCTTTCAGCGTGGCAGTATCGTACGAAGCAGCAGCAAGGGGAGCTGCGGAAATACAACAAAAGCCACAGGAATACGGCAGCCACGAAATGACACGGGGATTTGCAAAATGTTATCGCTGCGGCAGAACAAACCATGACCAGAAGGACTGCTGGTCCAAGGACAAAATATGCAGGCAATGCGGAAAGATGGGACACATTGCACGAGTTTGCAGGTCTGGGAAGAAGACCAACGACAACAAAAAGGCTACTAAGGAACCGTACAGGAAAGTACAAAAGATGACGGACAGTAGTTCCGAAGACCAGATGAGTGATAGTGAATCCGGGAACAAGAGACTAAGCTGTCTCAAACTTCACAACGTAATCGCAAAAGAGGATCACCGAACCATTTGGGTCACCCTCCCGATAGCAGGGTCCCAAGTCAAAATGGAATTGGATACAGGATCAGCTCTAACCGTCATGAATCGACGAGACTACAAGCGGCTATTCTCACACATACCCTTGAGAGAGACATCCATTGTCTTGAGGACGTATACGGGGCAAAAAGTATACCCCAGAGGAAAAATAAGGCTGCCTGTCGAATACAACGGCAAGAAAATATGGAAATTGTATCTCTACATTCTGCAAGATGGTGGACCACCGTTATTGGGACGTGAATGGATCAGAAAGATAAGTTTAGACTGGCACTCCATTCAGGCACTGACGGTGGCTGGTAAAAAGGATGACGACGTCACTCCTGGAAGATTGTCAACAATCTTAGCTGACGCCAAAGAGGTATTTCAACAAGAACTGGGCACTCTTAAAGGCGTAAACGCCTCGATAAAAATAGAGGAGAATGCAATTCCCAAGTTTTTCAAAGCAAGACCGGTACCATATGCAATTCGCCCAGCCGTCGAGGCAGAGCTGGAGAATCTGGAGAAGGCAGGCATGTTATCTAAGGTAGACTGGAGCGAGTGGGCGACACCCATCATTCCTGTCATGAAGAAAACGTGAAACAACAAGTCTGAGGAGCCAAGGAAGGTTCGCATCTGTGGGGACTTCAAGGTGACAGTGAACCCAGTCCTTCACACAGTACAATATCCTCTTCCAAGGATAGAAGATATCTTCGCCTCACTATCTGGAGGGAAGCGTTTTACAAAAATTGACCTAGCACAAGCATATTTGCAGATGGAGGTTGAAGAATCCTCTAGGAAGTATCTCATGATAAACACTCACAAAGGTCTTTACCAGTATAATCGATTGGTATTCGGAGTAGCATCAGCTCCGGCGATATGGCAAAGAGCGATGGAACAAGTCCTGCAAGGGATTCCGGGGACTCAGTGTTACTTGGACGACATCCTAGTGACAGGTGAAGATGACAGTGAACACCTTGCCAACCTAGAGCAGGTGCTCACTAGACTACGTGAACATGGGCTACGAGTCAATCGCCCTAAGTGCGAGTTTTTTATGAAACAGATATCGTATTGTGGCCACGTTATTGATGAGGAGGGGTTGCATAAGTCCCCTGACAAAATTGAAGCGGTAGTTAAGGCTCCAGCGCCTGAAAATGTGTCGCAACTGAGGTCATTCCTCGGATTGGTGAATTACTACCATAAGTTTTTGCCGAATTTGTCCACAATTCTGCATCCACTGAACGCCCTGCTACGAACGGGAGTAGCATGGAAATGGAGTGATGAATGTAAGCGGGCCTTTCAGAAGAGTAAGGACCTAATCACTTCAAGAGAAGTATTGGCTCACTACAACCCATCACTACCGATAAGACTGGCGTGCGATGCGTCTCCCTACGGCATTGGGGCGGTACTGTCACATAAATTCCTTGATGGTTCAGAGAGGCCGATAGCTTTTGCGTCACGCTCGTTAACTTCAGCCGAGCGTAACTACGCCCAGATTGACAGAGAGGCCCTCAGCCTGGTGTGGGGGGTGAAGAAGTTCAATCACTACCTGCACGGTCAGAAATTTACTCTACTAACTGATCATCAACCTCTCGTCTCCATTTTCAACCCTCAGAAGGGCGTACCGATAATGACGGCACAACGGCTACAGAGGTGGTCCCTTTTCCTAGGGGCACACCAATATGACATCGAGTACAAAGGAACTAAACAGCATGGGAATGCTGATGGATTGTCGCGCCTACCGTTGCCGACGGTGGAAGAAGAACTGGCAGTGGATCCAGTGGAGTTATTCCACTCGACTATAGTCGAATGTCTCCCTGTGACGAATGCAAACATAGAAAAGGAAACACGAAATGACCCGACACTCTCCTGGGTCTATGATTTAACGGTGAAGGGATGGCCAGCACATGGTGAACCACTGCTGCCAGCATTCTCGCCGAGAAGAGAACAGCTGTCAGTGTGCAGAGGAACCTTGATGTGTGGATTCAGAGTAGTAATTCCACCCAAATTGAAGGATAGAGTGCTCAATGAGCTTCATGAGGGTCATCTGAGAGGGGTAAAAATGAAGAACTTAGCCAGAGCGTTTGTGTGGTGGCCGAGAATCGATAGAGAAATCGAAGAGATGACCAAGAGCTGTACAGGATGCCAGAAAGTCCAAAACGCCCCACCACAAGCCCCTCTACATCCATGGGAGTGCCCTCATCTCCATGGCAAAGGGTGCACATTGATTTTGCTGGTCCCTTTATGGACTCGATGTTTTTAATTGCGGTGGATGCACATTCAAAGTGGCCAGAGGTAATAAAAATGTCCTCAACCACCAGAGAAAAAATTATCACAGTCTTACAAACCATATTCGCCAGGAATGGGCTGCCTGAACAGATTTGCTCTCTCAATGGACCACAGTTTGTGTCTGAAGAGTTCCGGAGGTTCTTAAAGAACAATGGTGTTAAGCATTACACATCCGCCCCATATCATCCAGCCACTAATGGATTGGCCGAGAGGTTTGTTCAAACATTCAAGAAGGCTATCAAGGCAATGTGTAATGAAGATATACCCCTACAACACAAGGTGGATAACTTCTTTGCCTACCAGAATGCGACACATGCGGTTACCAACCAAACTCCAGCCATGCTGTTCTTCAGTCGAAGACTACGATGCCGCTTGGATTTGGTTAAGCCAAACGTCAGAAGAGATGTGGAGAACAGGCAGTTTCAGAATATGAATGAAAGGCCGACCAGGAGTTTTAAGATAGGTCAACCAGTTTTGGCCCGGGACTACCGCACAGAGAAATGGCAGCCAGGAACGATCTGTACACGGCAAGGACCTCTAATATATACCGTGGACATTGGAGAGAGCATTGTAAGACGTCATGCTGACCAGATTCTAGAGTCACTGGAAAACGTCAACTCCACACAACGATCTGATACACCTGGCGATGAAACCGAAGTACCAATTGCATCTACCGCAGAATCAGTGATATTGGAAGCAGACGAGCCAAACAATGACATTGATCCCGACTCAATCTTGCCAGAAGAACCTGATATCCCAAAGAGGCGTTATCCAGACAGAATCAGGAAGCCTCCTCAAAGACTGAACTTATAATTGCTTAACTCCAACCAATGTATCTAGAAACCGTAATTGTAATTAGTTATTATTTAGTTGTTAAATGAATGTTATGTACTGTTTATCTAAAAGGGGAGGAATTGTTGTGTATGTACCTTTAAGGGAATAACTGGTCTCAGACTGCAGTACCGGCAGTGGCCACCCCTGTATAAAAGGCCCTAGCAGGCCTCTGTAGTTTCAGTTTCCAGGTTGTCTCCATTCAGTAAAGACTTGTTCTAATCAACTCCTGCAGTCCGTGTCTCAATTATACACGGACATAATAGCCGGACCTGAAGAATCCTCCTTAAAACAACTGGGAGTTTCCCTGAATCCCAGTTAATCGGGGGAGTGTGCCCGCCTGTGCTGCAGCACACTACCCCCTTCGGTGTGGCTGCTGGCTCCCTGTCCTGTCCTGTGGGTACTGCGTAGCCTGATGCCGCAGGCTGCGGACCCTTCTCTCTCTCTTTGCCTAACGCTACCTCTCCTGTGATTCCCTCACCGTTGGAGGCTGCAGGCTGGGGATCCCTAATTTTAGGCTGATCCCTTACCTTGGGCATTCCCTTTTGGGTTGTGGCCCTCCCGGGGCTAGACCATTTAAACTGATACACAGGTGACCACGGTAGTTTTTGCTGTGGTATGCGAGGAGACCTTCTTAGGGCTCCGGTTACAGGGGGCGTGTCCCAAATACAGGAAACTCTTTGGTATCCGGCACCGACGGGACCGGTGTGTTGCCGGTTGATCAAAAATTCCGGATGCTGGAGAGGGTTATTTACTGAGGCTATTTTTAACAAAGAAAAATAAAAAAATCAAGAAATGTGCAGTATACAGCAATTGGGTACTCACCTACAGAATGTTGTGTTAAATGGATGGTGGAAGATGCTTGATTAAGTAGAGTACTGCCAGTTGAGGGTAATGCAATTGAATGACTACCAGCAGCGTGGGAGACACACAGTTCCCCTGTAAAATGACAGATCAGAAGAGACTACCGGCAGCGCGGGAGAGTCAGACTCCTGTTACAGGGGTATTGAGGTGTTCCGACTTCCGAAAGCGCCAAGAAGCCGAGTAGTGACAGTTTGGAGAATTACCCCCACTGACAAACTCGGCCACCGCGGGACACTCGGACTCGGCAACATTGCCGGTTACTGAGGTGTTGTTTTCGGAATGAGAATTTTGCCGGTTAATAGAGAATTCCAGATATTTAGGTGCCGGTTAAATGAGAGTTTCCTGTAATTGGTGGGAGGGGCCCTCCAGTAACACAAGCTTCTGCCCCCTCCGGTGCGGTCTGTGAGTCTGCCACAGCTGCAGGCTGATGATCTCTATTATTAAAACGGTTTACCCTTTCTGGCCGTTCCCCTTTCTCGGGTTTAAACAGTTTACATTGATTAATGTAACTAGCAGCCTGCCAGTGAACCTGTTTTAAAGTCTAGTCCGCTGCCCTGAACGGGCCTTCTATGGACTCCCCATTCTCTCTCTTTACCAGGACGGCCTTGAGGATGGAATCCTGGGCTTGGACCTGCTTTAATTCCGGGGCCAAAGCTACCCCCCGTGTGCCTCCCTTGTCCCAGATTGCGGCTACCGGACCTGCTCTACAGGGATCCCAGAACTCTCCTTCCCTGGCCCCCTGCTTGGTCACCTCGTCGGTCTTTTGATTACCCTCCCACGTGGTAGGGAGGGATCCTAAATCTATGGCCAAAGGTTTGGACATTTCCCCAGCCTGCTCGTTCCCTGTGAATCTCATTAGGCTAAATGGGACCTTGTTAGACCGGGGTGAATTGGTTGGGTCTTCCAAATGGACCACCATGCTGGAAGCTCCAGTGTCCACCAAATATCTCCCCTGCACCGTCTCCACCCCCATCTTAACACAGGGCCTGCCCCCCTCATCGTATTCAAGGGTTACAAGTCGACAGGTTGCGCTGGTTCTAGTCATAGGTCTGGGTTGTATGGGGCAGATGGGGTTAAAGCACCAGCGGCGGTGGCTACCTTCCCTGGGCCATTTAATATAACTCGGATCGCAGCTGCTATTGAATCAAGTGTGGGGGGAGAGAGCGTTGTCTCTGTTTTTGGGGCAGGAGCTGGGGAGTTCTTTCCTATGTTATCCTTCCATTGATTCCTACAGTCCCTGCTCCAATGCCCATTCTTCCCGCAATACGCTTCGTATTGGAAGGGTTACCCCTTTCCTGGTGCCACTCTTTCTTACTCTGGCTAGGTTTTATTTCATATACTTCTCCTTTTGGTGGACGCTCTTCTATCCCTCTACCGTTCCGGTAAGCCAGGGTCAGTTGTTTGACCACTGTCTCCTTGGTGACCCGGGGGTCTTTCGGGTCAAACCAAAGCTCAACCTTAGCTCTGATCCACGGCAAGCTGTTTACCACCAGGCTTCGGAGCCAGTGGGCCAGCTCATTCTGGTTCAGGTGGGCCCGGTTGAGAATTCTATTACAGGCACTCCTGTACACACACCACAGCCTGTCTGCGAAAGCCTGTGGAGACTCCCCTGCTGGCTGTGTTGTCCTCTCCACCCGGGAGAAAAAACTACCATCGTTCATACCATGGCCTCCAGAACTTCCTCCCGGAAAACAGCGTATCCGCCCTGCCCTTTTTTACTCTTTGCAGAGAGGGACTGGTAGAGGTTGCCATCCAGGGAGAAAAGGAGCATTTTGGCCATTTTGGAGTCATCGCACTCGTTAATGCCTGCTGCCTGTTCCACTTCCATGAATAGGACCGAGGGGTCTCCCTTTTGGGTGTTTTTCAGGTGGCTTATCATAGCCTTAAGCTGTTGGGTACCATGGGGAATCACAAATTGGCTTTCAAGGGTCCCTGACCCCCACCACCACCGGGCGGGCCAAACCTTTGCTGCCGAGCCGGGCACATCGGCCCCGGCTCCGACCTTTCCTGCATTGGCTTGCCCACTTCTCCCTGCTGCCAAACCAAGTTAAAACCCGGCGGCACAGGTGGTGGTGGTGTGCTCTCCCTGCCAGCCTCACAAATCGCCTGTCCCACCTGCGGCCCAACCGAGTTGTTCCCCGGTGCCACAGGTGACGTCTGAACAGTTTCCCCTTCTATTTCCACACCCAGGCTCACTAGGCATACCATGCTTTTTGCCCTGGACAGAGCAAGGTTTAAACTGTCGATCTGCTTTTGGCAGGGGCCGTGATCTCCCACTTCAAAACCCCTACTGCTTGCTACCTTTATAAGCTGCCTGTACGTCTCTTAACCGCTCTTCCTCTTCTTTTATTTGCCTGGTAAGGCGGGCGTTCTCTTCTCGTAACACTAGTTCATTACTTTTGGCTTCGGTGACCTGACACCGAAAGTATTCCTGTTTGTTCCTATGTTTCTCTACTATCTGCATCTTTTCCTGGTTTTGGGCATTTAATTCTGCTTACAATCCTTCCCCTGCTAGAGCACTTGGTTGAGATAGCTGAGCTGATTCCCGCAGCTCTTCTGTTAGTGCCTCAATGTGCTTGGCTAAAAGCTGGATCTGTCACAGGGAGCAGATCAACCAGATGGCTTTCTCCACAGACTTTTTATGATCCTTGCTCTCATTTCATTTGGCTGCAGCGTCCATGGGACGCTCAGCATGCAACAGACTGAGCACCCATTTCTTTGTTATATTTACTTTCTTAAACACATAAGAGGAAATCTTCTCTTCCATCTTAGTTCTGTCCTCAAAAATAGTGTCTACTGCATCACATCCCTTTTGCCAAGCTCCTGCCACGGTCGCCATTATGTAAGGGGTGGTGTGTGGGTCAGCTTCACTTCTGACTTATGAGCGGTTCAAATCGCTCCCACTCCCTTGGTTCTAGACCTGGACTTATTTGGGGGTTGTAATGAAATTGCAGCAGACAACTGAGTTTGATACAAGAACTTTGGTTTTTATTTGAGAAGGAAAAATACAATACAATAATCTTAACACTCTAATAAAATGGGGAAACACTTCGACATACACGAGGAAAAAATTACAGTAGACAAATACCTCACCCCTCCCAATCCCACCTTACTAGCTAAGTTGGACTCTAAAGGACCTGGGATAATGCTCACCAAATGCAGGAATAGTTTGTAGAGTGGAAAAACTTGCAGATCTTCGGTTTCTTCTGAGTTGGTTTCTTGTTGGTCGCGATGGCCCAGTGTTACCTGGTTGGCTTCTGGTAATATTTGGTTGTTGGTTTCGTGGGGCCCTTGGTGCCGCGAGGTGTCCGATGATGTGTTGCTTCTTCTTCTTCTTCGAGAGAGAGAGAGAACTGCTTCCAGATGCTTGCTGCTGAAACCGCCGAGTTTCGATGGTGTTTTAAACTTGAACGATGGGTCTCTCCTTTCTTCTCAAACTGGTTGAATTGTTTCTGTTGAACTCCTTCTGCTGAACTGTACTTATCGAACTGTTCGAACACATTGAACTGATCGAACTCATCAAACTGATTTCTTGTGGAGACAGGTCTTTAGTTTATACTAATTGAGGCCTGCTTATCTGCCCGCCAAATCAGTCAAGGTTCATTGTTAAATTTTGGGCAGGCTCGTTAACATTGATTGGTCCCATTTATTTAACTGGTTTCGGGATTGCTTCGAAACCTAAATTGGCTTTAAATGACTGTTTAATCTTTGGTCTGATTAGTACGTTTTCTCTTCTTCTGCTGGGGTCAGGGTCCCTTTTGTTGATCAGTGGCATGTACTGCGTTATGCATACTCTTGATGGCCCTGTAATTTTGGCAGGAACTGCTCTTCTGTAGGCCTATTGTCATTATGTAAAAATGACTGAGACAGTCCAGAACATTCCCAGACAGTTTGGCCAATACCCAAACTGCTTGTTTTTACAGAGGCCCATCCCAACCCCTTTGTCGCAGCCTTCCACAGGCCTGGACATGCCCTTTTAAAATAACCAAAATCCTGGGGTTTTTAACTTTAAGCCCCTTGGGTCGGAGCGATCATAATATGATCGAATTCTTCATTAAGATGGAGAACGAAGTAGTTGACACAGAGACAAGGGTCCTCAGCTTAAATAAAGGAAACTACGATGGTCTGAGGGGCGAGTTGGGTAGGATTGATTAGGGAATGGCACTCAAAGGGTTGATGGTGGATAGGCAATGGCAAACATTCAAAGACCGAATGGATGAGCTACAGAATTTGTTCATCCCAGTTTGGCATAAAAATAAAACAAAAAAGGTGACTCAACCGTGGCTAACAAGGGAAATTAGGGATAGCATAAGATCCAAGGAGAGGACATATAAATTGGCTAGAAAAAGCAATAATCCTGAGGATTGGGAGCAGTTTAGGAGTCAACAAAGGAGGACAAAGGGATTAATTAAGAAAGGGAAAATAGAATACGAGAGTGAGCTAACAGGGAACATAAAAACTGACTGTAAAAGCTTTTATAGATATGTGAAGAGAAAAAGATTGGTGAAGTCAAGCGTAGGTCCCTTGCAGTCAGAATCAGGGGACTTTATAATGGGAAACAAGGAAATGGCAGACCAACTAAATACATACTTTGGTTCTGTCTTCACAAAGGAGGACACAAATAACCTCCCAGAGATGCCGGGGAACATAGGGTCTGATGAAAGGGAGGAACTGAAAGAAATCAGTATTTGTAGGGAAATGGTGTTAGGAAAATTGATGGGACTGAAGGCCGATAAATCCCCAGGGCCTGATGGTCTACATCCCAGGGTACTTAAGGAAGTGGCCCCAGAGATAGTAGATGCATTGCTGGTCATCTTCCAGAACTCGATAGACTCTGGAATGGTACCCATGGATTGGAGGGTAGCTAATGTTACCCCACTATTCAAAAAAGGTGGTAGAGAAAAAGCGGGGAATTATAGACCGGTAAGCCTGACATCGGTAGTGGGGAAAATGCTAGAGTGTGGCGGAGCCACCAAGGATCTCAGAACAATTAGTAATAATCCCTTTAACTACAGTATAGTGCAACCGCGGACTGCACCTTTAAACTGCCTGTTAACTGTACTGTATGGTGTTTTCCTGCACTCCACGTGATGATGTCATGACGCTGCTCACGTGACCACCAGTGGCGCGAAGAACGTCATGACGTCATGACGTCAGCTTCCAGAATCTTCCAGTAGTCGTCAAGTGCCCAGCAAGCTGTATAGACCTGTATACCGTTTCTCCTGTAGTTTCCCTGCTAACTTCGTTGTTCATTAAAACCTGTTGATTTGATTCATCGAGTCGAATACTTTATTCAACTAGGAACCTCCGTTCCTACATTGGTGACCCCGATCTCGTCGGACAACTTTCGTCGAGGATGAACACAAACGCCGTCGCCCTTAAACTACCGCAGTTCTGGGAACAGCAGCCAGCAGCATGGTTTTTCCAGGCAGAAGCACAGTTCGCTCTCCGGGAGGTCACAGCGGATGCGACCCGTTATTATTACGTGGTTGCCGCTCTCGACAGTGCCACGGCCTCGCGGGTCATCAGCATCCTTGGAAGCCCACCAGAGGAGGGCAAGTACGAAGCGCTTAAAGCCCGTTTGCTACAGGTATTTGATCTTAATAAGTCGGAGCGGGCACGTAAGCTTATTTCCATGCCCGGCCTCGGGGACTCAAAACCGTCAGAGCTGATGAGTCAAATGCTCACGCTGTTGGGTGCGGAACCCCAATGCTTTTTATTCCGTGAGCTTTTCCTCTGCCAGCTACCCGAACCGGTTCAGGCGGCCTTGGCCAACACTGCCATCACAGACGGTGCTGAACTCGCTGCAGAGGCAGACAAGATATTTACTGTTACTCAGCAATGTTGTGCAGCTGCGAGGCGCTTTTCCCCCACGCGAGAGAAAACCAGCCCGCCCCCAGCAGGATGGTGCGCGTACCACGCCCGTTTTGGCGCCAAAGCTCGATGCTGTCGGCCTCCTTGCAGTTTCCCTCAAGAAAAAAAAAAAAAAAACTCCAACAAGCCCGCGTCCTCCCGGACAGATGACAAGGTCTAAAAAGCACAGCAAGTTAGCTATGGCGGCGGGCTCAGCGGGCAAACTCATTTATGTTACGGATTCCATTACGGGCCGCCGGTTCCTGTGCGACACTGGCTCACAGTGCAGCATCCTCCCAGCTTCAAAGCTGGACCAACTATCCGGCAGCCAAAGGCCTTCCCTCATGGCAGTAAATGGCGCGGCCATGTGTACGTTCGGGAAATGGACGGTAAACTTAACCTTCGCCGGTCAACGTTTTGTCTGCAACTTTATTACAGCCAAGGTCTCACAGGCCATCCTGGGGGCCGGTTTTTCTGCGCCAACGGTCTGCTGGTCGACGTCCAACACAGCCGACTCATTAATGTGTCCACTTTCCACGTAGTGCCCTGCCACCGCAGCACCGCCGTGTCCTGGTCGGTGGCCTGCGCGGTTCCGTCGCAAGACGGCTTTAGGCGCCTGCTCGGCGAATTCCCGGAGCTCACCAGGCCCACTTTTTCGGCTACAAGCACACGGCACGGGGTGGAGCACCATATCTCCGCGACCGGAGCACCAGTTTATGCTCAGGCGCGGCGATTAGAAGCCGGCAAGCTGGCAGCCGCAAAGGCTGAGTTCCAGACCATGGAGCGCCTCGGGATCATCCGGCGTTCGGACAGCCCTTTGTCTTCCCCACTGCACATAGTCCCCAAACCAGGCGGCGGATGGCGACCTTGCGGGGATTACAGACGCTTAAACGACACCACGACACCGGACAGGTACCCTATTCCCCACATCCAAGATTTTTCGGCTCATCTGGCTGGAAACGCTATATTTTCTAAAGTGGATCTCGTTCGTGGATATCACCAAGTTCCGGTGCACCCTCCAGACGTCCCCAAAACGGCAGTCATCACTCCGTTCGGCCTTTTTGAGTTCCTCCGCATGCCATTCGGTCTGAAAAATGCAGCTCAAGCATTCCAGTGTTTGATGGACTCTGTATTACGGGACCTACCCATCATTTTTGTCTATTTGGACGACATCCTAATAGCCAGTAAGGATTCGACAGCTCACATGGCCCATTTACGTACACTTTTCGCCCGACTCAGCCAACATGGCCTTATTGTCAATCCGGCCAAATGCACGTTCGGAGTATCCTGCATTGATTTCCTGGGACACAGGATTACCCCAGAAGGCGCCGTCCCACTAGCCACCAAGGTAGAGGCAGTTACCGCATTCCCACAGCCTCGCACGGTCAAATCCCTGCAAGAGTTCTTGGGGATGGTAAATTTTTATGATCGTTTTGTCCCCAAAGCGGCCCGGTTGATGCAACCGCTGTACGAAGCACTAAAGGGAAAGTCGGGCAAAGATGTTCTCACTTGGACACTGCAAATGGACCAGGCGTTCCGCGATACCAAGGCGGCGTTGGCAGACGCAACTATGCTGGCACACCCACGTCTGGGCGCGACTGTGGCCCTCACTACGGATGCCTCCGACTATGCCATCGGAGCAGTTCAAGAGCAATGGGTCGACGGGGGTTGGCAACCGTTAGCCTTTTTCAGCCGCCAACTGCGCAAGAACGAGCGAAAGTATAGCACTTTTGACAGAGAGCTGCTAGCCCTGTTTTTGGCCATCAGGCATTTCCGTTTCCTCCTAGAAGGCCGCCCGTTCACTGCCTTCGTGGACCACAAGCCGCTCACCTTCGCCATGGCCAAAGCGGCGGAGCCTTGGTCAGCTCGGCAGCAGCGCCACCTCACGTTTATATCCGAATTCACGACGGATTTGCGGCACGTGTCCGGCAAGGATAATCTCGTGGCAGATTGCCTTTCCCGAGTTCCAGTCCAGGCAGTCCACCTGGGCATCGATTTCGTCGGACTGGCAGGGGATCAACTGGCAGACCCAGAGGTACAAGTGTTTAGGACCACGCCTTCCAGTTGGCAGGTTGCAGACGTGCCATTTCAAGAGGCAGGAACCACGCTCCTGTGCGACACATCCATGGGAGTGCCCCGGCCCATCGTGCCGGTCGAATGGCGCAAGAAGGTATTCCAGGCAATCCACGGGTTATCTCACCCGGGGATGCGGGCTTCTCAACGGCTACTGTCCCACAAATTCATTTGGAAAGGCATGCATTTGGACGTCCGGGACTGGACAAACAATTGCGTCGATTGCCAAAAGTCCAAAGTTCACCGTCACATCAAGGCCCCGCTGACAAACTTCCCGGTGCCTGAGCGCCGTTTCAACCACATTCACGTGGATTTAGTAGGCCCCCTTCCCGGGTCACGTGGATTCACACACCTCCTGACAGTCGTAGACCGGACCACCAGGTGGCCAGAGGCGATTCCCTTGGCCGCCACCACCGCAACAGACGTAGCCAGGGCATTGCTTTCGTCGTGGGTAGCTCGTTTCGGGGTGCCATCGGACATCTCCTCGGACCGCAGTCCGCAATTCACCTCAGAGCTGTGAAACGCAGTGGCACAAGGCCTGGGTACCAAGCTGCACCGTACCACCGCGTACCATCCGCAGGCGAATGGCCTGTGCGAAAGGTTTCATCGGTCCCTCAAAGCGTCCCTCCGTGCCAGCGTGCGAGGACCCAACTGGGTGGATAGGCTCCCATGGGTGATGCTAGGCTTCCAGACAGCACCAAAGGAGGATCTTCAGTCTTCATCAGCTGAGCTGGTTTATGGCCAGACACTCAGAGTGCCAGGTGACTTCCTCCCTCCACACACCGAACCATGGTCTGCAGCTCAACAGCTCCTACTGCATCAGGAGGCGGCTAGGAATTTCCGGCCCATCCCAACCTCGCAGCACGACCTGCAGAGGCCTCACGTTCCGACAGAGCTCATGAGTTCGGACTATGTCTTTATTCGGCAAGACGGTCACAGAGACCCACTCAAGCCACCATATACCGGACCTTTTCTTGTCATCTCATCAGGGGAAAAGTTCTTCACAGTCGAAGTCGGTGGAAAGTCTGATACTGTTTCTGTCGACCGGCTCAAACCAGCCCACCTGGATCGGACTGAGCCTGTCGTGGCTGCCCAACCGCCTCACCGTGGCCGACCGCCGTTAGCCACCAGACCAGCTGTGCATCAACCCACCATCGAACAGCCCGATTCGACCTCCGACGCACCTGCACCTCTGACCACTGTTTCTGCCTCGCCCAAGACGCTGCTTCTGTCGCAATCCGGCACTGGTTCTTCGAATAACGCCCCGTTTCCGCTGCCTGAGTTTCGCCGCCATTCGGCCAGGATCATTAAGCCTCCTACTCGGTTGACAATCTCTGTTAAAGTGGATTCTGGGGGGGCGCCTGTGGCGGATCCACCAAGGGTCTCAGAACAATTAGTAATAATCCCTTTAACTACAGTATAGTGCAACCGCGGACTGCACCTTTAAACTGCCTGTTAACTGTACTGTATGGTGTTTTCCTGCACTCCACATGATGATGTCATGACGCTTCTCACGTGACCACCAGTGGCGCGAAGAACGTGATGACGTCATGACGTCAGCTTCCAGAATCTTCCAGTAGTCGTCGAGTGCCCAGCAAGCTGTATAGACCTGTATACCGTTTCTCCTGTAGTTTCCCTGCTAACTTCATTGTTCATTAAAACCTGTTGATTTGATTCATCGAGTCGAATACTTTATTCAGCTAGGAACCTCCATTCCTACAAGAGTCTATTTTAAAAGATGTAATAGCAGAGCACTTGGAAAGCAGTGACAGGATCGGACAAAGTCAACATGGATTTACAAAAGGTAAATCATGCTTGACTTATCTACTGGAATTTTTTGAGGATGTAACTGGTAAAATAGATAAGGGAGAACCAGTGGATGTGGTGTATTTGGATTTTCAGAAGGCTTTCGATAAGGTCCCACATGAGAGATTAGCGTGCAAAATTAAGGCACATGGGATTGGGGGCAAGGTATTGACTTGGATAGAGAACTGGTTGGCGGACAGAAAGCAAAGAGTTGGAATAAACGGGTCGTTTTCCGAGTGGCAGGCAGTGACTAGTGGGGTACCGCAAGGATCGGTCCTAGGACCCCAGCTGTTCACAATATATATTAATGATCTGGATGAGGGAATTGGATGTAATATCTCCAAATTTGCAGACAACACAAAGCTGGGTGGGAGGGTAAGCTGTGAGGAGGATGTCGTGAAACTCCATTACAATTTGGACAGGTTGGGTGATTGGGCAGAAACATGGCAAATGCACTATAATGTGGATAAATGTGAGGTTATCCACTTTGGTGGCAAAAACAGGAAGGCAGATTATTATTTGAATGGCAATAGATTGAGAGAAGGGGAAGTGCAAAGAGACCTGGGTGTTATTGTGCACCAGTCGCTGAAGGTAAGCATGCAGGTGCAGCAGGCGGTTAAGAAGGCAAATGGTATGTTGGCCTTCGTAGCAAGAGGGTTCGAGTACAGGAACAAGGATGTCTTGCTACAGTTGTACAGGGTCTTGGTGAGACCGCACCTTGAATATTGTGTGCAGTTTTGGTCGCCTTATCTGAGGAAGGACGTTCTTGCCATGGAAGGAGTGCAGCAAAGGTTCACCAGGCTGATACCTGGGATGGCAGGAATGAGGTATGAGAAGAGATTGTGTCGATTGGGCTTATACTCACTGGAGTTTAGAAGATTGAGAGGGGATCTCATCGAAACCTATAAAATTCTGTCAGGTCTGGACAGACTAGATGCAGGAAGGATGTTTCTGATGGCCGGGGAGTCCAGAACCAGGGGTCATAGTCTAAGGATAAGGGGTAAGGCATTTAGGACTGAAATGAAGAGGAATTTTTTCACCCAGAGAGTGGTGAACCTGTGGAATTCTCTGCCACAGAGGGCGGTGGAGGCCAGTTCATTAAATATATTCATGAAAGAGTTGGATATATTTCTTGAGTCGAAAGGGATCAAGGGATATGGGGAGAAGGCAGGGACAGGATACTGAAATTGGATGACCAGCCATGATCTCATTGTATGGCGGAGCAGGCTCGAAGGGCCGAATGGCTTACTTCTGCTCCTATCTTCTATGTTTCTATGTTTTGGCCCAACATTCTTTAAAACAGTCCAAAATCTCTTCTTTGGGGTAATCTTCTTGGTTTGAGGGAATCTGCAGAATTTTGCGAACCTTACAGAGCCTAATGCTGCACACAGTATTCTAACTGAGGTCTTATTAATGTTTTACATAGGCTCATCATTACCTCTTTTGATAAAACCTAGAGTTCCATTCGCTTTTTTATGGCCTTATCAACCTGAGGTGCTACCTTTTATGTTTTACGAACCTGTAGCTTCAAAAGCTGCTTTTCAACAGCTCCTAATCTACCTCCATTCAGAGTATATTACTGCTGCAAAATGCATTTTACCAAAATGCATCACCTCATACATACTGATATTGAATTCCATCTGCCACTTTTTAGCCCATCTTATCAATATCCATTTGTAGCTTCCGTTTGTCTTCTTAAGAACTAACCATACCTCTTATTTTGGTATCATCTGCAAATATCAACACTGCTCCCGCTGTGCCTATATCCAAATCTTTGAAATACACAGTAAATGGAAGTGGCCCCAGAAATAAATCCTGTGGGACACCACTGACCACTTCTAACCTTTCTGAAAAGCTGCCCTTAACTCCTACTCTCTCTTTTGTCCATTCTAACCAATTTTTAAGCCATTTTGCTATCCACCCCTTAACACTTCTCTCGCAATCTTCCATGTGATACCTTGTCAAAGGCTTTGCTAAAGTCCATGCACACTACATCCACTGTACTTCCCCTGTACTTCCCCTATCTAGAATGTCTGTTACCTCCTCAAAGAATTCTATGATGTTTGTCATACACAGTAGTTCATTTTGAAATCCATGCTGAGTACTTAGGAACAGATGTATGCCATTCAGCCCCTCAAGCCTTTTCTGTCATTCATTGAGATCATGATTGATCTGTATCTTATCTCCATCCACCCACCTTGGCTTCATATCCTATTATATTCTTGTCAAACAAAAAACTATCAATCTCAGATTTAAAGGTATTAATTGAGCTAGCATCTACTACTTTTTGTGGGAGAGAGTTCCACACTTCTACCATCCTCTGCGTGAATAAATGTTTCCCAATTTCTCTCCTGAATGGCCTGGCTCTGATTTAAGGTTATGTCCCCTTGTCCTATACACCCCCACCAGCAGAAAATGTTTCTCTTCATCTACCCTATGAATTCCTTTCAAAATCCTACAAACCTCAATCAAATCACCCTTTAACCTTCTATATTCCAGAGAATACAAGCCTAGTTTATGTAATCTCTCCTCATAATCTAACCCTTGGAGCCTTGGTAATATTCTGGTGAATCTGTGCTGCACTTCTTCCAAGGCCAATATATCCTTTCTAAGTTGCGGTGCCCAGAACTGTACACAGTACTCCAGAGGTGGTCTAACTAGGGCTTTGTATAGCTGTGGCTAAACCTCCTCCCCTTTATATTCTAACCCTGTAGTCGTCGTCGTACGTGTCTTCACACTGTTCCCTTTGGGGAACTGTATGAAGTGGTGGAAGGATTTCTGGCCACGTTTAATGCTCCTTCCGTGACCGTAACCATCTTCATACCAGCCATTAGGGTGGTTAGTCCTATGGCGGGTGGGTTTTACGGGCTCCCACAACCCATACGAGGGGGGGGGCCACCCACACCCACGGACGCAAGTATCCCGCTGGATGTCAACCCAGAATTTAGAGCCGGAGCTCCGACTCCACTTGCCGGGACTGTCTGGAGCGGGGTTCGAAACCCTACACCTTCTGGCCCAGCGGCGGGGATGCTACCGCTACGCCAAAGGCCCACTCCACCCTGTAGTTATGAAGGCTAAAATTTCATTAGCTTTTTTGATTATCACTTCTAACTTTTTGCTCTATATCTAGATATGTGGTAATTTCAACCTACCACAGATGTTAAGCTAACTGGTCTGTAATTACTTGGATTAGCTATGTCTCCATTTTTTTAAAATGGGGACTACATTGACCACTTTCCAGTCCTTCACACATCCACACTCCATTGAGCCCTGAAATATAATTTCTGTTGCTGTGGCAATTTTCTCTTCCATCCACATTAGGATCACTAGGTGTATTCTGTCAGACCTTGATGCTTTGTCTTCATTTAGCCGAACTAACTTAGGTAAAAATTTCCTTTCATCCATCATAATATTGCTCATCTCACTCTCAGCCACTTCAGAATTTAGCTCCTTTCCGTTATCCTCTTTTTAGTAAAGAATGATGTTAATTACTTATTAAAGACCTTTGCCATTTTTTGATCATCTACAGGTTGACCATCATCTCCTCTTAGGGGTACTACCTCATTTTGAGCAATTATCTTTTTACTGATATACTTGAAAAATACTTTACTGTTCCTTTTGAAGTTTTGGAAATATTTTCCTCATACTTCCTCTTAGTTTTCCCTTTTCTACTCTTGTTCTTTTTCTTATTTTCTCATATTCTCCTTCAGTTTTTTCATTATTATTGTTAGTCCTCATGGACCCTCTTCTTCAATTTAAATTGGTTTCTAACCTTTTAATTTGTCCATGTCATCCTAAAGCTACTACAGTAGTAGTTTCCTCCTTTTTTAATGTACCGTTACAGTCTGTTTTTTTCAAGCATCCCATTGTTGATTTACCAATTTCACCTTCCAACTCACCACAGCTAGCTCATGCCTCATCTTTTTAAAATACAACCTAATCAAATCTGGTGTTTTAGTTTTTGTACTGACTTTTTCCCTTTCTAGTTGAATCTTAAAGCTTTGGTGTAGTCAGTAATCGCAAGGTACTTGCCTACATTCAGCTCACCTAGCTGATCTATTTCATCATTTATAATCAGATCTAGCAACACATAGAAACATAGAAGATAGGAGCAGGAGTAGGCCATTCGGCCCCGCGAGCCTGCTCCGACATTTAATGAGATCATGGCTGATCATCCAAATTCAGTAACCTGTCCCTGCTTTCTCCCCATATCCCTTGATCCCTTTAGCCTTAAGAAATATATCTAACTCCTTCTTGAATATATTTAATGAATTGGCCTCAACTGCCTTCTGTGGTAGAGAATTCCACAGGTTCACCACTCTCTGGGTGAAGAAATTCCTCCTCATCTCTGTCCTAAATGGCTTACCCCTTATCTTTAGACTGTGGCCCCTGGTTCTGGACTCCCCCGCCATTGGGAACATCCTTCCTGCATCTAGTCTGTCTAGCCCTGTTAGAATTTTATAAGTTTCAATGAGACCCCCTCTCATTCTTCTAAACTCCAGCGAATATAAGCCCAATTGACCCAATCTCTCCTCATATGTCATTCCTGCCATCCCAGGTATCAGTCTGGTGAATCTTCGCTGCACTCCCTCCATGGCAAGAACATCCTTCCTCCGATAAGGCGACCAAAACTGCACACAGTACTCAAGGTATGATCTCAGCTAGGCCCTGTACAACTGCAGCAAGACATCCTTGCTCCTGTACTCGAATCCTCTCGCTATGAAGGCCAACATACCATTTGCCTTCTTAACCGCCTGTTGCACCTGCATACTTACCTTCAGCAACTGGTGCACAAGGACACCCAGGTCTCATTGCACTTCCTCTTCTCCCAATCTATTGCCGTGCAGATAATTGCCTTCCTGCTTTTACCACCAAAGTGGATAACCTCACATTTATCCACATTGGGCAGATGCATGGCAGATGCAGTATAATCACCCAACCTGTCCAAATCACACTGGAGTTTCTCGGCATCCTCCTCACAGCACACACGCCCACCCAGCTTTGTGTCATCTGCAAACTTGGAGATATTACATGTAGTTCCCTTGTCCAGATAATTAATATATATATTGTGAATAGCGGGGGTCCTAGCACCGATCCCTGAGGTACCCCACTAGTCATTGCCTGCCACTCGGAGAAAGACCCGTTTATTCCAACTCTTTGCTTCCTGTCTGCCAACCAGTTCTCTATCCAAGCCAGTACCTTACCCCCAATCCCAATTGCTTTAACTTTACATGCTAATCTCTTATGCGGGACCTTTATACAGTTTAGGAATTCCATTCCTTTTTCTCCATTTACTCCTTCTCTCTCCCAATATTTTGGTAATTAAAGTCTCCCAGATGAATAATTTTGTTATTGCTACTAATTTCTCTAATCTGACTATAGATTTTGTAGGGGGGCATCCTTTACCTGGTTTACGGTAATTTACCTGGTCAGGCAGCCTTTTGCCACTGCACTGTGACCAATTCCAATCAGCGGTTTCGAATCGCTGAACCCTCCTCCCAGTTCTGACTGGAGGAACTTATAATTAATGATGTATTAAAAACGGACAAATGGTCTGGATGCAAGAAAGTCAAATTTTATTAAAACTAAAGAAACTACACCACACGATCAAAGTAATCACGGTAAAATTGCTTAACAGGGGAAGGCAGATGGCAAAAATGAGGGATAAATGGCTACAATGTTAATTTTACAATCTTAGCAACATTTCCCTTAAATTACCACCCCTTCACTTCTCACTAGACTGTCTTGCTAGTGGGTCAGAAGCCTTGCTCACCTGCAGTCCAAAGAGTAAAAGAGAAGAGAGCGATGCTTCTGGGAAGCTATCTTTTATACCCCTTTTTTGGGGCCCGCCCAGATCTGATGTTTCTGGGCTAAAACAAAAGAGATCCAAACTGTCCACTTGTCTGGGATGGGTTTGGATAAAGTTGCAGTTTAAATATGCCCATTGTCTGTGAGGGCTTTTGAATAAAGCTGCAGTGGTTTGATTGTGTTCTTGATTGTCTGTGATGGGCCATCGAATAAAGCTATTTCCTTGATTGCTTGAGTAAATAGCCTTGAAGGTATTGTAAGCAGAAAGTCATTGTTCTGTGGTCAACTGAGACTGCAGTCTCAAGTGGTTACTTCCTTGTGTACACAAAGTAGCAGTTTCTGTAAACAAATCGATTATCTAACTTCCCGAACTGCCTTTGATTGGCAGATTCAAATGGGCTACACCCCAGTACAAACAAGCAGCTAGTAGGTTACCGGACCCGCCCAATACCATAGGGTGACTGACAGCTTGGGCTCCATTCATATGCTAACAGCCTGTCTGCCCTTTTGAAATTCTGTTTCCATGAGGTCAGTTCAGCCATTTTTAACAGTCCAAAACTCAAGAGTACATCTTTTAATAAAATGTACAATCTTAAAGTGTGCGATTTTCACAAAGTTCTTTGATTCCAGTGTCCAAGTGCCGCCTAGCTTACGAGCTTTTTAATGCAGCTTTTTTGCGGTTCTGGGTATGTTTTAACACATTGTCCAACCCAGAGACAATTTAAATCACACAAGTCTTCATCCACGATGTGGATTAATATTTCCCAAACTTCGGGGGCTGAGGGAATTTTGTGACCAGGGCCTCCCTTGGATACTTCCAACTTGCTTGTAGTATCCTCTTGAAGAAGTGAGCAAAATTTTCTGACCCCCCACAAACAATCATCCCCTGTATTTACCTATAGCTACCTACCACTGATCCCCCGACCCGTCTATTCCCCTCAAATCCGAGAAAAACCATGGTACGGTAGGCATCTCCAGATACATCAATTACAAAATGTTACAATAGGGGTCTCATACCCCTGCACCACTTGTTACATTATAACATATTACAAAATGTTGCAATCTTGGTTATACAATGTAATCAAAATGATCCCAAGCACGGAGAGGGTCCTACGCCTCTGCACCACTTGGAACTGTAAAATAAAACACAAAAATCTTCATTAAACATTTGTAACAAAGTGCTGAAACATTTGAAACAAAATGCTGAAATAAACCCCGACCATCGCGTGCCAATGATGGGTCGCAAAATTCGGGTGGGTATTGCTCCTCCCACCCGGGCAGTAAATATTCCTTCCACCCCCCCTTTTTAATGGTCTTAAACCTTTAAAACATACAGAATGGATTTTACAGAACAGTCTGATCCGCCAGCCCCGAGCCATTCCCTTGTCCCTTTGTGGAGGCGGGGTACCCCTCATGTTTCATAGACCGAGACCGGGGAGTATGGGATCACAACCCCCAGTCCCTCCCCCTCCCGTCTTCCCTCGACTGGCCCCACACTCAAACTTGGATCCCAGATCCGGCCACCCACTCATCCTTCCCAGCCACACTTACACTCTAACTTTGCCTGTGGGCCCCAGGTGAGTTCCTCCCTTCCCCGAAAGCACCCACGTGACTCTTGGGTCTCCCCCTCCCCTTTACAATCTTTCCCGGGCCATCACCACCCACTCCCAGGGAACGCGTCCCTATCTGACAAGGCGCCCGCACTTCCCCACCATGACACCTCAATAGCGAGGTCTCCCGCAAGTGAAATTCGGTCAAGATAGTGCTGGGTTGGGGCGCAGCTGGGGCCATCTCTTCCACATAGGATGAGTAGGCAGGTTCCTCCGGACCCTGTCCAGTTTCTCCCGAAGGTCACTGCGGGGTCTCCTCCTGGATTTGTCCAGTGGCAAGGTGATCCCCAACATTCTGTATATCTTCATTTGATGCCCAGCTTGGGCTGGGCGAACAGGGCTGCTCCTTTGTCCACTCTCCTGCAAAAGAACTTAAAAGGACATGCAGCCAGGTCTCTCACTGACCTGCTGCCTTAGGTGGAGACATGGTCGGGTTCCTCGACCTCGGACCAAAATACAAGCATTTGGCACACTTATAAACTTAAACTTTAAACTTAAACTCAAAACTACTAGTTACATTCTAAATTTAAATTTAAACACCTTAAAAGCAAGCTATAAATATTGGCAACTTAACACAAAGCTATAATACAAATGCTGCCCGTCTCCAGACGGCCAGGCTAATCTCTGGTGTCACTGTCGCAGATTACTGCTGCCTGCAGCGAAACTGGACTGCCTCCTGCTTCTTGTCCCTGGCAGCTTATGGCTGCTAGTAGGGGACCTCTGTGATCTGTTTCCTCCCTGGCTCGGGAGATTGCTCTTTGTGGTGGGTACTCTGGTGACCATCTTATCTTGGGCTTGCGGACCCGCTGATACCTTCTGAGGGGCATCTCTCTGGGGGAAACTTTGGCTGACGGACCCTGAGCCTGGGTCACAGCCCTAACTGGCTGGGGACCTTCTCCCCCTGATGCAAACAGCCCGCACTATTTAATATACCTGGCAGCCTGCCAGTAATCCGGGTTTGTGTCCTGTTCCCTACCCACTCCTGTACTGGGGGCAGGTGTCCCCTCACCACCCACTGCTGGCGGCTGAAAATCTTCCTCTCCAGGTCCAAAACCTGGCACCGGCTCCTTCCATATGTCCCCTGCAAGAGGAATTGCTATCCCTTCCTCCCCAGAGTCCCACACCATAGGGGGAACCACTCTAGAAGTGGGCTGGGAAGCTTGTCCCTTTCAACAGGTGACTGCGCCTGCGCGAACCTCCTCCCTGGAGTCCCATGGCAGAGGCTGTGAAACCTCTGTATTCAAACAGGCGACTGCGCCTGCACGGGAAAACTGAAGAGGAGCCGCTGTGGTCACGGGCTGGGGAACTGCGCCTGTGTGAACCTCCTCCCCGGAGTCCCATGGCAGAGGCTGTGAAACCTCTGTATTCAAACAGGCGACTGCGCCTGCGCGGGAAAACTGAAGAGGAGCCGCTGTGGTCACGGGCTGGGGAACTGCGCCTGCATGAACCTAGTATTGGGAAACCTCTCCCCTCAGGCGCGCAACTGCGCCTGCGCAGGGAAACTGAAGAGGAGCCGCTGTGGTCACAGGCTGGGGAACTGCGCCTGCGCGAACAGACCATTCAAAAGACTGGGGAATTCCTGTCTCCAGACCAGCGACTACGCATGCACGGGCAGTCTCTTCACAGGGCGGCTCCTCCCTGGGGCCCCCCAAGCGATTTTCTGTGATTGAACTCGCAGCAGCCTGCAGATTTCTACTCTCAGGCTGCGGTTTCTCTGTTTCTGAACTAAATAACTGGTTCAAATTTAAACTTTGGCCAAAACTTAGGTCCCACTGGGGCGGGGAAGTGTCCCAATTGGTGGGCCGGACAACTTTTCCCTTGAAACAAGCCACAGTGCCTGTCATTACAGCCTGTGAACTTGAACTTGTATGGTCAGATTTATACAATTTACATTGGTTGGCGTGGAACCACTTTGTGCATTGGGGTACTTTTACTGCATAGACCGCGGGGCTGGCCCTATCAACTATACTATAGGGTCCCATGTAGAGTGGCTCTAAACTTCCCACCTTACCATCACTAGGTCTCCTATCTCCCACTGGTGGCTCTTGCTAGGCTCGAGCAGCAGCCGGTTATTCCAATGCTGCTTCCCCATGCTGTCTGCTGCCTGCCCATAAATTCATTTGAGGTGTTCTCGGAGGGTTCAGGTGAATTTATCCTGGTTTATTTCCTGCAGTTGTCTTTCAGTGAGGACTGGGGCAAGGACATGAGTGGGGGTCCTCATAACTCTGCCAGTCAGGAGCTCATGTGGTGAATGCCCTGTACTCTTGGACTGGCTGGCCCAGATCCTCTTTCCTTCCTCCTTATTACAGCATTAGGAAGGGGCAAGGCCATGGAAAGGTTTAAACACAAGGATGAGAATTTTAAATTTGAAGTGTTGGTGGTCCAGGAGCCAATAAATGCCAGCCAAGATGGGCGCAATAGCTGAGAATGACATGGTGTGGGACAGGATATGGAAAGTTTTGGATGAGCTGAAGTTTATGAAGGTTGGAGGATGGGAGGTTGGTCAGAAGAGCATCGAAGCAATCGAAGCTGGAAGGTGGCAAAGGAATGGATCACGAATTCAGTGACAGGGCTGAAGTAGGGGACTGGCACAGAGGTACAATTAAGCAGCCTTTGTGATGGAGAGGATATGGGGATTGGTAGCCCATCTTAGAGCCAAAGTTGCAAACAGTCTGGTTCAGTCCCAAGGAGAAGGGCGGAGTCAGTAGCGAGGGTAAGGAGTTTGTGGTGGGTGCTGAAGACAATGGCTTTGGTCTTCCTAAAATTTAGCTGGAGGAAACTACATAGTATTGCAGACCTCTAAATTATGGGAAGGAAATAGACGAGGAAATTGTAGGGGTCGCAAAATCCCCTCAGCCCCCGAAGATCGGGAAATATTAATCCACATCGTGGATGAAGACTTGTGTGATTTAAATTGTCTCTGGGTTGGACAATGTTTTAAAACATACCCAGAACCGCAAAAAGGCTGCGTTAAAAAGCTCGTAAGCTAGGCAGCACTTTGATGAAGCTTTTGGTCACAACTCCTAATCTCTCCCCTTTGGCTCGCCATACCTTTTCCTTACACATCTGAGAAGCACCTAGAGACATTTTCCTGCATTAAAGGTTCCATATCAATGCAAATTGTTATCATAACAAAGAGCTCAAACTTAATAGCTGAGAATGATGAACTGAATGTTGGTGCTGTGCTTCATATATATATGGTAAAATGCCTTTTCATTGTTGCTGATTTTCTGTTTTGGTTTCACCTATCTTAGTCTTTGTGGTTAGGATTGCTCCTGATACACCTTTGATTCATGCCTTTCCTCTTATACACAAGAAATGTACAGCGTGGCTTTTGCTGTTTATTGATGATTAGTTAAGACTTTGCAAAACATTTGAAAATTCAAATTTGGCAGCCATAAAATATTTGTGGTTCAGTTTTGTACATCATACACACTTCAGTCATTCAGTTGTCAAATAATGGATGTAGACAGTGTTCCTCAGCTTTGATGTGCAATTTAGTCCTGTGAAGTAGGCCAGGATAAAAGAGAATGCCAGGTTTGAACCTGGCAGATTACCCCACCATTGTATTAAAAAAAATCAATCAATTCTTCTGATGTTCAGAGTATGTCACAGACTTCATTTTGAGGATTGCAACCTGTGTCAAAACATAATCTCTCTAGTTTATTTGTGTAAAACATTTTACTTTCTTGATTTTAATGTAACTTAAATAGCACTGTAATAAAAATTCAAAATGTTTGAAAAAGAGTAGATACCATCAAATTTTAAAGAAATAGAAAACATAACATAAAAATTAGGAAGAACACTGATGGCCATGTAGTTGTAGATGATCAATAACACAAAATTCCTTACTTCATAATATTGCATTGAAGTCATAGGGGAAAAAATTTGGTTGCTTTGCGCCTCCCATTAGCACCCTAACAGGGTGCTAACTGGGCGCAAAGCAACTAGCGTCCGGGTGCAGTGCCGCCAACGCCTCCTGCGAAATTCTGTGGGAGGTTAGCGGTGGCGGTAACCATTAGCATCCCATGGCGCGGCGCCGCCGGCGATGACGTCATCACCATGCGCAGCGCCCCACTCATGCCCCGGCCACAATCTTCGGTAGCACCCCCTGAGGAGGGAGACCTACCTACGGCCGGGGCGGCGCTAATTAAAGGCAAGGTGCCGGCCGGCCATTTTTGTTGCTGGCCGCCTGCCAGCTGCTGTCCCCGGCCTCCTGACCAACCCACCCCGCGGAGTGCCAGCTGCGCTCCTAAGCCCGGCACTTCTCTTGAGTGCCGGGCTCTTTTTCCGGCACTCCGATCCCTGGTGGCCAAGCTGGGCCCTGGGTTGCGCTGTGCAAGGCCCTTCCCCTTTAAGAAGGGGAGGAAGGCCTGCAGTAGCGCTGCAATATTCCCTTGCAGCACCCCAAGAGGGAGGCGGGGCACTTCCAGTAACGCCCCGCTTCCCTCTTGGGACGCTACCAATGAATTTCGGCCGCGGGGGTGCTAATTTTTCCAGGGCGCTAAATGTAGCGGCAAAGTTAGTGCCCCAAAGGAGGTGCGACTCAATTTTTCCCCCTGAGTGTCTCCGCTTCCACCACTTCTGTTGGCAGCGAGTTCCAGGTCCTCACCACTCGCTGTGTAAAAAAGTTTTTCCTCACGTCCCCCCTGTATCTCTTGCCCAAAACCTTGAATCTGTGTCCCCAAGTCCTTGTACCATCAATTAGTGGGAACAGCCTTTCCCCGTCTAGCCTATCCAAACCCATCATAATCTTGTACACCTCTATCAAATCACCCCTCAACCTCCTTTGCTCTAATGAAAACAAATCCAGCTTCTCCAACCTGTCCTTATAGCTAAGATCCCCCATCCCTGGAACCATTCTGGTAAATCTCCTCTGCACCCTCTCAAGTGCCTTCACATCCTTCCTAAATTGTGCTGCCCAGAACTGGACAGAATACTCCAGTTGTGGCCTAACTAGCGCTTTATAAAGGTTCAGCATAACTTCTCTACTTTTGTACTCAATACCTCTGTTTATGAAGCTCAAGATCCCATATGCTTTGCTATCTATTCTCTCAATATGTCCTGCCACCTTCAGGGACCTATGCTCATTAACTCCCAGGTCCCTCTGTTTCTGCACACTCTTTAAAACGGTGCCATTAAGTGTATATTGCCTCTCCCTGTTCCTTCTGCCAAAATGCATCACCTCACATTTCTCTCTATTAAATTCCATCTGCCACTTGTCTGCCCATTCTGCTAGCCTTTCTATGTCCTGTTACAGTCGATTAGTATCATCCTCACTGTTTGCCACACCCCCAGGTTTGGTGTGATTGGCAAATTTAGAAATTCTACTCTCTATTCCAATATCCAGGTCATATTTTTTATATATATCAAAAAAAGCAGTGGCCCCAGCACTGACCCTTGGGAAACACCACTGTCTACCATCCTCCAGTCTGAAAAACAGCCATTTACCACAACTCACTGTTTTCTGTCCAAACTGCCACTCACCCACCTATTCCATGAGCCTCAAGATTGATAACCAGCCTTCTATGTGGTACTTTGTCAAAATGCCTTCCTAAAATCCATGTAGACAACATCCATTGCATTCCCTTCATCAATCCTCCCTGTTACTTCATCAAAAAATTCAATTAGATTTGTCAAACACGATCTGCCTTTTACTGATCTGTGTTGGCTCTCCTTAATTAGCTTAAACATCTCCAAGTGCCCGTTAATGTTTTCCTTGATTATTGTTTCTAAAACTTTACCCACCACTGATGTTAAACTGACCAGCCTGTAGTTACTAGGATTGTCCTTACACATTCTTGAACAACTGTGTCACATTTGCCACTTTCCAATCCTCAGGCACTTCCCCCACATCTAGGGAAGATTGGAAAATTATGGCAAACTCTTCTGCTATCTCCTCCCCCAATTCCCTTAGCAACCTGGGATGCAAGCCATCTGGACCAGGTGACTTATCCACTCTAAGCATACCCAATCTTTCTAGTACATCATGTCTATCAATTTTCACCCCTTCCATTGCTTCTACCTTTTCCACTTCTACCGATATTTTTTCAGCATCCACCTCCTTAGTTATAGTAATCTGGGATGTTATGATTAAGGTTATCTGCCAGGTGGTGCTGTAGCCAGTGCTGCCACTAGTTAAGGTCAGGGGGTTGCTTCCTGTCAAGGTTAGCAAAGGTGGAATGCCAGGATGCAGGATGCAGGATGCAGGCCTGTTTTGTTTGCTACACAGTTGTTAATAAAGTACTCATGCTAATTCTAAGATATCGCCTCTTCGAGTTCTTGTTCCACTACATGGATTTATCACATTTAGCGACGAGGTAAAGAGGACACTGCATAAAGAAGAGAAGTCTGCCAGGACTGTAAAAGAAACAAACTTATGAGCTAAAGTTAGCTACCAGTTGGAAGAGAGCATGGCTGCCATGGTAGGAACGGTCTCCGCTTTTGATATTCGAGCACAAACCTGGGAGGAATACTGTGAAGTGTTGGGTTATTTCTTCGAAGCAAATGAAATAAATGATGCCAGAAAAAGGAAAGCCATTCTGCTTATTTCAGTGGGAAGCCAGACCTACAGTTTGATGAGGAATCTGCTCAGTCCTGAAAAGCCTGGAGACAAATCATTTGTTGAATTCGTGGCCTTGCTCAAAGAACATTTCAACCCCAAGCCTAGTGAGATTGTACAGTGGTTCAAGTTTAATTCAAGGAACAGAAAAGAGGAAGAGAGTGTAATGGACTATGTCGCGGTGTTGCGTAAATTAGCACAAGATTGCAATTATGGGAACAACCTGAAGGAAATGCTGAGAGATAGGCTAGTTTGTGGAATAATGGACGACTGAATGCAGCGTAGATTATTATCCGAGACTGGGCTTACTTATGGAAAAGCATTGGAACTTGCTCAAGCCATAGAGACAGCGAACCGAGATGTAAAAGAAATACAGGGTTCAGACAGGGCTAATGCTAAGCAAGTTGCAGGTCAAGTTGTTGTGCACAAGTTAAACATGCGTCAGAAACCACAACATGAGCATGGGAAGGCATGTTATAGATGCAAGGGTGATCACCTGGCGAGTGAATGCTGGTTTCTGGAGGAAAAGTGCCACAAGTGTGGGAAACAAGGACACATAAAAAGAGCATGCAGGGCAAAATCACCTGTGGAGGAATCCAAACAAAAAGGGGGAGGAAAGCAAAACCAAGGAAGAGAAGTGAAAAAACAGGGAGCACACCACATCAGCGGGGAAGCTGAGGAAGAAGAGGACATGTTCATAATGTATAGCATGTTAGAGAACATTCCAAAAGTGGCTCCTATCACATTGCAACTGACAGTAAATGACTCTAAGGTGAACTTTGAAGTCGATACAGGGTGCGCTGTAACCATAATGAACAAGGCAGAGTACTCAAAATTGTGGAACCGTGCAAAAGTTCCAGAGTTAAAGTCTTGCTCTCTGCATCTTAAAACATATACAGGTGAACGAGTAGTGACATTAGGTACAGTTAATGTAACTGTACAACACAGGGACACAGTGGAACAGCTACCTGCAGTTATAGTATCGGGCACTGGACCAAACCTGTTAGGTCAGGGCTGAATAAAAGAACTTAAATTAGACTGGGGAGCAGTAAATCAAATAGATGCGGGCAAACAGTTGACTTTGCAAGAAGTGTTGAGTGAACATGAGAATGTGTTCAAGGAGGAACTTGGCACATTTAATGGCCCCCCAGCTAAGATTTATGTAGACAAGGAGGCCCCGCCAAGGTTTTTTAAACCACGACCTGTGCCTTATGCCATGAAGCCAAAGGTAGAGGCTGAGCTTGACCGCCTATTGAGAGAGAACATACTGGAGCCAGTGAAATGTCCGGAATGGGCAGCTCCCATAGTACCTGTTTTGAAACCGGACAATTCGGTAAGACTCTGTGGAGATTATAAATTGACAGTCAATCGGGTGTCCAAACTAGAGCAGTATCCGATTCCCAAAACAGAGGATCTCTTTGCAAACCTGGCTGGAGGAAAGAAATTCACAAAGTTGGATATGAGTCATGCCTACTTGCAGATTACACTGGATGATGAATCAAAGAAGTATGTTACCATAAATACACACAAGGGCTTGTTTACATATAACCGCTGACCGTTTGGTGTCTCATCTAGTCCAGCAATCTTCCAGAGGACAATCGAAGGGGTACTGCAAGGGATTCCCCATGTTTCCATCTATCTGGATGACATTCTGGTGACGGGAAGAACCGACCAGGAGCATCTGAGCACTCTGAGAGAGGTACTACAGAGATTGGAGAGGGCAGGGTTTTGACACAAGAGGAGTAAGTGCACTTTCCTGGGGAATGAGGCAGTGTTCCTGGGACACAGAGTGGATGCCACCAGGCTCCATCCACTCAAGGACAAGCATTGCAGGACGCCCCTGCTCCTACCAATGTGGCTGAGTTAAAAGCTTACCTGGGACTGCTGAACTATTATAACAGGTTTTTACCAAACTTGTCAACAGTGTTAGCATCGCTTCACAAACTACTGCGCAAGGAGACACAGTGGCAGTGGGGAGAGGAGCAGGGGGTTTCATTTGAACAGTCCAAGAAATTGATGCTGTCCTCGGATGTGCTGGTTCACTACAATGAAGAGAAAGACATCATTCTCTCTTGTGACGCTTCACCTTACGGGGTGGGGGCAGTTCTTTTACACCGCATGGAAGATGGAACTGAAAGACCAATAGGGTTTATGTCCCGAACTCTAACATCAGCGGAAAAAACTATTCCCAGTTAGATAAAGAGGGGTTAGCAGTAATGTTTGGGTTACAGAGGTTCCACAAGTATATATATGGCAGGAAGTTCACCATATGCACCGATCA
This sequence comes from Somniosus microcephalus, assembly GCF_052327205.1. NCBI lineage: Eukaryota > Metazoa > Chordata > Chondrichthyes > Squaliformes > Somniosidae > Somniosus > Somniosus microcephalus. Next base: position 194,379,779 of record NC_140987.1, on the reverse strand, counting down.
TAAACCTCTTATCTCTCTTTTCAATGAAATGAAAGCAGTTCCACAGATGGTGTCACCCTGGATCCAGAGGTGGGCCGTGACGTTGAGGGCATATGAGTATGTCATTGTCTACAAGGCGGGCAAGTACCATAGGAACGCAGATGCCTTGAGCCGTCTTCCACTGCCAGGCACACCTATCCGTGCAGCTCCAGAGGACAGAGTTTTGATGTTGGAGGACACTGACACGGCACTTGTGACTGCAGAGCAAGTAAGAACATGGGCAGGTAAAGATCCAGTACTGTCTAGAGTTCGAGAATATGTGGTGAGGGGATGGCCACAACATCCGGAAGGGACTGACTTCACACCCTACAGTGTCAGGAAAACAGAGCTGAGTGTGCAGGATGGTTGCGTGTTGTGGGGAGCACAAGTGATTGTTCCACGGCCAGTACGACAGTCTATCCTAGAGCAACTACATCAGTGTCATCCTGGGGTCTCGCGTATGAAAGTCTTGGCTAGGAGTTACTTTTGGTGGCCAAAGCTAGATGAGGAGATAGAAAATCTAGCCAAGACATGCAGCACTTGTCAGGTACACAGGAAGGCACCAGCAGCGGCTCCTCTCCACCCCTGGGAGTGGACGGATAAACCATGGAGAAGATTGCACTTAGATTATGCGGGTCCATTCATGGAGAAGATGTTCCTCATAATCACTGATGCATATTCCAAATGGATGGATGTTTATCCTGTTAATTCTGCTTCCTCCACTATTACTATAGACTGCCTGCGTCGGAGCTTCAGTAATCAAGGGCTACCGGAGATCGTGGTAAGTGACAATGCCACTTGTTTTGTGAGTACAGAGACAAAAAAGTTCATGAGAAAAAATGGCATAGTGCAGGTGACCCCAGCTCCATATTATCTGTCCTCAAATGGACTTGTGGAGAGAGCCATACAAACATTTAAAGAGATGATGAAAAAAAGTGCAAAAGGGAGTTTAGCAGCCAAAGTGTCACGGTTCTGTTCAGCTACAGAATAACACCTCAATCCACCACAGGACTCTCTCCTGCTGAGATGTTATTAAGTCGTAGATGACGCTCCACTCTTGACCTTGTCCACCCAGACCTAAAAAGGAAAATGGAAAACAGACAAAACAAACAAAAAGAGAACCATGACAAAATAACAAAGAGCTGAAGTTTTGGAGAAGGAGATGCGGTCCTTACCAGGAATTTCAGTTATGGACCAAAGTGGATTCCTGGCTTCATAGACTCAATGACAGGGCCAGTATCATACAAGGTCATGTTGGGAGATGGTAGGGTAGTACGCAGACATGTAGATCAGATACTTCACAGACAGGGGGAAATTGAAATGAAGGTTCCAGATGCAATGGCTGAGGACAGGTTTGCCCCCAGTTATCCAAGTGCATCTATGGAGCCACCACCATGGACAGAGACATTTCCACAGGAACCTATTCTTCAAGAGGAAACCATTGTTGCAGAGTCAGATACTCTGAGCGCTGATCAGGAGCAGCTGGTGACTTCACCACAAACAAGCAGTGACTTTACTGTTAGACGTTCACAAAGGACTCGCAAGCCACCAGAGAGATTGATACTGACCTGTTAGATTCATCACGTATGGAACATAGTGAATGGAGACTTCTTATGTGACCCTTAGGAATGGTTGGTTGTTAAGAAATTCATACTGAAATCTTAAGGGAGGAGGAATATAGTAACCTGGGATGTTATGATTAAGGTTATCCACCAGGTGGTACTGTAGCCAGTGCTGCCACTAGTTAAGGTCAGGGGGTTGCTTCCTGTCAAGGTCAGCAAAGGTGGAATGCCAGGATGCAGGATGCAGACCTGTTTTGTTTGCTGCACAGTTGTTAATAAAGTACTCGTGCTAATTCTAAGATATCGCCTTTCGAGTTCTTGTTCCACTACATGGATTTATCACATTAGTAAACATTGATACAAGTACTCATTGAGTATTCTAGCCTTGCCCTGTGCCTCTAAGCATATATCACCTTCTTTGTCCCTAATAGGCCCCACCCCGCCTCTTACTACCCGCTTACTGTTTACATGCCGGTAGAAGATTTTTGGGTTCCCTTTTATGTTAACTACCATTCTACTCTCATATTCTCTCTTTGCCAATCTTATTTTCATCTTCACTTCCCCTCTCAACTTATTGTATTTGGTCTGGTTCTCCCTTGAAGAAGTCACCTGACATTCATCATACACCCTCTTTTTTTGTTTCATCATCTTTTCAATCTCCCTCATCATCCAAGGAGCCCTTGCTTTAGTTCCCTTACCCTTCCCTCTTGTTGAAATGTACCTAGCCTGTACTTGGAACATCTCCTCCTTAAAGATCATCCATTGTTCCGTTACAGTATTTCCTGTCAGTCTTTGGTTCCATTTTACCCTGGCTAGATGCTTTCATATCCCATTGAAGTTAGCCCTATTCCAGTTTAGAAGTTCCACTCCAGATTGTTCCTTGCTCGTCTCCATTGCTAATCTAAATCTTATGATACAATGATCACTCATACCCAAGTGTTCTCCCACAGACACTTGGTCGACCTGGCCCACCTCATTCCCCAGCGCCAGATCCAGCAATGCCTCCTTCCTAGTTGGGCCAAGAACATACTGGTCAAGGAAATTCTCCTGAACACATTTCAGAAATTCCTCCTCCTCCTTTCCCTTTACCCTAACATTATCCTAATCGATATTTGGGTAATTAAAGTCCCCCAATATGACCACTCTGTAGCTCTTGCATGTCTCTGCGATTTCCCTGCAGATTTCCTCCTCTACCTCCCTCTCACTATTTGGAGGCCTGTAGAATACCCCCAATGGTGTGATCTTACCCTTTTTGCTCCTCAATTCTAACCAAATGGATTTTGTCCTTGTCCCCTCAAGAACATCCTCCCTTTCCAACACTACAATGTCTTCCTTAATCAGCACTCCCACCCCACCTCCCTTTTTTCCTTCCCTATCTTTCCTTGTACCCTTGAATATTAAGTGCCTAGTCCTCACCATTTTTAAGCCATGTTTCCGTTATTGCCACAACATCATATTGCCACACGGCTAATTGCGCTTGTAGCTCACTAACCTTATTCATCAGATTGGTGCGTTTATGTACATGCATTCTAAACCCATTTTTGAATTTTTCGTAGTCTTTCTTAGTACCATATTAGATAGGAGCAGACTACTTCTGCCTCCAGCACTACCTTCCCCTCAAGTACCATCCAACACACTCACTCTTCCATGCACCCTATTCCTCCCCTCCACTCCTACATGCTGGTGGCCATCCCCCTGCCAAGCTAATTTAAATCCTCCCCAACAGCACTAGCAAACCTCCCGCAAGGATATTGGTCCCGGCTCTGTTGAGGTGTAACCCATCCGGCTTGTACAGGTCCCACCTTCCCCAGAAATGGTCCCAATGCCTCAGGAAACTAAAGCCCTCCCTCCTGCACCATCTCTCCAGCCACAAGAGTAAACTCTCATACAAATGCAGACAGGCTGTATTAGTAAAAACAACAACAACTTGTTTTTATATAGCATCTTTAACATTGTAAAACATCCCAAGGTGCTTCACAGGAGCGTTATCAGACAAAATTTGACACCAAGCCATATAAAGTGATATTAGGACAAGCGAATAAAAGTTTGGTCAGAGATAGGTTTTAAAAATTGTCTTAAAGGAGGTGAGAGGGGCAGAGAAATGGAGAGGTTTGGGAGGTAATTCCAAAGGCAGGGCAGTTGAATGGTGGGGCGATGGAAATTGGGGTTGCACAAGAGGCGAGATTTGGAGGTTGTATTGCTGAAGGAGGTTACAGAAATAGGGAGGGGCAAGGCCATGGAGGGATTTAAACATGAGAATAAGAACATTAAATTTGAGGCATTGGTGGATTGGGAGCCAATGTAGGTTGGTGAATGGGACTTGGTGTGAGTTAGAATATGGGCAACAGATGAGATCAAGTTTACAGAGGCTGGAAGATGTGAGGTCGGACAGGAGAGCAGGGGAATAGTAGAGTCTGGAGGTAACAAAATCACGGATGAGGGTTTCAGCAGCAGATGGATTGAGGCAGGGGTGGAGATAGGCAAAACTTTGGAGGTGGAAGCAGCTGATCTTGAAGACTGAGAAGATATGGGGTCATGAGCTCAGCTCAGGGTCAAATCGAACACTGAAGTTGCGAACATGCTTGCAGCACTGGGCTGATGTGAAATCAGGCAAGATGGTTGGTGTAATGTATGTACCTTTAAGGGGAGAACTACTTTTTACAGCTCCTGTATACTGTAGTACCAGCAGTGACCACACCTGTATATAAACCCTGAGTAGGGATCTGTACACTTAGTTCTAGAGTAACCCTCATTCAGTAAACACCTGTTGATCGTTCCCTGCAGTCTCTTGTCTAATTATTGAAGGACACAACATCAAGATACACGGATCTAACATTAGCGACGAGCAGATTCAAACTTACCTGCAACTCGGCATCACCTCCCAGGGATTTGCTCCTGGAGAACAGTGGAAGAAGGCCGAGTCCAGAAGCACGGGCGTCGACCACGGGAAACCCCCCAGTCATCCAGCGGAGATTTGAGCATCGCAGGGGAGGCTGTCGAGAGCCAGGCTTGGCTTTCCAGTCACGGTGGTCGAGCGAAACGGGCTGGCAACAGGTACTGTGCAGACCCTTCCCGGACAGCGGCGGCTGGAGCCGACCGACGGCACAGAAAAAGGCCGAGCAGCATCGACGGGGGAGCGAGAGAGGGTAGAGCGCACAGGGCGCAGCCGGTGTTCAGGACCGAGCGGCATCAACGGGGGAGAGAGGCGAGAGAGAGCAGAGCGCAGCCGGTGTTCAAGGGCCGAGCAGCGTCAACGGGGGAGAGAGGCGCGCAGGAAAACGCGCAGAGCGCAGCCGGTATTCAAGGGCCGAGCTGCGTCAGCGGGGAAGAAAGGAAAGCGCGGGAGACGCCATTTTGAGCCGCAGCGGGGAAGAAGGAAGAGCGCGGGAGATGCCATTTTGAGCCAGTCTAACCACACCCAGGGACGCCGAAGAGTGGCAGTGTCACAGCGTTCGACAATGAAGTCAAAGATTGGACGACATGTCGAACGCATAGAAGTGTACTGCAAGGCGAATGAAGTGCCAGATGACAGGAAAGCACTGGTATTGTTGAATTCAATGGGTGCAAAAACGTATGGCTTACTGCAAAACCTAGTAACCCCAGAGAAGCCAGTGGAAAAGGATTTTGAAAACATAGTGTCAATCCTACAGGACCATTTAGACCCCACACTGCTGCTGATAGTGGAAAGATTTAAGTTTCACAAAAGGAACCAGCATAAAGATGAAAGTAATGCTGAGTATTTAACGGAACTGCGCAAACTATCGAAACACTGCCAGTTTGGAACGGGACTAGCAGATACTTTAAGGGACAAGTTTGTGTGTGGGCTTCAAAGTGAAGGAACCCAGAAACGGCTTCTATCAGAAAAGGATCTTACGCTGGACAAGGCATTCAGCATTGCAGTATCACACGAAGCAGCAGCACAGGGCGCGGCAGAGATACAATGGAGACCGCAAGAATATGGCACAAATGAAATGTCATACAGAACAGTGAAGTGCTATCGCTGCGGCAGAACAACTCACGACCATAAGGATTGCTGGTTCAAGGACAAAGTGTGCAGACAGTGTGGAAAAGTAGGACACATAGCAAGAGTCTGCAGGTCGGGAAAGAAAACGAGCAGCAAGAAATCTCCACAGGAGAAGTAAAAGAAGGTACATAAGGTGAAGGAGAGCAGTTCAGACGAACAGAAAAGTGATACAGACTCCGGAAGCAAGGAGCTGGGTTCACAGAAATCACAGAAATCACAGAAACCCCACAGTGCAGATAGAGGCCATTTCGGCCCATCGAGCCTGCACCGACACATATCCCACCCGATCCCCGTAACCCCTACACCAACACATATCCCACCCTATCCCCGTAACCCCACGTATTTAATCCCCCTAACACTAAGGGTCAATTTATCATAGCCAATCAACCTAACCCGCACATCTTTGGACTGTGGGAGGAAACCGGAGCACCCGGAGGAAACCCACGCAAACACGGGGAGAATGTGCAAACTCCACACAGACAGTCGCCCGAGGCTGGATTCGAACCCGGGTCCCTGGTGCTGTGAGGCAACAGTGCTAACCACTATGCCACCGTGCTGTCTGAAACTACATAATGTGATCAAAACGGAGGATCACCAAACTATCTGGGTCACGCTCAAGATAGCAGGAGTCCAAGTGAAAATGGAATTGGACACAGGATCAGTCCTAACAGTCATAAACCGAAGGGACTACAAGCGGCTATTCTCACATATACCCTTGAGAGATACAAAGATTGTCTTGAAGACGTACCCGGGGCAAAAAAGCCTACCCCAAAGGAAAAATAAGGGTGAACGTTATATATAACGGCAAGGAAACACCAAAAATGGAACTATATGTATTGCCAGATGGAGGACAACCACTACTAGGGTGTGAATGGATCCGGAAGATACAGCTAGATTGGCATTCCATACAAGCACTGACTGTAGATGCCAAAAAGGATGACGACGTCACACCTGGACGACTGTCAAAAATGCTAACTGACGCACAAGAAGTGTTCCCGCAGGGACTCGGAACACTAAAAGGCATAACAGCGATGATCAAAATAGAGGAAAATGCAAGCCCAAAGTTTTTTAAGGCCAGACCGGTACCTTATGCGATCCGCCCAGCCGTCAAAGCAGAGCTGGAAGGTTTGGAACGTTCAGGAGTACTGTCCAAAGTGGACTGGAGCGAGTGGGCTACACCCATCGTTCCTGTAATGAAGAGGTCATTGAGTAATACGCCTGGGGAACCAAAGAAGGTTCGCATCTGTGGGGACTTTAAGGTGACAGTGAACCCAGTCCTTCACACTGTACAATATCCACTTCTGCGGATTGAAGATATTTTCGCCTCGCTATCTGGAGGGAAACGCTTCACTAAGATTGATCTGGCCCAGGCGTACCTGCAAATGGAGGTAGAAGAAGCCTCGAAACAGTACCTCACGATCAACACTCATAAAGGTCTCTACCAATACAACCGGCTGGTGTTCGGGGTAGCATCAGCTCCGGCTATTTGGCAAAGGGCAATGGATCAAGTCCTGCAAGGGATTCCAGGGACCCAGTGTTATTTGGACGACATCCTGGTCATGGGTGAAAATGACAGTGATCACCTCGCCAACCTGGAGCAGGTGCTCACTAGATTGAAGGAATATGGGCGCCGAGCTAATCGCCACAAATGCGAGTTTTTCCAGAAGCAGATCCTGTATTGTGGCCACGTTATTGATGAAGAGGGGTTACATAACTCCCCTGAAAAGATTGAGGCAGTAGTCAAGGCTCCAGCACCGGAAAATGTGTCACAACTGAGGTCGTTCCTCGGGCTGGTGAACTACTACCATAAGTTCTTGCCGAATTTGTCTACCGTACTACACCCACTGAACACCCTACTGCAAACGGGGGTACCATGGAAGTGGAGTGGCGAATGTAAACGAGCTTTCCAGAAAAGCAAAGCATTGATCACATCAAAAGAGGTGTTGGCTCATTTCAACCCAGCACTACCAATTCGGTTGGCGTGTGATGCATCACCCTATGGCATTGGAGCGGTGCTGTCGCACAAATTCCCGGACGATTCAGAGAGGCCAGCAGCCTTTGCGTCTCGGTCACTAACCTCAGCCGAGCGTAACTACGCCCAGATTGACAGGGAGGCCCTCAGCCTAGTGTGGGGAGTGAAAAAGTTCAATCACTATCTGCACGGGCAGAAGTTCACCTTGCTGACTGACCACCAATCACTTGTCTCCATCTTTAATCCAAAGAAGGGCGTTCCGGTGATGGCTGCGCAACGGCTACAAAGATGGTCCCTTTTTCTAGGGGCGCACCAATATGAAATCGAGTATAAGGGCACAAAACAGCATGGAAACGCTGATGGGCTATCACGCCTGCCACTGCCTACTGCGGAGGAAGCACCAGCAGTGGATCCTGTCGAAATATTTACTTCGAGTATAATTGAATGCTTGCCAGTAACTAACGCTGGTATAGAGAAGGAGACCCGAAATGACCCGACACTGTCTCGGGTATATGATTTGACGGTGAAGGGATGGCCAGCACATGGCGACTCACTGTTGCCAGCATTCTCATCCAGAAGAGAACAGCTGTCAGTATGCCAGGGGACCTTGATGTGTGGATCCCGAGTGGTAATTCCACCCAAGTTAAGGGAGGGAGTGCTCAATGAGCTTCACAAAGGTCATCTGGGAGGGGTGAAAATGAAAAGCCTTGCTAGGGCTTATGTGTGGTGGCCGGGGATCGATCAGCAAATCGAGGACCTGACAAAAAGCTGGTCAGGATGCCAGAAGGTCCAAAATGCACCACCACATGCCCCTCTACACTCATGGGAGTGGCCCTCATCTCCATGGCAACGGGTGCATATTGATTTTGCTGGTCCATTGATTGACTCAATGTTTTTAATAGCTGTGGATGCGCACTCGAAATGGCCTGAGGTGATCAAAATGTCCTCCACCACCACGGAGAAAACTATTGCAGTCCTACGGACCATTTTTGCCAGGAACGGCTTGCCAGAGCAGATTTGCTCTGATAACGGACCACAGTTTGTGTCCGAAGAGTTTCGAAGATTTATGAAAAGGAATGGGGTAAGGCATTACACATCCACCCCATATCATCCAGCCACAAATGGATTGGCTGAGAGGTTCGTACAAACCTTTAAAAAAGCAGTAAAGGCCATGTGCGATGACGACATTCCACTGCAGCATAAGGTGGACAATTTCCTGTTAGCCTACAGAAATGTGACACATGCAGTCACCAACCAGGCCCCGGCCATGATGTTCTTTAACCGAAGGTTGAGATCTCGTCTGGATTTGCTCACACCAAATGTACGAAGAGATGTTGAGAATAAGCAATTCCAGCACATCAATGAGAAGCCGACAAGGAGCTTCAATGTAGGGCAACCAGTCTTGGCCCGCGACTACCGAACAGAGAAATGGCAACCAGGAACGATATGCACACGGCAGGGGCCACTAATGTACACAGTGGATGTTGGGGAGAACATTGTGAGAAGCCATGTTGACCAGATCCTAGAGTCACAGGAACGAGTCAACCCCATGTCTCGCCCATACGTACCTGGTGATGAACCCGATGTACAGGTAGCATCTACCCCAGAGACAGTAGCATCGGAAGCGGATGAACCAACCGACGACAGGGGGCCAGAATCGCCTCCGCACCAAGAGCAAGACACTCGGGAAAGGCGCTATCCAGAAAGGATCAGGAAGTCTCCCCAAAGACTGAATTTATAAATAGACTATTTTCAGTTAATGTTGCATGTTAAAAGTGTTAATTGTAATTAGTTTGATATTTAATTTTTAAATGAGTGTTATGGTGCTGTTAATCTAAAAGGGGAGGAATTGTAATGTATGTACCTTTAAGGGGAGAACTACTTTTTACAGCTCCTGTATACTGTAGTACCGGCAGTGACCATACCTGTATATAAACCCTGTGTAGAGACCTGTTTAGTTAGTTCTAGAGTAACCCTCATTCAGTAAACACCTGTTGATTGTTCCTCTGCAGTCTCTGTCTATTTATTGAAGGACACCATACATCAAGATTCACGGATTTAACAGGCCCAGCTACATCAAGATACACGGATCTAACAGTTGGAATAAGAGTTTACTGTTGGGATAACTGCTGCACCTGGTGGGTTGACAGAATAGATAAAAATATGGCCAGTGGATTTAACTATGATCCAGCATTGAGACGCAAGCATTTGATCGCCGTAATGCAAAGGTATAAGTTAAATGGAGTAAAAGTCCTCTGGTTGCTGCTGTACTTTTTGAACTTGTTTACAATTTCTCCAGAAATAGCAAGCAGAGGAAATCTTCACAAATGCATCTTTCATGTTGCTACAAGTGACCAGCATAGTTTTTACCACAGTACTTAAAGGTACAGGAGTGTTACAAAAGGACAGTACTGGTCCACGCCACTACAAATCTTCCCATTGTGACAAATAGCTAACTCCCATTAATTTATGCCAATGCCCAAAGTTATATGGTGGCCTACAAATAAAAGTAAAAATATTTGCAAAACTGAACATTTATTTTAATTGGCTGTTGGATGTAATAATTAGGTTTGTCTAATTATTTATCTGATGAGAACTGTTTTTTAATTGTAACACCAATCAGGATAACTAGTGATGAAAAGATGACTTACTGTTACTGGCTCATTATCTTCTAAAAGGACAAATCGTGTCTATAATTAACAAGGACCAGTGGTAGGGATAGATCTAGCTACGTGCTTATATTTACAGATGACTGTATGTGAATGTGAGATGTATGAAAATCGGTACTCAATATGATCATGTTGCATTGGTAAAAATATATTCTATTTGAAACCATGATAAACTGTCCTTTTTCTAATGTGTCTACAAAATACTGAAACCATTTTTCTGAACTGTTATCTTAAACCATGCATATTCATTATTTATGCAAAAAACTTACCTATGCAGTATCTCTTCCCCATGGTCAGGTCAGCTCCATCTCCAAACACTTGTAAGTGTGTTCTGACATATCCTGAAGTCAGACATTAACACTTTTTCACTCAGAGCTGGCAGCAGGGAACAAGAAGAGCGTGTGTAAAGAAAGCTCTGGGACTGGGTCACCGTGCTGGCCTTGTTGCTAGCCAGACAAGTGTACCAACTGTGATTAAAAACACAGTCTACACATCTCTCAGACAGTGGATGCCCCAGGGCTATCCCAGAAGACTATGTGCACAATGCAGTTGAGTCACTAAGGTGGCAATTGAACCTCTTCACAGTTCTAAATTGTGAATGTGTGCAATGAGACCATTAAGAGGTGAAATGTCAAGGTTACCTCATTTTGCCTGCACTAAGCTGAAGGTGGTAAAAGGGACTGCTGGTTTCATTCAGGGCTGCAGACCTTTGTATTAACGCTAAGCAAGCAAAGCAGAATACGTTTCCTAATTTTTTTGTGCTTCTTTGACATTTTATAATAATTTGTGAATTAAATAATACAGCTGCTTTGTAGGAGACAGAAATGGGATGAATCATCATAATAATTGCCAGCATTTTAAAAAAGAATGTTGTTTCTTTTTCACGTTGTGGTAGAACCATCCTCTCTATCAGCCAGTGATTCTCATAAGTGAACCTCAGTTCCTATAATTCAGAAGTTAAACCTTTCCTATACTCTGTCCTTAACAGGGCTACATCTTCAAAGGACTAATAATTATTCTACTTACAGCAATTTGCTGACTGCACACAACCAAACATCCAACATGATCGTTATGACTGCATAGACAAGAGGATTATTCAAAGTAAAATACTTGGGTCTAGAAATCCGCAGACTTAACGATCTCCATTAAGGCCCGTTTCTGGAAAAAGAATGGCGGCATCCTCACTTCTGCCACGGGACTCAGCGGCCGCCATTTTGGCGAGGGCCATAGCGCTGCCATTAACAGTGCTGACCCTGGAAATGCAAATCGCAGAGTGTGACTTGACGCCACGTCTGCAAACTTCGAACTTTTTGCTGACTTTAATGCTGAGTCCTAAGCATGCTCAGAAAATTGTGCATACAGCAGACCTACAGAGACAATGTCAGCGCTGCCTAAAGGAGGACACACATCTTTCAGGTAAGTTTGGATTTAAGCTTTTGGACTGGATTTTTTATATTTTTTGAAGTATTGCCTTGGTGCAATAGATGTTAAAAGTTTTTAAAGTGTGCAGGGAGTGCTGTGGATGTTTGCAAGGCCTCGGAAGGTAAAGGAAGGCATCTGAGAAGACAGAAAATGCTGGAAATAATCAGCAGGTCAGACACTATTTGCAGAGAGAGAAACAGAGTTCACATCTCAGATTGAGATGCTGCCTGACCTGCTGAGTATTTCCAACATTTTCTGCTTTTATTTCAGATTTTCACCATCCGCTTGCAGAGGGAAGAGGAAGACGCCAAAGAGGAAGATGCCGAAGAGGAAGATGCCGAAGAGGAGGAAGCGGAAGGGAGGTGCAACACAGACAGCCCCTTTCTGGCCAAGATATCTGGGATGAAATCATCCACCTGCCGTACCAGTGACCACAACCCCTTTCAACATTTGTCCCACAGCTTACCTTTTCTCTGTTACTGACCATCACAGTGTCGCCTTGGCCACAATGCTGAAATAAAAGCCACCACAAAGCAAACTTTCCAATCTAACTTTATACATCTATCCATCCAATATAACATCAAGAAATCAACTAATCACCCTTGTGCATTCCCTTAGTGATTGTTGTGTGTGCCTTTGCCTATCCTAGTGATGTCACACAGTGCTATCCCAGTGGTTGCAGCAGGGCTAGTGGAAGGCTGCTGATTTTCAGTGGGGGACACTGCAGATGGCCTTGCAAGGTGACCTCTAGGAGCTGGTGGCTGGGAGTGTCAAATCGAGTGATGGTGTTTCTTATTATTCTTATTCTTATTCCTCTTCTTTCTCTCCCTCTTCCTCTTCTTCCTCTTCTCTTTCTCTCTCTCTCTCTCTCTCTCTCTTTCTCTTTCTCTCTTTCTCTCTTTCTTTTTTTCTCTATCTCTTTTTCTCTTTCTCTTTCTCTTTCTCTTCCTCTCCCTCTCTCTCTCCTCCTCTGGTCCTCTCCCTCTTCCTCCTCTCCTCTCCCTCTTCTTGGTCGACCACTGGCTGGGCAGGCTGCATTTCTTGGGTGTGTGAAATGAGGAGGGCACAAGGGTAAAGTTGTGGTGAGGGGAGGGTGGAAAAGCAAGAGGTGCATGTGAGTCAAGGATAATGTATGAGGATACCAGCATTTTGTATCTTTTCAGCCCCGCCACTGGCCAAGGGCTCTGCCATGCCCCTGCCAAGAATGACCAGCACCATCTCCTCCAAGGGGGTGAGATGAAGCTAGTAAAGGGAGGTGTGCCTCGTGTTTGGTGCAGATTGTTGGTAGGTGAGTGATGGGGGGTGGGGGGGCATGTAATGAGCAGTGTGTGAGGCTAGTGCTCCAGTTGGTTAGAAACAGCTTTTGAAGGTGCATTCACTGACCTTGACCACTTGTCTGAGGTCATGAAGCACAGATCCTGGTGAATGGGAAAGGTACAAAGAACAGCAAAGGGTCACAAAACAGATATCAAAATCAACACTTTTTTTACAATTATATTAGGAAAAAAAGGGTAGTCAGGGACAATGTTGACCCTTTAAAAACCAAAGCGGTGGACTTGTTGAATAATTACTTTGTGTCAGTATTTACTTCTGTTGTCAGGAAATTGCTAGAGTCTATAATTAAAGATAGGGTAACTGAACACCTTGAAAATTTTCAAGTTGATCAGAGAGAGCCAGCATGGTTTTGTGAAAGGCAGGTCATGCCTGACAAACCTGATTGAATTTTTTGAAGAGGTGACTAAATTAGTGGACATGGGAATGTATATGGATGACTTCCAGAAGGCATTTGATAAAGTCCTTCATAAGAGACTGTTAACTAAGGTAGAAGCCCATGGAATTGAGGCCAAATTTTTGATCTGGTTAGGAAATTGGCTGAGCAGCAGGAGACAGAGAGTAGGGATAATGGGTAGGTACTCAAATTGGCAGGAGATGACTAGTGGTGTCCCGCAGGGATCTGTGTTGGGGCCTCAACTATTCACAGTATTTATTAACAACTTAGATGATGGCACAGAAAATCATATATCCAAATTTGCCGATGATCCAAAGACAGGTGGAATTGTAGGTAATGTAGATGGAAGCATATAATTACAAAGGGATATCGATAGACTAAGTGAATGGGCAAAAGTGTGGCAAATGGATTTCAATGTAGGCTATTGTGAGGTCATCCACTTTGGACCTAAAAAGGATAGAACAGGGTACTTTCTAAATGGCGAAAGACTAAAAACAGTGGAGGTCCAAAGAGACTTGGGGGTCCAGGTACATAGATCATTAAAATGTCACAAACAGGTACAGAAAATAATCACAAAGGCTAATGGAATGCTGGCCTTTATATCTAGAGGACTAGAATACAGGGGGGTAGAAGTTATGCTCCAGCAATAAAAAAAAACCCTGGTTAGACCACACCTGGAGTATTGTGAGCCATTCTGGGCACCACATCTTAGGAAGAATATATTGGCCTTGGAGGGAGTGCAGAGTAAGTTTACCAGAATGATACCCAGACGTCAAGGGTTAAGTTACGAGGAGAGATTACACAAATTAGGGTTGTATTCCCTAGAATTTAGAAGGTTAAGGGGTGATCTGATTGAAGTTTTCAAGATATTAAGGGGAACAGATAGGGTAGATAGAGAGAAACTTTTTCTGCTGGTTGGAGATTCTAGAACTCGGGGCATAGTCAAAAATTAGAGCCAGACCTTTCAGGAGTGAAATTAGGAGAGACTTCTACACACAAAGGGTGGTAGAAGTTTGGAACTCTCTTCCGCAAATGGCAATTGATGCTAGATCAATTGTTAATTTTAAATCATAGATTGGTAGCTCCCTGTTAACCAAAGCTACTAAGGGATATGGGCCAAAGGTGGGTATATGGAGTTAGGTCACAGATCAGCCATGATCTCATTGAATGGCAGAGCAGGCTCGAAGAGCTGAATGGCCTACTCCTGCTCTTATGTTCCTTTGGGCACTGGAGCCAGGTCGTGGGGGCAACACTGCTGGCAGTGACAGCCTCGGTGATCTGGTCCCACATCATTCTTTCTATAGGGCCTCCTGGCCCCTGTGAGTAGAGGATCTTTTTTGCAGTGTTAATCCTCTGCACAACGCTGGAATGCTGCATGCGATACCCTGGGTGCCCTTCCCTGACTTTTGAGCCATTTGTGTTAGTGCTGAAGCACCTTTACTATTTTTAGGTGCAGTAAGCAATTCAGCTTTAAGAGCTGAAGACTGTCATTTGGGAATTATTTTTAATGTTAATTTTTTTTTCAGAAGGCAGTTGAGCTCTAACGGCTAAAAACTGCCTGTTTTTAAATGATTTTTTTATTTTAGAAGGCAGTTCCCCTTTAAGGGACTGACACTACTTTCTAAAATGACAGCCTTGCTTTAAGATAATGCTGTTCTTGCTTCAGGGATGCTACAGCCATGCTACATTGGGTCTCCTGCTGAGAGTAGCACCGGAAAAAGAGGGTTACACATTAAGTTTAGCGCTGGCCTAACTTAAATTAGCAGGCAGCACCAAAATATGGTGCCCTATGAATTCGGGCAGCCATTAGCTTCGACCCCAGGTGGCACCGGCAGATTTTCAGCGTATTGGAATTTCTAGGTCCATAGTCCATAATGGATCAGTTACTCTTCATAAGAACATCTTTGCATTCTAATTACAATTATATGAAATACCTCTAATCTACAATTCCATATAATTCTCAATTAATTAAATTCAGTTCATTTCATTTCTTCATAATTGCTCTCTACTATTTACTCTATTTTACACTTTATTTTTAACCAACATTCTCTTCATTCTCAACACCTAAAATATATCAATGCAACAAACAACAAAATATTCTCCATTACACCATATAATCCTCCTCTGCATATAAATGATATCCTATAACTTCCTGTGAGTGAAATCCAGGGAGATCTGCTAGTAATCTGTAATATATTAAAAATCTTATTGGCAGTACAGTTCATTTAAAATGCCTTAAACATTCCCTATGGAAATTGTTCACACTTAATTTGCACACATTTGTTTCCTGTAACGCTTTCCCTATTACCTTGTTGATGCACAATATTGTTGTAAGACACTGTATCCTCTGACTCCTCACGGTTAATTAGGCCATTCTTATTTTTGTTTTGTTTTGTGATGTTACCAAATCTAGTGCATTCAAGTGTCTGGCGATTAATGGTACTTGTGAACAAGGCCCTTGCCATCCATGAGCTTATCATGGATGACTGCATCGACATCATGGCCCTGATGGAAACCTGGCAGAGGGGTGCTGACACCTTACACTTAAATGAAGCCTCCCCGCCTGGCTATACTTTCCACCACTTGCCCCGCTCAGACCACCGTGGTTACGGTGTGGCTCTCATCACCAAATCGCACCTTGGTCTGTCCCCCTACTCTTCCGGTACCTTCTCCTCCTTTGAGCATCTCACCTTATTCCACCCCTCTCACCTCTCATTTAAAATTCTTGTTCTCTACTGCCCACCCAAGTACCATAAAAACTTTATTACCGAGATATCTTCACTCCTTTCCTCTGCCTCAGCCTCTGCACCGAGCAACTTCTCATCCTCGGTGATTTCAACCTCCATCTCAATTCATCATGCTCTCTCTCCTCTGAGTTCACTAGCCTCCTATCCTCCCTTAATCTCTCCCTCCATGTAAACTCCCCAAACCATATTCACAGCCACCCCCTCGACCTTGCCATCTCTCGTGGCCTCGCTACTCCCATCGTGTCAATCGCAGATAAGGCCATCTCTGACCATGTCCTTGTATCACTCTCCACCCACATCCCCCTTCCCGCATCCGCTCCCACCACCACCCCTGCCCAATCCTACTTCCTTCTGTATCTGCTCCTGGAAAAAAGTATTTCCCAACTCTCTTACAACGGCACTTATGAAATTCCAACTCTCCAGCCTTTGGCCCTCCATTCACCACGACATTTCTGCAGCTACCAATCTGGTCAACCTCACCCTCACAACCACCTTTGATGCCCTAGTCCCTACTAAAACAATTACTCTCTCTCACCCTGGCCATTCCCCCTGGCACGGCCCTCAGCTTCGCTCCCTCAAGTCCAAGGGACACAGACCTAAACAGATATGGCGGACAATTGGTTTAGCCATTCACCACCAGATCTGGCTGGACCATATAAAGCATTATCAGGTCCTGTTCTCATCTGCCAAAATTGCTCATTATTCCAGAATCACTCTGAAATGCAAAGCTAAACCCCGGCTTCTATTCTCCACTGCTAACTGTCTTCTTAAACCTGTCTCTCCTGTCTCTTCCACCCTCACCTCCAACAATAAGTTTGAGGAGCTCATGGACTTCTTTGTCTCTAAGATTGAGACCATCTGTTCAGCTGGCTCTGCCACTTCCCTACCTTCCCCCAGCCCACTAGGCCAAACTTCCTCTAAAGTTCCCCCCTGCCCTAGCCCTAAACTCACATCTTTCTCCAGTTTCTCTCCGATCTCCCCTAATGACCTCTTTGCGCTCATCTTGTCCATGAGACCCACTTCCTGCTCCCTCGACCCTATTCCCTTCTTCTTCTTCTTCTTAGGCAGTCCCTCGGAACCGAGGATGACTTGCTTCCATGTTAAAAATGAGTTCGCAGGTGGCTGATTAGTCCAATGTGGGACCTACAGTCTCTGTCACAGGTGGGGCAGATGGTGGTTGAAGGGGCGGGTGGGTGGGGTGCTTGGGTTGACGTGCGCTGCCTGCGCTTGGCTTCCGCTTGCTCCCGGCGAAGAGACTCGAGGTGTTCGGTGCCTTCCCGAATGCGTCTCCTCCACTTTGTGCGGTCTTGGGCCAGGGATTCCCAGGTGTCGGTGGGGATGTTACACTTTTTGAAGGAGGCTTTGTGGGTGTCCTTGAAGCATTTCCTCTGCCCACCTGGGGCTCTCTTGCCATGCCGGAACTCTGAGTAGAGCGCTTGTTTTGGGAGTCTCGTATCGGGCATGCGGACAATGTGACCCGTCCATCAGAGCTGATTGAGCGTGGTCAAAGCTTCGATGCTGGGGATGTTGGCCTGAGCAAGAACGCTGACGTTGGTGCGCCTATCCTGCCAATGGATTTGCAGGATCTTGTGGAGGCAGCATTGGTGGTACCTCTCCAGTGCTTTGAGGTGCCTGCTATACATGGTCCATGTCTCTGAGGCATACAGCAGGGCGGGTATCACTGCTGCCCTGTAGACCATGAGCTTAGTGCCGGGTTTGAGGTCCTGGTCTTCAAACACTCTCTTCCTCAGGCACACTGAAGGCGGTATTGGATTTCGTCATCGACGTCTGCCCTTGTTGACAGTAGGCTCCCGAGCTATGGAAAGTGGTCCACGTTGTCCAAGGCCTTGTTGTGGATTTTGATAATTGGGGGGCAGCACTGTGTAGCGGGGGCAGGTTGGTAGAGGACCTTTGTCTTACGGATGTTTAGTGTAAGGCCCATGCTCTCGTATGCTTCGGTGAAGGTGTTGACGATGGTTTGGAGTTCGACCTCCGAGTAAGCGCAGACGCAAGCACCGTCTGCATATTGTAATTCGACGACAGAGGATGGGATGACCTTGGATCTGGACTGGAGGTGACAGAGGTCGAACAGTTTCCCGTTTGTTCTGTAAATTAGCTCCACTCCAGTGGGGAGCTTACTGAGGGTGAGATGGAGCATTGCAACAAGGAAGACCGAGAACAGCGTTAGTGCAATGACACAGCCTTGCTTGACCCCGGTTCGTACGTGAATTGGGTCTGTGGTGGAACCGATGGTCAGGTTCACGGCTTGCATGTCGTCGTGAAGCAGGCGGAGGATAGTGACAAACTTTTGAGGGCAGCCGAATTTGAGGAGGACACTCCATAATCCCTCATGGTTGACAGTGTCGAAGGCCTTTGTGAGATCAAAGAAGGCCATGTACAGTGGTTGGTGCTGTGCTGGTACCTATTCCCACCAAACTGCTGACCACCCAACTTCCTTTTCTGGCTCCCATGTTAGCTGACATTGTTAACGGTTCTCTCTCCTCAGGTATTGTCCCCCTCTCCCTCAAATCTGCTGCCATCACCCCTCTGCTCAAAAGAAATGCCCTTGACCCCTCCGTCCTTGCAAACTACCGCCCCATCTCCAACCTCCCTTTCTCTCCAAAGTCCTTGAACGTGTTGTTGCCTCCCAAATCTGTGCCCATCTTTCCCGCAATTCCATGTTTGAATCCTTCCAATCGGGTTTCTGCCCCTTCCACAGTACCGAAACGGCTCTCATCAAAGTCATAAATGATATCCTTTGTGACTGTAACAATGGTAAACTATCCCTCCTCGTCCTTCTAGACTTGCCTGCAGCCTTTGAATCGGTTGACAATAAGAATCCATTTATGGGTACTTGTTGATATTGCTGATTGAACTATAGAGCACACACCAATCAGAGGGTATTAAAGTAGGAACATAAAATAGGCGTACACAATTTGTCCCATTAATCGTACTTGATCCAGTATGATTTGGACAGGTTGGGTGATTGGGCAGATGCATGGCAAATGCAGTATAATGTGGATAAATGTGAGGTTATCCGCTTCGGTGGCAAAAACAGGGAGGCAGATTATTATCTGAACGGCAATAGATTGGGAAAAGGGGAAGCGCAACGAGACCTGGGTGTCCTTGAAGGTAAGCATGCAGGTGCTGCAGGCGGTTAAGAAGGCAAATGGTATGTTGGCCTTCATAGCAAGAGGATTCGAGTACAGGAGCAAGGATGTCTGTTGCGTTTGCAAAGATAATCCAGAGACCGTCAGTGAGTTCAGTTCATGCTGCTTTTAATATGGCTGCCACACACACACACTTCCAGGCACAAGCAATCGAATACCTATACACAATACAATGATCACCGCAGCATCAAACTCCATGTGCTCAGGCCAAGGCAATCGAGTACCTATCACCAAATGTCAGACATAACATTTCCTCCCCCCTCACAGAATTTCAAACATGAAATGTAGTGACAAAGTCCTGTAGGTGGCCAGGGCGAGAACGTGTACGAACAAGCCGAGGTGTGGACTGGTGAGGAGCAGGCTGAGGCACAACATCTGCTTGAGGGTTGGCTGGCTGAGCCACATGTGCATCCCGCCACTCTGGGGGTAAGGCTTGGGGGTTAGGTCCATATAATCCCGCATCAGGGGGTGCTGGCACCTTCCGAAGGTGGCTGGCATGCCACCGAGAGCCGTCAGTGAGGCAGAAAGTGGCTGGTCCAAGTTGGCGGCTGATTTGGAGAGTGGAGGACCAGAATGATGCCATCTTATTATTGCGGTGAGACCTGCGGACTCTGACCCAATCGGAGACTGAGATGTTGGGCGCCTTGGCCCTCTTCGACTGGTCGAAGCGGAGTTTCATCTTCTCCTGCTGTCTAGCGACTGTGGCTTGAGCCGGTGGAGCAGGGCTCTGAGCTAGCGAGGGGCGGAGCCTGCCAAGGGGCAGCATGAGCTCACAGCCTAGCATGAGGGGTGCGGGTGAGACCCCTGTAGTGGAATGCTGGGAGGCTCTGTAGTGCAGCAGTGTGTGGAGGAGGGCCTTGTCAAACGCACACCCCTGGGATAGGTGTGCTCTGAGGCCATTTTTCAGTGTCTGGTTAAAAAGCTCCAGCCCCCCATTTGACTTGGGGTGGTAGTACGCTGTGCGAATGTGATGGATGCCCTTGCTCTCAAGGTAAGAGGAGAGTTCCGAAGAGACCATTTGGGGGCCATTGTCTGTGGTGATGGGCTTTGGATGCCCCCAGCGGGAGAAGAGGGACTCAAGGATATCAATGATGACCCGAGAGGTGACGGAGCCCATGGCAGTGACCTCTGGCCATTTTGAGTGCAGGTCATAGGTCACCACTAGGAACCGTTGATGGTGGGGGACACCATGGATCTCCCCGCAGATGTCCAGCTGCAGGTGCTCCCAGGGCTGAGAGGGCCAGGCAAGGGGTTGCAGGGGTGGGGGAGCTTGGTGGCCAGTCTTGCCACTTACAAGGCAGGCTGCACAGTCCTTGACCAGGGCCTCAATTTCCCTGTCGATACCCGGCCACCACACTAGGTCTCGGCATCGTTGTTTGAGCTTCACTATGCCCAAGTGGCCCTCATGCACCATGGATAAAACACGCGCACGAGGGGCACTTGGGACAACAGTGCAGAGCCCATGTGCAACACAGGAGTCATTCCAGCAGGAGAGCTCCTCTTTAACTCTGGAGTAGGCAGACAGTTCCTCAGGCACCTTGCGAGGCCAGCCATCTCTGATGAAGGTGCACAGCTGGGAGAGGGCCGGATCCTGTTCAGAGCCCTCTTTGAGCTCCTGGAGAGAGACTGTGGTTTGGAGAGGCGTGTGCAGCATCTGGACGATATCCTGTTCCACTTGTTCAGACCCGACGAGTGGGGCTGGGGCAGAGACAGTGCGGGAGAGCAGATCTGCAACAACATTGTCACGTCCTGGTGTGAACGAGAGACTGAAATTGTATTGGCGGAGGCGGTCAGACCAGCGGTGTAGACGCAGTGGTCTGTGGCCCGTGCCGGATGTCGACAGCAGGGCACTGAGAGCCTGGTGATCGGTTCGCAGGGTGAAGGCATGGCCATATGTGTGTACAGGTGCCACCGCTCACATGCCCAGACGCACGCCAGCACCTCACGCTCGCCTACTGAGTACTTCTGTTCGGTGGGGCTAAGGGCTCGGGAGGCAAAGGCGATTGGTTTCTCCACTCCATTCTGTATCTGTGATAACACCGCCCCCACAGCTGCAGCGGACGCGTCGCAGGTGACGAGGGTGGGGCTGGCGACGTCAAAGTGAGCCAACACTGGAGGCGACGTGAGCTGCAATTTGAGGAGGCGAACAGCTTCCATACAGGCTTGTGACCACACCCAGGGCTCATCCTTTCGCAGGAGCTGGCGCAGTGGGGCTGTGGTGGCTGAGTACTGGGGCAAAAACTTCAGGTAGTACCCAGTCATGCCAAGGAAGGAGGCAACCTGTGCTGCAGAGCTGGGTTCTGGGATGCTGTGAATGGCATCCACGTTTGACTGGAGTGGGGATATACCGTCAGCCGACAACCAAAACCCCACAAATTCGATCTCTGAAACAGCGAAGACACACTTTTCGCCATTCAGTGTGAGCTTGTGTTTTGCTAGAGCTATGAAAACACTGTGAAGGCGTTCGTCGTGAGTGGAGGTCGAGGTAGATGGCCACCCCAGGAATGCCCGCGAGCACAGAGGCCATCACCTTTTGGAAGCAGCTGGGTGCAGAGCTAAGTCCAAATGGCATCCTAGTGGACCGAAAGACACCAGCATGTGTCACAAAAGCAGTGAGGTCCCTGCTGCTGGGGTGGAGGGGAACCTGTAGATAGCCCTGTCGAAGGTCCAGTTTCGAGAACAGGATGGAACCATAGAACTGCGCTGTGAGTTCCTCTGACGTGGGCAGTGGATACTTGTCAGGGATTACGGCCTTATTCACTGCTCAAAGATCGACACAGACGCGTAGACCACCTGACTTGTTCGTTGCGACCACCAGGTTGGAGACCCATGGGGAGGCATCAACTGGTTCGATGATGCTGGCTTCCAGTAGCTGCTTTAGTTCAGCTGTGACCCCGTCACGGAGAGCACGCGGGATGTGGCGCAGTGGCTGAATGACAGGGGTAACGGTGAAGTCAACCATGGGCTGGTGGGTGAAGGCAGTCAGGCAGCCCAGACCCTCGAAGAGTGCTGGCCATGTTTGGCGCCACGGTGAGGCGACGTGCAGAATCGCAGACCCGCCGGTGTCCAAGATAGAAAAACCCAGGGCAGCGAAAAGATCCAGTCCCATCAGGTTAGCTCCTTGGCGTGCCACATGAAAACAAAAATCTGGCAAAACTTTTGTTCCATAGCGTACTGTGAGGCTGACTGTGCCCACTAGTCCAATTTTTGAATTACCATACCCGCAAAGGGTAGTGGAGGGCGCAGAGAGTGGCAGGGAGCTGAAAAAGCGTTTGAATGTGTCCACATTCAGCAGTGAGACGCTGGCACCGGTATCCAACAGCGGGATGCACACATCATTCAGGTTAATTTTGCATGATTTGAAAGCCACTACTGGCCCAGAGGTCACGTTGTGAATTATAGTGTTTGAGGACTGAGAGTGTTCATTTGTAGCAACCGGGGCAGAGCGGCAGACATTGGCAAAGTGATTTTGTTTTCCACAATTGCGACAGGCTTGGCCGCGCGTGGGGCAATTCTGCACTCTGGTAGCATGTGAACGAGATCCGCAGTTTCCACACTGTTGCCGCGGTAGCGCGCGTTGCTGCCGTCGCGCGAGCATTACCGTGTCAGAGCTGTCGGGGCGGAGGGCGCTGTCACTGGGTGTGTGTGCTAGTTTCGCTGCACATTCGGCTGCAGACTCCACTTGAAAGGCAATATTGACTGCCTGTGACAACGACAGATCGTCGGACTCGAGTAACAGTCTTTCACGCACTCTCACGTTGTTTGTGTGCTCTATTAGTTGATCACGCACCATCTCATCTTGTAATGCACCGAACTTGCACGAGCTAGCTAACCCCCTCAAATTAGCCATGTATTGATGCACTGACTCGCCGAGGAGTTGGTGACGCTGTCTAAAAATGAATCGCCGCAGGAGGGCACTTTGTGGGGCAGAGAAGTGTGTGCTTAACAGAGCCACAGCCTCATCATATGTTTGGATTGAGTCTGCTGTGCATAATGTCCCAAGAACACGCTGGCCCTCCACTCCCAATCAATGGGATAACAGTGCCTTTTTCCGAGCCGTACTCACAGTTTCTTGTCCAAGAGCAATGAGGTAGGTTTCAAAGGACTGTAACCAGCGAACCCATGGGATCGGGGGCTCACAGGGTAATGCAAGGAAGGGAGGAGGTGGTGGAAGAGAGATTTCAGCCATCCTTGTCGCCAAATGTTGCGTTTGCAAAGATAATCCAGAGACCGTCAGTGAGTTCAGTTCATGCTGCTTTTAATATGGCTGCCACACACACACACCTCCAGGCACAAGCAATCGAATACCTATACACAATACAATGATCACAGCACTATCAAACTCCATGTGCTCAGGCCAAGGCAATCGAGTACCTATCACCAAATGTCAGCCATAACAATGTCTTGCTGCAGTTGTACAGGGACTTGGTGAGACCTTGAGTATTGTGTGCAGTTTTGGTCACCTTATCTGAGGAAGGATGTTCTTGCCATGGAGAGAGTGCAGCGAAGATTCACCAGACTGATACCTGGGATGGCAGGAATGACGTATGAGGAGAGATTGGGTCGATTAGACTTATATTCGCTAGAGTTTAGAAGAATGAGAGGGGATCTCATTGAAACTTATAAAATTCTAACAGGACTAGACAGACTAGATGCAGGAAGGATGTTCCCGATGGAGTCCAGAACCAGGGGTCACAGTCTAAGGATAAGGGGTAAGCCATTTATAACTGAGATGAGGAGGAATTTCTTCACCCAGAGTGGTGAACCTGTGGAATTCTCTACCACAGAAGGCAGTTGAGGCCAATTCATTAAATATATTCAAGAAGGAGTTTGATATATTTCTTAAGGCTAAAGGGATCAAGGGATATGGGGAGAAAGCAGGGACAGGGTGCTGAGTTTGGATGATCAGCTATGATCTCATTGAATGGCGGAGCAGGCTCGAGGGGTTGAATGGCCTACTCCTGCTCCTATCTTCTATGTTTCTATGTTGACATTTTGTTAGTGATGGCAGTTCCATCTTTTTATTCCCAATTCCTTGATTTTTCTTCATATGCCTTATTAGCCTTACCTATATATTGTGGGGTAAAAATTGTAGGCCAATTGGGAAAACTCCTAAGGAAATTCCAGTTGCTAGAGCTTTTCATTCCGGCTATCAGTATTTCTTTACTCCTTCTATACTAAGTCTTGCGTTTTGCACTGTTTTTTTGTGTTGTGCGACAGGTGGAATTTATTTTCTTTTTGCTCTTTGGGATTTAGTGAACAATAATACAAGTGGTCGTGACATGTGATGTATATAAGATATATGTTGCTGAAAATATACTGGGCTCGAAATTCTGAGAACTGGTGCAAAAGTGGTGCAGTTCTAGCACAGGGGACTGAAATTTGGGGCAAAGTCAGATGCACCAGAGTTATACCCATTCTAAAATACACTCTACACACCAGTAGAAGAAGGTACGCCCACCTCAAAGTGGTGCATGTGTGCTGGGTAATGGGGGCAAAGCTACTGGCCCAGAAATGTAGCCATTTACGCCAGAATTGCACCTGACTTAAGCTTGTAGAAAAGAGGGGTAACTTACTGGTGTGACTTGACATCAGCTTCGACTCGTGTGATTAGAAAAATCTTTTCTTAGCTGTGCAACTAAGAAAGGATTCTGTACATTGCCTTTCAATAGTTTCAGGTGGGAAATCTTTTTCTTCCCACCCTCTGTCATGGAACCCTCAACATGGGTTTAGTATGAACATTCCCGTATTTATCCTTATACTGGAAGCACAACAGGAACAGAAAGAAGAGAAAATGACAGGCACACAGGATAAGGTGATACCAAAGGAAAAGGAAGAGCAACTAGGACGTACACTTCCACCAGAGT
This sequence comes from Somniosus microcephalus, assembly GCF_052327205.1. NCBI lineage: Eukaryota > Metazoa > Chordata > Chondrichthyes > Squaliformes > Somniosidae > Somniosus > Somniosus microcephalus. The sequence continues at coordinate 194,354,599 of NC_140987.1, read as the reverse complement.
CTATAGATCACACTGCTCCTTCGATGATGTCTGCTTAAGGAGGCAATTGTTCAGTAACGATGCGTGGAAGAAATTATGGGGGTAATTTTCAATTCTGCTACCTTAGCAGTAACCTGGCAGTGCAGATTGCACACCCATTGTAGACCTCATCCGATTTCCCCCCCATTGGCTTCAATGGAATGCAAATCATATGGGTTCTACAGTGTTCCACTTGGGTATCAGCCAGGCAGTGAAATTGAAAATTACTCACTGTCTCCCATTGCAAACTGACCTCCAATCATCCTCTCAAACTAAAAACAACAAAGAAAAGATTAATATCCGAATGCTGGACTGCATGTTGCAAAGTCATTTTACAGCAAGTGCTTCTTTACCGCTGTTGCTGTGCTATTCTTAAGATGCACTGAGATGATACCTGAGGCTTAGGGACACCAGAAGTGCTTTTTTAAAAATTCATTCTCAGGATGTGGGCATCACTGGCAAGGCCAGCATTTATCACCCATCCCTAATTGCCCTCAAGAAGCTGCCGTCCATATGGTGTTTTGTAGCAGTTTGGTACAACTGAGTGGCTTACATTTCAGAGGGCAATTAAAAGTCAACCATATTGTTGTGGGTATGGAGGCACATATAGGCCAGACTGGGTAAGGGCAGCAGATTTCCTTCCCTGAACGGCAATTAGTGAACAAGATGGGTTTTTACGACAATCCGATAGTTACATGGTCACCATTACTGATACTTGCTTTTTAATCCAGATTTATTTAATTAACTGCATTTAAATTCCTCAATGTCTCCTGATCATTAGTCCAGGCCTCTTGATTACTAGTCCAGTAACATAGCCACTCTGCTACCGTTCTACTGTGGCACCATGAGCCTTATGGGACTGAGGTGGCCCTTGTTTCAGGGCTTCTGAGTTCTGGGGGGACTTTTCAGCAGGCTATATCATGTGAGCAGCCTGGTCTTGTATTCTGACATGAATGGGCATTTGAGAGGGCTGATTAGAAAGGTCACATGAGCTGGCGTCAGGAGAGAGGTTGGCATCATGGAAGCAGATTGTAGTCACAACAATTGTGCTGGTTCCTGAATCTGATTGCCCACTGCTCAGCAGGAGGGCAGATCTGATGGTATCAATTATATCCTACAGATCCTGAGCTCTCAGAAGCCACTTTCTTTCCAAAGTCTGAATGTAAATGTTCAAACCACCCACTTTGGGTGCAGTGACAATCTGGGGGCCTCTATGTTGGGGGTGGTGGAGGGAGGGGTTGGGGTTGGATACAGATATTCCTGGTGTCACCATGCCCTCAGCTCACCAATGTCACATCGCAATTTCATCTCTGACTCTTTTGGCACTGTGAGGCTGATGACTAAAGAGAGTTCAAGGAAGGGTCAGGGGGAGCAAGTAGCTTACCTGCTTAGCTCTGTGAAGTTGTTAAACTTCTTCTTGAACTGCAAGGAAATGGCACTCACTACTACAGCCACCTCCACCCACAAATTGTGTACCACATTCTTGGAGGTTCTCAGCCCCCCCGCCCCCCCGCCCCCCCAACGCACACCACACCAACCACAAACAGCCCATGTCTTCTGCTATATATCAAAGTCTGGCTCCCTGATGACTGCTGCTTGTTTTTTGATCATATTACCATCCTTGTCGGCCAGTTTGCCTGCTTCTTCCAGTGCTGCCGTAACCCCTTTTAGCAGTAGTGTAGGAATTGACGAATTCCTAACTAAGAACTGAGGTCGACTCAGGCGATCAACCAAACAGGTTTTTAATGCAAAACTAAACGAGTTTAAGCAGTTTGTTGAGATCGATACAGGAGAACCACGAAAACAGGTCTGTACAAGTTGAAGCTTCCACGCGAACTGCCAGGGCGGTCCCGTGGATGGCGTCATGATGTCATCACGTTTTTCCCGCGCTTGGGTGGTCACGTGATTAGCGGCATGACGTCATCGCATTTGCCCGCGCTTTTAAAGGGACCACGCCCCGTACATTCCAACAGTATGTACAAACACACAAATCACTAACAGACTGGCACAGGCTTAGGTTGGAGTAAAACATCGTTAAAGGGAATTATATACAGTTGCTCAGAGTCCCTTAGTGGCTCCGCCACATGCGTCCCCCCAGAATTTTCGTTAACGGAAAAAGTCAAACGGTGAGGGAGTCTGACAAGCCTGTCAGAACGACTCCTGTACTCCCGAAGTGGAGGCTGCTGGACGGCTGGTGGTGGAGCAGGCGATTGCACTTGGTCTGGCGTGATGACGATAGGTGGCTGGCCTCGTCTTGGCGGCTGACCTGTCTCGACGGGGCGGTCGAGGTCCAGATGTGCCGGCTTTAGACGATCGGCCGAAATGTGGTCCGGTTTACCACCGACATCCACCTTGAAGGTTTTGTCCCCTGCCTCTAGCATGCGGAAAGGACAAGTGTATGGGGCCTTGAGCCAATCCCTATGAACATCGTGACGAATAAAGACGTATCCGGCCTTATGAAGCTCCGGGGAAATGTGCGAACTCTGCAGCCCGTGGTGCAAAGTGGGCACCGGCGCGAAGCATCTGGCTGCCTCCTGGTGACTAGTAAGCAGGTCAGACGCGGACCATGGCTTTGTCGATTCTGGCAGGAAATCTCCCAGGACTCGCAGCGGCTGACCGTACACCAGCTCCGCTGATGAAGAGCGAAGGTCTTCTTTGGGGGCCGTGCGAAGGCCCAACAGGACTCACGGTAGCTTGTCTACCCATCCAGCGTCCTGGAGGCTGGCCCTCAGGGAGGCTTTAAGTGACCAGTGGAAACATTCACAGAGACCATTCACCTGTGGGTGGTAGGCTGTGGTGCGGTGTAATTTGACACCGAGCCCTTGGGCCACCGCATTCCAGAGTTCGGAGGAAAACTGTGGTCCCCTGTCCAAAGAAATATCAGCGGGCACTCCAAAACGAGCGACCCAGGTGGAAATGAACGCCCTGGCCACGTCCGCCAAAGTCATGGATGATAGGGGAACTGCCTCCGGCCATCTGGTGGAGCGGTCAACCATGGTCGCGATGTGTGAAAAGCCATGGGAGGGTGGGAGCGGACCCACCAGGTCCACATTGAAATGGTCGAACCATCGCTCCGGCACTGTGAAGGTGGCCAACGGAGCTTTGACGTGACGCTGTACTTTGGCCTTTTGGCAGACCACGCAGGTGTTGGTCCAGTCGCGGACATCCTTGTGCATGCTGTGCCATACGAATTTCCTCGACATCAGCTTCTGGGAGGCCTTCATTCCTGGGTGTGATAACCCATGTATGGCGTCGAACACTTTGCGGCGCCAGACGGCCGGAACGACAGGGCGAGGGTCCCGAACGGAGACGTCACACAACAGCGTGGTACCCGTCGCATGGAACTTGACATCGGCCAACTGGAGGCCAGTGACGGTGGTTCTGTAGGCTTGGACTTCTGGGTCCGAGGCTTGATCCGCTGCCATGAGGGCGTAATCGATGCCTAAATGAACCGTATTGACGGTCGCGCGGGAGAGGCATTCGGCCACCAGGTTGTCCTTACCGGCCATGTGTTTTACATTCCTCGGAGTCCACATCACGGAAGACCTCTCCTAGTCCCTCAATACCTCCTCTCTGGTGAAGAAGGCCCAGCAGCGCCTATATTTCCTAAGGAGGCTGAAGGGATGTAACCTGTCACCCCTGATCCTCTCTAACTTTTACCGCTGCACAATAGAGAGCATCCTGACAAACTGTATCACAGTATGGTATGGCAGCTGTAGCTACTATGACTGGAAAGCCCTGCAGCAGGTAGTCAAAACTGCCCAACGCATTACTGGCACCCGGCTACCGACCATAGAGCACATATACCAGAAACGCTGTTTATGGAGGTCACAGTCCATCATCAAAGACCCTACCCACCCCAGCCACAGTCTGTTCGCCCTCCTGCCATCTGGGAGACACTACAGATGCATTCGCACCCGTACGACCAGATTTAGGAACAGCTTCTTTCCCAGGGCTGTCATCCTACTGAACTCCACAAATAAACTCTAAAGCCTGCACATCTGCCAATGCACTTTATTATGGTTATGTTTATGTTAATGTATTACAAGCCAAATGTATGTTGAATGTTTAAATGTCTTAATCTAAATGTACACTCTCGGGAGCCGCAAGCCTACATTTCGTTGTACTGCACTTGTGCACTAACAATGACAATAAAAGTTGATTTGATTTTGATTTGATTTGTATATCCGTGGTAAACTCGGATATGTACGTCAGGTGACGTTGCTGTCGGGATGACCACAGTTCGGCGGTCTTGGCCATGGCGAAGGTGAGCGGCTTATGGTCCACGAAGGCGGTCAAGGGACGTCCTTCCAGGAGGAAGCGAAAATGTCGGATGGCCAGAAAAAGAGCGAGCAACTCCCGGTCGAATGTGCTATACTTCCTCTTGTTCCGCCGCAGTTGACGGCTGAAGAATGCCAATGGCTGCCAGGTCCCATTCACCCATTGCTCTTGCACGGCGCCGATTGCGTAGTCTGACGCGTCGGTGGTGAGGGCGATGGTGGCTCCTGGTAGCGGGTGTGCCAGCATAGTCGCATTGGCCAAGGCTCTTTTTGTGTTGGCGAACGCCCGGGCCCTGTCCTCCGTCCATTCTACCGTACCTTTACCAGTCCTGCCCTTGAGGGCCTCGTACAGGGGCTGCATGAGCAGAGCTGCCTTAGGCACGAAACGGTGGTAAAAGTTTACCATGCCTAGGAATTCCTGCAGGGCCTTAATGGTTTGCGGGGGTGGAAAGGATGTCACAGCCTCTACCTTCGCCTGTAAAGGAACCGCTCCCTCTGAAGTGATGCGATGCCCCAGGAAATCAATTTGCAGTAGGCCAAACTGACACTTGGCCGGGTTGATAATCAGGCCGTGTTGGCTGAGACGCTGAAAAAGGGTGCGGTGGTGACAGATGTGTTCTGCTTTGGTGGGACTGGCAATGAGGATGTCATCTAAGTAGACAAAGAGGAACTTGAGGTCCCGCAGCACGGAGTCCATCAGGCATTGGAAAGCCTGGGCGGCGTTCTTTAAGCCAAACAGCATTCTTAAGAACTCGAAAAGGCCGAATGAGGTGATGACTGCAGTCTTCCGAACGTCTTGGGGATGAACGAGGACCTGGTGGTAGCCCCGGACGAGGTCGACTTTTGAGAATATAGGCCTAGAAATTCACTATGGCCCCGCCAGCTGGCTAGCGCCCAAAAGTTAGCGCTGGGCGCGGAGCCAGTTGCGACCGTCAGATATTCAGCTTTTGCGCCCCAAGTCGGAACCGGGCACTATTCCAGGGTGTGCCCGCTCCCGCTTGGGGCGCTGAAACTGAATTTCAGCGCTCTAGGCGCCGCTGCGCCACCCGCTGCGGAGCGGCAGGCTGCGGTACTGCAGGCCTCCTCCTTCTCTTAAGGGGGAGGTGCCTGCCACGGGGAAATCGCCGCTGGATAGTGCCGGCAAATGAGCCCGGCACCATGGAGAAGTGCCGGGTTCGCGGAAAGCAGCCGGCAATGCCGTGGGGGGGGGTGGAGGAGGCCGGGGAAGGAGGTGCGGGCAGGCGGCCGCCGAAAAAGCGGCCAGCCGCACCTTCACCTTAAAGCGCCCCACTAAGGCTACAGTACGGCCCCGTTTTCTGGTCGCTGTTTGCGGCCGCTGCGGAAGAGGCGGCCGCTACTAAATATGGGGATCGGGGCGGAACCGGGGCACTGCGCACACCGATGATGTCATCGGTGCCGGCGCAGCACTAACGGCTACCACCGCCATTACCGCTGCGCTGAATATCAGCGCAAACTCCTGTATTGGCGCAGAAGCCCTCTTTAGGCGGTAACTGGCCGCAAAGCTGCCGGCGCCTTAATTAATTTCTAGGCCATAGTGTTCCCTGCCAAATGGGCAGAGAAATCCTGAATATTGGGGATCGGGTACCAATCAGGAGTGGTGGCGTCGTTTAGGCGTCGATAGTCGCCGCATGGCCGCCATCCACCACCAGGCTTCGGGATGATGTGGAGGGGTGAAGACCAGGGACTATTCGACCGGCGAATAATCCCTAACCGTTCCATGGTCGTGAAATCTGCTTTCGCGACTGCCAGCTTGCCAGGTTCCAGGCGCCGGGCCCGCGCGTAGACCGGGGGGCCGTTGGTGGTGATGTGGTATTCCACACCATGTTTCATGGCCGTGGAGGAGAAAGTGGGCCTTGACAGGTCGGGGAATTCGCCGAGCAGGCGAGCGAACTCATCCGGAGCCGGAAAAGCACAGGCGATGGTGCGCGATGTAGTGATACTGCGGTAACAAGGGATTGAATGAAAAGTTGCCGCGTTGATCAACCGTCGGTTCTGCACTTTGACCAGGAGGCTGTTGGCACACAGGAAATCCGTGCCGAGAATGGGTTGAGAAATCTTGGCCGTAACGAACTCACAATGAAACCGTTGCCCCCCGAAGCAAACCTCCACACGCCGTCTGCCGAAAGTCCGAATCGCTCCGCCATTGGCCGCATCAAGGGTGAGGCCGTGCTTCCCTGTCTGTACATCGAGGGTGGACGCTGGCAAAATGCTGCACTGTGCTCCGGTGTTGCACAGAAAACGACAGCCGGAGAGCGTATCGGTAGTGAAAAGCAACTTGCCGGCGTTGCCGATCACCATGGCTGCCGCGGGGCGCCCATTAGACCCGTTCCTCATAAGTCGCAGTTGTTTTTTTGGGGGGGGAAGTTGCAGGGAGGGCGGCAATGTCTCGCATTCGCGCCGAACTGCGAGTGGTAGAAACACAGCCCAGCAGGCTGACGAGCTGGTACGGCGTCTGTGGGGGATGGGCGCCTCGTGGCGGTGCAGTACTGCTGCATTACCGCAAAAATTTGTCCGCCTCTGCCGCGAGTGCCGCGCAGTCTTCTACCTCGGATCTGGCCAGGGCAGCTTGCACTTGCTCAGGCAGCTGGCTGAGGAATAGTTCCCAAAAAAGGAAACATTCCGGTTCGGAGCCCAGGAGTGTGAGCATTTGGCTCATCAATTCCGAAGGCTTGGAGTCCCCAAGCCCGGGCATGGCGAGCAATCGATGTGCATGCTCCGATTTAGTGAGCCCGAAGACTTGCAGCAACCGCGCCTTGATGGTGTCATACTTGTGCTCCGTTGGAGGGTTCTCAAGGAGGCTGATGATCCACGAGGCAGTGGAGCTGTCGAGTGCGGAGACCACGTAGAGGTATTTAGTTTGATCTGCAATGATATCTCGCAGGGCGAACTGGGCTTCGACCTGGATGAACCACGAGGTCGCCTGCTGTTCCCAGAACTGCGGTAGCTTCAACGAAATGGAATTGGCCTCCATGTTGTGTTCTTTTTGTGAAAAATGTTCACAAAAGACGGGGTCACCAATGTAGGAATTGACGAATTCCTAACTAAGAACTGAGGTCGACTCAGGCGATCAAACAAACAGGTTTTTAATGCAAAACTAAACGAGTTTAAACAGTTTGTTGAGATCGATACAGGAGAACCACGAAAACAGGTCTGTACAAGTTGAAGCTTCCACGAGGACTGCCAGGATGGTCCCGTGGATGGCGTCATCACATTTTTTCTGCGCTTGGGTGGTCACGTGATTAGCGGCATGACGTCATCGCGTTTGCCTGCGCTTTTAAAGGGTCCACGCCCCGTACATGCAAACAGTATGTACAAACACAGAAATCACTAACAGACTGGTACAGGCTTAGGTTGGAGTAAAACATCGTTAAAGGGAATTATATACAGTTGCTCAGAGTCCCTCAGTGGCTCCGCCACAGTAGCAGGTTTTAGATCCTGTTCTTACACCAGGTGTTTGTCGGTCCTAAAAGTAGTTTTTACTAGCCTCCCACAATGCCTCACACATTACCTCCCACTTCCACCCCTCCCATCTTGTTCCACCCCCACATCCACTCGTTTTTTTTGTGGATTTTCAGGGCCCATATATGGCAGTAATTGTGGGTAGGAGGGCTGCATTGTTGCCATCTTTTGGATGAGATGTTAAACTGTGATTCTATCTACCTGTTCAGATAAACAATAAAGATTCTGTGAAACTACTTGAAGAAGTACAGTGGGTTCTCCCAGTGCCCTGGCCAATATTTATCCCTCAATCAACATCACCAAAAACTGATTATCTGGTAATTAATCAAATTTACTGTATGTTGGCAAATTGGTTGCCACTGTTGGCTGGCACATTCGCCGACAAAACAACGGTGGCAGTACTTCCAAAATAATTAATTGGCTGTGAAGTTCATTTGGACATCATGAGAATGTGAAAGGTGCCTTATAATAACAACTTGCAATTATATGATGGCCCAGAACTTGGTGTCGGGGGCTTGCCACGCGTGCAAGCCCCCGATGTGCGCTCACCCTGCGCGCCGACATCTGAAACCTGGCCCGCAGTGGATTTCCTTTCAGTGGCCAGGTTCTGATGTCGGCGCGCTGTGCTAACCTGACCCAGCGGCGTAGTTAGTGCGATGTGCCGGCTGGGATCAGGTGAACACTGTTCAGCCAATCAGGGGAGGGGAAACTTCATTCATAAGTTTGAGAGTAAGAACTGTCAAACTCATGAGAAGTACTGCACCCCAAAACACTACTTAAACTTTAAATAAAATTTTAAAAAACATCCCAATCATTAAATTAAGTATAAATAAGTTTTAAAAAATAATTTAAACAATAATTGTTTTTTTTGAAAAAAATAAATTTTTAATAAAAAGAGTCTAAAACTAAATTACCTTATTGTAGATTCTTTAAAATAATAAACCTGTGGGAAAAAAAATTCTAAATTGCACTAAAACACCACTTACCTGTAAAAATAAATACTTACGTGTGCTTTTTACAAGCGTAAAGACCGGAGGCCTTTACACATGCGCAAATCCCCCAGAACAGAGGAAATCCAAGACGCACGTGCTGCCCCCTACAGCGCACACGCTAGCCTCTTCACCTCTTGGGTTAGAGGAGAGGAAATGCCGGTTTTTAGCGCATGCGCTGTGCATGCTGAAAACCGACATTTCCTCCGGCCAGACGCGTGAGTACCCCTTCCGTACTCACGCGTTTGGGGAGGAATTTCTGCCCCAATATCTTTAACATTGGAACATATCCTAAGGCGCTTTACAGGAGTGTAATCGGACAGAAAATTGACACCAAGCTAAAAAAGGTGCTATTAGGAGAGGTGATTAAAAGCCTAGTTAAATAGGTAGGTTTTAAGGAAAGTCTTCAAAGATGAGAGACACCAAGGTTTTAGGAAGGGAATTCCAGATCTTGGGGCTTAGGCAGCTGAAGGCACGGCCATTAATGGTGTGGCAAAGGGAGTGGGGAATGTGTAGCAGGCCAGAGTTGGAGGAACACAGATTTTTCTAGGGTTTTAGGACTTGAGGAGGTTACAGAGCTAAGGAGGGGTGAGGCCCATGGAGCGTTTAGAACATGAGGAATAGAATTTTAAATTTGAAACGTTGGTGGATCGGGAGCCAATGTAGGTCAGGGAGCAGGGGGTGATGGGTGAACGGGATTTAGTACAGGTTAGAATACGAGCAACAGAATTTTGGATGAGCTCAAGTTTATGGAGGATGGAAGATGGGAAGCCGGCCAGGAGAGCATCGGAATAGTCGAGTCTAGAGGTAACAAAAGTATTGATGTGGGTTTCAGCAGATGAGCTGATCCAAGGGTGGAGATGTTATGGAGATGGAAGTAGGTGGTCTTTGTGATGCAGAGGATATGGGGTAGGAAGCTCAGTTCCGGTCAAATAGGGCGCTGAGGTTGTGCACGGTCTGGTTCCGCCTGAGACAGTAGCCAGGGAGGGGAATGGAATCGGTGGTGATGAACAGAGTTTGTGGTGAGATCATTATGCTCTGATCAAGGATCATCCCTGTTAACATAGATTTGTTTCCAATATTGATTGGTTCACAGTGCTTTTCCAGCACTTTCTTTTTATTCCAGCATAAACTAAGTTTGAATCAAATATTTGTTTTAAACCGGTTTTCACAAGAGTATATATAATTTTAATAGCTGTAATAATGCAGCTGTTGTTTAAACTTTCTGATAAGAAATCAGGCAAATCTTTGATGGGCAACTTTAATGGTGGTATTGAGAAAGCTCTAAATGATATAATTCATTGCTTTTGGTTGAGTTTTATCATGACCTGAGTGTCTCTATTCTCAAAGTTCAAGAAAGGAATGTTTCATCACAGCTGAAGATCGTAGTACCTCCCTTTTTATATGACACAATTGATATAATTCAGATTAAGAAAGCCAGGTTATCTAACCTTTTTGGAAGTGAGTGGCAACCACATCAGCTTTGATAAAATTTAGAATTATCAAGCTATGTATTAGCAATTAAATCTACATGGTGCAGTTAAATCTTAGTTGTAAACTGTCCAGGTTTAGCTTGCTTCCAAGGACCTGCTCCTCCCTTTTCCTGTAACATTTTGTTCTATTTAAATCCCATGGCATATTTTTAAAGTGATAGTGCGAGTCTGTAATTTTCGGGTTCTAAGCTAAGAATTCACCTTGTATTATTACTGGTCGGCCTGCTATGGAGGGAGATAATTATCTGGCATAGATTTGTAAGGAGTTTGTTGCTTCAGTTTGCTCAAGCCAGATTCAAACATGAAGGTCCGAAATTCATTGCAGGTTCTTCCGGTCTCTCACCGTACCTCTGGTGGGACGCTAGCAGAACCCTCAGGCCTCCACTGTTTCTGGGACATTCCTCTTTGCCTTGTAAGGACCAGAACTTCTGTCGAGCCAAAGGGTGGAGCCAGGGGTGAGATTTCATGAAGTCGGGGGTTCCCTGAGCCTGGAAGGGGTTTCAGCGTAGCAGTGGCAGCTGGTATGCTTCCACATGGACATATGTTGACCGCACCTGTGGAGTCGAGGCCTGGCAAGCAGCCTGGAGCCTCAAAGAATTTTGTATTTTTTATAAAATCTATCTTGCTCATGGAGCCAATAGAACCATGGAGGTGGCCTGGGCAACCCTTGATCCTGTGTGTAAAGTTAAAATACAATTCTTTTATTAAAGTGTTGCTTTTCTTTAACTTTAACTTTACACAGATTATTGTTTTCCTACCTTTAACAGGGCCATTGGCACATTTTCAAGAGAATAATAATGGCACCACTTAACTGCCACTCTTCCATATTATAATAGCATTGTTCCTTCCATTACAGGCTAGTGATAACCCAGAAAGCTGATGCTAAGCTATGTGAACTCTATAGACCGCTATTATTGTAGCTTTGCTTACAATTTATGTGCCATGTATCTTGCCTTGTTCCCTTTTCTAATCTGTCGTCTGATTTTCCTCCTCCTTTGTCCCCTCCTATCCTGAAGTAGGTGATGCATACTGGAGTATAGTTTCACAGGCACTGATAGCTATCTAGTAAATCTACCCAAGTGTGAGATTGGGCAGTGAGTACTGGCAGGCTATTTGAATAAGGCAGGCAATACAGCTGAGCTCACTCGTTTCCTTGCCTGACACCCACATTAGTGCATGTTTTCTAGCAGGGGCACTGGACAATAATCAGAAGTAGAATCTATGTCTGATTGTTTCCATCCCACTGCCCCCCCCCACCCCGTCCCCACCTTCGCAGCCCAAGGATGCTGAGGCCAATTGGAAAACTACCAATGGCATCCTGCCTGGGATCATCCAATACAGCATAATCCTTTCTGGTCTGTGAGTCCCAGTAGCACACTATGTGATGTACTTCTCTCTCAAACTGATGGTTTAGTAGGTTTTTCATTGTCTTTTACACCAATACAAAAACAAGTAGTAGTCTACCAACCATTTACTGCTTCATTTGTCTATGTCTGATGACATGGAGGAGGCAAGTCTTTTTTTTTGTTATGTCAAAAGCAGGCTGTGGGATTCTTTTCTATGGAGTGGGAACATGCTTTATAGGAATGTGACATTGTGTATGTTATGTTAACACTGCAGGCCAGCAGATCTACTTTATTTTAAAATATGTCTGGCGGTTGTGTCCATGTAGAGTACTTCAAAGAACAACGGCAGCTCTCATCTTGGCTTGTCCCAGACTCTCAAAGTATCAAACTTGTAACTGTCTAAGCAGTTGTCTCTGGGGTCTGTCAGGAAACTGCCTTTGATAAAGCCATTTCTTTTAAAACATATACAACAAAGGTTTGACCTCTTGTAAATATGGAAGCAAAATAGCATTAAGCTAAACTTCACAGTGGTCTCTTCAGTGTATCAGAACAAAAGTTTGCCTCTCTTTCTGTGTCCAGTACCATCTCAGGCTCAGTTAACAAATGATTATAATGAAACACCATCCAGTGTCACAGCAAAGAGAAAATTCCCAAGCTTTCAACTTGTGGGTTTCTTTAGGGCAGAAGGTGGAAATTACTTTGATTGTACAGCAGGCTCAAGTAACAAATATTACAAAACTATCCCTTTCAATCTGTTAAACAATACTGTTTAAAAAAACAAACAGCAGAAGTGCTAACCTATTTATTTTAAATGGGTTAACACGTCATCTAAAATATAACTGAAAGAATTTCAGGTGAACATTTTGAGCAGTCGTATATTACCATCCCAAGTGCGTAATTTCAGGGTTATTGGGGTGAAATTGGATTGGGTCTGAAAATGGGCGCAAGGAGCATGAAGCTTCTAGGAGTCTTCTAGGCTCAGTCCTGCTCGAGGTCATCCTGCAAGGCCATCTGCAGTGTCCCCCATGGAAAGTCAACAGCTTACCACCAGCCATGTTGCAGCCACTGGGGTAGTACTGCGTAGGAGCAGTAGAATAAATAAAGAAACGCAAAAGACAGACACTAAGGGCTGGATTTAGCGGGGGGGTCAGCGGGCGCGATTGGTGGCACAGTGTTTTTTTCCCCCAACGGGTTGGGACCCACTGTGAGCTCGCCACCATGCGCCTTTACCAAATGTCGGGTCTGTCAGCACTGAGCAGTCCCGACACGCAACGGCAAGGGAGGCAATTAAAATCATTAGTGGCTTGTTTACGGCCACTTATCAATGGTTTTTTTCCAAGCTTTTTGCATTTGACAGGTCGCCCACCAGTTTAACGCTGTGCCTAGACCTCATCTGTGAAGCTGAGGTGGGAAGTCAGTGGTCCTTGAAACAGCTGATGAGCTGGCAGCTTCAAATGTCAAGTCAAAGTTCCCAGCTGATTGAGATAGGTTCCCTTAACCACTAGCTTCTCTAAACTGCATTTCCACTACAGATTCAGGATGCTGCAAGTCTTTACATAAGTCTCCATCCAGTCTGACCTCATTACCTCTCCCACTATTGAAAGATCGCTTCTGTCATCTCTACTTCACCTGCTATCTATTCCATCAGCATCAATGCCCTTGAAACTCTCTCACCTTGGTCCTCAGAATCCCACCACAATCAGCTCCAACACCAGCATCACCAGGCACACCAGCAGCACCAACAATACCAACTTTCTCTGCAGTCAGCTGGAGCTGTACAGGACACAGGACATCAGCACCGACCACATTGCTGCCCGGGAGGCCAGGGATGGCCTCACCATGGCCAGATTTACTTCATTTGATGCTGTACACCCTGGCTGCCACGTGATGCACCAGGTTGGCACCACCCCACACCAACACCATAAAGCATCCCTATAATGCCCAAGTCATTCCTTTCACACTCATCACCATTACGGGGGGGTACTGTTATGTCTCACCATTCACTGCAACTCACTAAGCCACTTCCAAAGGTGCACGCAAATCTGTCCAAGAATTCAAAGTGTTGAAAATAAAGGTTTCAATGTTTGACACCACATTAACAGAAACTTTACATGAACATTGCATAAAACACCCAAGTGCCTACCCTTGTGTGTTGTTAGTTGGTATGATTACACTAGGATGAGGGCAAGTGTGAGGGGTGGCTACTGAGATGGGGATGTGATAATGTAGATAGAGAGGGATGGGTGAAGGTGCAAGGTGTGTTAGTGTGAGTAAGGATGTGCAGGAGCAGGGTAGGGAAGGTGAAAAGAGTCACAGCAGGATGAGGTTGAGTGTGGCTTTGTACTAACATTTCGTGATCTACTGAGATCATTGAAATGTTTGCGGCACTGCTCCCAGGTCCTACTGACCACATCCCTGCTTGTGACCCCCTGTGCAATGTGCAACCAGGCTGTCTTGGTCTCCTGGGGAGGTCTCTTCCACCCATTGGAAGGGAAGAGGACCTCCCTGCGTGCATATGGAGGGAGTCATCGGAGAGCCTGGGTGCAGCCCTCTGCCTCTGTGCTGTCATTTGAAACAGCGGCAGCTAGTCGCAAATCGTTTGGATTCACATTAGTTTTTTCGCCACTTGCAGGAATGTTGTTGAGTAAAGGCACTGATGGCCTCAAACAATTGCAAAGGTTGGTTCTGTGCTCAGGAATGAGCATTACCCTTTTGTAAAGTCTGTGGGTTGTTTAGTTAATTAATACACAGACTACCAGAGTAACTTAAAACAGGACTTTACTATTCGAAGGTCAGGGCGAATCTGCCCAATAAATCCTGACACAACACTTATATACTGGTGTGGTCACCGTCGGTATTACAGTATACAGAAGCCAAACAAAGTAGTGCCACACCTAAAATAGTTCTCTTAAAGGTGAACGGTTACATACAATAGTTCTCTTAAAGGTAGACGGGTACATACACTACACCTTTCGTCTCGCTTCATGCAACTGCCTGCTGTTAATGAATAAAAAGGTCCAGCAAGGCCAATGGGTTCATCCAATTACTTGTGGGCTGATACCAGTGAGTAAACTCACATTAATGTGGTTTGAACTAATGTTGCACAACTTGCTACTAATATTCCAGATATTCATATGGCACTTCTATATTTTTGAAATTTGTCTAAAAAATATTCCCACAGTTTATACAGGGAGACATTGCAATTGCACACTGGATATCAAAATACCACTTAACTGTGAGGATCTTGAAAGTGAACAACTTTTTAAAGCAGCGGCAGCATTATCATTGTGTAAAAGATTGCTTCTGAGTTCCCTGTTTCACCGTTATCTTCTCATGTGGCATATTCAAAACAGGCTTCCAGTAACTTTTTGGCGTAAGTTCGTCACCGGAGGATTGGAGCCCACAATGATCTAACTTATGGCGTTTGTTGTCTATATTGCTTTTGCAGGAAATTTCCAGCTAACATTGCAACAAGCTAACATTTCAGTACACCCTGTCCATCTGTACTTTATTTACGTTGAGCCTGCACAGTGACTCCAACTGTTCCACTAAGCATGAATGTTGTAATAACTCTTCAATATAGCCTGGGAACAGGAAGAATGCACTTCCACTTAAAATAATACCACCATACTAGAAAGGGTGTTTCTCCAATGAATATCAGTTGCACACATGGTAATCACAAACACATTCTTTTCTTTTACTCTTTCGAGTGCATCTGTGACACAGATTTACACTGCAACAGACAAGATATTTTGCTCAGTGTTTCCTGTCTTTGGAAGCTGAGAGAATGGCAGCCTACTGATTTCTGCAGTTATCTGTCAGTTAACTAGTCTCCCTCCCTAATGTATCATTTAGTGACTTCTGAAGTTTCTGGTGTATCAAGCACAATATAATCTTTTCAGTCTAGGTCAACAAAACATGTTGTAAAAAAAACATTAATTTACAACACAATGGTAAATTGCCCAAAATAACAACAGAAAATGCTGGAAAAACTCAGCAGGCCAGGCAACATCCGTGGAGAGAAAATAGGGTCAACGTTTCAGGTCAAACTCTTTGTCAAGACTGAAGGCCAGGCTGGGAGAGAACAAAAGAGAAGTGAAGAGACATTAAGAGGTATTCAAAACGAGATGAGATGGTGATAGGACAAGTGGAGACAAAAGATGGCTCTAGATTAGGTGTGAAATGCGCTGGCAGAATGGGAGACAGCTGCCATGTGGGAGAGAAAAAAAAGAGGTGGGGGGGGGAAAGGGCCAAAACAAAGGTGTGGATAAAAAATAAGTAAAAATGTAATGGGGGCCGAGGTTATGATCTGAAATTGTTGAACTCGATATTGAGTCCGGAAGGCTGTAAAGTGTCTAATTGGAAGATGAGGTGCTGTTCCTCGAGTTTACGCTGAGCTTCCGTGGAACAATGCAAGAGCCCGAGTACAGTGAGTAAATTGCCCATGTTTTTTGGCGTTGAAAATACCAGCAATCTTTCTCTGGTTTGTGAAGGCCTCTCCTGACCTTTGTGCATGAATTTGTCATTGTTTTAGCCCATTAATGTTTGCCGAAACATTGCTTGTCTCTAGTGAGATGAAATGTACAGCATTAAAAACTTGTAATCAGCATTGGCTTGAAAAAAAGTATGACAGAAACATTACAGTTGTTGGAATACCTGTTGACCTGTGAGTAGGTTGCAAAAGTTAAAAGACCATTTTGAATGGTTCCAGTGGATTGATATAAATCTATTTACTTAAAAAATGATTTTTACGGGAACAGAGCACTTAAATGCCTGTAAAGGTAGTTAAAGCAGGGCTGGTTTTGTCTTCAAATGAAAAAATCCCATCCGTTGATTCATCTGGGATGAAATCCTACCTCTTGTGCAGCTGATCAGAAATATCTTCTTTCGTTCTGCTTTAAAAAGTGCCTTTTCTAGAACAATTTTCCTTGGCATTGTCCTACAGTAATCTGAAATAAAAACAGAAAATGCTGAAAATCCTCAGCAGGTCAGGCAGCATCTGTGGAGAGAGAAACAGAGTTAACATTTCAGGTCAATTACCCTTCCTCAGAACTGGACAAAGCTGGAGATGGAACATGTTAGATCCGTGTATCTTGATGTATGGTGTCCTTCAATAATTAGACAAGAGACTGCAGGGAACAATCAACAGGTGTTTACTGGATGAGGGTTACTCTAAAACTAACTGTACAGATCCCTACTCAGGGTTTATATACAGGTGTGCTCACTGCTGGTACTACAGTATACAGGAGCTGTAAAAAGTAGTTCTCCCTTTAAAGGTACATACACTACAATTCCTCCCCTTTTAGATTAACAGTACCATAACATTCATTTAACAATCAAATATCAACTAATTACAATTAACACTTTTAACATGCAACATTAACTGAAAATAGTCTATTTATAAATTCAGTCTTTGGGGAGGCTTCCTGATCCTTTCTGGATAGCATCTTTCCTGAGTGTTTTGCTCTTGGTGCGGAGGCGATTCTGGCCCCCTGTCGTCGGTTGGTTCATCAGCTTCCAATGCTACTGTTTCTGGGGTAGATGCTACCTGTATGTCAGGTTCATCAACAGGTACGCGAGACATGGGGTTGACTTGTTCCTGTGACTCTAGGATCTGGTCAACATGGCGTCTCACAATGTTCTCCCCAACATCCACTGTGTACATTACTGGCCCCTGCCATGTGCATGTCGTTCCTGGTTGCCATTTCTCTGTTCGGTAGTCGCGGGCCAAGACTGGTTGCCCTACATTGAAGCTCCTTGTCGGCTTCTCATTGATGTGCTGGAATTGCTTATTCTCAACATCTCTTCGTACATTTGGTCTGAGCAAATCCAGACGAGATTGCAACCTTCGGTTAAAGAGCATCATGGCCGGGGTCTGGTTGGTGACTGCATGTGTCGCATTTCTGTAGGCTAACAGGAAATTGTCCGCCTTATGCTGCAGTGGAATGTCGTCATCGCACATGGCCCTTACTGCTTTTTTAAAGGTTTGTACTGTGGTGGCATGCCACCATTGGACATAATCCGCTCACGGCGGCACGGACAGTTTACCCAGGCGCACTGCCGGCAGCAGCCGCCCCCAGCCATGGGCCCTTTCCTCCGGCAGCTTGTTTCCCGCAGGGACAGGCTGCCGGGAGCACTTCCTGTCTGGGGAGTATTTAAGTGGTTGCGCGGGCTTTTTAAGCACTTGTTTTGCCACGATGTAAATTAAAGCAGTTGTGTTCCATCAACTCTGGTCTCGACTCCCACGTTTGCTGCGGTATCTCAACACTGGTGACCCCGACGCTCAGGACAAATCCTAAGCTAGCATGGTGAATACAAACGCAGTTACGGTTAAACTACCGGACTTTTGGGAGAACTTGGCCGAGGCCTGGTTCGTTCAAGCCGAGTCCAGATTCCGGCTGAGAAGCATTACAGTCGACGCCACAAAGTACGACTACCTCGTCGCCTCTCTCACCTGCGCCACAGTCTCTAAGGTTTGGGCAGCGCTGCAGGATCCACCAGAGGAAGGCAAGTACGAACATCTGAAGGCCGCGCTCCTTAAAAAATTTCAGGCGTCCTCCTACCAGCGCAACTGCCAACTCCTCGACCTCCCAGGCCTTGGTGACACTTCACCATCAGACCTGCTTTCCCACATGCTGTCCCTCTCGGATGACAAAAAACCCGGCGCCCTCTTTCGCACGCTTTTCATTCGGCAGCGCCCCGCCAGCATCCGCCCGCTCATTGTGGAGTCTGGCTCCATGGACCTGAACGAGATAGCCGAAAAGGCCGACCGGCTGCTCTCCGCGCAGTCCGCCTGCGACGTCGCGCCCGACCTCACGGCAACGACCACGCGGTCCCCCCGGCTCACTAGGCCCGACCGCCCTTCCACTCCGGGTCACTGCTACTACCAAACCCGTTTTGGTACTAGGGCCCAACGCTGCACCCCACCGTGCACTTTCAAACCCCTCCCTGCACCGGCCCCCACGATGGCAGCAGGGCAAAAGGGGCCCCTACTGTACGTCACCGATGACAGCACCAACCGCCGATTCCTGTGCGACACAGGAGCCCAGCACAGCATCACCCCCGCCTCCACCCTCGAAATCAAACGCGGTGCACGGGGTGTTACGCTGGCTGCAGCCAATGGCTCTGACATCCGCACATACGGCACCCGCATGGTGACGCACGACCTCGCAGGCCGGCACTACCGCTGGGAGTTCCTCACAGCCAAGGTCCTCTGCCCACTCATCGGCGCCGACTTCCTACGCGCCCACGGCCTCCTTGTCGACATTCTGAGGCACCGCCTCGTCGACATCAACACTATGGCCCCCATCCCTGGTGCAGTCACCCCAGCCCGTTCAGCCGGCCTGATGACCTACTGCCTCGCCAGAGCCACGGACGACTACTCGGCACTACTAGCCAAGTTTCCCGCCCTCACTAACCCGACCTTTTTGGCCAAAGCCGCCAAGCACGGTGTGGAGCACTATATCCCCACCACCGGCCCCCCGGTCGCTGCCCACGCCCGCAGACTTGACCCGGCCAAGTTGGAAATCGCGCGGGCCGAGTTCACCACCATGGAGTAACTCGGCATCATCCGCCGCTCCAGCAGCCCTTGGGCCTCGCCCCTCCACATCGCCCCTGTGGGGACTACCGCCGCCTCAACGATGCCACCACCCCCGACCGATACCCAGTGCCGCACATCCAGGACTTCTCGGCCCGATTGGCCGGACGAACCGTCTTCTCCAAGGTCGACCTGGTGCGCGGTTACCACCAAGTCCCCGTACACCCCGCGGACATCCCCAAAACGGCCTTCATCACCCCATTCGGCCTGTTCGAGTTCCTGAGGACGCCCTTCGGCCTCAAGAATGCAGCCCAGGCTTTTCAGCGCCTTATGGACTCAGTCCTCCGGGACCTGAACTTTCTATTCGTCTATCTAGATGACATTCTCGTGGCCAGCTCCTCCAAACAGGAACACCTCGAACACCTTCGCATCCTGTTCGGGCGCTTAGCCCAACACGGGCTTATCCTCAGCCCGGCAAAGTGCCAATTCGGCCTAGCCGAGATCGATTATCTCGGCCACCACATCACTCCTGTTGGGGCCGTCCCCCTGCCCAACAAGGTGCAGGCCATCCAGCAATTCCCCCGCCCTAAAACCATCAAGGGCCTCCAGGAGTTCCTCGGGATGGTGAACTTTTACAACAGGTTCATCCCCAGAGCTGCAGCCCTCATGAAGCCCCTATACGATTCCCTCCGAGGTAAATCCGGCAAGATGGCCGTAGCCTGGACCGCTGACATGTCAGCCGCCTTCGACGCCACCAAAAACACGCTCGCCGACGCCACCCTGCTCGCGCACCCGAGGGCTGATGCCCGGGTTGCGCTCACCACCGACGCCTCCGACCATGCGGTCGGAGCCGTGTTCGAGCAGTGGGTCAATGGTGCGTGGCAGCCACTTGCCTTCTACAACCGCCAACTGCGCCCCCCGGAGGTCAAATACTCTACTTTCGACCGCAAGCTCCTCGCGCTCCACCTGTCAGTCCGCCATTTCAGGTTCCTCCTGGAGGGCCGCCCCTTTACCGCGTACGTGGACCACAAGCTGCTCACATACGCGATGGCCAAGAACACCGACCCCTGGTCCGCTAGGCAGCAACGCCAGCTCGCGGCCGTGTCCGAGTTTACCACGGACATCCAGCACGTCTCCGGTAGAGACAACGTTGTCGCCGACTGCCTTTCCCGTCCTGCCATCTGCGCGAATCACCTAGCGGTCGACTACGCGCAACTAGCAGCGGCCCAGCTCACGGACCCAGACCTCCTCTCGGTGGCTACCAGCCTGCCAGGGCTACGCCTAGCCAAGGTCGCGCACGGGCCCGAAGCCACGGCAGTCATTTGCGACGTCTCGCTCGGCCAACCCAGGCCGGTCATCCCTGTTACCTGGCGCCGCCGCATCTTCGACATGCTCCACAGGCTCTCCCATCCGGGTTCCCGCGCATCCGTTAAACTCCTCTCCCAGCGCTTCGTCTGGCGCAGCCTCAGCAAAGATGTTCGGACTTGGGCCAACTCCTGCCTCGCCTGCCAACAGGCTAAGGTGCAGCTGCACACAAAAGCACCCCTGGGAGACTTCGAGATACCCAGCCGTCGCTTTGACCACGTACACGTCGACATCGTCGGTCCTCTGCCGCCATCGCAAGGCCAAACTTATCTTCTTGCGATGGTCGACAGCTACACACGCTGGCCTGAGGCAGTGCCGCTGACCTCCACCACCACAGCCGACATCGCCAGGGCGTTCGTTAATACCTGGGTCGCGAGGTTCGGCGTACCGGCCGACATAACCTCCGACAGAGGCGCCCAGTTCACCTCCGAACTCTGGATGGCCACAGCACGCAACCTCGGGGTGATGCTCCACCGAACCACGGCGTACCACCCGCAAGCCAATGGGCTGTGTGAACGCTTCCACAGGTCACTCAAGGCCTCACTCCGCGCCAGCCTGCAGGACAGTACCTGGACTGACCGCCTACCGTGGGTGCTACTAGACCTACGCACCGCGGTCAAGGAAGACCTCCAGTCCTCAGCAGCGGAGTTAGTCTACGGACAACCGCTGCGCGTACCAGGCGAATTCCTTCCGGAGGCTACCACGCCTTGGTCGGCCGAACAGCAGCAGCTCAACTCTTTCTCTTCCGCTCAACAGTTCGCCCCACTTCCGGTCAACCGACATGGCGAACTCGCATCTTACGTCCCGCCAAACTTACAGCAGGCACGCTTCGTCTTCGTGCGACACGACGCACACCGCGGACCCCTGCGACCCCCGTACGACGGACCGTACGAGGTACTACAAACCGGGGACAAGGTCTTCAAGCTGCGACTCGGCGACGGGGTCGAAACGGTCTCCATCGACCGACTCAAACCAGCACACACAGGACCAGGGGAACAGGTCCCTGTGGCCCGACCTCCAACTAGAGGCCGTCCCGCCAGTAAGCTAGCACAGCCAGCGGCGAACCGCCCGGCCCCACCAACTAGACCGGCGGCCACTCAGAGCCGCTCCGGCAGAACCATTAGACCACCGTCATGACTCGTCCACTCCTCCTAAGCGCATTCTGGGGGGAGCTCTGTGGCGACATGCCACCATTGGACATAATCCGCTCACGGCGGCATGGACAGTTTACACAGGCGCACTGCCGGCAGCAGCCGCCCCCAGCCGTGGGCCCTTTCCTCCGGCAGCTTGTTTCCCGCAGGGACAGGCTGCCGGGAGCACTTCCTGTCTGGGGAGTATTTAAGTGGTTGCGCGGGCTTTTTAAGCACTTGTTTTGCCATGATGTAAATTAAAGCAGTTGTGTTCCATCAACTCTGGTCTCGACTCCCACGTTTGCCGCGGTATCTCAACAGTACGAACCTTTCAGCCAATCCATTTGTGGCTGGATGATATGGGGCGGATGTGTAATGCCTTACCCCATTCCTTTTCATAAATCTTCGAAACTCTTCGGACACAAACTGTGGTCCGTTATCAGAGCAAGTCTGCTCTGGCAAGCCGTTCCTGGCAAATATGGTCCGTAGGACTGCAATAGTTTTCTCCGTGGTGGTGGAGGACATTTTGATCACTTCAGGCCATTTCGAGTGCGCATCCACGGCTATTAAAAACATTGAGTCCATGAATGGACCAGCAAAATCAATATGCACCCATTGCCGTGGAGATGAGGGCCACTCCCATGGGTGTAGAGGGGCATGTGGTGGTGCATTTTGGACCTTCTGGCATCCTGAGCAGCTCTTTTTCAGGTCCTCGATTTGCTGATCGAACCCCGGCAACCACACAAGCCCTAGCAAGGCTTTTCATTTTCACCCCTCCCAGATGGCCTTCGTGAAGCTCATTGAGCACTCTCTCCCTTAACTTGGGTGGAATTACCACTCGGGATCCACACATCAAAGTCCCCTGGCATACTGACAGCTGTTCTCTTCTGGATGAGAATGCTGGCAATGGTGAGTCGCCATGTGTTGGCTATCCCTTCACCGTCAAGTCATATACCCGAGACAGTGTCGGGTCATTTTGGGTCTCCTTCTCTATATCAGCGTTAGTTACTGGCAAGCGTTCAATTATAGTCGAATAAAATATTTCGACAGCGTCCACTGCTGGTGCTTCCTCCGCAGTAGGCAGTGGCAGGCGTGATAGCCCATCAGCGTTTCCATGCTGTTTCGTGCCCTTGTACTCGAATTCATATTGGTTCATCCCTAGAAAAAGGGACCATCTTTGTAGCCATTGTGCAATAATCACCGGAACGCCCTTCTTTGGATTAAAGATGGAGACAAGTGGTTGGTGGTCAGTCAGCAAGGTGAACTTCTGCCCGTGCAGATAGTGGTTGAACTTTTTCACTCCCCACACTAGGCTGAGGGCTTCCCTGTCAATCTGGGCATAGTTACGCTCGGCTGAGGTTAGTGACCGAGACGCAAAGGCTACTGGCCTCTCCGAGCCGTCTGGGAATTGGTGTGACATCACCGCTCCAATGCCATAGGGTGATGCATCACACGCTAACCAAATTGGTAGTGCTGGGTTGAAATGACCCAACACCTCTTTTGACGTGATCAATTCTTTGCACTTCTGGAAAGCTCATTTACATTCGTCATTCCACTTCCATGGTACCCCCATTTGCAATTGGGTGTTCAGAGGGTGTAGTACTGTAGACAAATTCGGCAAGAACTTATGGTAGTAGTTCACCAGCCCGAGGAACGACCTCAGTTGTGACACATTTTCCGGTGCTGGAGCCTTGACTACTGCCTCAATCTTTTCAGGGGGCTTATGTAACCCCTCTTCATCAATAACGTGGCCACAATACGAGATCTACTTCTGGAAAAACTCGCATTTGTGGCAATTAGCTCGGAGCCTATATTCCTTCAATCTAGTGAGCACCTGCTCCAGGTTGGCGAGGTGATCACTGTCATTTTTGCCCGTGACCAGGATGTCGTCCAAATAACACTGGGTCCCTGGAATCCCTTGCAGGACTTGATCCATTGCCCTTTGCCAAATAGCCGGAGCTGATGGTACCCCGAACACCAGCCAGTTGTATTGGTAGAGACCTTTATGAGTGTTGATCGTGAGGTACTGTTTCGAGGCTTCTTCTACCTCCATTTGCAGGTACGCCTGGGCCAGATGAATCTTAGTGAAGCGTTTCCCTCCAGATAGCGAGGCGAAAATACCTTCAATCCGCGGAAGCGGATATTGTACAGTGTGAAGGACTGGGTTCACTGTCACCTTAAAGTCCCCACAGATGCGAACCTTCTTGGTTCCCCAGGCATATTACTCAACGACCTCTTTATTACAGGAACGATGGGTGTAGCCCACTCACTCCAATCCACTTTGGACAGTACTCCTGAACGTTCCAAACCTTCCAGCTCTGCTTCGACGGCTGGGCGGATCGCATAAGGTACTGGCCTGGCCTTAAAAAACTTTGGGCTTGCATTTTCCTCTATTTTGATCGTCGCTGTTATGCCTTTTAGTGTTCCGAGTCCCTCCTGGAATACTTCTTGTGCGTCAGTTAGCATTTTTGACAGTCGTCCAGGAGTGACGTCGTCATCCTTTTTGGCATCTACAGTTAGTGCTTGTATGGAATGCCAATCTAGCTGTATCTTCCGGATCCATTCACGTCCTAGTAGTGGTGGTCCTCCATCTGGCAATACATATAGGTCCATTTTTGGTGTTTCCTTGCCGTTATATATAATGTTCACCCTTATTTTTCCTTTGGGGTAGACTTTTTGCCCCGTGTACATCTTCAAGACAATCTCTGTATCTCTCAAGGGTATATGTGAGAATAGCCGCTTGTAGTCCCTTCGGTTTATGACTGTTAGGGCTGATCCTGTGTCCAATTCCATTTTCACTTGGACTCCGGCTATCTTGAGCATGACCCAGATAGTTTGGTGATCCTCCGTTTTGATCACATTATGTCGTTTCAGACAACCCAGCTCCTTGCTTCCAGAGTCTGTATCACTTTTCTGTTCGTCTGAACTACTCTTCGTCACCTTATGTACCTTTTTGTACTTCTCCTGTGGGGATTTCTTGCTGCTGGTTTTCTTTTCTGACCTGCAGACTCTTGCTATGTGTCCTACTTTTCCACACTGTCTGCACACTTGGTCCTTGAACCAGCAATCCTTATGGTCGTCTGTTGTTCTCCCGCAGCGATAGCACTTCACTGTTCCGTATGACATTTCATTTGTGCCATACTCTTGCGGTCTCCGTTGTATCTCTGCCGCGCCCCATGCTGCTGCTTCGTGTGATACTGCCATGCTGAAAGCCTTGTCCAGCGTAAGATCCTTTTCTGATAGAAGCCGTTTCTGTGTTCCTTCACTTTGTAGCCCACACACAAACTTGTCCCTTAAAGTATCTGCTAGTCTCGTTCCAAACTGGCAGTGTTTCGATAGCTTGCACAGTTCCGTTAAAAACTCAGCATTACTTTCATCTTTATGCTGGTTCCTTTTGTGAAACTTAAATCTTTCCGCTATCAGCAGCGGTGAGGGGTCTAAGTGGTCCTGTAGGATTGACACTATGTTTTCAAAATCCTTTTCCACTGGCTTCTCTGGGGTTACTAGGTTTCGCAGTAAGCCATACATTTTTGCACCCATTGAATTCAACAATACCAGCGCTTTCCTGTCATCTGGCACTTCATTCGCCTTGCAGTACACTTCTATGCGTTCGACATAAGTCGTCCAATCTTTGACTTCATTGTCGAACGCTGTGACACTGCCACTCTTCGGCATCCCTGGGTGTGGTTAGACTGGCTCAAAATGGCATCTCCCGCGCTCTCCCTTCTTCTCCGCTGCAGCT
Source organism: Somniosus microcephalus (assembly GCF_052327205.1). Taxonomy (NCBI): domain Eukaryota; kingdom Metazoa; phylum Chordata; class Chondrichthyes; order Squaliformes; family Somniosidae; genus Somniosus; species Somniosus microcephalus. The sequence goes on along the minus strand of NC_140987.1, from coordinate 194,329,219 downwards.
CAAAATGGCGTCTCCCGCGCTTTCCTTTCTTCCCCACTGACGCTGCTCGGCCCTTGAACACCGGCTGCGCTCTGCGCGTTTTCCAGTGCGCCTCTCTCTCTCGTTGACGCTGCTCGGCCCTTGAACACCGGCTACGCTCTGTGCGCTCTACCCTCTCTCTTCTCCCGTCGACGCCGCTCGGTCCTGAACACCGGCTGCGCCCTGTGCGCTCTACCCTCTCTCTTCTCCTGTCAACCCTGCTCGGCCTTTTTCTGTGCCGTCGGTCGGCTCTCGCCGCCGCTGTCCGGGAAGGGTCTGCGCCGTACCTGTTGCCAGCCCGTTTTGCTGGACCACAGTGACTGGAGAACCAAGCCCAGCTCTCAACAGCCTCCCCTGCGATGCTCAAGTCTCCGCTGGATGGTCGACGCCCGTGCTTCTGGACTCGGCCTTCTTCTTTCACTGTTCTCCAGGAGCGAATCCCTGGGAGGTGATGCAGAGTTGCAGGTAGGTTTGAATCTTCTCATCGCCAATGTTAGATCCGTGTATCTTGATGTTGTGTGTCCTTCAATAATTAGACAAGAGACTGCAGGGAACAATCAACAGGTGTTTACTGGATGAGGGTTACTCTAAAACTAACTATACAGATCCCTACTCAGGGTTTATATACAGGTGTGGTCACTGCCGGTACTACAGTATACAGGAGCTGTAAAAAGTAGTTCTCCCCTTAAAGGTACATACACTACAGAACAGGCTTTTAAGCAAGTGCAGGGGCAGGGAAAGGGGTTGAGGGGAGGAAAGAACAAAAGGGATGGTCTGTAATAGGATTGTAGGCAGGAGAAATTAAGAGAGATTAAGAGATTATTACCTACAGTAATATGTTTTGCCCCTCTGTTTCAAAGAACCTGTCTCAAGGTGATGTTTCACATACAGAACATAAGAATATAAGAATGATTAGGAAAAAGTAAAGGGCATTAGGGCCAACAGGCCCAACCTTTTTGTTTGATAGAAGAACCTCACCAAGCTGCTGTCTCACCTATATCCCTCAGTCCATTCTCATTTCAAAAAGTCATAAGGATAGAAATCGGTTTGGAGGGAATGATTCCTGCGCTTGAAGATGGAGGCCCAAGGTTCTTTCGAAATTGATCCGGGGGCCTCATTTTAACAATTGCTACCAGCCCCCAAGCAGCTTGACAATCCAAGCTTTTACAGTTTTGGCCAGCTCCGGTGCTCCTGCTGCCTCCACATCAAGGTGAGTAAAAATTAAAATGCCTACCTTTTTTTTCCAGGGCCTGCAACAGTCCCTTTAAGGACTGCTGGTTAGGCTGCTGTGGAACTGGAAAAACTAGTCAGAGGATATGCCGCCCAGTTTTTCATGAATATTGCAGAAGGATCCTAAAACAGGTGAAGGACCTTTCTTTGCATATTTAAATTGACCCACGCTGTTTTATGGTGGCCGCAGGGACAACCAAAAACAACGAGGACCAGTATGACGGCAGCCATGCCACAAGTGCAGATCAGGCGCAGGGCCTCATGCCCGGAAATTGGTAATAAAGAAACACATGTAATGCATAGTAATTTCACCCACATCTAATCTTCTTTTGAACCTATTTTTACTTCTTCATCATCTGTTGCCACATGTGTTAAAATGCCTTTTCGACAACCAGATTCCCCTCGTGCCAATTCCATCACGTGGCCATCAGTAACACTTGTGGCTTACAGCATGACTGGGGGATCTTGCCACTAGCATGTCGTATGATCTCGAGCACCCTCATTTTGCATATTACTGGTAATTGCCAGGCAGACCTGCCATGATTTGCTACAGTCCGGTTATATTTGATTTTAAGCCAGCAATTCAAACTACATGGAATTTTATTGCAAATTTAATGAGGGCTCTTGATTAAAGTAAGCAAATTGTGGGAGAATGAAGCTTTAATAAGGACTGATGTTAATACAGTGACTGCTCATTATTACAGACTTGTGGGACTGGCAATCCAGCTGAATTGATTATGGATAATTCATGAAAACTATGAATTTTCATGTGTGATTTTACATGAACATGCATAAAAGTCAACTTATATGGTTCATGGTTTTTTTCTATATATCTCAATAAATATTAACTGGCATTTTGTCAGCTCATAGGCAGAATTCAAGTGTGCAGTTTATCAAAGTCCATAAAATCTGAAACAAACTGGCTTTAACCAACCTGTGAGCAAACGAGTCAGCGAACATCCATGAGCTACCTTGATCCAGAAAATAATAGCTCGATGCACTTTTGTGAATGTTCTTGTCAATGCAGCAATAGTTCTTGAACTCTTCATGACCCTAAGAAAAAAAATCCAGAATGAAAAAATGTGCTATTACACTCCACCCTCATTATAAGGCTCTCAGTTATGAAACCATTTCTGTTATAAACCTACTGGACCTTGGCTTGTGACCCTTTTGTGTTAGATGCTATATTATAATATGGGATACTCACTACAGAACGCATTACCATGTGTAAAGTGCTTACCTCCTAAGGATAGAGATGTAACGAGAGTGAGTGCACTTTTCTTAATTATAAATAATTTATGTAGCAAATGAATTTACAGGATGTCAACATAAAAAGCTTAAGTACCGAGGTACGCTTGGAGGCAGTGATACAATATCACAAAATTTCCTTGTGCCAGAGTTCACAATTGCTGGACATTTCATTAAATGTTTACTCCAGAACAGCACAAGCTATTACTTTTGACTACTTCTTATTAGCATCAGTACTCATTCTTCTCTATAGAGTAAGCCTGATTGGATAATATTGATACAAGTGACACAGAATAGAAATGAGTGATGGGTCGATACAAATCATACAGCTCCTTTCTTATTTTATAGCAATCTTTTATAGGACTATCACTTCAGTAAAGATTGTTCCACTTAGACAATAAACAATGTTTTTGAACTAAGCTGAGAACTCTTAAACGTTTTGAGCTATCGTATTAAACTTCTGAAATATTTTTTTTTAAAGTGCTGGAAATACACAGCAGGATCATTAACATCTGAAATGAGAAAGGACACGTTAATGATTCCGATGGAGACCCTTCCTCAGGACCCAGTGTTGTTGAAGGTTCTTGCTCCAAAACAATAACTACCTTTACTATTTTCAGACACCGATGGACCTGCTGTGTAATTCCAGCATTTATTAATTTTATTTCAGATTTATAGCATTTTCGGTCTTTTTACTCATGCAGTGAACTTGATCCGAATTGGATAAATTCTTTTGTTTAAATATTAAGTTTATTAACCCCTTCTTGAAGGAACATTGTTGTGATATTGTAGATCTTTGGGCAGGTTCAGCCCCTAAAACAGCCAGCACTGAAACCTTCAGCGATCTATATTGGCCATTTGGGAAAGTCTGGAAGACAGCAAAATGCAGCACAAATTGTCGTAACAATAAGAAATGCTGCAAATACACAACAGTTCTGTTAGCATCTGAGAAGATGAAAGATTGGCTAACTTCAGGAGAAGGGTCTCTACTTGTCTCTTTTTAAAGATACCGCTGTGAATTTCAAACACTTTCAGTTTTTGTTTTAGCACCAGCTGCTTTTCAGCTTTGGTGTTTTGATCTTAGTTTATATAAAATGTAAAAATTGAGCTACAGTATTATATTACCAATTGCACATGTTTCCGTTAGCAAACCAGGTAAATTGAGTTGTAACTCACTTAACCAGCTCAGAAGAGTCCTTTTAAAACATGAATTCCGAGACAATATACAGTATTATAACAGAAGAAAATAAAACTTCCAGTTAGAATGTGATCTCTCTCTAAAAGTGTAACACAGCAGTAAGTAACAGGATGGAAGAATGTAATTGAATTACAACCATTTCCTACATATCTCTCAACAGTCTCATTTTAATTTGGATGTCCAAAACGTTAAAACATTCTACTGAGGGGAAACAACAGTGGGGCACATGACTCCCAAGTTGGCAACTTGAGCTGATTTGTCAGTTTTATAGAAACTGCAGTTCCACCCTAAGGCTAATTCTCTCAATTTTTCAGCATGAGAGGTATAATTTCCTAGTATAGAAATTAATGTCGGTGCCTTATAATGGTTTGAAAGAGCAACTGTTTTGAACACTCTGGAGACAATCACTTCCAAATGGCCTCATTTAAAAAAATAAATGTGATTGACTTAAATTAATGTAAAACAAAAATCATAGACGGGTTTGTTTTCTTTATTAATTCTCAGGGTGTGGGCGTTGGTGGCGAGTCTGGCATTTATTACCTATCCCTAATTGCCCTGAGAAGGTGGTGGGCAGCCTTCTTGAACCAATGATAGTAGTTTGATACAAATGACTTGTTAGGCTACTTCAGAGGACAGTTAAGATTCAACTGCATTGGTGTGGGACTGGAGTCAAAAAGAGGCCAGACTGGGTAAGGACGGCAGGTTTCCTTCCCTAAATGCATTAGTGAACCAGTTGGGTTTTTACAACAGACAGATTCATGGTCACTTTTATTGATACCAGCTTTTTATGACAAATGATCAAACTGCAATGGCAAGATTTGAATTTGTATTCTCTGGATTATTAGTCCAGGCCTCTTGGATTACTAGACCAGTAACATATCCACTGCACTACTGTACTTGGCCACTGACTGATGAAACTGTTCCAGTACAGCTACAACACTGGCATCTATCCGACAATGTGGAAAACTGTCCACGTATGTCCTGTCCACAAAAAGCAGGACAAATCCAATCCGGCCAATTACCGCCCCATCAGTCTACTCTCAATCATCAGCAAAGTGATGGAAGGTGTCATCGACAGTACTATCAAGCGGCACTTACTCACCAATAACCTGCTCACTGATGCTCAGTTTGGGTTCTGCTAAGACCACTTGGCTGCCGACCTCATTACAGCCTTGGTCCAAACATTGACAGCACGGTGGCATAGTGGTTAGCACTGTTGCCTCACAGCGCCAGGGACCCGGGTTCGAATCCGGCCTCGGGCGACTGTCTGTGTGGAGTTTGCACATTCTCCCCGTGTTTGCGTGGGTTTCCTCCGGGTGCTCCGGTTTCCTCCCACAGTCCAAAGATGTGCGGGTTAGGTTGATTGGCTATGACAAATTGACCCTTAGTGTTAGGGGGATTAAATACGTGGGGTTACGGGGATTGGGTGGGATATGTGTTGGTGTAGGGGTTACGGGGATCGGGTGGGATATGCGTCGGTGCAGGCTCGATGGGCCGCAATGGCCTCTATCTGCACTGTGGGGTTTCTGTGATTCTGTGATTGACAAAGGGGCTGAATTCCAGAGGTGAGGTGAGAGTGGCTGCCCTTGACCGATTGTGGCATCAAGGAGCCCTAGTAAAACTGAAGTCAATGGGAATCGGGGGGAAAACTCTCCACTGGCTGGAGTCATACCTAGCACAAAAGAAGATGGTTGTGATGGTTGGAGGTCAATCATCACAGCCCCAGGACATCGCAGCAGGAGTTCCTCAGAGCAGTGTCCTAGGCCCAACCATCTTCAGCTGCTTCATCAATGACCTTCCCTCCAACGTAAGGTCAGAAATGGGGATATTCACTGATGACTGCACAGTGTTCAGTGCCATTCACAACTTCTCAGATAATGAAGCAGTCCATGCCCACATGCAACAAGACCTGGATGACATTCAGGCTTGGGCTGATAAGTGGCAGGTAACATTCGCGCCACAGAAGTGCCAGGCAATGACTATCTCCAACAAGCGAGAGTCTAACCACCTCCCCTTGACATTCAACATCGCCGAATCCCCCACCATCAACATCCTGGGGGTCACTATTGACCAGAAACCTAACTGGACCAGCCACATAAATACTGTGGCAACAAGAGCAGGTCAGAGGCTGGATATTCTGCGGCGAGTGTCTCACTTCCTGGTTCCCCAAAGCCTTTCCACCATCTACAAGGCACAAGTAAAGAGTGTGATGGAATACTCTCCACTTGTCTGGATAAGTGCAGCTCCAACAACACTCAAGAGGCTCGACACCATCCAGGACAAAGCAGCCCGCTTGATTGGCACCCCATCCACCACATGGAGTACTTTGCACAGTTTTGGTCTCCTTATCTAAGGAAGGATATACTTGCCTTGGAGGCGGCGCAACAAAGGTTCACTAGATTGATTCCTGGGATGAGAGGGCTGTCCTATGATAAGAGATTGTGTAGAATGGGCCTATACTCTGGAGTTTAGAAGAATGAGAGGTGATCTCATTGAAACATACAAGATTCTGAAGGGGATTGAGAGAGTAGATGCTGAGAGGTTGTTTCCCCTGGCTGAAGTGTCTAGAACTAGGGGGCATAGTCTCAGGATAAGGGGTAGGCCATTTAAGACAGATGAGGAGGAATTTCTTCACTCAGAGGGTTGTGAATCGATGGAATTCTCTGCCCCAGAGGGCTGTGAATGCTGAGTCTTTGAGTATATTCAAGGCTGAGGTAGATAGATTTTTGGACTCTTGGGGAATCAAGGAATATGGAGATAGTGCGGAAAAGTGGAGTTGAGGTCGATGATCAGCCATGATCTTATTGAATGGTGGAGCAGGCTCGAGGGGCTGTATGGCTTACTCCTGCTATTTCTTATGTTCTTAAACATTCACTCCCTCCACCACCAGCATACCGTGCAGTGTGTACCATCTAATAGATGCACTGCAGCAACTCACCAAGGCTTCTTCGGCAGCACCTCCCAAACCTGCGACCTCTTCCACCTAGAAGGACAAGGGCAGCAGGCGCATGGGAACACTACCACCTCCAAGTTCCCCGCCAAGTCACACACCATCCTGACTTGGAAGTATTTTGCCGTTCCTTCATCGTCGCTGGGTCAAAATCCTGGAACTCCCTCCCTAACAGCACTGTGGGAGTACCTTCACCACACGGACTGCAGCGGTTCAAGAAGGCGGCTCACCACCACCTTCTCAAGGGCAATTAGAGATGGGCAATAAATGCTGGCCTTGCCGGTGATGCCCACATCCCATGAAAGAATTTTATATATACACAGTCCTCCTCCATCGATAGTCGCCCATTGTCCAGTTCAATGGGGTTGTCCTTGCTTCTACCATTCTTATCTGTCCAATCTTAGCCAGAGAATCTCCAACAATGCATTATGTTCTCATCCCCACATCATTACCTCCAGAGCCTCCTAAGGATCTATCCTTGGCTCCCTCCTCTTCAACAATTGCAAGCTGCCCCTTGATATTAACCACAGACATGGGATCTGCTTTTACATGCATGCTGATGACACCCAGCTTAACTTTCCACCATCGCTACCTCTCTACACCCTCTCTTGACCCCTCCATTGCCTTTGTGTTACCAGATTGTTTGTCGAACATCTAGCCTTGAATGAGCTGCTATTTCCTCCAATTAAGCATTGAGAAAACTGTAACCACTGTCTCTGGTCCCTGGCACAAACTCTGTACCCTTGATACCAGTTTCATCTCCCCACCCCCAGCCATAGTCCGCAACAATTCCCACCTCTGCCCCTGCCTCAGCCCTCTGCCCTCTGGATGTAACTATTCCAATGCACTCCTGGCCAGGCTCCCATCCACCATGCTCTGTAATCTTCACCCTATCCAAGACTCTGCTGCCTACATCCCGTATCAAATACCAGTCATCCAACACCCCTGTCCTTGCTGACCTACAATGGATCACCAACACAGCCAATTTAAAATTCTCATCCACAAGATTAAACCCCTGCATGGCCTCACCCCTCCCTACTTCTGTAGCTTCCTCCAGCCCTACAAACCTCCCCAAATCTGTGTTCCTCTGACTCTGACCTTTTGTGCATCCCCTCTTTCCTTCACCCCACCATTGGTGGTCATGCCTTCAGCTATCTAGGCCCCACACTCTGGAAATACTCGTTCTAATATCTTCTTTGGCTATGCCTTTATTTTAGTCTGATTACACTCCTGTGAAGCACTTTGGGACAGTTTTCTACGGTAAAGGTACTATATAAATGCAAGTTCTTGTTAACTCTGTGGGTTAAAATGAAAGCATGTTAGGTGGTGATATAGCATTTTTTTTTTGCATTTAAAGATGGATTGTTATCACATGAATAAGGGAGAGCTGTAGCACATATTATGTATCACCTTAATCCTGTATTCTCACTAAAGCTTTCCAAACAAACAGCGCCTATTTAGAATATTGGATGAACTTCTTTCCCAGCCCTACATGGCCTGCATCAATAATTGTAAAAGTTGAGTTTAGAGAATACCTGATGGCATTAATAATCTTCTCTTAAGGAAGCTTATTTGTATGATGTTTAGCTAAATTGAATTAATGGAACATGTTGTATGAACGCATTAAAGCATAGAATCAGGCAGACAGGCTTCTAACTGCGATGTTCTCTTTATTGTGTAAAATGGCCGTCTGCCGTTTTTCCCAGGTAATTCCCATAATGCAATGCACATCACATTACCATATTTACTGGTGTCCAACTCGCACATTACATTACCGTATTGATTGGTGTCAAACTCGCAATCAATACACGACATCCCCCTTTTCCTTGGAAACAACTTGCAGTTTACAAACAGTTGCTTACAATAACACTGCATAACTTATTTGGTTTATAAACTTTTTACAAACTTGTGTCTTACCACACAACTAAATAATTCCCAGGTTTAAACATTTAACATCACCCATGCAGTTCTCGCACAGTTTATGTTGTGACATAATCAGACAGTCTTTAGGGTTTTCTTCTAACCCTTTGAGGTCTGGCTGTATTGGGTATGTCTGACATGTTGATGTCAGTAGGTATTGCCTGTGTCACAGTGGTATGTGTGTCAGGGTCTACTATGCTGTCCTCAGTCCCTTGTGTTTCCTCCTGCTCATGGAGTGTCTCCTTTGGTCCATTGGTTCTGTATTTCTTCACAAATGTAGTGTTTCTCGAGTAGCGTGTTCCGTCTGGAGATTCCACTACTACTTGACTCCCTGTTTTACTCAAAACTTTGTGGGGCGTGGCATTAAAAGGAGTGGTGAACTTGTCCACTTTGTCCTGCCGTACCAGCACCGTGTCGCCAACTTCCACCTCTGAGTATTGTGTTCTCCGCTGTTCATCTGCGTACAGTTTGGACTTGCCTTTTTGTTCTGCATCCCGGTCACGTACTTCCATGTCTGCGCGCAACTCTGTGATGTCTGGCAGCTTTCCTCTCATTTTCCGTTTAAAGAGCAGCTCTGCCGGGCTCTTTCCTGTCGTGGCATGGTTAATGCTCCTGTACACAGTCACATATTTTCTAAGTTCACGTTTCCAATCTAGTCCTTCTGACTGAGCAATTCTGATTCTCTTCATCAGCGATGCATTCTGGCGCTCGACTTCTCCGTTAGCCTGAGCCCATTTCGCTGTCGTTTTCAGGTGTTTGATCCCGTTGTTTTCACAGTATTCTTTGAATAATTCAGATCTGAATTGGGGACCATTATCAGATTTGCAGGTGATTGGCAAACCATGATGGCTGAAGATTGACTCTAAACTATCAATAACCTTCTCTGTTGTTGTGGAGGTCATGATGTCGTATTCATAGTAGTGACTATAATAATCAACTACCACAAGAATGGAATGGTTGGATGGCAAGGGTCCCAGTAAGTCTATAGCTACATGCTGCCAGGGCCCTCCGGTAATGGTGTTGGTCTCAACGGTTCAGGTGGGTCGGGTCTGGCTACTATCTGACAGCCGTGGCACGCTTTACAGTGTTTTTCAGCTGCCTTGTCCATGCCAGGCCACCAAACCTTGGTTCTGAGATGTTGCTTTGTTCCAACTATTCCCAAGTGTCCTTCATGTGCTAACACCAGGGCTCGTGCGTGTAACACTGTGGGTAGCACGATCTGTGTTCCCCGAAGAACTAGGTACCCCACTACGCACAGCTCATTTGCAATTGCTGCATAAGCTTTACAGTTCTCAAAATGTCCGTTTGTGATCACCTTCCGTACCTCAATCAGCTCTGGGTCGGTAGCAGAGGCTTCCTCCACCTCTCTAGTAGTGAGTGCTTTTGGTGTCGCACTCATAGCTATAAATCTCACGTATTCATCTGAGCCATGAGAATGTCTCTCCTGTTTTGCTGTCTCCCCCAGCAATCGTGACAGTGGGTCTGCAATGTTTTGCTTGCCTGGAATGTGTATCACCTTAAAATCGTATGGCTGTAATCTAAGTACCCATCTCTCTATACGGGCACAGGGTTTAGAGTGTGGGCCTTATATCACTTGTAATGGCTTATGGTCAGTTACCAAGTTAAATTTTCGGCCATACACATATGGATGCAGCCTCTCACAGGCCCATACAAGAGCTAAGGCCTCTCTCTCTGTTTGAGAGTATTTCCTCTCACAGTCTGTTAAACTATGACATAGATAGCATATTGGCACCTCTTTTCCCTATTGGTCCTGAACTAGTACTGCGCCTAAACCTACAGGGCTGGCATCTGCTATCACCTTGGTTGGTGCATCCTTATCAAATATGCTAAAGTGCCAGCTCTGGCCAACTCTTCCTTGAGTGCACTGAATGACTGTCTCTGTCTCTGTTGTGATCCAAATTTAAATGGTGTGTCTTTTCTCATCAGGCGTCGCAGTGGCTCTGTTAGCATTGCAAACTGCGGGATGAATCTGCTACTGTACCCAACGAGTCCCAAGAAACTCCTCACCTCTGTAGCATTCTCTGGTTCCCGAGCTTCTGCCACCGCTCGCACTCTCTCTCTGCTGTTGGTCCGATGCCCTATTCAGACAACAGGATTCCCATGAAAATCAATCGGTCCATGTTGAATTGGCACTTCTCTGAGTTTAGCGTCAGTCCACTTTCCATTAGTCTGGTCATGACAGCGTGTAGGCGTCTGTCGTGCATTTCCTGGTCATGTGCATGCACGATAATGTCGTCTGAGATGTTTTCAACACCCTCTATTCCAGCTAAGGCATTAGCTATCTCGTGCAGATATTGCTCACTAGCTGAGGATACACCAAATATCAGCCTCTTGTACCTGTATACTCCGTTATGTACTGCAAACGTTGTGATTTCTCGTGACTCAGGGGTCAGTTCTAGCTGGTGATAACCCCATTTCAGGTCTAGCTTACTAAACACCGTCGAGCTGTTCATACCTTGGAGTAGCTCATCAATGGTGGGGATTGGATATCGTTCCCTCACTATTGCCTGGTTTGCTCATCTCATGTCTAGGCATAACCTTACATCCATATCCGCTTTTGGTACAATAACCACAGGATTTACCCATGGGGTGGGACCAGTTACAGGTTCGATAATGTCCATGTCCCTCAATTGTTTTATTTTGGCCTCTACTGCCCCCCTTAAGTTGAATGGTATACGCCTGAGTGGCTGGACCACAGGCTTCACTTGTGGGTCGATATACAAACTGATCTGTTTTGTGTTCAGCCTTCCTACTCCCTGGAACACCTTTGGATACCGCTGTTCTAGTAGCTGTCTTACATCTACCACAGCTGAGACATTTGCGCCTATTTTTAAAACTCCCAGTTTCATGGCTATCTCCCTTCCTAGCAACGGCTCTCCATGGCCTTTAACCACAATGAACTCCGCCTGCTCAGTTCTCTTACCTATTGTAATCCCACATGTGAATACACCTTTAACTGACAGTGGTTGGCTAGAAGCATAAGAGAATAACTTTCTCTCTGTCTTAGGGACATGTGACTGACACTTAATGTGTTCTGACTTTTATCCTTCCCATGTATTCTCATCTATCACATTACTAGTTGCACCCGAATCAATTAACATGCTCAGGTTTACTCCCCCCACACAAAAGGTAAGTCTCTCTGTCACGTTATTTCCAGTAACAGCAAATGCAAAGTCATTTTGTTCCTCTACATTGTTCACACTGTGTTTCTTTGTAACCTTTGTGTGGCATACTTTGGAGAAATGATCCTTTCCCTTGCACTTATGACACATTTGTCTGCGTGCTGGGCATTTCGGATCTCTGCCCATGTGGTCTGTGTGTCCGCATCTGTAACATTTCCTTTTGTTCCTATCGCCATTTCTTTGGTTTCTCTGTCAAGCTTTTCGCATAATACCCTCTTTTCTGTGTAACACGACAAACAGTATCTGTCTCCGCCTTCTCTGTACATGACATGGCTGACATCTGCTCCTCGATGTTTTCACATTGTGAGGCCAATTGTAACGTGCGGGAGAGCATTAGACCTTGCCCTTCCTCTAGCAATTTCCTCCGCACATAGGCTGACGTGCACCTACTCAGGATAGCATCTCTTATTTGATTATCCGCACCCCCCCAAAAGCACAGTCATTAGCAGCCTGCCGCAAGCAAGTAGAAAATTGTTGCACAGTCTCACCTGTCTTCTGGGACAACTTATGAAAAGTCTGTCTAGCAAATGCTGCATTGACCTGTGGCATGAAGTAGTGATTCAAAGCACTAACCGCCGCCGTGTAGTCTGCTGGCTCTCCTGTGTCCAGTAGAGTTGAAAAGATATCCTGGACATCTGGTCCTGCTAGGTGTAGAAGTAGAGCTCTTCTCCTCTGCTTTGTGGCAGCTGTAGAGGTATCATCGATAATGAGTCCTTTGCCGTCGGCATAAAGCTCAAAAGACGTTAACCACCTCCTCCATCTTGGACCCAACGTGGCTGGCTCGGCGAAGCAAGCAAAATTTTGAATGCCGGTCTTCTCCATCCTAGCTAACTAAAATTTGGGCAACTACCTATCTAAAATGATTCTGTTCATTATCCTCATCGCCAATGTTGTATGAACGCATTAAAGCATAGAATCAGGCAGACAGGCTTCTAACTGCGATGGTCTCTTTATTGTGTAAAATGGCCGACTGCCGTTTTTCCTGGGTAATTCCCATAATGCAATGCACATTACATTACTGTATTTACTGGTGTCAAACTCGCAATCAATACACGACAGAACAAAATAAAGAAAGAAATAATAATATTTATATAGCGCCTTTCATGATCTCAAAACATGTGCTTTACAGCCAATGAAGTACTTTTGACGTGTAGTCACTGTTGTAATGTAGGAAAACATAGGGCCACATGTTATATTTCCCTTATGGGAGAGGAGTGTTAACATCAATCCAAATCTGATTTAGTTGAAGTAAAAGTCATGGATATAAAATATCAGGTGTGTTGAAAGGAGAGAAATTAGTATTCCTCCCGATCTCAGAAGTTGAAAACTCTGCTTTCTCCCTTAAGTTCCATTATTCACTTATTGTCACAGAATTAGCGAACCAAAGATGATCAAGAGCAACTTTGTCAGTAGAACAATATGCTCTTACTGCTAGTTCAGATTGGAATTGTAAAATTCATTCTTATCAAACATCTACTGCAAGTAAATTCACATAAAATATCCTTTTGCAAGGGACAAATATAAGATCTTCACTTGCGTATATGGTAAATTCTCTTGATAAAACTATCTTTGGAGACCATATGAAAGATGCTAATATGGAGGGTGTAATATATAGAATTGTTATGCAGGTTCTCTATTAACGATGGATCCATATTCAGAGGTTATGGCTTATATCACATGTGTGGACTCTGAACCAGTACATTTTTTTAAATCGCACCAATTTTCGACTGCCAAAGACTCGTGATACATCAACTGATGAATGGAGGTGCTAACACATTGAGACAGACAATAATGGCGGTCTTTCAACCCTTCATGCTCAGCCAGCGCAACTGAACGAATCCCCTGCTCCCCATTGCCATAGCAACACACACAAGCAACAATTGTCACGTGAGCGCATCACACAGTAGCATTCTGCAACAGCGTGCCCGCTGACCAAAGAAAAATATTTTCTTTGGTATTTCACGCTACATACCTAAAACATGAGGTGTAAACAAGAGGCATAATGGGACTTGGCTGGGCTTGTAAATAACATGCCCAGTGCCGTTTTTTAGAGTTTTAAATTTAATCTTACCTTATTGTATTTTTCAGCAAACTATGTACTTTCATATATCCTATACGTGTGTGTATATCAAACAACTTTATAAAAAGGATCCCTGTGATAAGAAAGACTGGGTTATTTATTTAGCACATGACAGCCTACATTGTAATTATCTGATCATCTGATTATAACCTTCTAACCACTAAATATATTTATTTAAATGCCACTCATTTTTGATTGTAGTCTAGAAACTGTTTTACCTTTTTCATTTTTAAGTCTTCCTTTTATCTCAGTAATTCCAAGCCTCCTGCTGTGAGTTTCAACAGTGCCAGTCACAATGAAACACTCTCCCTTATCCTCCAAAATATGTGGAATTGTACAGAAGCACATAGAATAGCACGTGCTTGGAAATTATGCTGAGATGGTAACAGCATTCCTGTTTCTCTTATTTAATTTTGATTTTCAGAGCCAATAACTGTGGTCAGATTGGGATAGGCAGCAGAGAAGAGACCTTTGTTCCGAGGTTGATTGAAGAACTTGAGAGCGTCTGCAAAATAGCGTGTGGAGCTAACCACAATCTGGCTGTGACAGGTAAATGGGCCATACAAAAAAGACAAATCATCAGGTCATTTACTGAATTGTATATATGTTGCACCTTGAGTCTGAAGACTGTACACATTGTGGAGCTCGTTTTGTAAAATGAAAAGCTTTGCAGTACAGACTCTTTTCTGTATTGTAATCATCAGGAACTGTGCTGTACAGTTTATACTTGCATTTTGGTCCTTAGCCTTTTGGGTTTGGAGGTGATTTGAATATTATTTTTCGAAAATTAGTTGTACTCGGCTACCAATGTGATGGGGATTTTATAATGTAATTATTGTCACAGAAATCCACATAGAGTACGTGTCATGCACCTACTAACACCTGTATGAGCAGTTAGACGATGGTCGTATTCCCATCTCACAGCAAAACAAAAATCGTTTAGTCCCAGCACAAACTTGTCATATAACATGAATTTTTATACTTCATCTCATAATACTCTATGTTTTGCAGTGTTTTGCAAAAAGGACAACTAGGAATCATTTAAATATTTTATTATGATTTCATGTAGTGTTTGCGAGGGATATATTTAAGCATCAGTGGAAGGATTTGCCTTTCAAACTCCTTAGCCTGTGAAAATATCAGTTCTAGATGATGCCGTTGTTGCTGCCACATTACATTTCAGTCTGTAAATCATTGAACAACAACAAATTGCATTTATATAGTACCTTCAATGTAGAAAATAAAACAAAGAACTTCACAGAGGCTTAATCAAAAAAATGGATGATGAGCCAAAAAGGGAGATATTAGGATTGGTGACCAAAAGCTTGATCAAAGAGGTGGGTTTTAAGGAGCGTCTTAAGGAAGAAGAGACGTAGAGGGGTTTATCATAGAATCATAGAACAGTACAGCTCAGAAGTTTGCCATTCGGCCCATCGAGTCTGTGCCGACTCTTTCAACGAGCAACCCAGTCAGTCCCACTCCCCCGCTCTTTCCCCATACCCCAGCAATTTTTCTCCTTCAAGTATTTCTCCAATTCCATTTTGATGGCTACTATTGACTCTGTATTCACCACCCTATCAGGCAGTGCATTCCAAATCCTAATCACTCGTTGCGTAAAAAGGATTTTCCTCATGTCGCCTCTGGTTCTGTTGCCAATCACATTAAATCTTTGCCCTCTCGTTATCTACCCTTCAGCCATTCGAATCTTTATTTACACTATCTAAACCCTCCATAATTTTAAACACCTCTAGCCAATCTCCTCTTAGTTTTCTCTGCTCTAAGGAGAAAAACCCACTTCTCCAGTCTATCCATGTAATTGTAATCCCTCATCCCTGGAACCATTCTATTAAATCTCTTCTGTACCCTTTCCAAAGCCCTCATGTCCTTCCTAAAGTGTGGTGCCCAGAATTGGACACAATACTTCAGCTGGGGCCGAACTAGTGTTTTATATAGGTTAAGCATAACTTCCTGGCTTTTGTACTCTATGGGCAGAATCTTACCTTCCAAGCCGAGTTCGAGGTGGGACTGCTGGTTTTTGGGTTCTAGTCCCGCCCCCAGCGATGTCTGACGAACAGATGCTATTTTGCCCTGATTGGCCTTGTTAAGCCCGCCCTGCGGGCTTGCTGGCCAATTAAGGGAAAGCCAGTGTCAGATGACGTCAATTGATGATGCTTCATCTGCCGGTTTTCTTAAAGGCATATGCACTATGCTTTGACAGTGTTTGATAGCATTGAGGTGCTATCAAACACTGACAATCACTGTCCAAAGGTGAGCCCTTTCACCAGGCTTTCCAATTAATCTCTCCTTAGGATAAAACAGATGGCAGCTGCAGCTGAGATTGCAGTAGCCATCTGTCACTTCTCCCAATGAGATGAGGCTACACAAACACTTCAAAGCTTGTCACCTGCAGAAACATCTAACCACATTAAAAATTACTTTCATAACATTTCCTTACCTCTGATACTCACCAGTGTCCCATTGCATCCTTCACACCACTTCTGCAGCTGTCATCCAAACACCAACATAACAACAAACCCGCAGCATGCCTCGCTTAATCTGGCATGGTTCCCTGATGTCGGGAAGCCCGCAGCAGCAGTCAAAAAATTGGAAAAAGCCTCTTAACTGCGTGCTAGCTGCCTGTTAACAGACAGTTAAGTGGCCATAATCCTCTTCCTGCTGCTAGAAGTCAGGTCCCTGCGCAAATCGGTGACCTGACTCCCGGGAAGATTGGTTGAAGGCGGGTTGCGAGTAGGTTCGGGACCGCTCCCATTTTTGGGGATTTTCCCAGCAGTCTCGCCTCCAAACCCGCCTCCTCAGGGCTGGTAAAATCCAGCCCTATGCTTCTATTTATAAAGCCCAGGATCCCATATTTTTTATTATCTACTTTGTTAAACTATCCTGCCACCTTTAATGATTTGATCACAAACACCCCCAAGTCTTGCTGTTCTTGACCCCCTTTAAAATTGTACCATTTAGTATCTATGGTGTTTCCTCATTCTTCTTACCAAAATGTATCACCTCACACTTTTCTGTGTTGAATTTCATCTGTCATGTGTTTGCTCATTCCACCAACCTGTCTGTCTTCTTGAACTCTATTCTTATCTTCTTCACTGTTTACTACACTTCCAAGTTTCGAGTCTTCTGCAAATTTTGAAATTGTGCCCTGTACCCTCAAGTCTACATCATTAATGTATTCTCTCTGATCTCCCCTCGGAGCAGCGGGAGCAGAGGAGGAGCAGCTGGGTATAAAAACCGGTGACCAGCGAGGCCCGAGAGCACTTGGAGCAGCGGGAGCAGAGGAGGAGCAGCTGGGTATAAAAACTGGTGACCAGCGAGGCCCGAGAGCACTCGGAGCAGCAGGAGCAGAGGAGGAGCAGCTGGGTATAAAAACCCACGACCAGCGAGGCCCGAGAGCACTCGGAGCAGCGGGAGCAGAGGAGGAGCAGCCGGGTATAAAAACCGGCGACCAGCGAGGCCCGAGAGCACTCGGAGCAGCGGGAGCAGAGGAGGAGCAGCTGGGTATAAAAACCCACGACCAGCGAGGCCCGAGAGCACTCGGAGCAGCGGGAGCAGAGGAGGAGCAGCTGGGTATAAAAACCCACGACCAGCGAGGCCCGAGAGCACTCGGAGCAGCGGGAGCAGAGGAGGAGCAGCTGGGTATAAAAACCCACGACCAGCGAGGCCCGAGAGCACTCGGAGCAGCGGGAGCAGAGGAGGAGCAGCCGGGTATAAAAACCCACGACCAGCGAGGCATACCAACTCCGCAGCGGGGAGAGAGGTGAAAAATAGTCAGTGTGTGACGTCACCAGGGAGCAGGTAAGTGATTGGTTGGTGAGTATTTCTCTTTTTTAAACTTTAACTCTGTAGTTTATCGTTACTAGGGTCTTTTCTGGTGTAGCAGGTACTGTTGGTAGACTATACAAGAGCCTTAGAGATATCTTTAATTGGTGATAGTAAATTAATTTAAATTAATTAAGGGGAAAGTCATGCCAGGAGAGCCCAGCCCCGTGATGTGCTCCTCCTGCTCCATGTGGGAATTCAGGGGCACTGCCCCTGGTGACTACGTGTGCAGGAAATGCATCCATCTGCAGCTATTAGCAGACCGCATTGAGGAGCTGGAGCTGCGGGTGGATGGGTTGTGGAGCATTCACGAGGCTGAGAAGTTCGTGGATAGCACGTTTAGTGAGTTGGTCACACCGCAGGGAAGGGCTGCACAGGAAGAAAGGAAATGGGTGACCACCAGGCGGAGCAATAGAAGTAGGCAGGTAGTGCAGGAAACCCCTGTGACCATTCCCCTCTCAAACAAGTATACCGTTTTGGATACTGTTGGGGGGAATGACTCACCAGGGGAAGGCAGCAGCAGCCAGCTTCCTGGCACTGGGGGCGCTCCTGCTGCCCAGGAGGGGAGGAAAAAGAGTGGGAGAGCAATAGTCGTAGGGGATTCTATAGTAAGGGGAACAGATAGGCGTTTCTGTGGCCGTAGACGTGAATCCAGGATGGTTTGTTGCCTCCCTGGTGCCAGGGTCAAGGATGTCACTGAGCGGCTGCAGGGCATTCTGGAGGGGGAGGGTGAACAGCCAGAGGTCGTGGTCCACATTGGTACCAACGACATAGGTAAAAAGAGGGATGAGGTCCTGCAGCAAGAATTTAGGGAGCTAGGGGCAAGATTAAGGAGCAGGACCTCAAAGGTTGTAATCTCTGGATTACTCCCGGTGCCACGTGCTAGTGAGTATAGGAATAGGAGGATAGAACAGATGAATGCGTGGCTAAAGGGATGGTGCAGGAGGGAGGGCTTTAGTTTCCTGGATCACTGGGTCTGCTTCTGGGAAAGGTGGGACTTGTACAAGTCGGACGGTTTACACCTGAACCAGAGGGGAACCAATATCCTTGCGGGGAGGTTTGCTAGCACTGCTGGGGGGGGTTTAAACTAATTCGGCAGGGGGATGGGATACAGAGTGGAGCTATAGTAGGGGGTGATGTACAGCCAAATAAGGAGGAAAAAACAAGTCAGCAGGGAAGGCAGAGCAAAGATGTGAAGGCAAAAGGGAATATGGCAGGGCTGGAAGGCATTTATTTTAATGCAAGGAGTCTTGCAAATAAGGTGGATGAACTGAAGTTGTTGTTGAACACATGGGAGTACGATATTGTTGCTATCACGGAGACATGGCTGAGGGAGGGTCAGGACTGGCAGCTCAATATTCCGGGGTATAGAATCTTCAGGCGAGACAGAGGGGGGTGTAAAAGGGGAGGGGGTGTTGCAATATTAATTAAGGAGTCTATTACTGCTGTAAGGAGGGATGATATATTAGCGGGTTCCTCTAATGAGGCCATATGGGTAGAACTTAAAAACAAAAAGGGGTCAAGCACCTTGCTGGGAGTGTACTATAGGCCCCCAAACAGTCAGGGGGAGATAGAGGAACAGATATGCAGGCAGATATCAGAAAAGTGTGAAAATAATAGGGTAGTAATAGTGGGGGATTTCAACTTCCCCAATATAAATTGGGATAGTCAGAGGGTGAAAGGCTTGGAGGGAGCAGAATTCTTAAAGTGCATCCAGGAAAGCTTTTTGAGCCAACATGTAGAAAGTCCTACAAGAGAGGGGGCGGTACTGGACCTAATTCTAGGGAATGTAGCCGGGCAGGTGGTGGAAGTGTCTGTAGGAGAGCATTTTGGCGATAGTGACCACAATTCGGTGAGATTTAAGGTGGTCATGGAAAAAGACAAAGACGGCCCGGAAATCAGGGTTCTAAATTGGGGGAAGGCCGATTTTAATAAGATAAGACAGGTTCTGGCAAAAGTGGACTGGGAGCAGCTACTTATAGGAAAATCCACATCAAAACAGTGGGAGGCTTTCAGAAGGGAAATAGAGAGAGTACAACACCAACATGTTCCTGTAAAGGTCAAGGGTGGGACCAACAAGCAAAGGGAACCTTGGATGACAAAGGATATACAAAAATGCATTAGGAAAAAAAGGGGGGCTTTTGGCAGTTACAAAAGACAAAAGACGGTGGAAGCCCTAGAGGAGTATAGGAGGTGCAGGGGCATACTTAAAAAGGAAATTAGGAGGGCGGGGAGGGGCCATGAAATAACACTGGCGAGCAAAATAAAGGAAAATCCTAAGATGTTTTATAAGTATATTAAGGGCAAGAGGATAACCAGGGAAAGGGTAGGGCCCATTAGGGACCAAAGTGGCAAGCTGTGTGTAGAGCCAGATGAAGTAGGTGGGGTTTTAAATGAATTTTTTGCCTCAGTGTTCACTATCGAGAAAGACGATGTAGATATAGAAGTCGGGCAAGGGGACTGTGACATACTTGAACATATTAGCATCGAGAGGGAGGAGGTACTAGCGGTTTTAGCAGGCCAAAAAGTGGATAAATCCCCAGGCCCGGACGAGATGTATCCCAGGCTGTTGTGTGAGGCAAAGGAGGAGATTGCAGGGGCTCTGACACAAATTTTCAGAACCTCTCTGGCCACAGGGGATGTACCAGAGGACTGGAGAACAGCTAATGTAGTACCATTATTCAAGAAGGGTAGCAGGGATAAACCAGGGAATTACAGGCCAGTGAGCCTAACATCTGTGGTAGGGAAATTATTGGAAAAAATTCTGAGGGACAAAATTAGTCTCCACTTGGAGAGGCAAGGATTAATCGGGGATAGTCAGCATGGCTTTGTCAAGGGTAAATCATGTCTGACCAATCTGATTGAATTTTTCGAGGGGGTGACTAGGTGTGTGGATGAGGGAAATGCTGTGGATGTGGTTTACATGGACTTCAGTAAAGCTTTTGACAAGGTCCCGCATAGGAGACTGGTCAAGAAGGTAAGAGCCCATGGGATCCAGGGTGCCTTGGCGCGTTGGATCCTAAACTGGCTGAGTGGCAGGGGGCAGAGGGTGATGGTCGAAGGTTGCTTTTGTGACTGGAAGCCTGTGTCCAGTGGGGTACCTCAGGGATCGGTGCTGGGTCCCTTGCTGTTTGTGATCTACATTAATGATTTGGATGAGAATGTAAAGGGTATGATCAGTAAGTTCGCGGATGACACGAAAATTGGTGGGGTGGTAAATTGCGAGGAGGAAAGCCTCAGGCTGCAGGACAATATTAACGGGTTGGTCAGATGGGCGGAAAAGTGGCAAATGGAATTTAACCCGGAAAAGTGCGAGGTGATGCATTTTGGACGGACAAATAAGGCAAGGGAATACACAATGAGTGGTAGGACCCTAGGAAGTACAGAGGGTCAGAGGGACCTTGGTGTACATGTACATAATTCCCTGAAGGCAGCGGAACAGGTAGATAAGGTGGTTAAAAAGGCTTATGGGATACTTGCCTTCATTAGCAGAGGCATAGAATATAAGAGCAGGGAGGTTATGCTGGAGCTGTACAAAACGCTGGTGAGGCCACAGCTGGAGTACTGTGTGCAGTTCTGGTCGCCTCACTATAGGAAGGATGTGATTGCTTTGGAGAGGGTGCAGAGAAGATTCACCAGGATGTTACCTGGGATGGAGCGCCTCAGCTATGAAGAGAGACTGGACAGGCTGGGGTTGTTTTCCTTGGAGCAAAGAAGGCTGAGGGGGGACCTGATTGAGGTGTACAAAATGATGAGGGGCATAGATAGGGTAGATAAAGAGGAACTTTTCCCCTTAGTAGGGGGGTCAATAACAAGGGGGCACAGATTCAGGGTAAGGGGCAGGAGATTTAGGGGGGATTTGAGGAGGAACTTTTTCACCCAGAGGGTGGTTGGAAGCTGGAACTCACTGCCTGAAAGGGTGGTAGAGGCAGGAACCCTCACAACATTCAAGAAGCATTTGGATGAGCACTTGAAATGCCATTGCATACAAGGCTATGGACCAAATGCTGGAAAATGGGATTAGACTGGACAGGGAGGGATGGGCGGCGCAGACACGATGGGCCGAAGGGCCTCTTTCTGTGCTGAAAAACTCTATGGCTCTATGACTCTATGACTCATGCACTCTCCGAGCTCATCTTGTCCATGCGACCAACTTCCTGCTCCCACGACCCTATTCCGATTAAACTGCAGACCACATAACTTATTTTCCTGGCTCCCATGTTGGCTGATGTTGTTAATGGTTCTCTCTCCTCAGGTATTGTCCCCCTCTCCTTCAAATCTGCCGTCATCACCGCTCTCTTCAAAAAATACTCTTGACCCCTCCATCCTTGCAATCTATTGCCCCATCGCCAACCTCCCTTTCCTCTCCAAAATCCTTGAATGTGTTGCCGCCTCCCAAATCCATGTCTATCTTTCCTGGTTTCAGGTTTCCACCCCAGCCACAGTACTGAAATGACTCTTATCAAAGTCACAAATGACATCCTATGTTACTGTGATAAAGGTAGACTATCCCTCCTCGTCCTTCTTGACCTGTCTGCAGCCTTTGACATGGCTGGTCACTCCATCCTCCTCCAACGCCTTTACACCGTCATCCAGCTGGGTGGGACTGCACTCGCCTGGTTCCATTCTTCTCTATCTAATCATATCCAGAGAATCCTCTGCAATGGCTTCTCTCCCTACTCCTGCACCATTACCTCTGGTGTCCCCCAAGGATCTATCCTTGGCCCCCCTCCTGTTTCTCATCTATATGCTGCCCCTCAGTTACATCATCCAAAAACACAGCATCAGTTTCCACATGTATGCTACGACACCCAGCTCTACCTCAATACCACTTCCCTCGACCCTTCTGCTGTCTCTAAATTGTCAGACTGCTTGTCCGACATCCAGTACTGGATGAGCAGAAATTTCCTCCAACTAAATATTGGGAAGACCAAAGCCATTGTCCTTGGTCCCCGCCACAAACTCTGTTCGCAACCATGGTGTCATATTTAACCCCGAAATGAGCTTCCGACCACATATACGCGCCATCACTAAGCCCACCTATTTCCACCTCTGGAACATCACTCAATTCCACCCCTGCCTCAGCTCACCTGCTGCTGAAACCCTCAGCAATGCCTTTGTTACCTCTAGACTTGACTATTCCAAAGCACTCTTAGCTGGCCTCCCATGTTCTATCCTCCATAAACTTGAGGTCATCCAAAACTTGGCTGTCCGTGTCCTAACTTGCACCAAGTCCCATTCACCCATCACCCCTGTGCTCGCTGACCTACATTGGCTCCCGGTTAAGCAGCGCCTCGATTTTAATATTCTCATCCTTGTTTTCAAATCCCTTCATGGCCTTGCCCCTTCCTATCTCTGTAATCTCCGCCAGCCCCACAACCCTCCGAGGTATCTGTGCCCCTCTAATTCTGCCCTCTTGAACATCCCTAATTTTAATTGCTCAACCATTAGTGGCCGTGCCTTCAGCTGCCAAAGCCCTAAGCTCTGGAATTCCCTCCCTAAACCTCTCTGCCTCTCTATCTCTCTTATAGAATCATAGAAAGTTACAGCACGGAAGGAGGCCATTTCAGCCCATCATGTCCGCGCCGGCCAACAAAGAGCTATCCAGCCTAATCCCACTTCCCCGCTCTTGGTCCATAGCCCTGCAGGTTACAGCATCCCAAGTGCACATCCAAGTACTTTTTAAATGTGGTTAGGGTTTCTGCCTCTACCACCCTTTCAGTCAGTGAGTTCCAGACCCCCACAACCCTCTGGGTGAAGAAATTTCCCCTCAAATCTTTCCTCCTTTAAGACACTCCTTAAAACCTACCTCTTTGACCAAGCCTTTGGTTATCTGTCCTAACATCTCCTTATATGGCTCGGTGTCAAGTTTTGTTTTATAATGCTCCTGTGAAGCGCCTTGGGATGTTTTACTATGTTAAAGATGCTATATAAATACAAATTGTTGTTAAAGTTGTATATCAAAAACAGCAGTGGTCCTAGTACTGAACCTTCGGGAATACCAATGTATACCTCCCTCCAGTCTGAAAAACAGCCATTTATCACAACTCTCTGTTTTCTATCCCTTAGTCAATTTTGTATTCATGCGCTACTGTCCCTTTATCCCATGGGCTTCAATTTTGCGAACAAATCTAATACGTGGTACTTTATCAAACACCTTTTGGAAGTTCATATACACAACATCAACTCCACTGCCCTCATCCACCCTCTCTGTTACCTTATCAAAAAACTCAATCAAGCTAGTCAAACACAATTTGCCCTTAATAAAACTGTGCTGGCTCTCCTTTATTTGTTCATGCTTGTCCAAGTGGCTGTTTATTTTCTCCCGGATAACTTTTTCAAAAACTTTCCCCACCACAGACATTAAACTGACTGGCCTGTAAATGCCAGGTTTATCCTTCTCCCCTTTTTTGAACAAGGGTGTAACATTTGCAATCCTCCAGTCTGTTGGCACTATCCCTGTATCTAAGGAGGATTGGAAGATTGTAGCCAGCACCTCTGCAATTTCTACCCTTACTTCCCTCAGTAACCTAGGATGCATCCCATCCGGACCAGGTGACATATCCACTTTAAGTACCGCCAGCCTTTCTTGTACCTCCTCTTTATCTATTTTTATTATCTCGTCCCGTATCCCAGCAACTTCCTAATTTACCATGGCTTTAGCAAAGTCCTCTTCCTTGGTAAACACCAATGCAAAGTACTCATTTAGTACCTAAGCCATGCCTTCTGCTTCCACCAGTAGTTCTCCATTTTGGTCCCTAATCAGCCCCACCACTCCTCTGACAACCCTTTTACTGTTAATATGCCTATAGAAGACCATTGGATTCCCTTTCATGTTCGCAGCCAATCTATTCATGTACTGTCTCTTTGCTCCTCTTACTTATTTTTTCACTTCTCCGCTGTACTTTTTATATTCAACCTGATTCTCCCTTGTATTATCAAGCTGACATTTGTCATACGCCCCCTTCTTCTGCTTCATCCTACTCTCTAACTCTTTCATCATCCAGGGAGCTCTGGCTTTGGCTACCCTCCATTTCCCCCTTGTAGGATTTTACCTAGACTGTACCCGAACCAGTCCCTCTTTAAAAACTGCCCATTGCTCCACTATGTTTCTGCCTGTCAGTCTTTGACTCCAATTTACTTGGGCTAGATCCCTCCTCAATTTGCTGAATTAACCCTCCTCCAGTTAAGTTTCTTTATTCTAGATTGCTCCTTGTTCTTCTCCATAACTAATCAAAACCTTATGATACTATGATCACTAGTCCCGAGATGCTCTCCAACTCTGACATTCTCCACTTGACGTAGGTGATTCCCAAGGACGAGATCCAGCAATGCCTCCTTTCTCATTAGATAGGAAACATACTGATCAAGAGAGAGATAAACAAGATGGATGGTCCTGGAGAAAATAAGTCAGTGGTTATCTTTATTCTCCAGGAAGTAGTGGGTGATTTTGGCCAAGTAGATTGAGGCCCAGCAGAGCTTGATGTGATCCAGCCAGATCTGGTGATGTAAGGCTAAGCCAGATGAGAGCCAGATATGTTCAAGTCAGTGTCCCTTAGAGTTGAAGGAGCAAAGGTGGGGGCCATACCATGGGGAATAATTCATGATTGGAGAGAGTCAAAGTTTAGTTGGAAACAAGGACATTACAGGTGGGAACGATTAAGCAATCTGATAGCTGCAGAAGTATTGTGATGAATGGAGGGAGAAAGGCTAGACAGATGGGAGTTTGAAAGCATAGTTGTAAGTGACTTGGGGAAGAGTTTTTCTGAGGGCACCCGCAGAAGGAAGAGGAGTAAGGGAATGTGGATGGTGAGGGATACAAGGAAGTCGTCTGAAATGGCATTGTCAATGATGAGATCATGGGAGCAGAGAAACCACGGGAGATGGTGAAGTTGAAGGGGTGGCCATGGATATGAATAGGAGAGTTTATACGGTGGTAGTATTTTCAGAAGAACAGGGGGGTGGTTAATTCATTGGAGACAAAGCAGGAGGAGCTAAGATGGAACTTGAAATCACTGAGGGTTAGGAATTGTTCAGTGCCGAGGCTGAGAGAAGATATCGATGGGGAAAAACTTACACTGGGGCTTTGGGGGCAGTAGACAATGAGAATTAAAGGAGAAGGGAGTAGTGGAACTGGGAAAGATGCATTGAAGAAGGAGAGGGTGCAGAGGAGTAAGGGCTGAGCTAAGTTTCTGTCAAAGCCAGGATATAAATTTAATCATCCACAGTAATGTTGTGGCTGATAAGGCCCAGTTCATGAGTGAACGGACGTACTGAAGGGAAATGTGGAGAGAGGCAGTGATTGTTGATCTACCAGCAGAGTCCAAAGGGGCAGTGGTTAGGATCCCTATGCTTCATGTCAATACAGCTACTCTGCTTCAGGCAGTAGAATGGCCCTTAGAAGGCCATTATTCTGCACATCAGAAATAATTACTTTAAATATTTAGGTTTCGGCACCATTAAGGAAGTAAATTATTTTGTTACAGCACCAAAGGTGAGATTGCTTTCATGTTGATCATGGAACTGGTGAAAACCTTTAGCTCTGCAACTAAGCTAAACACTTTGGGGGGGGAAATTGGACTGTATTTCAGAGCACATTGTGGTTGCTGTAAGTATTGGTATTGAAAGCATTTTTGACCTTGCAGTGAAGCCAAATTTGTTTCAAATCTTTTTGAAACAGAGGACAATATATCAGGCCAATACCGATGTACTATAGTATGGGGAGACAGGCCAAAAATTACCCCTGGCATTGACTTATGAATGTTCAAAATCAAAGCACATAGCAATAATATTAATGGGAAATACCTGTATATGGATGCTATAGATCCTGCATAGGAAATAAAATCTCAAACGATATGTCATAAAACTATATAAAAACAGTTATTTTTTCCATTGTTTGCTCTTATGCTTCTTTTGAAAAATTTATAACAATACTTGGCAAAATAAAATAAAATAAAGCTGTACAGTGTAAGAAATGTATTGCCTTGCTGCAAGCCAAAAACAAAAGTCAGTACTCACAAAAATTTATAGCATTCTCAGTAGTGTGTTGAAAACCTCCAGGCTTTCTGGGCAGGATGCAGAAATACTTCTTTTAGGACAGCTAATCAATACAGTTTCAGTGTAAATATCTTGGAACATGTTATTTAAGAACCACACATTTCTTTAAGTGCAGTTACTGGTACTGTATTACTGTGGGACGTGACAGGCGTGCAGGAAACCCCTGTTGCAGTCGGCATTGCTTCATAGAGCTGATGGGATGGATTGAGAATGGCTCTTGTGTCTGATCCATAACAGTCATTGTCTGTTACATACATTTCAAGATTCATTCGTGCTATGAAGGTAATCGAGGCAGCAGACAGTTACCCCTGCAGCTGAATGGATTTATGATAGCACTGTCAAGAAAATGAGGGAAAATGACACAGTAGCCAGCTTTAGCTGCAAATAATGTGATAGGCTGTACAGTGTTACTGCCGGAGCTGCTGTCATTGCAGGTAATAGGCTATAAAGAAGGCTGATAGCAATACCTGTCATTTCTTAATGGCTGACTTCACTGAAGAGCTTTTGTGGCCTTTAACATGGAGATAATAGAAGATACAACAAATTTTACAGCTTTTACATTGCATTCATAATTTATCTTGAGAGTAATACCACAACAAGGACAACAGTTGTCAGGCTGAGAAAGTACAGTGCTGCCTGAGATGGGATGGGGAAGTTGTCTTCTGCTGTCAAGAATGGAATTCAAGCGTTTTTAAATTTTTAAACACATATCCTTTGGAAAGGCAATTTCTCGCACTCTAAGAGGCTTGAGAGTTTTCTGCTCTCTATTATACCATGCAGTGCCACAGTTACTTCAAATTGTTAAGCTACCAGAAGTATGGACTTGTGCTTTACTTTAGACAGGTTTGCTACAGAACAAAAACCCATATTATATGTTCATTTGTAAGGATGCATGGGTACATATGATTACAGCTTGTAGACTCGACCCTTCAGAACGTCCAGACCAAACCTGAGTCTGCTCAAAAAACCCCAGCCAACTACAGTGTAACAGCAAAAGAAAAGAGCCTGAAAAATTCAGAATCGGATAGCATCAAGTTTTACTAATATTTGAGCATAAATGAGTACATTTTTGCACTTCTAACAAATTCGGCATTTTGTCACTTGACTAGACACAATGATTAGTATTTTGCTATTCTAGATAATAATCAGTGATGACATGCTGTATATGATCTTTATTTCCGTCTGAAAACACGCCACATATGACAAACACAGATAAAGTCATATCACAGAAGACACATGCAATATTACAAGCTCCATGAAAGAAAGAAATTAACTTTTAAGGAGTTACTCTTCATAAAAAAAACCTTGTCAGCTGAAAGACACATTTGAAATGTCACTGCTGCAAACTGAACCAAACAGAGGAACTGAGCAGTTCTATCAGGTTAAAACAAACTACGGGGGGAGGGGGGGGGGAATTCGATCTTTTGCATATGTGAACAGCCTATAGTTTAAATTATGGAAGCGTGATGTTCACCGTGCTGGAAGAGATAACGTCAAGATGAATCTCAGTAATATTCCTTCAATCTTCATTTACATCCTACCATTGACCTTTTTTGTGTTTCTTTAATGAGGTCAAGTTGTAGATATGTTTTAGTTTAGAAATAAGACTGAGATTTTTTTTTAAGGTTTCATTTTCCTCTCATCAGAGAAAATATCTTTGTGTCTTTTGCCTGTGCCTTGATCTTCCATTCCATGCACAATTGAACCTTTTCATGTTGTAATTAAACTTCAGATAGAAGACCTGAGATTCACTGGGAGCTGCAAAACAATAGCAGGAACAAATGAATTAATTATCACACCAAAGCACCTTTATATATAATCAATTACCTTTTTCTTCTCCAAATAAAGAGATGCCTCCTGTATTTTATTCTTTTATGGTTAGGCTCTTGTTACAAGTATTTCCTTTAAGGATTATTGGTGGGACATTTCAAACATTGGAACAAATATGATTTTATTTTAGGATGTGAATATTGGACTGCAATTTTAGACTTTTTAACAAGGTTAACACCCTGAACATATTAGAAAAAACTAGGTTACCTAAGTAGATGCAATAATAATGATTCTTATTAAAAAAAATACATCATAGAAAGAATTCCATAGCATATGCATGTCTCTTTGGGAGCTTAAATCTGAAACTGCAGGGGGATAAAAGCCAACATCTTATTAAAATTCACGGTTCAGAACTACAATGACCCCGATAAAATGGGAAGGTACCCACTTTATTTATTTATTTCTGTATGAGCAATAAGCATTGCATGTGCATCAGTATTCTGGCATTCATTAAGTAATGGATACAAGGTCAAATGGTCTTGCTTTGCTTGTGTTTTTGAAGCCGTTTTGATGTCCAGTAAATGGTACCATCTCTGTTATTTTTCTCAGGCCTAAGTAAGTATTACTGTAGCAACATCCAATTCTGTATTTTTCACTAAGGTGATGGCAAAGCCTTCATGTGGGGATGTGGCCGAGCTTATGGAAATAATCGACAGGACATCCTCATCCCAGAAATGGTACATATACTGCAAGGTGGTGTCATCGGAGTTGCTGGGGGAGGTTGGCACAGTCTGTTGTTGACAGGTTTGTCCCATGATATGCTTTTCTTTGCTTTTTCATTTATTTTATGAGTTGCCACACATATAGGTTAAAATATAGTTTTACTTTTATCCTAATTTATTAAACATTGCATTGTTTTTAATTATCTAAATTTATTGTCTCTAATTCAGTGTAGCATCGTGCTAGGGGTCCTTTTTTCAGTTTTTGGTCACTTACAGTATTTTATTGGTTAAATATTTTGTATTTTGCCATTTTCAAGGGGTACTAAACTTGTGTCTAATTTTTGCAGTTAGGGAGACTTACGATTTAGTTTGTTATATATTTAGTATGATATACAATAGCTGTAAATCGTAATTCATGTTCTTTGTATACATATATGTGGCAAATAACTCTTCTGAGCTTTGTGTTTTGCATTCCTTCATTCTATAATAACTCTTTCACTGGCAGAAACCTACAAACTGCACTTCAGACATTATCTCCTTTTTATGATATGCTGCAATCTTCATTTTTGGAGGGCAGGGGGATTTAAACAACAAAAATTAACAAGTTATTTTCCAAATTGTATAGAATGCAATGAGATTTTCAGCAAAAATCATCAAAAAATCAGCAATTAACAAAAAACTGCAACATTCAGACATAATTAAACAACAACAAATGCCAGTGCTGTCAGAGAGCTCCTTCCAGGCCAAGGGATGCCGATGAAAGGGTTAAGAAAATTACTGTGCTCCATATTACAAGGACTAATGTACTTATTGTTCAGAGATTCTTGGAGATTTAGATGCAGACTGTTGTACTACTTCTACACTATATAAGCTGATACCGAGTTCTAGCTATTCATTTTCTTTTGTTATGGAATAGAGTGTCTTAAAAAAAATAATGTTTACATCTGATTGTAAAATTGTTCTTTAAGTTATATAATAAGATGCAAGCATCAATACTGTTAATATTTCTGACAGGAGAGATTTTAAAAAACAGCAGCTAGAAAAGACGCCTGCTAAGTAGAGTGCTGTGTGTTAATTCACTAAAAATTGTCATGCTTAGGGGGAGTACTCATTAGCTCTAATGACAAATTCAAGATGGTCATGGTTACTGAACTGCATATGTATATCTTACATAATAAATTTATGACAATCAGCTCATAAATTTAAATATTGAACTTTCACATTTCTTTAAAAGTAAAGACAATTATAGCTCATTCATTTTAATCTTCATTACCAAGAGCAATTACCAATTTGCTGCTTTTAACATTATCTTATGCTTCCATATGAAATTGATTTATGTTTAACTACTGCTTTACAGAAAGATAAAATAGACAAGTGGGAGGAGAGATTTTCAGGGTCACTGATACAGAACGTGTGCAGAATTTTTAATGTGAAATATTTCCTATGTAGAAACTAATTTCTCTGAACATGTGACAAAATCTGACTGCAGTATAATCCTTCTCAGACTGACATGGTGGAGCAAGTTCATCCTATGGTGATGACTATTTTTTCTTTTATTCTTCTTATGAAACATTTAGCTGTAACTCATAGGTAGTTATGATACTTAAACACAGAATAAATGCAACACATTTATCCCAATGTTTCAACAACACTAAAAGGGATATGTATCGACGGTGCATAGCATCCCACAGGCAAAAGAAAGGTGACCTACCACCAGTTTTAAAAATTCACCAAGCAACTGTCACATGCCTCTAGCACTGTCCTTCTAACCTTCTGGAAAGGCTGCGCTTATTAACCATTAAATGCTAGTCACTGTTGTGCTATGCCTATGCGCATACATTCAATAGGGTAAGCGTTAATGGAGTCCCTTCTTTTGCCTAAGGGATCCATTGCTGAAATAAATCTTTCAGTCATGTTACTTAGATCATAGAAATTGGAAATGGATTCTGATTCAGAAAACACTGTTTTTGTTAGAATCTTCAAATTCAGACTTCGATTTGGATCTTTTAACAGTGTAAGTAGTGCCATGGTCATTTTTAATAGTTGCTGAATTTAATTGGAACAGGCACAACCCGCATTTGAAGTGCAACAGATCTGAAATGGGAATAATTCAGAAAAAACATATGAGAGTCATTCTGATTCCTGATTCAGAAAGAGCTTTGAAGCTGAGTGTAACCCTGGCGCAGGTTCAGTTTAAACTCCCAGCAGACTCTGTTTCCAGATGTATCAACAGCGCCAGCACCTGGGCTTTGTTGTTCTTGTGGGCAGCCTGAGCCACAATTACTTTTAACATTCTTTTTAGCTTAACTGCTTTAGTCAAATAGCTGTAGTGCAAGCAGGGCAGTGATATCAAGAATGGAGAATACAGGAGGTCCTCTAAGTTATAGCGTAAAAGTGGTTGTTGAAATCAAAATTTTAGCTGCACATCCTTGTGTTCCTGTGTAGATAAGGTAGTGTGAAATCCATGTTTCACTGCATAATCAAAAAGGACACAGAAATTGACAGTAAAGGTTTAAAGATGTAAACCATGGAGCAAAACATTACAGCTATGCAAAGTGATTTGTTCTTAAGATTGTACCTTGTAATTAAATGTAACTGAGAAATCAAAAGTAGAATGAATTT
This sequence comes from Somniosus microcephalus, assembly GCF_052327205.1. NCBI lineage: Eukaryota > Metazoa > Chordata > Chondrichthyes > Squaliformes > Somniosidae > Somniosus > Somniosus microcephalus. The sequence goes on along the minus strand of NC_140987.1, from coordinate 194,297,361 downwards.
GGTTTTGTGAAGGGAGTGAGATAATGTAATTGGTTAGGTTTTACATAATAAGATAAAGTATGAAATCGGAAAAAAGCCATTTGGTCAATTGAGACCATTTCTTCCAGAAAACACAGTGTCAGTTTCCACATGTACGCTAACGACACCCAGCTCTACCGCACCACCATTTCTCTCGACCTCTCCATGGTCTCTAAATTGTCAGACTGCTTGTCCGATATCCAGTTCTGGATGAGCAAAAATTTTCTCCAATTAAATATTGGGAAGGCCGAAACCATTGTTTTCTTTCCCTGCCACAAACTCCATTCCCTAGCTATTGATTCCATCCCTCTCCCTAACATCTGTCTGAGGCTGAACCGCACTGTTCGCAACCTTGGTGTCATATTTGACCCTGAAATGAGCTTCCGACCACATATCCGCGGCATAACTAAGATTGTCTATTTCCACCTCCATAACATCGCCCGTCTCTGCCCTTGCCTCAGCTCATCCGCTGCTGAAACCATCCATGCCTTTGTTACCTCTAGACTTGATTATTCCAACACACTGCTGGCTGGCCTCCCACATTCTACCCTACGTAAACTTGAGGTCATCCAAAACTCGGCTGCCCCTGTCCTAACTCGAAACAAGTCCTGTTCACCCATCACCCCTGTGCTCGCTGACCTACATTGGCTCCCGGTTAAGCAATGCCTCAATTTCAAAATTCCCATCCTTGTTTTCAAATCCCTCCATGGCCTCGCCCCTCCCTACCTCTGTAATCTCCTTCAGCCCCATAACCCCCCTGAGATATCTGTGCTCCTCTAATTCTGCTCTCTTGAGCATCCCTGATTATAATCGCTCAACCTTTGGTGGCCTAGGCCCTAAGCTCTGGAATTTCCTGCCTAAACCTCTCTGCCTCTCTATCTCTCTCTCTCCTCCTTTAAGACGCTCCTTAAAACCTACCTCTTTGACCAAGCTTTTGATCACCTGCCCTAATTTCTCCTTATGTGGCTCAGTGTCAAACTTTTTGTCTTATAATACTCCTGTGAAGCGCCTTGGGACATTTTGCTATGTTAAAGGCATTATATAAATACACGTTGTTGTTGTTGCACATCTCCAGTTTGTACTGTTAAAGCATCTCTCCAGCTTTAGTAAAACTCCTGACAGAGGTGAATAACCACAAACTTCCAAGAAGGTATAACTCTGTGAAATTTCTCTACGGCCCTTAATGATGGCAGGCTGAAGATTCCAGAATATCAATCTTGTGTTACAATCTAAATTTATTCAATCCTGACCAATTCCACACACAATATTTACATGGCCCCAGTAGTGCTTCATTCTCTTTCTACATTTATCCTTTTAATCTAGTTCTTAGTCAACCATTCAGCTCCATTTACAAAGAATTAATCAATATTGTATTCACTGCTTCTTAATGGGAGGGCTGTTTCTCATATCTACTACTACTGTGTGGGAAAAATAAATTTCTTGTCATTTCACTTGAAGTTTGCTAGTTTTGTGTTATGACCTCTATCTGTGTGGTAATGGTTCAAATTAAATACGGAATGTGTATCTACATTGTTTATGCTTTTTATAATTTTAAAAACCTGAATCATGCTCCCTTCCAACCATCTTTTGCTCAAGTGATTAAAAAAGCAAACTTCAGCGTCTTTCCTCAGAATGTAAGACTTTACATTCGAGTTACACTTCCATGAATCCTCCCCGTGTATCAATTTGAAGATACTGTAATACACACAGTATTGTACTTTATATGGAAAGTGGTGAATGTACGAAATGAATTTTCCAGGAAAGCAGTAAAGACAGATAGTATGAAAAGAATTAAGGGAGATTCCTCAGTAGGTATGTTGGATGGCATTGTCTGGAAAGTTCGCAGAGTATCTGTTCAGGGATTTCTATAAGAATTAGGGTGCTGCTTTATTCTGGTGATAATGGCCCGTAATTTCCGATAGGAGTCTTCCTGTGTGCGGAGGCCTCCTATCGGAAAAAAATCTACGCTCTTACCTGAGGGCTCCTGAGGTCCGGACACTTCCGCTCCTGGGCCTCTCCACGGTCGAAATGCGCAGGGCCCACATATCCCAGGGGCGCAGGCAGTTCGCAAGTGTCCCTGGGATCACGTGGGCCAGGCCAGCCAATAGGAGAAGCGAATCTCCCTTCATACTTTTGACAGATAGACCTGTCAAATATATGAATGGAGATCACCCCAAAAAGACATCAAAACATTAAATACATTTTGAAAAAACCATCACATTTTTAAAATGAGTTAAAATTACATTAAATTAAATATTTTAAACAAAAAATTAATTTTTGTAAAAAATAATTTAAGTTTTTTATGGGGCTAAAAATAAACTTACCTTTTTTAAAAGTATTTTTAAATTATAAATGCGTGAAAATTGTTTTTTTTTACTTTTTTAAACTTATGCTGGTAAAAGCAGGCCTTACGCCTAAGATTTCTAAGGGTATTCAGCGGGCGGAGGTTCTGCAGAAAGGGGAACTCTCCACCCGCCGAGGCCCTTCTCCAGAGAGACACTTCGCATGCCTGAAACCAGCATTTCCGATGTCCCTACCGGTGTGTACACAGTCCGTACACACCCGTAGGCATCGGAAAATACGGGCCAATGGCATTAGTAAATATTTAAAGGAGTGGGCAATTGAGCAGTATTTGTTCTTGGGACCAACCTGAATCGACTACTGATTCTTTACCAGTCCTGTACTTTCCTATATTCCTACCCTAAACATGTCCACAAATGAATGTTGCAAGGCTAAAATAACCTGTTTTGACTTGCCCTTGAAATATGGATACCTGTCTATTGGGTAGACATGTGTTTCAAGATTTTTCAACATTGCTATTAATTTACATTTATTCACATTAAACTCCTTCTGTCATTCCTCAGCCCATCCACTTAATTTGTTCATATCTCTTTGAATATTATCCATCTCTCGTACAGTGGTAGGCTGGCCACATAGTTCGGTGTCGTCATCACGAGCAATGTTACCAGAAGAATCCTCCTCCACACCCTTTACAAATACCATCTCAGGCTGTAGAATGTTTCTGTTTGAGGCGCACACACACCTTTTGGTGTTCCAGAGCACAGTTGTGTCTTCTACCCATAAAGAAAATCCTAGCCAAACCTTCTACTGAGGAGGTGGTTCTTTGATTCATTGCATAATTAATGCTATTAAGGCCAGCAAAATATTCAGAAAGGAACCACATGGATTTTGCTTTTGTGAAGAAGGTGTAGAGCAGGTTGTTAATTTTTACAAGATTACTGAATGTTCGCCTCAGAAAAAAGCAATTACACTGTTCTCGTTGATTTTCATAAGACTTTCAGCCTCATGCTTCACATGGTCATCGTGGAGAAGCTGGAGCTATGGGGGTATGTGGCTGAATCTGGAATTTTATGCAGCATGTGTACTTTAGCTCCAAGATCCATACAGATGGAAGACTCAAAAAAAGTGTTCCTCTTGAAACAGAAGGGAAGCAAGGTTTTCCTCTATCACTCTTCCTACTATAATATGGTGGATGGCATTGTGAGGGATGGGGGTAACATTCATCTTTAACAGTGACAGGAAACTCGCTGCATCAGATCGATCCTGGTAGCATTGAAGTCAATGGAAAAGAAAATCAGGCAGGATGTATACCAGGCAGCTGATCTGATACTGCCGAAGTTGGAAGTTAACCCTATGGTCTCAGAGGCTTACCAATTGAATTATGCCGGCAGGCCAACATATACCAGTGAAGCATGAACCCTGCGATGGGACTGGTAGGCTCAAGGCACACCCAATATTGGGCCTCGGGCATGAGACCAGTGAGCTGCGGATGCCTGCTGGACATCCCCAGGCAGCTCACTGGAGAATCTGTTGCTAAATTTCAAATCACTGCATCACTGGCAGCTGCCCTCAGGTAGGTCCTAGGAGTAGGGATTGGAGGCGATCAGGACAGGACTGAGCGGGGGTGGCAACAGTCTTTGGCACTGCTGTGGAGCAAGAAGGAGCAGTTGATATGCTGGTTGCATTCACACAGAGCTGGGCAGTGGAGGAAAGGCAATGAAACACATGGCACGGTTGACCGCTGTAGAGAGACTGAAGAGGACAAGGCGAGGTAGCACATCATAGTCACTGAGGGTGTCATTTACAACTTTGGCCAGAGTTGTTGCAGTGCTATGAACAAGGCAGAAAATGGACTGGAGGGATTTGAATTTTGGCATTGGTGGGCATGGAACTAGGAGGCAACAGCACATTCAAGAACCTAAGAGAGGAAATGGGTAGAGTGACAGAGGGTCAAGGGTTGGTTTTGTGGACTGAGACGATGGCAGTTTTGAAAGTGAGAGGTGCCTGAGGAAAGCGAGGCAGTAACAATGTCAGTTAGCATGGGGGCCAAGAGGGGTAGTCAGCACTTGAATAAGGAATGCATCAAAGCTCTATGCCTGCTGACCTCTGTCTTTTCTCCATCTTGTGCTTGTAGCCATGTTTGTGTGAGACCAATTTTAATGCTTTTGCTAGTTGCATATGGATGTAATCCAATAATGCATGTTGAATATTCCTTACCAAATTATGAAAATTTTAAACGTATTTCTCAACATCTCTTCATCCTATGTTCACATTTTTTATTTTCTCTCTTTTTATTCTGAACACCATTGTTATCATCCTTGAACTCTGAAATTTTCTTCATAAACTCACCTGCTTGATGTCAGCTCTCCCCAACTTCAAAAGCCTGTTTGAAACCCTTCTCTTCAACAATGCTTTTGATCACTGGGTGACCGCTTTGCGGAACACCTCCGTTCAATCCGTAAGGGTGACCCCGAGCTTCCGGTCGCCTGTCATTTTAATTCACTGCCCCATTCCCACTCAGACCTAACCGTCCTCAGGCTCTTGTATTGTTCCACGGAAACCCAGCGGAAGCTCGAGGAACAGCACCTCATCTTCCGATTAGGCACTTTACAGCCTTCCGGACTCAATATCGAGTTCAACAATTTCAGATCATAACCTCGGCCCCTATTACATTTTTATATATTTTTTAACCACACCTTTGGTTTGTGCCCTTCCCCCTTTTTTTCTCTCCCACATGGCAGCTGTCTCTCATTCTGCCAGCGCATTTCACACTTCACACTGCATCCATTCAATAAACATCTGGAGCCGTCTTTTGTCTCTTTACTAGTCCTATCACCATCTCGTCTCGTCTTGAATACCTCTTAAAGTCTCTTCACTTCTCTTTTGTTCTTTCATCCCCATTTCCCAGCCCCCAAACTGGCCTTTTAATCTGTTTCATTTCCTGTGTTTTCTCTCAGTCCTGACGAAGGGTTTCAACCTGAACCGTTGACTCGATTTCTCTCTCCACGGATGTTGCCTGGCCTGCTGAGTTTTTCCAGCTTTTTCTGTTGTTATTTCACCTTTCCTAGCTCGTCTATCCCCTGCCAAGTGTCTGTTCCTTCCCCCTCCCTTTGCCACAAATTTGTTAGGCACGAAAATCCAAGGCTGCAATCCCAGCAGTTATACCAGGTCTATGCCCACTAGTGCCCTCTAGTGCTGACCTTGCTGGAGTATGTCTTGTCTGTAAAAGATATATAAGTGCAAGTTGTTTGGTGTTGCCATCTTATCACTTGGCCAGTAATAACTATTGGGTTTGATGTAAGTAAAGTGAGTAATGGTTTGAGTTACAATTACACGGAACTTAATACAGTGTATTCACAGAAATCACAGAAACCCCACAGTGCAGATAGAGGCCATTTCGGCCCATCGAGCCTGCACCAACACATATCCCACCCGATCCCCGTAACCCCTACACCAACACATATCCCACCCTATCCCCGTAACCCCACGTATTTAATCCCCCTAACACTACGGGTCAATTTATCATAGCCAATCAACCTAACCCGCACATCTTTGGACTGTGGGAGGAAACCGGAGCACCCGGAGGAAACCCACGCAAACACGGGGAGAATATGCAAACTCCACACAGACAGTCGCCCGAGGCCGGATTCGAACCCGGGTCCCTGGTGCTGTGAGGCAACAGTGCTAACCACTATGCCACTGTGCTTAAGTCATAGAATCATAGAATAGTACAGCACAGAATGAGGCCATTCGGCCCATCAAGTCTGCGCTGGCAATTTTGAAGAGGAATCCAGTTAGTTCCACTCTCCCGCTCTTTCCCCATACCCCTGCAATTTTTTCGCCTTTAAGTATTTATCCAATTGCCTTTTGAAGGCTGCTGTTGAATCTGTATCCAGCACCCAATCAAGCAGTGCATTCCAAATTCTAACCACTCATTGTGTGGAAAAGCTTTTCCTCATGTCGTCTCTGGTTCTTTTGCCAATCACCTTAAATCTGTGCTCTTTCGTTATTGACCCTTTAGCCATTGCAAAACATTTTGGGGGAAAAATTGGATTGCTTTGCGCCTCCCGTTGGCGCTAACGGGGCGCAAAGCCCCTAGCGCCTGGGGGTGTTGCCGCTAACACCTCCCATGAAATTCAGCCAGAGGTTAGTGGCAGCGGTAGTAAGTAGAGCCCATGGTGCTGCGTCTCCAGTGATAATGCCATTGCCGTGCGCAGCGGCTCGTTCTCAGTTGCGCCTCCTGACCTATTGCCAGACAATATGTCCGACAGGATCAGGGTGGTGTTTTTGCGGCCATTGCGGCGCAAATTAAAGGGCAGGTGCCGGGCGGCCATTTTTTTTTGGGTCGCCTGCCAGCACCTGACCCTTTTTGCTTCCTGATGCGGGGACCCGGCTACGATCGGTCAGCCCGGCCATCATCTTGATTGCCAGGCTGTTTTCCCAGTACCCCGCTCCCCGGTGGTCCAGCAAGGCCCCGGTGCGTGCTGCGCTAGGCCCCTCCCCTTTAATCAGGGAGGGAGGCCTGTAATACCGCTATGTGCCGACGCACGTGGCGCTGTTGCACGTAGCACTGCGATATCGAATGGTAGCACCCCAGGAAGGAGGGGGAGCACTTCCAGTAGCGCCCCGCCTCCTGCTTGGGGCACTACCACTCAATTTACTGCACGAGGGTGCTAATTTTTTGGGGGCGCTAAAGATAGCGCCCCAGCGAAGTTAGTGCCCCAAAGGGAGCGCGTCTGAATTTTTCCCCCTTTCTCTTTATTTACTCTATCTAAACCCTTCATGATTTTAAACACCTCTATCAAATCTCCTCTTACCCTTCTCTGCTCCAAGAAGAACAACCCCAGCTTCTCCAGTCTATCCACGTCGCTGTAATCCCTCATTCCTGGAAGAATTCTAGTAAATCTCTTCTGTACCCTCTCCAAAGCCTTCACATCCTTCCTGAAGTGTGGAGCCCAGAATTGGACATAATACTCCAGCTGGAGCCGAACTAGTGTTTAATACAGGTTTAGCATAACTTCCTGGCTTTTATGCTCTGTGCCTCTTTTTATAAAGCCCAGGATCCCATATGCTTCATTAACTGCTTTGGTAACTTCTCCTGCCACCTTCAAAGATTTGTGCACAAGCACGCCCAGGTCTCTCTGTTCTTGCACCCCCTTCAAAATTGTACCATATCATGTGTATGGTCTCTCCTCATTCTTCCTACCAAAATGTATCACCTGAAATTTGAGAAGACAGAGTCAGAACTACAAGCAGGAAATGTATTCACTGCCTTTCAGACAAGGGAGCAGCCAACAGTATACTTGGTCAGTATAGGAATTGAACCCAACTTGTTGTTATTAACACCATGCTCTAGCCATCTGAGCTAACTACCCCGCAAACAGCATGCATCAACCAGGAATCAAACCCAGGTCTCCCACGTGACAGGCAAGAATTCTACCACTGAACCACCGAGGTAAGTAAATTACATGTGCTGTAAATTGCTTGAATCGTGTCTTCGAGGCTTGTAGGGGAAATGCCTTAAAATGTGTCTAAAATAGAGTTTTAGCTTGAAAGCTGACCACATAAAATGGAGATCAGCTGTTGAACTGAATGCTGGGAAAAGCTTGTAGCGAACACAAGTTCTCAGCTAATTCAAGCCATAAAACTGCTAGATTAATTGCACCAGGAAGACCTGTGTTTATATAAGCATTTCTTACCGCAATAAAGTTTTGCTGTTCTCCATTTAGAATAACATTTGGTGAAACATCAAATTTTTAACATTGTGTAGAACACCTTGATGGATCATTAGGAGAGCCATAAAAACGGGGGCAGGATTTTCATTGGGCCGTGGAGGCGGGATTGGAGGCATGCGGGTGGTTAAAATTGCAAAAACTGGCAGGCGGGCCCTACCCTGCCTCCATCCAACCTCCACGCAATTTTCAAAAATTCGTGTCTGATGGTCCCGTCTCCATCCCGCCTCCAAGAGGTGGGATAGGCCGTTAAGGCCCTTAACAACCACAAAATTGCCTCTATAATGCCATTTTGAATGGCCCTTGTGATTTTAACTCTTTTCCCACGTGAAACACGCCTGGTGGGAAACACGAAGGTGAAACCCGACGAAGCACAATTGGATTGCTGACTATCAGCAGCAGGTCAAACATTAAAGAGGAGATTTGATCAGCCATCATTTGCAGGTGGCAGGACTTTGTAGTCTCAGGTCTGGGGGAACATTTAGAAGGCATAACCACAGCTGTGGAAGTTTGGAGCATGACACTTGCAGTGTATGTACCTTTAAGAGAGAATTACTTTTACAGCTCCTGTATACTGTAGTACCGGCAGTGACCACACCTGTATATAAGCCCTGAGCAGGGATCTGTACTGTTAGTTTTTAGACTACCCTCATCCAGTAAACACCTGTTGATTGTTAATCTGCAGTCTCCGTCTATTTATTGAAGAACACCATACCTTAAGATTCACGGATTTAACAGTGGCGACGGGGTCGATTCGAACCTGCCTGCAACTCTGCATTTCCTCCCAGGGATTCGCTCCTGGAGGACAGTGGAAGAAAGTCGAGGCCAGAAGCACGGGCGTCGACCACGAGCAACCGCCCAGTCATCGGGCAGAGAGTGAGCATCGCAGGGGAGGCTGTTGAGAGCTGGGCTTGGTTCCCCAACCACGACGATCCAGCAACAGGCTGGCAACAGGTACAGCGCAGACCCTTCCCGGACAGCGGTGGCTGGAGCCGACCGACGGCACAGAAAAGGCCGAGCAGCGTCGACGGGGTAAGAGAGAGGGTAAAGCGCACAGGGCGCAGCTGGGGGTTGAAGACCGAGCGGCGTCGATGGAAAACAAAAAGAGAGAGAGGGTAAAGCACAGCCGGGGTTCAAGACCGAGCGGCGGCAACGCGAGAGGCGCACAGGAAAACGCGCAGAGTGCAGCCAGGGCTCAAGGGCTGAGCAGCGTCCGCGGGGGAAGAAAGGAAGCAAGGGAGATGACATTTGAGCCACGGAGAAGAAGGGAGAGCGCGGGAGACGCCATTTTTGAAGCCGCAGTGGAGAAGAAGGGCGAGCGCGGGAAGAAAGGGAAGCGCGGGAGACGCCATTTTGAGCCAACGGAGAAGAAGGGAGAGCGCGGGAGATGCCATTTTAGCCAGTCTAACCACACCCAGGGATGCCGAAGAGCGGCAGTGTCACAGCGTTCGACAATGAAGTCGAAGATTGAGCGACATATGTGGAACGCATTGAAGTGTACTGCAAGGCGAATGAAGTGCCAGATGCCAGGAAAGCACTGGTTTTGTTGAATTCCATGGGTGCAAAAACGTATGGCTTACTGCGAAACCTAGTAACCCCAGAGAAGCCAGTGGATAAGGATTTCGAAAGCATAGTGGCAATCCTACAGGACCACTTAAACCCCACACCGCTGCTGATAGCAGAAAGATTTAAGTTTCACAAAAGGAACCAGCATAAAGACGAAAGTAATGCTGAGTATTTAATGGAACTGCGCAAGCTATCGAAACACTGCCAGTTTGGAATGGGACTAGCAGATACGTTAAGGGACAAGTTTGTGTGTGGGCTTCAAAGTGAAGGAACCCAGAAACGGCTTCTATCAGAAAAGGATCTTACGCTGGACAAGGCTTTCAGCATGGCAGTATCACATGAAGCAGCTGCATGGGGCGCTGCAGAGGTACAACGGAGACCGCAAGAATATGGCACCAATGAAATGTCATATGGAGCAGTGAAGTGTTATCGCTGCGGCAGAACAACACACGACCAGAAGGATTGTTGGTTCAAGGACCAAGTGTGCAGACAGTGTGGAAAAGCAGGATACATAGCAAGAGTCTGCAGGTCGGGAAAGAAAACCAGCAGCATGAAATCTCCACAGGAGAAGTACAAAAAGGTACATAAGGTGACGAAGAGTAGTTCAGACGAACAGAAAAGTGATACAGACTCCGGAAGCAAGGAGCTGGGTTTTCTGAAACTACATAATGTAACCAAAATGGAGGGTCACCAAACTATCTGGGTCACGCTCAAGATAGACGGAGTCCAAGTGAAAATGGAATTGGACACAGGATCAGCCCTAACAGTCATAAACCGAAGGGACTACAAGCAGCTATTCTCACATATACCCTTGAGAGATACAGAGATTGTCTTGAAGACGTACACGGGGCAAAAAGTCTACCCCAAAGGAAAAATAATGGTGAACGTGATATACAACGGCAAGGAAACACCAAAAATGGACCTATATGTATTGCCAGATGGAGGACCACCACTACTAGGACGTAAATGGATCCGGAAGATACAGTTAGATTGGCATTCCATACAAGCACTGACGGTAGAGGCCAAAAGGATGATGAAGTCACACCTGGATGACTGTCAAAAATGCTAACTGATGCACAAGAAGTGTACCAGGAGGGACTCGGAACACTAAAAGGCATAACAGCGATGATCAAAATAGAGGAAAATTCAAGCCCAAAGTTTTTAAGGCCAGACCGGTGCCTTATGCGATCCGCCCATCCGTCGAAGCAGAGCTGGAAGGTTTGGAACGTTCAGGAGTACTGTCCAAAGTGGACTGGAGCGAGTGGGCTATACCCATCATTCCTGTAATGAAGAGGTCGTTGAGTAATACGCCTGGGGAACCAAAGAATGTTCGCATCTGTGGGGACTTTAAGGTGACAGTGAACCCAGTCCTTCACACAGTAAAATATCCGCTTCCGCGGATTGAAGATATTTTCGCCTCGCTATCTGGAGGAAAACACTTCACTAAGATTGATCTGGCACAGGCGTACCTGCAAATGGACGTAGAAGAAGCCTCGAAACAATACCTCACGATCAACACTCACAAACGTCTCTACCAATACAACCGGCTGGTGTTCGGGGTAGCATCAGCTCCGGCAATTTGGCAAAGGGCAATGGATTAAGTCCTGCAAGGGATTCCGGGGACCCAGCGTTATTTGGACGACATCCTGGTCACGGGCGAAAATGACAGTGATCACCTCGCCAACCTGGAGCAGGTGCTCACTAGATTGAAGGAATATGGGCTACGAGCTAATCGCCACAAATGCGAGTTTTTCCACAAGCAGATCTCATATTGTGGCCACGTTATTGATGAAGAGGGGTTACATAAGTCCCCTGACATGATTGAGGCAGTAGTCAAGGCTCCAGCACCGGATAATGTGTCACAACTGAGGTCGTTCCTCGAGCTGGTGAACTACTACCATAAGTTCTTACCAAATTTGTCTACAGTATTACACCCACTGAACACCCTACTGCAAACGGGGGTACCATGGAAGTGGAATGACAAATGTAAACGAGCTTTCCAGAAGTGCAGAGAATTGATCACATCAAAAGAGGTGTTGGCTCATTTCAACCCAGCACTACCAATTCGGTTGGCGTGTGATGCATCACCCTATGGTATTGGAGCGGTGCTGTCGCACAAATTCCCAGACGGGTTGGAGAGGCCAGTAGCCTTTGCGTCTCGGTCACTAACCTCAGCCAAGCGCAACTACGCCCAGATTGACAGGGAGGCCCTCAGCCTAGTATGGGGAGTGAAAAAGTTCAAACACGATCTGCACGGGCAGAAGTTCACCTTGCTGACTGACCACCAACCACTTGTCTCCATCTTTAATCCAAAGAAGGGCGTTCCGGTGATGACTGCACAATGGCTACAAAGATGGTCCCTTTTTCTAGGGGCGAACCAATGTGAAATAGAGTATAAGGGCACGAAACAGCATGGAAATGCTGATGGGCTATCACGCCTGCCACTGTCTACTGCGGAGGAAGTACCAGCAGTGGACCCTGTCGAAATATTTTATTCAACTATAATTGAACGCTTGCCAGTAACTAATGCGGATATAGAGAAGGAGACCCGAAATGATCCGACACTGTCTCGGGTATATGATTTGACGGTGAAGGGATGGCCAAAACATGGTGACTCACTGTTGCCAGCATTCTCATCCAGAAGAGAACAGCTGTCAGTATGCCAGGGGACATTGATGTGTGGATCCCGAGTGGTAATTCCACCCAAGTTAAGGGAGAGAGTGCTCAATGAGCTTCAGGAAGGCCATCTGGGAGGGGTGAAAATGAAAAGCCTTGCTAGGGCTTATGTGTGGTGGCTGGGGATCGATCAACAAATTGAGGACCTAACAAGGAGCTGCTCAGGATGCCAGAAGGTCCAAATGCACCACCACATGCCCCTCTACACTCATGGGAGTGGCCCTCCTCTCCATGGCAACGGGTGCATATTGATTTTGCTGGTCCATTCATGGACTCAATGTTCTTAATAGCAGTGGATGCACACTGGAAATGGCCTGAGGTGATCAAAATGTCCTCCACCACTACGGAGAAAACGATTGCAGTCCTACGGACCATATTCACCAGGAACGGCTTGCCAGAACAGATTTGCTCTGATAACGGACCACAGTTTGTGTCCGAAGAGTTTCGAAGATTTATGAAAAGGAATGGGGTAAGGCATTACACATCCACCCCATATCATCCAGCCACAAATGGATTGGCTGAGAGGTTCGTACAAACCTTTAAAAAGGCAGTAAGTGCCATGTGCGATGACGACATTCCACTGCAGCATAAAGTGGACAATTTCCTGTTAGCCTACAGTAATGCGACACATGCAGTTACCAACCAGACCCCGGCCATGATGTTCTTTAACCGAAGGTTGAGATCTCGTCTGGATTTGCTCAGACCAAAGGTACGAAGAAATGTTGAGAATAAGCAATTCCAGCACATCAATGAGAAGCCGACAAGGAGCTTCAATGTAGGGCAACCAGTCTTGGCCCGCGACTACCGAACAGAGAAATGGCAACCAGGAACGATATGCACACGGCAGGGGCCACTAATGTACACAGTGGATGTTGGGGAGAACATTGTGAGATGCCATGTCGACCAGATCCTAGCGTCACAAGAACGAGTCAACCCCATGTCTCGCGTACCTGTGATGAACTCGACATACTGGTAGCATCTACCCCAGAAACAGTAGCATCGGAAGCTGATGAACTAACCAATGACAGGGGACCAGAATCGCCTTCGCACCAAGAGCAAGACACTCAGGAAAGGCGCTATCCAGAAAGAATCAGGAAGCCGCCCCAAAGACTGAATCTATAAATGGACTATTTCAGTTAATGTGCATGTTAAAAGTGTTAACTGTTAATTGAATGTTATGGTACTGTTAATCTAAAAGGGGAGGAATTGTAGTGTATGTACCTTTAAGAGAGAACTACTTTTACAGCTCCTGTATACTGTAGTACCGGCAGTGACCACACCTGTATATAAGCCCTGAGCAGGGATCTGTACTGTTAATTTTTAGACTACCCTCATCCAGTAAACACCTGTTGATTGTTAATCTGCAGTCTCCGTTTATTTATTGAAGAACACCATACCTTAAGATTCACGGATTTAACAACACCCATCTCCAGTGTGACCTCCTGGGAAACCCCTCTCGCCACCTTCACTGAGCGCTTCCTCAACTGAGGTGTTTACCAGAAGCATAGGAGCCATTTATTTCCTTCCGTCCTGGATATTAGATGAGGCCGAACAACAGCAGCAACAACAGCAGCAGCCCCAACAGCAGCAGCAACAACAGGAGCGCCAGGCTGCTGCTCACCCACCTGAAGATGCACAGGCCAGAAGGGGCCAGCGCATGGAAGCCCATTGACACAGGAGATACCCCCCTAACAGGGTCTACAGACACAGGGTCAGCTATCTCTACATGTCTGAGCAGCAGTGCCAAAGGCAGTTCCGACTTTCGCGAGAGGTTGTGGGTGACATCTGCGCAATGCTGCAACAAGACCTGCAGGCCAGAGAACCAGGTGGACAACCCTTACCAGTGGCCGTCAAATTCACCACCGCACTCAACTTTTTTGCCTCAGGCTCATTCCAGGGATCAGCAGCAGACATCAGCGGCATCTCCCAGGCGGCTGCACACACTTGCATCACGCAGGTAACCAATGCCCTCTTTGCCATCGCGCACAATCACATCCATTTTACCAAGGATCGAGCAAGTGTCACGGCGTGTGCGGTTGAATTAGCTCATCTGGCAGGCTTTCCAAGGGTGCAGGGTGTCGTTGACTGCACACATGTGGCCCTTAAGGCACCGCCTCACAATCCAGGTATTTTTATCAATCGCAAGGGCTTCCACTCCCTTAACGTTCAGCTGGTGTGTGGCCACAAGAAGGAAATTTTGCATGTTTGTGCCAAGTACCCTGCCAGTTGCCATGACTCCTTCATACTGCGCCAGTCTAGTGTGCCTCCGCTATTCAGTCCGCCAGACAAACTTAACGGATGGCTACTTGGAGACAAGGGCTATCCCCTGAGGATGTGGCTAATGACGCCGTTGAGGAGACCATCCAATGAAGCTGAGGAGAGCTACAACTCCAGCCACATGCCCACCAGAGCCATAATCGAGCAAACCATCGGTTTGCTGAAGATGCGCTTCAGATGGCTGGGTCGATCAGGTAGAGCCCTGCAGTAATCAGCAGCCAGGGTCTACAGAATCATCATGGTTTGCTGTGCACTTCACAACATGGCACAGCGTCGTGGCTTGCAGATTCCTGAGGACCAAGTGGCTCCTTACATATCCTCCTCAGATGAGGAGGAGGAGGAGGAGGAGGAGGAGGAGGAGGAGGAGGAGGAGGCGGAGGAGAGCATAAAAGAACATCCGGCAGAGGCCCATCAACCAGTGGCAGCAGTACGCTAGAACATAGCTGCCTGGGATGCAAGGAACGCACTCATCTTTACGAGATTTGCTTAGCCTAGCCACTCAAGCACTTTTGCCTCGCATCTTCTTACCTGAGCATCAACAATGGCCACAAACCAGCTGATTCATAGCAATTTGACCACCATACTGACAATTGCAAGTAATCCTAAGCCCTCAATGTTGAAGTCCCATTCGCAAAATGACACACACGACAACTACAGCAGTAGCCATCAGATTTTTTATGTACATGATTCATATGATGGCTTTTACACATAAAACATCAAAGTTTACCCAAGTGACTACCCTTGCGACTATTTGTGCAGTATCTTTCTCTTACGTGTGCTCCTACGTGGTGCTTCCCCTGTGGCTTCAGCAGATGTGGAGGCCCCTTGCTCATTTTCTTGCTGCTCCTGTCTCGACACCTTTGGCGGGGGTCCTCTGGGGTGGCGAACCTGTGAGGGCTCGTCAACAGTCTGCTGCTCCTGCGGCTGTGCAGGGGTTGAGATGCCGATCTCAGTTGGGTGTGGACTCTGTTGGGGCTCTGACTGAGGGCTCTGCAGTGGCATGGAAGTGTGAGCATTTGGAGAGGAGCCCCCACTTCCTTGATGTCTGCCACCAACTTCAACTGACTCTCCACTGCTGTCGCTGTCTCCACAATCTGCTGATGCTCACTTGTGAGCTGTGATACACCAGGTGACAACACTACTCTATGTCCCGAAGGTCCTACCGAGGTGCGAGTGTCTGCACTGATGCTGGTTGCACTGAATTCTGCTGACGCTGTGCCCTCAGTGGTTGCAACTTCCTCTGAGGAGTCTTCAGGCTCATGTTGTTCCTCCTGGCTAGTGGGGATGCGTGCTTGCGATGGTCCTGTGGGGGAGTAAAGGAAAGTGTCAGAGATGTGATGCCAAGGATACATGCACATTGCATATTGCAGATGATCATTAGTCCATCTGTTAGATCTTCCGAAACATTATCAGCGACTCATGCAATGTCAATGAGAGAGATGGAAAACTATTCTCTCACCAGCTTTGTGTGATGCACCCGTCTGTCCGTCCCCCACATGTGCATCGTCCTCCAGTCCTACGATCTCCAGGACCGCCTCCTCCCAGGGGGTGAGGCGGGCTACTGAGGGTGGCCCTCCTCCTGTCCTCGCTCGTTCTCTTTTATTGTGAGATCTCTTTTCCTGCAATGAGGGAGACAAGTGGAGGTTGAGTGAGAATGAAGGAGTGAGTGTAAAGAATCCATAGCATAGATGCTTAGAAGGAGACAAAGATGGAGTGAGGTGGCAAGACCAAGGGCCCTCCCTGTGTATTGTCAGTTGTTTTCACAGCATCAGAGTGATAGGGAGTGTGAGGGCTGCATAGTCGAATAGTTAGGTTTAATGTGACCATAGGGAGAAAGGGAATGGGTAAGGGTGCATGGATGTCAGTGTCAAGTGGGACATGGAGGAAAAGATTGCTAAAGCTGAATGCTGGTGAGGAAAGGCAATGGGGATCAGATTGAGAGTGATGGGAAACTCATACTCACTTTTCCAGTGCGCTGAAGGTCATGACATTTTTTCCTGCACTGTATCCAGGTTCTGCGGGTAGACGATAAGGAGTTGACCTCCTCTGCCACTTGCAGCCACACAGCCTTTGTCTGTTGGGGAGGCTTCTTCCTCCCTGATGAAGGGAAGAGCACCTCCTTGTGAGCTCTTGATCCCTCCACTAAAGCCTGCAGGGCAACATCGTCGAATTGGGGTACAGACCTCGGTCTTTCTGTGGCCATTCTGCCTCCAGCTCAGTGTACCAGCAAATGCGAAAAGGTTGGCAGCCTGCAGAAGAAGCAAGGCTTGTTGCAGACCTTAAATGCAGCAGCAATGATGATGTCATCGGAGGCGGCTTTCAGATTGGAGAAACTCATTTGCTATGGATTCCCACACGCTGGAACTCAATTGGGCAATTTAGTTAAAATTGCATCAATCTCCCACATCGAATTAGATTCGTGTGGATAACATGAAATGCGGATTACACGACACCAGCCCGCACCTGAATGAAAATCCAGCCCATGATGTCTGTCCCACTCCAAGTAAAACCATAGCCCAGCAACTTAGTGACAGTCACATGACTCCATATTTAGCGGGTTTGATTGGGGGGAGGTGGTGTGAGACCTTCTGGCACAGTTGTCTCCTTTGATTGGTTAAGTGAATGCAGGGAGACTTCCCTTTGAACTGAAGATAAAAAAGAAGGTTCTGCACCCCACCCCTAAACAATTAGTAGACTGTCAGTAGTAGTTGCTGTATTAGACAGTCTGCAGCAATCTTTCTCCAGAGAGCAAGTTGTCTCTCACTTTGTCTTTGTAGAAGTAGCAGTCTCTCCATTAGCTCACTTAGGTTCTCTCTTTTTTCTGTAAGAACCTTTACCTAGTCAGCACAGAAAGGTGCCTTTACAAGTAAAGTGTATTAGGATGAGTAAAATGCTGAGTTAGCTTGTGAGGCTGTAGAAGCTAGACAGAAAAATGCCACTTAATTTTATGTGCCCGAGATCAGAGAAAGCCAAGAGTGAAGGAAACTCAAATATCGTCACTCGTGCATAATGTGGATTGAATAACCCCGCTACCGAAAAGGGGCTCATCAACTCACGCTCCAGATACTAACGCTTGTGTTCCAGGGAAGGAAGGAAATTGACTCAATCACACTGCTTATAAAGACAAGGGGGGGAAATTTGGGAGCTTTGCGCCTCCCATTAGAGCCCTAAGAGGGCACTAATGGGGTGCAAAACAATTGGCGCCCGGGTGCGGCGAAGTTTGCGCCGCTCGCGAAATTGACCAGACATTTTGCGGTGGCGCTAAACACTACTGCCACGATCTCCTGCGCCAGCAGATTGTGACGTAAGTCAAGCGTGCAACGCACCGGTAGCACCCCAGACAGGATATTGAGTGGCGCCCCCTGCCTTACCGCCTGCCGCTAGCAACAACAGGTTGAGGGGAGCGTTTTGCAGTCGGGAAGGGACTGGGGGAGCGCTTTTTAAAGGTGACCGCTTCCTGCCTTTTTTTGTCGGCAACATTTTTGCACCACGCATTCAGAGAGCGAGAGAGAGAGAGACTTCTGTAGAGATTCAACGCTGTGTGAAGGAGTTTTGGGTACTGAGCAGCACTTTGCAGGTTCATTTTGATTTGCCCTTCCTTGCATCAATTTAGAAGAGACTATGGGGGCTGCACTCTAAGCTCTTTCCCTGGGTTCTCTCCATTGTTCTTTCCAGCAGATTTGATGCACAGGTCCCTCCAGGCCTAAATTCAAAGCTGCAATGAGTAGGTGTGGATGGAGAGCAAGATTGACCCTCCCCTTTAAGAACTGGCCAGCACCAGTGTGTCTATTTTCCATTGCTGACTGACATCACATGTGCTTAACATAAGAACATAAGAAATAGGAGCAGGAGTAGGCCAATCGGCCCCTCGAGCCTGCTCCGCCATTCAATAAGATCATGGCTGATCTGATCCTAACCGCCAATCCACTATCACAGAACCATCTCCTGAATCTAACAGAAATAGACACACGAAATAGGAGCAGGATCAGGCTACACGGCCCCTGGGCCCGCTCCGCTACCCACAGGGCCATGACCGATCCGAACCTAGACTCATGTCCAAATTCCTGCCCGCTCCCCGTAACCCTTAATTCCCTTTACTTCTAGGAAACTGTCTATTTCTGTTTTAAATTTATGTAATGATGTAGCTTCTACAGCTTTTTGGGGCAGCATATTCCATGGACCTACCACCCTCTGAGTGAAGTAGTTCCTCCTCATCTCAGTTTTGAAAGAGCAGCCCCTTATTCTAAGACTATGCCCCCTGGTTCTAGTTTCACCCATCATTGGGAACATCCTCCCCGCATCCGCTCTAAGGTAGCACCTCGCTCCTCGGCGTTAGTGACTTAAGAGAGGTGTGTAGCACCTGATTTAGCGCTCCAATCACCTCCAGGGGCAATAGAAACCAAGTTTGCAGTTGGAGGCGATAATTAGCGCCAGGCGCTAAACTTTACGCCCGGCCGATAATTGCGCCCCAAACGGGGCGATACCGAATTTCTCCCCCAAGGTCATGCAAGCTTTGAAATAGTGCTAACCACCAGCCTTTAGACGATAATCTATCCAACAAACTGGCTAGCAAAACTTGTCTGCTATCTAGGGATTTAATCCTAAAATAACCTCATCAACTGTAATAATCTCAGAATCTGATCACTGTTATAATTAATACTCACTCTCTGTTAAAGCTGATATATTGAATGGTCTGTGTAACTTTGGCTGCTCATTTTGTCAAGTAACTCTGTCCATTAATGATTTACTATTTTGACTGCCAGATAATTCTGACTACATCTATTCATATATATTAATTGTTTGCGTACCCAACTTTAATCTTAAGTTGTAATTTTGTAAATAATGCCCTGTCTTATAGTGCATAGCCAGTTGTCTTACATCTTCCTTGATAATTCAGCAAGAAAGGATTAATTTACTCACTCGGTAGCTTTGGTATCCTAATTGAGGGTTGAACTAAAACTTAAATTTAATTCGAACTAGTTCGAGTAAAGGCTATTTGGGCAAGCCGATCTAGACACCACCCATTCCTTGATCTATCCTGGGAGGTGAGTCCCAGCATAATCCTAGCGAGGATGTTACGGATTTGTCTGGCTCCTCGATATATATTTGCCAGGATACTAAAACCCAGCATTGTTGTTCTTGTAACTGCACTTATGAAATCCCAACTGTCCAGCTTTGGCCCTCCATTCACCATGACATTTCTGCAGCTACCGATTTGCTTAACCATACCCTCACCACCACCGTTGATGCCCTAGTCCCCATTAAAACAATTTTTCTCTCTCACCCTGGTCGTTCTCCCTGGTACAGCCCTCATCTTTGCTCACTTAAGTCCAAGAGACGCAGACTTCAATGGATATGGCGAACAACTGGTTTAGCCATTCACCGCCAGATCTGGCTGGACCACATAAAGCGTTATCAGATGCTGTTCTCGTCTGCCAAAATTGTTCACTATTCCAGAATTATTCTGGAAAGCAAAGTTAAACCCCAGCTCCTATTCTCTACTGCTAACCGTCTTCTTAATCCCCTCTCTCCTGTCTTCTACACACTCTCCTCCGACAACAAGTGTGAGGAGTTCATGGACTTCTTTATCTCTAAGATTGAGACCATCTGTTCAGTTGCCTCTACCACTTCCCTTCCATCCCCTAGCCCACCGGGCCAAACTTCCTCTAAGGTTCCCCCCTGCCCTCGCCCTAAACTCACATCTTTATCAGTTTCTCTCCAATCTCCTCTCATGACCCCTCTGCGCTCATCTTGTACATGAGACCCACTTCCTGCTCCCTCGACCCTATTCCCACCAAACTGCTGACCACCCAACTTCCTTTTCTGGCTTCCATGTTCACAGAATCACAGAAACCCCACAGTGCAGATAGAGGCCATTTCGGCCCATCGAGCCTGCACCGGCACATATCCCACCCGATCCCCGTAACCCCTACACCAACACATATCCCACCCCATCCCTGTAACCCCACGTATTTAATCCCCCTAGCACTAAGGGTCAATTTATCATAGCCAATCAACCTAACCCGCACACCTTTTGGACTGTGGGAGGAAACCGGAGCACCCGGAGGAAACCCACACAAACACGGGGAGAATGTGCAAACTCCACACAGACAGTCACCCGAGGCCGGATTCGAACCCGGGTCCCTGGCGCTGTGAGGCAACAGTGCTAACCACTATGCCACCGTGCTGCCAATGTTAGCTGACATTGTTAACAGTTCTCCCTCCTCAGGTACTGTCCTCCTCTCCCTCAAATCTACCGTCATCACCCCCTCCTCAAAAAACTAACCCTTGACCCCTCCGTCCTTGCAAACTACCGCCCCATCTCCAACCTCCCTTTCCGCTCAAGTCCTTGAATGTGTTGTCGTCTCCCAAATCCGTGCCCATCTTTCCCGCAATTCCATGTTTGAATCCCTCCAATCAGGTTTCCAGCCTTGCCACAGTACCGAAATGGCTCTCATCAAAGTCACAAATGGCATCCTTTGTGACTGTGACAAAGTTAAACTATCCCTCCTCATCCTCTTGACTTGTCTGCAGCTTTTTACATGGTTGACCACTCCATCCTCCTCCAGCGCCACTCCACCATCGTCCAACTGGGTGGGACTGCATTCGCCTGGTTCCATTCTTATCTATCTAATCGTAGCCAGTGAATCACCTGCAATGGCTTCTCTTCCTACCTCGTTACCTCTGATGTCCCCCAAGGATCTATCCTTGGCCCCCTCCTATTTCTCATGTACATGTTGCCCTTTGGCGACACCATCCAAAAACATAGCATCGGTTTCCACATGTACGCTGACGACACACAGCTCTACCTCACTACCACTTCTCTTGACCCCTCCACGGTCTCTAAATTGTCAGACTGCTTGTCCGACATCCAGTTCTGGGTGAGCATAAATTTTCCCCAATTAAATATTGGGAGGACTGTAACATTTGCATATTGAATTATCAATGGCCCGCAGGCATCTGTAAGGAATACCTATTATATTCACATGTGATCACATGCTGAGTTGTCATTGGCCTGCAGGCATCTGTAAGGACTGCTATTGTTTTGGAAGACCCAGGGGTCCTTACTCCATCTGGTCCACATGGTGCTGTATTGATTGAGAAAGCTTACAGTCCTGATGCTTCATAAGAGTTTAAACTGTAATACTCTGTTGTCCTGCAATTTATTATTTTTGTACAAAGTGTGCAAAACAAGACATGGTGTCAGAACAGGGATTTGAAATGGACATCATTGGAGCTCCCTTACCCCGAATGAATTGGGAATCTTTGAACTTACCAAGAGAATGGAGCAAGTTCAAGCAACACGTGGAGTTGATGTTTTCGGGTCCACTGAAAAGCAAAGGGGAGGAAGAAAGATGCAGCTACCTACTCCTGTGGATCGAAGAAAAAGGGAGAGACATTATTAACACATGGTCTCTCACCGTGGATGAAGCAAAGATACTGAAAAGTTATTTTGGCCGTTTTGAATCATATGTGATGCCCAAGACAAATACGATATTCGCTAGGTACAAGTTTCAGGAGAAAGTACAAGGAGCTAGTGAGTCGTTTGAACAGTTCATGACTGAGTTAAAACTGCTGGTAAAAGTCTGTGAATATGCAGATAAAGATAAGATGGTCAGAGACTGCATCGTGTTTGGAATACATTCAGCTAAAGTGAGAGAGAAACTTTTGAATGTTGGGTCCGGGCTAACGCTGGACAAAGCTATAGACATAGCTAGATCGCACGAGATAACCCAAGCACAGTTGAAAACCATAACCAGCGCCACGAGCAGCTCGAGTGAACAGACAGTGCACACAGTTAATAGACACACACCAAAGAACACCGCCCAGAGAGCGTGTTTCAGAACAGAAAGAACAGAGAGAGTTCTAAAAATGGGCGACACAGACATAAAACGCTTCAAAAACTGTGGATATTGTGGAAACAACTGGCATGGAGAAAAGGAGTACTGCCCTACCAAAGGAAGGCAATGTACTAAATGTGGTAAACGGAACCACTTTGCTAAAGTTTGCAAGACTGTTTTCGGAAAAGCAGTACACACAGTGAGTGATAGCCAAATGCAGAGGAGCTGTTTATTGATTCTGTGTCACAGAAAAAACAGATTTCAGAGACTGAGCAAGCTTTTGCCGATATTGAGATTGGAAAACAGGGCAAAGAGCTTAGGTTTAAACTAGACACTAGATCTCAGGTTAATGTAATTCCTCTGAGTGAGTATCACAGCTTGAAGGATGAGTGTGAGCTACAGCCCACCTCACGCAGACTGACCGGTTATGGGGGC
This sequence comes from Somniosus microcephalus, assembly GCF_052327205.1. Lineage (NCBI taxonomy): Eukaryota > Metazoa > Chordata > Chondrichthyes > Squaliformes > Somniosidae > Somniosus > Somniosus microcephalus. The sequence goes on along the minus strand of NC_140987.1, from coordinate 194,274,515 downwards.
GAGCAGCTCATTGTAAAAGGCACATGCGTGATGAAATGCAAGTACAAAGAAAGCGACATGATGCTGGACTTTTACATTATTGACACTCAAGCACCTCCAGTGCTAGGTCTAAAGGCATGTTTAGACATGGACCTCATCAAGCTAGTGCTATCATTGACAGCACCAGTTGAGAAGCAGACAGTCATGGAGGAGTTTGCTGACGTTTTCAAAGGAATCTGACTATTCCCAGGTGAATGCACTATTCACCTTGACCCAGCAGCAACCCCTGTGGTTAGCCCACTGAGAAGGATACCCCTTGCTCTATGTAGTCGCCTGAAGGAGGAGCTGCAGAGCATGGAGAATACAGAAATCATTGTCCGGGAAACAGAACCGACAGAGTGGGTCAACGTGTTAGTAGTGGTTGAGAAACCACGTACAGGCAAGCTCAGAGTCTGTCTCGACCTCAGAGATTTGAACAAGTTTATCAAACCCCCTCACTACCCTCTACCAACGCTAGATGACATCACACCCAAGCTAGTGGGAGCACGTTACTTCAGTGTAATGGACGCACGATCAGGATACTGGACTATCAAGCTCACGGAAGAATCATCTAAGCTAACAACGTTCAACACACCATTTGGACGCTACCGATTTCTGCATTTACCATTTGGTCTTATCTCAGCTCAGGATGAATTCCAGCAGAGGATCAACGAAACCTATGAAGGCCTCGACGGAGTAGTCGCAATCGTAGACGACATCCTCATCTATGGCAGGAATAGAGAGGAACATGACAGGAACCTCCATGCGATGCTACTACAAAGATCACGGGAGAAAGGTATCCGGCTCAACCCCGAGAAAAGCATAATCGGATCCACCGAGATCAGTTATTTTGGGCATCACCTCTCAACTGATGGCATTAAGCCGGATCTAGAGAAAATCTCCGCCATCAAGAAGATGGAGCCACCGAAGAACCGCGCAGAGCTAGAGACAGTACTAGGCATGGTTAACTACTTAGTCAAGTTTGCCCAGAGCCTCTCCGAAATCAACGCGCCCATGCGTCAGTTGCTCAAACAATCCAATAAGTTCCTGTGGGACAAACAACATGACACAGCATTTCAGAAAATGAAAGACCTAATCACCAGAGAACCAGGACCAGTTCTTGCCTACTTCGACCCCAACAAAGAGCTCAGACTACAAGTGGATGCATCAAAGTACGGACTAGGTGCAGTATTACTGCAAGAAGGAAAGCCCATCAGCTACGCTTCCAGATCTCTCTCAGACAGCGAAATCAACTATGCTCAAATCGAGAAAGAGCTATATGCAATTCTGTTTGGATGTAAGCATTTCCACCAGCACGTCTATGGCCGACAAGTCATTGTGGAATCCGGCCACAAGCCCCTCGAGTCAATCATGAGGAAACCACTAGCCGCAGCCCCACCAAGGCTACAGAGAATGATCCTTCAGCTACAGAAGTATGACTTCACAATCATTCACCATCCAGGCAAAGACATTCCTGTCGCAGACACGCTCTCCAGAAAGTCTCTTAGCTACCAGGACAGCAGCCTCAGTGAAGGCATGGATGTGCAGCTGCACATGGTGTACAACAGCTTACCTGTGAGTGACTCAAAACTGAAGGAGATCCGAGCAGGAACAGAGAAAGATGCACAACTCACACTGCTGAGCAAAGTCATACATGAAGGATGGCCTGAGGAAAGGAGGAAATGCCCTCAGAGCATATCTGAAATCTGGAACCACAGAAATGAACTGTCACAAATCAACGGAATCGGCTTCAAAGGGGAGAAAATCATCATTCCTACCAGTCACAGAGAAGAGATGTTTAAAAAATTCATGCTGGACATATGGGCATGGAAAAATCCAAACAAAGAGCACGTTGTTATGTTCATAAATAAATAGACATTTTCATTATGAACAGCTAGCTTGGACCTAGTCATTTATTCAGCCATGTGGACTAGTGTGCAGGCCTCCAACTTGACTACTGCCTTGTGGGTAGCCTAGTGCATCATGGGTAGCCCACTCTTATATACATACAGCTCCACCTAATGTACCATTCAAGAATGACATGTTACTGATCATTACATCCCCCTTCCTTAGAGGTTAAACAAAATCAATATCAATCAATCATAACGACATAAACATCTTCACAACAGTCAATACATTTTCAATATAGTTTTCTTTGTACTCAGGTCTATCAGGCTTTTTTAATTCACATGTGGATCTTCTCAGCACAGGTAAGTCTGATGTGTTTTCATGAGAGCCTGTATGTGTGTTTGTATTAGATTGTTCTGGTGGTGAGTGACAAGATTCAGTTGCGGCATTGTCATCGATTTGCTCTTGGATAGTCTCTTGTGTTTTTAGGAGGGAACGGCGGTTCCTCCTGAGAATCTGTCCTTCCTCAGTTCTAACAATGTATGACCTTGGTCCTACTTCCTCAAGAACTGTAGCTTTCCTGTTCCATGCATCTGGATCCTCAATCCTGACAACATCATCCCTTGTCAATGGTTTCAGAGTTTTGGATGACTTGTCATAGCATGATTTCTGTTTCAGCTTTAACAGTTGAAGTCTCTGTCTCAGTTCCTTACTCTGCTTTTCTTTTGCACAGCAGGGTAGCGTGGTGCGCAACTTGCGACCCATTAGGAGTTCAGCAGGTGAAGAACCAGAGTCTAAAGGTGAGGCTCGGTAGCTCAGCAGGGCGAGATAAGGATCAGACTTGCTTTCTGTCGCTTTCTTCAGTAGCTGTTTGAGAACTTGAACAACTTTTTCTGCCTTACTATTCGACTGAGCATACAAAGGACTGGATGTGATGTGCTGAAAGTCATACTGTGCTGCAAACTGTTGCCACTCCTTACAGTTGAAGCATGGACCATTGTCGCTAACGGCAATCCTGGGAATTCCATGTCTGGCGAAGATGGATTTCACATGCATTATGACACTGCTTGCTGTGGTGCTTGAGAGCAGCGCCATCTCAGGATAGTTAGAATAGTAGTCAATCACTAATAGATACTCTTTACCATTCAAATGAAAAAGGTCCATACCAACCTTTTGCCATGGTGCTGTTGGTATGTCAGCTACTATCATTGGTTCCTTTGCTTGTTTGTTTTGCTGTTTCTGACATGTCTCACATTTGCCTATCATGTTGTCAATGTCCTTATTTATGCCAGGCCAATAAACAGTGTCTCTTGCACTCCTTTTGCATTTTTCAATTCCGAGGTGTCCCTCATGAATTATTTTGAGCATGTCTTGACGTAGAGCCTGTGGAATGACTATTCTGTTCTGTTTTAGTAATAGTCCACTTGCGACACTCAATGCTGACCTTATGTGATAGTACTTTGGACAGGAACCTTTTGGCCAACCATGATGAATGTTCTCTATTACGGTTTGTAATACTGTATCTTTTACTGTTTCTTCTGCTATTTGCTTTGATATTGTGTCTGACATGGGCAGTGCAGCAGTGACCATACTCACATGAACATCCACGTCTTCCTCAGTAGAGCTCACATGACTCATTGTGGGTGCTTGAGATAGTGCATCTGCTAACACTATGGGCCAGAAATTCCAGGCCAGAAGCGTGAGTGCGCTCGGGGTACTCACGCTTCTGGCCGTTGGAAATGCCGGCGTTCAGCAGGAACAGCGCATGCGGGGAACGCCGGCATTTCCAGACCTCGAGCGCGTGCGACTGCACAGGCAGCGCTTGCGCAGTGAACTTCGTGGATTTCATTCATGAAATCCGTGAGGGTAAGTCCTCAGAACTTACACTGAAAAAAAGCAAGTGTAAAGTGGTTCATTGGCTGCGGAGGAAGATATATTTTATCGTGGAGCTTTTGAAATGCAATATTTTTGTTTGGGAAAGGGAGGGAAGTTATCTTAAGAAATTTTAAGTAAGTTTTAAAGTTAAAATTTTTTTTTTTTTAAAGGGTTTTCAGAACGGTAGGTAGAAGGAGCAATTGTGGCTGTGTGAATGGAATGTGAGAATGAGTTATGTATGTATGTCCACATATATTCCTTTATGTATATGTTTGTATGTTTTATATTCCTTTACTATGAATGTATGTTTTTAATTATGATTTTCCAATAAGTTACTTTCTCTGAAAGTCATAATTAAATAATACATTCATACACATAAGTAAAGGAATATATACATAACACGCAAAGGAATATATACAGACATACATACTTTCAGAAGCTGCACGATAAGAAATATCTTCCTCCGCAGCCTCTGGAGCAACTGTACCCATGCTTTTTTCATGTGTAAGTTGTAATGACTGGACCTCACTGAAAGCATTAATGAAAGCGGCGAATTATACTGCGCACGCGCTGCATGTGCAGTTGCACGCGTTCTGCCTCTGAACCCCTTCGTTCAGAGGACAGGAAATGCCGGTCTTCCCCACATGCACTGTGCATGCTGAAAACCGGCATTTCATCCGGCCAGATGCGTAAGTACCCCGACCGTACTAGCGCATTTGGAAGGGAATTATTGGGCCAACATTTTACATGTCAATAAAATAAAAAATTTAACACTTGCACCACTTGCCCCCTCGCACCTGCGACTGAGGGTCCAAGGAGGTGCATTGCGCAAGAGGTCATCATCGGACGTATCCTCACACTGTTCCCTTTGGGGAACTGTATGAAGTGGTGGAAGGATTTATGGCCGTGATTAACGCTCATTCCGTGACCGTAACCATCTTTGAACCAGCCATTAGGGTGGTTAGCCCTATGGCAGAAGGGTTTTACGGGCTCCCACAACCCATCTGAGGGGCGGGGGGGGGCCACCAACACCCACGGACGCAAGTATCCCGCTGGATGTCCACCCAGAATTTAAAGTTGGTGCTCCGACTCCACTTGCCGGGACTGTCTGGAGTGGGGTTCAAAACCCTACTCCTGGCCCAGCGGCGGGGATGCTTACTGCTACGCAAAAGGCCCACTCCGCACAAAAGGTGACACCCATACGTTTCCTGCGCCTTTTCCCTCCCCGTGACTGGAGCCCTATGCTGCCATTTCACGTTGCTAATCGGATTGGGCCTTTGTCATAGCGGTAGGATCCCTGCCGCTGGGCCAGATCAGGGTAGGGTTTCGAACCCCGCTCCAGACAGTCCCGGCAAGTGGAGCCGGAGTTCCGGCTCTAAATTCTGGGTTGACATCCAGTGGGATATTTGCGTCCGTGGGTGTGGGTGGCCCCCCCTCCTTGTATAGCTTGTGGGAGCCCGTAAAACCCTCCCGCCATAGGACTAACCGCCCTAATGGCTGGTTCCAAGATGGTTACGGTCACGGAATGAGCGTTAATCACGGCCATAAATCCTTCCACCACTTCATACAGTTCCCCAAAGGGAACAGTGTGAAGACACGTATGACGACGACATTGCTAAATAAATAAATGGAATTAAAAAAAATTTTTTAGGGCTTTTAAAAGTCTTTAAATTGCTTTAATTCTCTTTAAAACTACTTCAGATTACTCAAAATAATGTAAACATTTTAAAAAGTTTATAAAAGTTACCAAAATCTTCAAAAAACTTCCAAAAACCTATTTAAACTGCTGCTTTGCATGTAAAAAAGCAAAGCAGCTTGACAGAAACATTGGGGGCGTGTCCAGTGAAACTGAGACCTCAAGGGGCGTGTCTCACTTACACTGCACGCTCCTGGGTCCGCGCTGGCTGCGCTCCTGGGCGGCGTGACGTCATACGCTGCCCGGGATTCTTGCTTCAGTTTCTGGAAGTGCAGGCGTCCCTGGAGCTGATCGGCAGGAGCGCGGGGTAAGTGCAAATACGGGGCTTGCACGCGCTGCAAGCCCCATTCTGGAATTTCTGGCCCAATGTATTTGCCTGGTGTGTAGATCAGTTCAAAGTCATATCTTTGCAGCTTCATCATGAGTCGTTGAATCCTTGGAGACATCTCATTCAGGTTCTTTTTTACAATGGCAACCAGTGGGCAGTGGTCTGTCTCAACTGTGAAGGTGGAAAGTCCATGTATGTAGCCATGGAACTTTTCTCGTCCAACTACCAAGCCTAGACATTCCTTTTCAATCTGGGCGTATCGACACTCCGAATCAGTCATAGACCTGGAGGCATAGGCAACAGGCTTCCAATCTTCACCCTCTGCTTGTAGCAAGACCGCGCCTAGGCCATCTTTTGATGCATCCGTTGACACTTTGATTCTCTTTGTTGGGTCAAAGAAAGTGAGTACAGTGTAATGTCCGTGTGTAATTGAGACACGGACTGCAGAAGTTGGTTATAACAGGTGTTTAAATGGAGACAAAACTGGAACTACGATACAAAGTTACTACACAGGCTTATATACAGGGGTGGTCACTACTGGTACTGCAGTATATAGGGGCTGCAGAATATAGTTCCTTCAAGGTACATACACTACAATTCCTCCCCTTTTAGCTAAAGAGTACATAACATTCGATTAATAATTCAATAACATATTTACAATTACAGTTGCTATATACATTAGCTGAAGTTAATCAATTATAAATTCAGTCTTTGAGGAGGCTTCCTGATTCTGTCCAGATAACGCCACTTTGGGGTATCAGGTTCTTCTGGCAAAGTTGATTCGGGATCAACGTCGTTGTTTGGTTCGTCTGCTTCCAATATCACCGATTCTGAGGTAGATGCAATTGGTACTTCGGTTTCATCATCAGGTGTATAGGATCGTGGTGTAGATTTGACATTTTCCAGTGACTCTAGAATCTGGTCAGCATGGCGTCTTACAATGCTCTCTCCAACGTCCACGGTATACATTAGAGGTCCTTGCCGTGTGCAGATCGTTCCTGGCTGCCATTTCTCTGTGCGGTAGTCCCAGGCCAAAACTGGTTGACCTATCTTGAAACTCCTGGTTGACCTTTCATTCATATTCTGAAACTGTCTGTTCTCCACATCTCTTCTGATGTTTGGCTTAACCAAATCCAAGCGGCATCTTAGTCTTCAATTGAAGAACATCATGGCTGGAGTTTGGTTGGTAACCGCATGTGTCGCATTCCGGTAGGCAAACAAGAAGTTATCCACCTTGTGTTGTAGGGGTATGTCTTCATTTCACATTGCCTTGATAGACTTCTTGAATGTTTGAACGAACCTCTCAGCCAATCCATTGGTGGCTGGATGATATGGGGCGGATGTGTAATGCTTAACACCATTGTTCTTTAAGAACTTGCGGAACTCTTCAGACACAAACTGTGGTCCATTGTCGGAGCAAATCTGTTCAGGCAGCCCATTTCTGGCGAATATGTTTCGTAAGACTGTGATAGTTTTTTCTGTGGTGGTTGAGGACATTTTTATTACCTCTGGCCACTTTGAATGTGCGTCCACCGCAATTAAAAACATTGAGTCCATAAATGGACCAGCAAAATCAATGTGCACCCTTTGCCATGGAGATGAGGGCCACTCCCATGGATGTAGAGGGGCTTGTGGTGGGGCGTTTTGGACCTTCTGGCATCCTGTACAGCTCTTGGTCATCTCTTCGATTTCTCTATCGATTCCCGGCCACCACACAAACGCTCTGGCTAAGTTCTTCATTTTTACCCCTCCCAGATGACCCTCATGAAGCTCATTAAGCACTCTATCCTTCAATTTGGGTGGAATTACTACTCTGGATCCACACATCAAGGTTCCTTGGCACACTGACAGCTGTTCTCTTCTCGGCGAGAATGCTGGCAACAGTGGTTCACCATGTGCTGGCCATCCCTTCACCGTTAAATCATAGACCCTGGAGAGTGTCGGGTCATTTCGTGTTTCCTTTTCTATGTTTGCATTCGTCACAGGTAGACATTCGACTATGGTCGAGTGGAATATCTCCACAGGATACACTGCAGGTGCTTCTTCCACCGTCGGCAATGGTAGGCACGACAATCCATCAGCATTCACATGCTGTTTAGTTCCTTTGTACTCTATGTCATATTGGTGTGCCCCTAGGAAAAGGGACCACCTCTGTAGCTGTTGTGCTCTCATTATCGGGACGCCCTTCTTAGGGTTGAAAATGGAGACAAGAGGTTGATGATCAGTTAGCAGAGTAAATTTCTGTCCGTGCAGGTAGTGATTGAACTTCTTCACCCCCCACACCAGGCTGAGGGCCTCTCTGTCAATCTGGGCATAGTTACGCTCGGCTGAAGTTAACGAGTGTGATGCAAAAGCTATTGGCCTCTCTGAACCATCAAGGAATTTACGTGACAGTACCGCTCCAACGCCGTAGGGAGACGCATCACACGCCAGTCTTATCGGTAGTGATGGGTTGTAGTGAGCCAATACTTCTCTTGAAGTGATCAGGCCTTTACACTTCTGAAAGGCCCGCTTACATTCATCGCTCCATTTCCATGCTACTCCAGTTTGTAACAGGACGTTCAGTGGGTGCAGAATTGTGGACAAATTCGGCAAAAACTTATGGTAGTAATTCACCAATCCGAGGAATGACATCAGTTGCGACACATTTTCAGGTGCTGGAGCCTTAACTACCGCTTCAATTTTGTCAGGGGACTTATGTAACCCCTCTTCATCAATCATGTGGACACAATACGATATTTGTTTCTTAAAAAACTCGCACTTGGGGCGATTGGCTCATAGCCCATGTTCTCTTAGTCTAGTGAGCACCTGCTCTAGGTTGGCAAGGTGTTCACTGTCATTTTCACCTGTTACTAGGATGTCGTCCAAGTAACACTGAGTCCTCGGAATCCCTTGCAGGACTTGTTCCATTGCTCTTTGCCATATAGCCGGAGCTGATGCTACTCCGAATACCAGTCGATTATACTGGTAAAGACCTTTGTGAGTGTTTATCGTGAGATATTTCCCAGAGGATTCTTCAACCTCCATCTGCAAATATGCTTGCGCTAGGTCAATTTTTGTAAAACATTTCCCTCCAGATAGTGAGGCGAAAATATCTTCTATCCTCGGAAGAGGATTCTGTACTGTGTGAAGGACTGGGTTCACAGTCACCTTGAAGTCCCCACAGATGCGAACCTTCCTTGGCTCCTCAGACTTATTGTTTAACGTTTTCTTCATGACAGGAATGATGGGTGTCGCCCACTCACTCAAGTCTACCTTAGATAACACGCCTGCATTCTCCAGATTCTCCAGCTCTGCCTCAACAGCTGGGCGAATTGCATACAGTACCGATCTTGCTTTGAAAAACTTGGGAATTGCATTCTCTTCTATTTTTATCGAGGCAGTTACGCCTTTAAGAGTTCCCAGTCGTTGTTGAAATACCTCTTTAGCGTTAGCTAAGATTTTTGACAATCGTCCAGGTGTGACGTCGTCATCCTTTTTACCAGCCACCGTCAGTGCCTGAATGGAGTGCCAGTCTAAACTTGTCTTTCTGATCCATTCACGTCTCAGTAACGGTGGTCCACCATCTTGCAGTATGTACAGATACAATTTCTGTATTTCCTTGCTGTTGTATTCAATAGGCACCCTTATTTTCCCTCTGGGGTATAATTTCTGCCCCGTATATGTCTTCAAGACAATGGATGTGTCTTTCAAGGGTATGTGTGAGAACAGCCGCTCGTAGTCTCGTCGATTCATGACGGTCAGGGCTGATCCTGTATCCAATTCCATTTTGACTTGGGACCCTGCTATCGTGAGGGTGACCCAAATGGTTCGGTGATCCTCTTTTGCGATTATGTTGTGTAGTTTGAGACAGCTTAGTCTCTTGTTCCCAGATTCACTATCGCTCTTCTGGTCTTCGGAACTACTGTCCGTCATCATTTGTACTTTCCTGTACTTTTCCTTAGTAGTCTTTTTGTTGTCGTTAGTCTTCTTCCCGGACCTGCAAACTCGTGCAATGTGTCCCATCTTTCCGCATTGCCTGCATGTTTTGTCCTTGAACCAGCAGTCCCTCTGGTCATGGGTTGTCCTGCCGCAGCGATAACATTTTTCAAATCCCCGTGTCATTTCATGGGTGCCGTATTCCTGTGGCTTTTGCTGTCTTTCCGCAGCCCCCCTTGCTGCTGCTTCGTACGATACTGCCACGCTGAAAGCCTTATCTAGCGTCAGCTCTTTCTCTGAGAGTAACCTCTTCTGGGTTCCTTCACTCAGGAGTCCACAGACAAATTTGTCCCGTAGGGTATCTGCCAATCCTGCTCCGAACTGGCAGTGCTTTGATAGCTTACGTAGTTCCGTAAGGTAATCAGCATTGCTCTCATCTTTATGCTGATTTATCTTGTGGAATTTAAATCTTTCTGCTATCAGCAGCGGTGTAGGATTTAGGTGTTCCTGTAGGATATCAACAATTTCGTTAAAACTCTTCTCCATTGGTTTGACTGGAGTGATCAGGTTCCGCAATAGGCTGTACGTTCTTGCGCCCATTAAGTTTAGTAGTACCGATGCCTTTTTCTCAGCAGCTACTTCATTTGCCTTGCAATATACTTCGACTCTTTCCACGTACGTGGTCCAGTCTTCTATTTCATTATCGAAGGCAGTGATATTGCCAGTCTTTGGCATCTTGGAGATCTAAGATGGCGCCTCCCGCGCTTTGCCTTCTTCCCCGATTGAACAAAATGGCGCCTCCCGCGCTTTGCCTTCTTCCCCGATTGAACAAAATGGCGCCTCCCGCGCTTTTCCCTCTTCCCCGCTGGATTAAGATGGCGCCTCCCGCGCTTTCTGTCTTTTCCGCTGCTGCCAACGCTGTTGCTGGCATTTTTATGCCTTGATGGCGACGCCCTATGGTCTTCGCGCGCTTCCCCCCGCGCTGCTGCCAACGCCGCTCTCCGCGGTCCCCGTGGCAAACTGTTGCTTCTCGCGGCTTTCTGCGCTTCTAATTTCTTTTTGTTTTATTTTAATTACTGTTCCCGTCATCAGAGCAGACCCTATGGGACACTTTCCTCCCTCTTCTCGGGTCTGTACGCTGCCCGGCTTCGTAGCACCGGCCGCGCCCTGTGTGCTCCACCCTCTCTCTCTCTCTCCTCTTCCCGACAACGCTGCTCGGCCCCGTTGAAAAGCCACCCGATCGAGCTCTAGCCCGCTGCAGCCCAGGAAGGATCAGTGTACTACCTGCCACCAGCCCGATTAGCTGAAACACCTTAGACTGGAGAACCAAGCCCAGCTCTCGACAGCCTCTCCTGCAAATCTTCGAATTCGATGAATCAGAGGGCGGTTGCCCATGGTCGACGCCCGTTTCTTCTGTTTTTTTTTCTTTTTTGGATTTCTTCCTTCTGGCTTCGACCTCTAATAACTTCACTTCAGGGATGGATCCCCGTGAGGTGGTGCAGAACTGTAGGTAATATCAGATCTGTTCGTCGCCAATGTAATGTCCGTGTGTAATTGAGACATGGACTGCAGAAGTTGGTTATAACAGGTGTTTACTGAATGGAGACAAAACTGGAACTACTATACAAAGTTACTTCACAGGCTTGTATACAGGGGTGGTCACTACTGGTACTGCAGTATACAGGGGCTGCAGAATATAATTCCTTCTTCAAGGTACATGCATTACATACAGGTGTGGTTGTCAGCACTGTTTTGAGGTTCATCCACTCTTGTTCATGTCTTTCTGTCCATGCGAACTCATTTGTTTTATGTAGCAGGTCTCGCAGACAGGCTGTCTTGGCTGACAAGTTAGGAATGAACTTTCCAATGAAGTTTATCATCCCCATGATGCGTAGCACTCCTTTTTTGTCAGTGGGTCGGGGCATGTTGAGTATGGCATTTACTGTTTCCATATCTGGCTCTATTCCTTTACCAGATAGATTATCTCCTAGGAAAGTGACTTCCTGGACGCCAAACTGACACTTGGCTTTGTTGAGCTTCAGTCCATTCCAGCGTGTGCTCTGTAGCACTTTAGTCAGTCTCTCATTGTGTTCTTTCAGTGTGGAGCCCCAGATGATGATGTCATCAACATAGACCCGAACTCCTTCCAGACCTTCAATTATGTGTTCCATCACTCTATGAAAGATTTCAGATGCAGATATTATCCCGAAAGGCATTCTGAGGAAACAATACCTGCCAAATGGTGTGTTGAAGGTACAGTATTTGGTGCTCTCTTCATCCAGTTTTAGTGGCCAAAATCCTTGTGAGGCATCGAGCTTTGTGAAGTATCTGGCACCTGACATTTCACTGGTGATTTCTTCTTGCTTGGGAATCTGGTAGTGTTCACGTTTTATGTTTGCATTTAAGTCCTTTGGACCCATGCATATTCATAGATCATTGTTCTTTTTCTTTACACATACCATGGAGTTAACCCAGTCTGTTGGCTCTTCAGCTTTCCTGATGACTCCTTGTGTGGTCATTCTGTCCAGTTCTTTCTTGAGCCGGTCACGCAGGGGTGCTGGAACTCTCCGTGGAGCATGTACCACTGGCTGAGCATCATCCTTTAGCTGGATCTTGTAAGTGAATGGTAGAACTCCAAATCCTTTGAACACATCCTAGAAATTACTCACTACAGAATCCACTGGTTCATCTGGTCTGCTTATGGCACAGTTTATACGGTAGACTCTCTTGACCAGTTCTAAGTCCTCACAAGCTTTGTCACCTAGTAGTGAATCAAGTCCTTCAGCCACAACAGAAAACATGAGATGATGCGCTTTGTCTTTGACTGTCACATTAAGTCTGCATACACCTAAGCTATCTATTTTCTGTCCATTATAGTCCTTCAGTAGTACTGACTTTTTCTGTATTTTGGGCTTTTCTTTCATATTTTTAATGTCACTCATACTGATTAAGTTTGCTTTTGCCCCAGTGTCTAGTTTCAATGTAACTAATGCTCCATTTACCTGCAGTGGGATCATCCATTTGTCCTCTTTTACTGCATTAATTTTATGCTCAGCATTGTCCATTCATGAGGGCTGCACATTTTCTGTATCCTTTTCTATGTTGTCAAATGACACCATTCGTACAAAAAATGTCTCACTTAAATCAGTGTCCTCAATCACATTGACTTGTTGCCCTTTCTTTGTTTTTACTTTTGAAAAGCATTGTTTGGCAAAGTGATTCTTTCCATAGCATTTTGTGCACATTTTCCCAAACGCAGGGCATTGTCGTGACTGGTGTTTGTAACCACAGCGTTTACAATTAAAAATTCCATCCTCCGATTGCTTTGCATTTCTGTTCTGCCCATGTTTCTTCCCCTTGTAGGACACAGCACCGACAGCAGCATTATCACTTACTACAATTGCATCATTATTGATTTCACTGAAAGTCTTAGCGTACTTTTGAGCTCGCTCACTGGCTTGACATATTTTCACAGCATTTTCCAATGTTAGTTCAATTTCTCTCAACAGACGTTCCCTGACCTTTTTCTCATGAATACCAAACACAATCTGGTCACGAATCATGGATGATTTCAGCTCAGAGAAATTACATGTCTGTGCTTTCAGTTTCAGATCAGTCACAAAGCTATCAAAAGTCTCATTTTGCTGCTGTGTCCGTGAACGGAACACATACCTCTCATAGGTTTCGTTCTTTTTGGGAGAACAAAGTGTATCAAATTTCTTTAGCACGTCTTCTCATTTTTCTCTGTTCTCCTCTGGATTAAATACAAATGTATTAAATACCTCTATCGCCTGTGGGCCTGCAACCGTGAGCCGTAACGCTATTTTCCTTGCGTCTGGCTTCGTACCGAATCCGATGGCAGCAATGTAGAATTCGAATTGTTGTTTGAAAGTCCGCCAATTGCAGTCAACATTCCCTATGAGTTTCAAACCCTCCGGTGGCTTCAAAGTCTCCATGTCATGTTTCACAATATTCAGCAGATTTTACCAATCCTGGTACCATGTTATGTTCATAAATAAATAGACATTTTCATTATGAACAGCTAGCTTGGAGCTAGTCATTTATTCAGCCATGTGGACTAGTGTGCAGGCTTCCATCTTGACTACTGCCTTGTGGGTAGCCTAGTGCATCACGGGTAGCCCACTCTTATATACATACAGCTCCACCTAGTGTACCATTCTAGAATGACATGTTACTGATCATTACACACGTGACATTATGTTTTGGCCCAGAATGTGCAAACACATTGAGGACATTGTCGGAAAATGTTCCATTTGTCTAGAACGCCGCCCATCAAATGTCAAAGAGCCCATGATACCTCACCGTATTCCAGACAGGTCCTGGCTGGTCGTCAGCTGCAAGCAAGTGCATGCAAAACGTGTACAGAGACAGCAACACCAAAAGAGATACTATGACAGGTCAGCTAGAGTACTGCTGCTGCTGCACAATGGAGAATCCATCAGAATCCAGGAGCATGACTACTGGAAGCCAGCAGTCGTCATACAGCCAGCTGACACAGAGCAATCGTATCACGTCCGCACCCCAGAAGGACAGGTGTACCGCCGCAATCGCAGGCACCTCCTGAACACCAAGGAACAACACCGTCATTCCGACGAGAGGTCAAGCCTAGAGTTATCCTTGACTTGTGAACTGTCAAAGGGTGTAGGCGGATCGCTGCCCTAAAAGAAACTGTACATCATTATTGAAACGTTGAGATGTTTTCAGTGCTAGTTAAATGTTAAGGTTACTTATATATTGATGCTACTGGGAACATTATGTAGAAGAAAGGTTCAAAAGTAATGCATAACATTTTTCTTTTAAAAGAAAGGGGATGTGACATTTGCATATTGAATTATCATTGGCCCGCAGGCATCTGTAAGGAATACCTATTATATTCGCATGTGATCACATGCTGAGTTGTCATTGGCCTGCAGGCATCTGTAAGGACTGCTATTGTTTTGGAAGACCCAGGGGTCCTTACTCCATCTGGTCCACACAGTGCTGTATTGTTTGAGAAAGCTTACAGACCTGATGCTTCATATAAGAGTTTAAACTGTAATACTCCGTTGTCCTGCAATTTATTATTTTTGTACAAAGTGTGCAAAACAAGACAAAGACCAAAGCCATTGTTTTCGCTCCCCAGCACAAACTCCGTTCCCTAGCCATTGACTCCATCCCTCTCCCTAACATCTGTCTGAGGCTGAACTACACTGTTCGCAATCTTGGTATCATATTTGACCCTGAACTGAGCTTCCAACCACATATCCGCAGCATAACTAAGACCGCCCATTTCCAACTCCGTAACACCGCCCATCTCTGCCCTTGCCTCAGCTCACCTGCTGCTGAAACCCTCATCCATGCCTTTGTTCCCTCTAGGCTTGACTATTCCAATGCACTCCTCGCCGGCCTCCCACATTCTACCCTACGTAGACTTGAGGTGATCCAAAACTCGGCTGCCCATGTCGTAACTCGCAACAAGTCCTGTTCACCCATCTCCCCTGTGCTCGCTGACCTATATTGGTTCCAGGTAGCAATGCCTCGATTTCAAAATTCTCATCTTTGTTTTCAAATCCCTCCATGGCCTCATCCCTCCCTATCTCTGTAATCTCCTTCAACCCCACAACCCCCAGAGATATCTGCACTCCTCTAATTCTGTCCTCTTGAGCATCCCTGATTATAATTACTCAACCTTTGGTGGCCGTGCCTTCTGTTGCCTAGGCCCTAAGCTCTGGAATTCCCTCCCTAACCCTCTCTGCCTCGTTACCTCTCTTTCCTCCTTTACGACGCTCCTTAAAACCTAACTCTTTGACCAAGCTTTTGTTCACCTGCCCTAATTTCTCCTTATGTGGCTCGGCGTCAAATTTTTGTGTCTTTTAATGCTCCTGTGAAGCGCATTGGGACGTTTTACTATATTAAAAGTGCTATATAAATACAAGTTGTTGTTGTTGTTGTAACATTAACATTACCTTTAAGTGAATTTGTAATATCTGAAGGAGAAAACATAAGATATTGGTATGCTTATGAAATAGAGACTTCCAACATTTGCAGTTTTTCTTGTTATCTCATTTAAAACGTGTTCATTAGTTAAGCAGTCCTTGATTCCTTACCCTTGCCTCAAAAAATAAAAATCAGCTTAATTAATGGTATCCACTGCACAAGTCATTACTCTCTCTTTTAATAGCTTGTTGATAGCTTGTGTTTTCATTACCTGCTATATTTAACCTCCAGATGCTGCCATTTCTTTTGTTCCACTTATGTTATGCTTCTCATTGTTGGCTTCTTTTCTTAACTGGATGAAGAAGCACAAGACATGTATTTGTTATCTATTCCTGATTGTTATCCACTGACTTATTGAAATATGCATGTGCATGAATGTTGGATGAGGCCAGGACTGTGGTGCCTTCAATGATCATGCTAACACTCGCTGTATAGGTTCACTTGTGAAGAATGGTCATTTAGGAATTGTGCTGGATGTAGCTAGTGCCCATAAAATTGTACCCCAGCGTGAGCCAGTGTCTTCAAAAGAGGAGAGGAGAAAAACGAAAGAGGGGAAAAACAATTCAACTGCAGCATTGCATTCTGAAATTATGCTTCCAGAATTATAGCTGCACCTGATGAGACTTCAAGGAACTTCTGCTAATTACATATCTTCCCAATATTGCACCTCTATTTTCAATTCTAGTTGCTTATGCTGCTTTTCCTACTGGTATTTAAAACATTCAGCATCACCTATTTCTTCCCCAGCTACAATGAAATATTCAAAAGGCAAGTTATTCCTTGTGTACCTTATATAAATATATTTAGGCAGCTATGATGGAATGCTGTGAATTTCTGTAAATGTGGATTTGTTTTGAAATTTAAATTTAGATATTAACAGAAAACTTGACAATCACTTGCATTGCACAATTACTCCCTTAACCATTAGCACCTAACAGTTATTGTCATTGCATTATGTTCAGTATAACTGTTAAACTTTAAACTGTTGCTGGATGGATTTATTGTACCAACCATATGGTGGTTTTTTTTCAGAAAAATAATACTTAAGCAAGTAATCATTGAGGTTCATCTCTAGTAGTTTATATGGTAGCATGTGTGGCAATATTGCTTCTTCCCATGGTAAGCACATCAACCTCACCACTGGTGCATGAAAAGGACTATGAGGTCGTCACTGAGTCATTCTGTTCATAAATATCCATGTAAGAAATTGTACTGTTCCAGCAAAAAATACATTTTCCATATGTAATAACAAATTATTTATCAGTTATTGTAAATGTAGGATTTTTAATTGTCCTCAACCTCAACAATAAATAACCATTGCATTGTGGGAGGTGAGAGAAAGAGATGGGCTGTTTAGTGCCTCCTGAGAGGGAGGACCCCAGTTTCCATGTCATTTGTACTGAGCCTCAGAACCAAAGTCACACAGCAAAGTGAAGCTATCAGGGTCAGAAGACAACCTAGTTCAGTGCAACAGGGTATGAGACAATGGCTGAGGAATCAACTCTTAAGAACATTGTTTAGCATCTGTAATAAGAGGCCCACACACAACAGCCATGGTGCAATTTGATTGTCTGAGCCTCACTACTTGAGTTATCAATGTGCTTTATACTGCCACATATGTCAGTTATGGCTCAGTTGGTAGCATTCTCATCTGAGTCAGAATGTCTTGGGTTCTAAGTCTCACTCCAGGGACTTGAGCACAAAGTCTAGGTGGACACTCTAGTGCAGTACTGAGGGAGTTGTGCACTGTCGGAGGTGCCGTCTTCAGATGTGACATTAAACCGAGGCCTTGCCTGCCTCCTCAGGTGGATGTAAAAGATCTCACGGCACTATTTCAAATAAGAAGGGGAGCTCTCCTTGGTGTCATGGTCAATATTAATCCTTCAACCAACACCTAAAAACAGATTATCTGGTGATTATCAAATTGCTATTTGTGGAACCTTGCTTTGCACAAATTGGCTACCACATTTCCTGCATTACAACAGTGACTATGGCTGAAATTTTCCGGGGTGGTAACGGGCGCGATCGGTGGTGGGTCATGTGGGAATGTTGTTATTTTTAACAGCGGGTTGGGAACCTGCTGTCATCCCGCCCCCATGTGCCTTTCCCCCAGGCGCCTCTGTCATCGCGCAGCCCACCCGACCGGCAGCGGCAGGCGACCCAATTGAGATGATTAACAGCTAGTTGTCAGACCCTTAACAGGCCATTTAACTTAAATAACAACAGAAAACGTTGGAAAAACTCAGCAGGTCAGGCAGCATCCGTGGAGAGAGAAACAGAGTTAATGTTTCAGGTCGAAGACCTTTCATCAGAACTGGAAAAAAGCAGGAAATGGAGCAGATTTAAAAGCAAGTTTAGGGGCTGGGAAATGGGGAGGGGATGAAAGAACAAAAGGGGAGGTCTGTGATAGGATGGAAGGCAGGAGAAGTAAAGAGGCATTAAGAGATATTCAAGGCAAGAGGAGATGGTAATGGGACAGGTTAAGAAGCAAAGGATGGCTCTAGATGAAGTGTGAATTGCGCTGGCAGAATGAAAGACAGCTGCCATGTGGGAGAGAAAAAAAAACATAAACAAAAAGTGTGGATAAAAAATATAAATGCGATAGGGCCCAAGGTTATGATCTGAAATTGTTGAACTCTATGTTGAGTCCAGAGGGCTGTAAAGTGCCTAATCAAAAGGCTATTTAACTTACTTTTTAAATTTAACTGCATGGCCACGGAATTCAAGCTGCTTGGGAACCATGTCTGTCAACCTGAGGTGGGAGTTCCATGGCCACTGCTCCAGCTCATTACTTGACAGCATCAAATGTACAGTAAAAATTCTCACCTGACAGATCATCACCTTCCTCAGCCACAAGCTGTTGCTCAGTCCATTTCTAGTACAGATTCCAGCAAAGTCTCCAACCAGTGAAACCTCATTGGAAGAACTCTCTCACCATTGACAGAATGCTTCTGTCATCTCAACCTCACCTGCCATCTATTCCATCAACATGGGTGTCGTTTATACTGTCTCACCTTGGTCCTCAGAATCGGATCACCTTGAGCTTTAACACCAGCAGCACCAGGCACAACAGCAGCATTAACAACAACACCAACCTTCTCTGCAATCACCTGATGCTGCTCAGGACATAAGAACATGAGAATTAAGAGCAGGAGTAGGCCATACGGCCCCTCGAGCCTGCTCCACCATTCAATAAAATCATGGCTGATCATCGACCTCAACTCCACTTTCCCGCACGATCTCCATATACCTTGATTCCCCGAGTATCCAAAAATCTATCTATCTCAGCCTTGAATATACTTAAAGAAACAGCATTCACAGCCTTCTGGGGCAGAGAATTCCAAAGGTTCACAACCCTCTGAGTGAAGAAATTCCTCCTCATCTCAGTCTTAAATGGCCTACCCCTTATTCTGAGACTATGCCCTCTAGTTCTAGGCACTCCAGCCAGGGGAAACAACCTCTCAGCATCTACCCTGTCAATCCCCTTCAGAATCTTGTATGTTTCAATGAGATCACCTCTCATTCTTCTAAACACCAAAGAGCATAGTCCCATTCTACATAATCTCTCATCAAAGGACAGCCCTCTCATCTCAGGAATCAATCTAGTGAACCTTCATTGCAATGCCTCCAAGGCAAGTGTATCCTTCCTTAGATAAGGAGACCAAAACTATGCACAGTACTCCAGGTGTGGTCTCACCAAGGCCCTGTACAATTGTAGCAAGACTTCCTTACTCTTATACTCCAACCCCTTTGCAATAAAGGTCAACATGCCATTTGCCTTCCTTATTGCTTGCTGTACCTGCATGCTAGCTTTCTGTGTTTCTTGCACGAGGACACCCAAATCTCTCTGAACACCAACATTTGAAAGTTTCTCACCATTTAAAAATTATTCTGTTTTTCTATTCTTCCTACCAAAGTGAATAACCTCACATTTCCCTACATTAGACTCTATCTGCCATCTTACTGCCCACTCACTTAGTCTATCTCTCCCTTTGCAGACTCTTTGGGCAGGATTTTAACTCGGGTGCGGGATGGTGTCGTGTTATCTGAATTTCGAGTTTCCCACACGAATCTAAATGGATGTGGGAGATTGATGCAGTTTTAACTTAAATGGCCAATTGATTTCCAATATGTGGGAAGCCTTTGCAAATGGGTTTTTCATGACTGAAAGTCCCCTCCGATGACGTCATCATTGCTGCTGCATTTAAGCTCCACAGCAAGCCTTGCTTCTTCTGCAGACTGCCAAGCTTTCTCCATTTGGTGTCAGAGGGACCTGCAGGAAAGATGGCAAGCAGGAGGCCCAGATCAGCTCCTCGTTTCGACGAGGTGGCCCTGCAGGCATTGGTGGATGGAGCTAGGACCAACAGGAAGGTGCTCGGGTCCCTTCCTCAGGGAGGAAGAGGCCTCCCAAGCAGACTAAGGCATTGTGGATGCAGGTGGCTGAGGAGGTCAACTCCTTGGGAGTCACACGGCAAACCTGGATTCAGTGCCGGAAAAGATTTCATGACCTTCAGCGCACTGGAAAAGTGAGTGTGAATTTCCCATCACCCTCAATCTGACCCCGATTGACTTTCCTCACCAGCACTCAGCTTTAGCAATCTCTTCCTCCACATCCCACTTGACACTGACATCCATGCACCCTTACCCATTCCCTCTCTCTCTATGCTCACATTCACTGTAACTATTCGAATATGCAGCCCTCACACACCCTATCACTCTGATGCTATGGAAACAACTGACAACACACAGGGAGGCCCTTGGTCTTGCCACCTCACTCCATCTTTGTCTCCTTCTAAGCATCTATGCTCTGCAATCTCTACACTAACTCCTTCATTCTCACTCAACCTCCACTTGTCTCCCTCATTGCAGGAAAAGAGAGCTCACAACAAAAGAGAGTGAGCGAGGACAGGAGGAGGGACAGCCTCAATAGTCCACCTGACCCCCTGGGAGGAGGCAGTACTCGAAATAGTGGGACTGGAGGATGATGCGCATGTGGGGGACGGGCAGACAGGTGCAACACAGCAAGCTGGTGACAGAAAAGTTTCCCATCTCTCTCTTTGACGTTGCATGAGTCGCTGATAATGATTGTAAAACTCTAACAGATGGACTTATGAGCATCTGCAAAAAGCAATGTGCATGTAGCCTTGGCATCACATCTCTGACTCTTTCCTTTACTCGCCACAGGACCATCACAAGCATCCGTCCCACCTAGCCAGGAAGAAGAGGCTGAGCAGCCAGATGCCTCAGAGGAAGCTGCAACCTCTGAGGGCGCAGCGTCACCAGAAATCTGTGCACCCAGCACCAGCGCAGACACTCACACCTCAGTGGGACCTTCGGAACATAGAGTAGTTTTGTCACCTGGTGTATCACAGCTCACAAGTGTAAGGGGGGGGGGGGTGGCGGGTGTGGCACGTGCGCCCAGTCTGTTATGCCTCTGACTGTTTGGTGAGCGGTTCGAATCGCTCCCACGCCCCTTGGGTTCTGGACAACGGACTTAGGTACAGGCGGCGATACAGAAAGACTCGAGTAGACAGGTGGTTTGGATGTAAGAAAACCAAGATTTTATTAAAACGGAGAATAACAGTCTTGTGAGAGATTACTAGCATAAAATAAAGGCAAATACAAAATAACTATACTTATACAGGGAATGGGGAACACACGGCACATCGAGGGAAAAACAAACGATATTAACAATCCCCTTATCCTTATCCCACCCCCTATACCTAACTAGATTAAGCTATGAGGGGCCAGAATTCATGCTCACCAATCCAAAGCAAAGCCAACTGTTAACGAAATGCAGATTTTGAGGTTTGGTTTTCTGTCCTCTTAGGTACCCCGTCGCCACGTGGTCTTCAGAGGCGCGGTGTGGGAGCGGCTGCCGCGACGCACCTGCTTCTCCTCCGGTACCGTTGCCGCCTCGTCCCGATGGGTACTCCTCTTCTTCTCCCTCGGGCGGTCGTCGGCAGTAACATTATATTTAATGGACAGTTAACAGTCTTTGCTGTTTAGATTTTGTTACCCATGCATCGAACGACAGTTTATTCATCGTAGTGTAGGCACCTGCGTTATCGCAGTGTTCAAGATGCTCGTCTTCCCAAGCGCCAGCTTATAACTCGACGCTCGGGTTTTTATTCGATGCGTTTTTCACTGCCCCGCTCTGCCCTTAGTTTATCGAGTTTATCGACTTCTTCGTCTCTACTCGTCTCGTCTACCTGCTACCTGCTCGAATTCGTCTCGCCCCTTTTGCGGCCTGGGTGTCCCAGATGATGAGGGACTCGGGTCTCGTTCTCCTCCCCGGCAGTTGGTATGGTGTACTTAGCTGCTGAAATCTCACCGCGGGGAGTGAGGAGAGACCCGCCACGAGGCCAGGGCATGAGAGAGCCAGGAACCAAGAGCGAGGGCCCAGCGCCAGAGAGCAGAGAGAGAGAGAGCCAGAGCGAGCCTAGATTGCTACCTGGGGCCTACAGTTATACCTGTTGTTTCCATTCCTTATCTGCGCGCCAAATCAGGTTGGTTCATTGTTCCAATTTTGGTGGGCTGTTTTAAATAATTACAGCAATCTAAACTAACTGTTTTTAGATGGCCGTTTATCGCACCTAATGGCCTGATGTCCAAGCTGTATTGTTATTAATGCATTCAAATCGTCCTGTCCGGACTCGATGGCTTCCTTAAGCTGTTTCCGATTATTTATGCAGACCACTTGATGGCCTTAAGTATAGGCCTGTCTGGTTCTGATCTGTCTACGATCTGGCTTAATGCATATTCTAATGTTTGCTTTCTGCTTTTTCAAAACACAAAGTCCTTTTCACAGAAACTGCATTTTAGGTTTCGATTTCCCCACAGGCTGCTTGTGCTGCCACAGAGTCCAAGATTTAAAAATCTTGCAGGCTTTTGGCCACGAGGTGCAGGCGCCATCTTTTGGGTACCCTTTTATTCAAATGTCCATGCAGGGTCCCTTTTATTAATAACTTTGGGGAAATGTGGAAATTTTGCGAATCCCTGTGATACTATAAACTTGCTTGAATTATCACTCTTACAAGGTGAGCAAAATTTTTCTGACCCTCCATCGTAAACCTTCCCCTGTAATTACCTATCTAACATACGCACGACACATGCACTTCCCATTCCACAAAAATGTAGTGTACATAAGGATACATAGAATAATCACAGACTTTTACACACATCCAAGCATGGAGGGGTCCAACACCCTTGCACCACTTGGTACACATGCATCTTTATTAACAACTCATCGCAAGACTCTATTAAAAACAACAAACACAAAAAAAACAATCTTTAATCAAAATACAAGGAAAAGACTTAAACAGGCGTATCTCCCTCCACCTTCACATAATGTTCCTTCCAGATCTTCTGGTTTCGGAACTCTAACAACTGCCCTTTTCCCTTACATTGAATACAAACTAGATACAACACTATCCCTAAGTGGCAAACCACGAGAATGTGGGAAGCCAGTCTGATCCACGAAGCGACATCTATGTTAGTGAAAATGTCCCACCAGGGTGGAATCACAATATCCAATATCTTACTCCCTATCTCTACGGTTTTCTGCTCTAGAGTGTAAAAATGTTTCTGCGAACCTATAACGGCTTTGAGTATTTTGGTAAGGTGTTCTGGGAGAGGGGGAATTTCATAGCCGAAGTGCGCTACGTACTTTTGCAAATTCGTAAAATTCTCCTTCACAGTGAGGTGAACAGTGGAGGGTTCAGGAATGGGGACAATTCGCTCCTGGGCCACTTGACCTTCTGCCTCGGGTTTAAAACAGAAACTGCTGTCACTAACCGGACACCAACTATGCTGTCCATGCTGGTAGTGGGACGCGCCAGTGGTGACACAATATGTCCCACCTCCTATATATGCTACCTGCGGGGGAACATGGCCTTGTGCCATTGCCTCCATGGTACAATTTATAGGCTTCGCGCCAGCAGCTCTGAACCCACACTGCGGTTTTGAATAGGCATTCAAGTGCTGGGGACACAGGATTATGTGTGCTCCCCGGCTCCGACACCCTGAGAGGTCAGTACCTGTCATAGTGTGCTCCCACTTAATGACGTAAGGTGGGACCGCTGCGAAACGAATGTGTGCACCCCCTTGAATGACTCCAATGTTCTCTACCCTGTATACCAGCGCGGGTCGGGCTGTCCTCCCCATGACCGGCATCCTAACTACTACTCCCATGATTGTGTGGTTTGACCGCCCACAATCCACGGGGACTGGGTAAGCTTCGGAGTCTAGCCGGAGTTGGCACGGGCTTAATGCATTCTCAAATGGGTGGAGGGCTGCGAGGTGTTTGTTGCTGATCCAGGATGGGACCAAACCCGGTTTTAAATCCTCCAGATTACTGCGGCCCTCGCCCAGTAACCACGCCCCGTATAGCACGCACACCTCATTCTGCGCAGCCTGGTCAGAAGCATTTCTGTCCTCCCTTATGAGGGCATTTACCATCTTTGCGTGCTTCTCCAACTCCGCTATGATCTCTTTTAAATGGACCGTCATGGCCTGGTCCTCATGCAACTCCGAGCCCACTACTTTATTCTCATCCATCAATATCTTCTTTAACTGTGTTTTTAAACCGTTTATCTGGGTCTGCAGCTCTATGTCATCAAAACTATTGATGACAGAGAACCCAGTATTAAACGCAGTAAAAACATCATTCCATACACCCCTTCTTTGCCTCCCTGCATTACCCAAAAACTCTCGGTGTGTGGTGTACAATTCGGTTTTGTCCACATGGGCGAAATCGAACTCGTAAAACTTCCTGAACATGTCCTTTAATAGGGCCTGGTATAGCTGCTCTGTTTCTTTGGGGCACCACTCTGGTAAATGTACCTCGGTGAGATTTAAAATCATGGAGGCTACCGCGTAGTGTACCCCCTGGTACAGCACCTGATCGGTAGGTACTAGTACCAACCCATTCCCTGGTCCCTTGGTGGTGGTGGGGCAACCTTCCCTGTGTAACCTCGCGGCCTGCGCCGTGGGCAGGGGCTTGTGGGGGCGGGTTACCAGCTCAGTGGCATTGACTGGAATCGGGGAGAATGGGACTGCGCCCACCTTCTGGCTGGCATCCCACCTCATCCCCTTCCCGGTGTCGTGCCACTGCTGGTGGAAAACAATGGATATGCCTGCGGGGCAGACCCTCTCTGACCCCCACATACAGATATAAATCCCTTGATCCGGCTCCCACCACTTGTCCCAACACACAGTTAATCCTCCATGTGTCCCTGTAATCGTCCGGTGGGTATTGTTCCCCAACCATTCCCACTCGACTTCGGGGTTCCTCATATCCTTGCTCAGCTTCCTGAGACACCACCACCTATCCAGAGGAATGTATTCTTTACACGTTAAACATATACGCTTTCCAACGGTGACGCTGACCCTCGTGGTAACGACCCGTACCCTGGGCCACAGGAGGGAGGCCTCCCCATACGTGAATCCGGTTTGGCTAGAGTACTGAGGCGAATTGGACCCCAGCCATCCTGGCCACCTTCCCTCGTGGACGTAGACGGCGGTCTCCTCCGCATCCCATTCACCGCTTCCATCAGTCGCTATGGGCGCCCTGTCTCCAGAGAACCCGTAGATGTGAGAATCTTGTACATCGCCCCACCTTCCCAGGCTCAGTCCCATCAGGGCGAGTAGGACTACGATCCCCTTCATCCCGACAGCCTTTCTGTAACAGATACAAAACATGCAGCCAGGTCCCCAAGAGATTCTCTGGCTTGGGTGAAGCATGGTAGGGTCCCGCGACCTCGACCCCAAATATACACTCTTAGCAGATTACTTACTTAACCTAAACTACCCATCACCTTATTTAACTTAAGCTAAAATACCCAAACTTAAGCTGAATACATAGTTTAACAATAACCAAAATTTAAACTACCTAAACTATGTACAACCACCGCCCGTCTCCGGGCGGCCAGGCTAATTCCTGGTTGGACTGCGGCTCACCGCTACCTCCAGCGTGGCCGCACCGTCCTGCACCATTGGTCCCTCGCTGCCCATGGCTGCTGGCTGAGGACCTCTGTCCTTGGACCTCCCCCTAATTCAAGGGGCGTCCCTTGGTACCTGGGGAGCTGGCGACCATGGCTTTCTCGGCTGGGGCATCCTTGGGGACCTTCTGGGGGCCTTGGCGGGTGGGGCTTTCTTGGCCGATGGGCTGTTAACGTGAACCGCCATTCCCTCAGGCTTGACCTCTCCCGAACCTGGGCCAGGGGCAGGTAACTCTTCGCAGCCTGCTGCTGCGAGCTGAGAGTCTCCACCCCCAGGTCCCATGGCTGGGTCCGGGGCGGGGTTTTCGACCTCAGGTCCCTCCCTCTCTACACCTGGGTTAGGGGCGGGGTTTTTGCACTCAGGTCCCTCCCCCTCGTCTGGATCCCAGAAGAGTGGGGGAGTGTCCCAATCGATGGGCGGGATGGCCCCTCCCTTTAAGCCAGCCACAATGCCTGCCTGTGCAGTCTGTGAACTCGCTCCTGCTGCAGGCTGAGGATCACTATCCTCAGACCTTACCCCAACTGGCTGTTTTCCCCTTTCAGGTCTGAACAGCTTACACTGGTTGATATGAAGCCATTTTGTACACCGGGGCATCTTAACGGCATATACCATGGGGCTGGCTTTATCTACAATGCTGTAGGGCCTCATGTACAATGGTTCCAAACTTCCTACTCGGGCATAGTTTCTTACCATAACCTGATCTCCGACCTCCCACTCGTGGTGCTTTCTCGGTTCGAGCAGCAATCGGTCACTCCGATGCTGCCTTCCCATGTTCCCGGCCGCCTGCTCGTGGACCTGCTTCAGGTGCTCAAAGAGGTTTCGGGCGAACCTGTCCCGGTTTACCTCCCTGTGCTGACCCTCCGTGAGCACCGGGGCTAGCACATGGGTGGGGGTCCGCATAACCCTGCCGGTCATTAGCTCGTACGGGGAGTACCCCGTGCTTTTAGACTGGCTAGCCCGGATCCCCATCAAAACCAACGGTAGGACCTCGGCCCATTTACGGGGCGAGTCTACCGTCTCCTTCCTCAACCTTTCCTTTAGGGTCCGATTCATATGCTCCACAATCCCTGATGACTGGGGGTTGTGGGCCACGTGCCATTTCCCCTCAATGACTAACAGCATAAGGGTGTTCTGCATCACCTCTCCGGTGAAGTGACTCCCTTGGTCGGACTCCACATACTGTGGTAGTCCCCACCTCGAGAACACTTCCCGGACCAGGATCCTGGCAGTACCCAGAGCTGTGGCAGTTCTACAGGGAAAGGCCTCTGCCCATTTGGTGAACACGTTCACCAGGACTAGGCAGTACTTATAGCCTCCCTGGGCGGTGGGCAGGGGCCCGATGCAGTCGACCTGTATCGACTGCCATGGTCCCTCTACCCTCCTGACGTGTCCCATAGGTAACTTCCTTTTGTGGGGGTCAGGGTTATTCGCAGCGCACACAAGACAGCCGGCACAGAACTCGCAGACATCGTCCCTGAGTCCCAGCCACCATATCGCCTGTTCCACCCGCTGCCAGGTGGTCTCAGGCCCGGGGTGTTCTGCCCCAGGACCCTCATGGGCCAGTTGAAGGAATTCCCTCCAGTGCTGCTACGGCACAACCCACTGTCTCCCCCGGAACAGCATGCCCTCTTTGACAGAGGAGGTTGCTGTGCCATACGGACCCTCTACCCCTTTTCCCTCAGCTACTGCACTGAGGACTGCTTTGAGGATGGGGTCTTGGGCTTGGACCGTCTTAAGGTCCGGGGCTAACGCTACCCCTACACTCCCTTGGGTCCCGTCCCTACCTAGACCGCCGCCATGGGTCTGGACCCAAATGGGTCCCAGAAAGTGCCTGTGCGGGCACCCTCCTTGGCGAGCAAGTCAGCCTGCTGGTTGCCTTGGCCGTGGGGTTCTGTGGAGGAATGGGCTTTCACCTTGTGGATGAAGACCTCCCCTTCCTCCCCCACTGCTGCCAGGATCTTTTCCAGCAGGGGTTTTACTGTGAGGGGTCTCCCGTCGGCGGCGGTATATCCGCGGCGGGGCCAGCTGGCCAGGTACTCCGTACACAAATTGCACGTGAGCATGCTGTCTGAGCAAATCGTGTCGGGGGTGGGGAAGATTTCGGGGTGTGTAACGACATACACTACCGCGGACAGTTCAGCCTGCTGGGCGTTCATGGTGATAGGGAGCTTAATTGCCAGGGCAATGTTTGCCGCTGGGTCGTAAATTCCACACCCCGTGAGACGCTCGCCAGCAGATAACGTGCTGGAACCGTCTACATAGATCTCGCGGCCCGTGGGATGTATCCCGGCCCGTAAACCTATGTTTACTTCCCAAACCCCTTCAATGGAACACCGGTGGGCTGTTCCAGGTTATACCAGGTTGGCTGCGAGCTTTGGCTCACAGAGACCCTTCACCTTCAGATCCATCTGTGAGAGGAGCAAGGTCCAGTGGGCAATGCGGGCACTGCTCACTGTTCCATCCTTGATCCTCCCATCCAGAAGCATCTGGGTGGGTGTGTGATGGGTGAGGAGGGTGATGGGAGAGGTGCCTGTGAAGATCAGTGATCTCTTCACAGCCCAATGTGTGGCCAAGAGGTGCCGCTCACAGTTGGAATAGCTACTCTCCACATCCGTGAGTATCCGGGAGGAGTAGACCACCGGCCTCAGCCTGCTGTGCCGCTCTTGGAGCAGCACAGCACGCAGGCTGTCCCCGCTGGCTGCTACCTCCAGGAAAAACTCTTTCCCCCCATCGATGGCCCCTAGGGCTGGTGCGGTCTGCAAGTCCTTCTTGAGCCGGACAAATGCTGCCTGGCAACCCTCATCCCAAAGCCACTCCACTCCCTTGTGTAGGAGTCGGAGCAGAAGGGCTGCTGTGGCTGCATAGTCCTCAATAAAGTCTCTGCAGTATCCGGTTAGCCCTAGAAACGACCTCACACCCGTTACTGTGTTGGGGACCGGTAGCTCGTGTACCGCCTCCCTCCTAGCCTTATCTATGGCCCTTTCTCCAGTGCGCACGGTCAGGCCTAGGAATTTTACCTCCTGCTGGCCGATCTGCGCTTTCTTGGGGTTTACTTTGAAACTCTTCTGCCCTAGCAGCTCCAGCAGTTCGGCCAATAGTGGGCCATGCTCCTCTTTCGAATCAGTGAACAGGAGCAGGTCATCCACATATTGGACCAACTGCCTGGGCTGGCTAAAATCCTTCAAACTGTTGGCCATACACTGATGGAAAATGCTGGGGCTGTTGTGGAAGCCCTGAGGCAAGCAGTTCCACGTGTACTGTTGCCCTTTAAATGTAAAGGCAAACTTGTACTGATCCTCCCTCCTTACAGGGATGGACCAAAACCCGTTGGAAATATCCAGCACCGTGAAAGTGGTCGCGGATGCTGGAATACTCCCTATGAGGTCGGCAACTGCTGCTACTGTGTGGGCACAGGTTGGGATGTTACTATTGAGCACCCGATAGTCCATCGTGGCCCTCCAGGAATTGTCTGGCTTTCTGACCGGCCGTAATGGAGAATTCACGTGGGTGGCGATCAGTCTCAGAACTCCCTGCTGCACTAACGAGGACATGGCTGCTTCCATGTCTGGCTCTGCTTCCCTGGGGAGGTTATACTGTTTCTGTGGCCGGGCCATGGGGTCCCCGTCTACGCTGACCTCAAACCCATTGACCCTCCCGCAGTCGTGCTTGTGTGTGGCAAATGTGGCCAGGTGGGCCTGCACAAATGCCTGGAAATCTTGTGGGGTGTTGCTGACCATGAGCCCGAGGTTATAATGCTCTTTGGGTTCATGGTGCAGAGGGTCCCCTTCCCTTCCTTTCCCGGGATTACTACTACCTCTCCGTTCTTTACTTTACCTGCCCCCCAAAGGCAGTGATTTCTCAAATCCACTAGGATCCCATGGCCTACAATAAAGTCGGCCCCCAGGACCCCTCCTTCACCCTCCAGTTCCCATTGCATCAGGACACAGGTCCACTTGGAGTGGAGCGGTCCTAACCGAATGGCGAGCGGGATGGAAAACGAGCCAGCCTGTTCTTTACCCGTGAACCCCGATAGACTGCATGGGACCCCACTGGAGAGAGGCGAGGTGGTGGGGTTAGCCGAATGGACCAAGGTGCATGATGCCCCCGTGTCCAACAGATAGGTCCCCGTCACCTTTTCTACCTCCATCTCCAAAAGGGGTCTTTTCCACTCATCATACCGGAGAGAACACAGGTAAACAGGCTGCGCTGGCTCTAGTCAGTGCTGTGGGTTGGATGGGGCTGATGGGGTCAGAGCACCGGTGGCGGCTGCTACTCTCCCCTGGCCAGTCAATAAGGACCTCATGGTGTCCAAAAGTGACTCGACCTCTGCGGAAGGGATCCCTGCCCCCGCCTTTTGGGCTGGGGCTGTGGAATGCTTTCCCTTGTTATCCTTCCAAGGGATTTTGCACTCCTTCCACCAGTGACCATCCTTCCCACACCCGTAACAATTCACCTTGGTGTTGGGGGGGTTACTCCCTTCCTGGTGCCACTCTTTCCTACCCAGTCCGGGTTTTACCTCATGCACCTTCCCCTTGGGTGGGTGTGCATCGGCTCCCCTACCGTTTTTATAGGCCAGAGTGAGCTGCCTAATCACCGTGAGTTCGGTGGTCTGGGGTTTTTTAGGGTCGAACCAGGCTTCTGCCTTGGCCCGGACCTGTAGCAAGCTGTTCGCCACCAGGCAATGGAGCCAATGGGCCAGGAGATCCCCGTTCAGGAACACTCGGTCTGTCATCCCCGGACAGGCCCTCCGGTACACCGGCCACAGCCGGTCCGCAAAAGCATGCGGGGTTTCCCCTGGGAGCAGGATCGTCTTCTCCACACGGGAGAAAGGACTTCCCTCATTCATCCCCATGGCCTCCAGAACCGCATCTCTAAGCTCCTCGTACCCGCTCTGCCCCCTTTTACACTCGTCAGAGAGGGATTGGAGGAGACTACTCTCCAGGGAGAATAGCAGCATCTTGGCCTTCTCAGCACCATCGCAGTCGTTGACGCTGGCTGCCTGCTCTACTTCCCTGAAGTGGATCGAGGGGTCTCCCTTTTCGGAGAGCGTCAGGATATGGTTGACCATAGCCCTAAGCTGTTGGGTGTTAAAGGGTAATACAAACTGGTTTTGGAGGGGTCCCTCATTGTCGCCATTGGCGGGTGGGCCGAACCTCCGATGCCGTGCTGGGCACATCGGTCCCGGCTCCGACCTCTCTGGCGGGGGTTGCTCCACCTCCGCCTCCACCTTTGGCTCTACCCCCCCTTGCTGCCAAACCTCACTGAAACTTGGCGCTACGGGTGGTGGTCGTGAGATCTCCTCTCTCTCAACCGGGTCGTCCCTGGGCACTACCGGTGACGTTGGAACTGTCCTCCCCTCGTTCCCCATAAAATGTGCCTGCCTTTGGGCTTATGAGGCATACCATGCATTTGGCCTTCCCAAGGGCCCGGCTCAGATTTTCTATCCTCTCCTTACAGGGGCCGTGGTCTACCTCCTCAAACCCCTGCTCGCTCGCTAGCTTGTAAGCGGCCTTTACCTCCTGTACTTTCTCTTCCTGTTCCCTAATCTGCCTTGCCAAGCGGGCATTCCTCTCCCACAACCTTAACTCATTTCCCTTGGCCTCGGTGACTTGGTACCGTAGGTACTCCAACTGGGCCTTGTGTTCTCCCATTAAATGCACTCTCTCCTGATTTGGGGCCTGCAAAGCTACTAATAACTTCTCCCCTGCTAGAGCCTTATCCTGGATCTCCAGGGCTGACTCCCTTAACTCGGCTGCCTGTGCTGCAACGAGCCTGCCCAAATGCTGGACCTGCTTTTTAAAACACATCAGCCAAACTGCCTTCTCTAAGGACTTCTTGTGTTCCTTTCCCTCTGTCCACTTAGCTGCTGCATCTACCGGACGCCCAGCCTTTAACAGAGTGGTGATCCACTTCTTAGTGATATTCACCTTGCTAAACACATAATCAGAAATCCTTTCCTCCATCATGGTCCGCTCATCTGAACCATTGTCTACTGTTTCGCAACCCTCTTGCGGGTGTCCTACCGCGGTCGCCATTCTGTAAGGGGGGGTGGCGGGTGAGGCGCATGCGCCCAGTCATTTATGCCTCTGACTGTTTGGTGAGTGGTTTGAATCGCTCCCACGCCCCTTGGGTTCTAGACACCGGAATTAGGTACAGGCGGCGATACAGAAAGCCTCGAGTAGACAGGTGGTTTGGATGTAAGAAAACCAAGATTTTATTAAAACGGAGAATAACACAGCCTTATGAGAGATTACTAGCATAAAATACACGCAAATTCAAAATAACTATACTTATACAGGGAATGGGGAGCACATGGCACATCGAGGGAAAAACAAACGATATTAACAATCCCCTTATCCTTATCCCACCCCCTATACCTAACTAGATTAAGCTATGAGGGGCCAGAATTCATGCTCACCAATCCAAAGCAAAGCCAACTGTTAACGAAATGCAGATTTTGAGGTTTGGTTTTCTGTCCTCTTAGGTACCCCGTCGCCACGTGGTCTTCAGGGGCGCGGTGCGGGAGCGGCTGCCGCGACGCACCTGCTTCTCCTCCGGTATCGTTGCCGCCTCGTCCCGATGGGTACTCCTCTTCTTCTCCCTCGGGCGGTCGTCGGCGGTAACATTATATTTAACGGACAGTTAACAGTCTTTGCTGTTTAGATTTTGTTACCCATGCATCGAATGACAGTTTATTCATCGTAGTGTAGGCACCTGCGTTATCGCAGTGTTCAAGATGCTCGTCTTCCCAAGCGCCAGCTTATAACTCGACGCTCGGGTTTTTATTCGATATGTTTTTTGCTGCCCCGCTCTGCCCTTAGTTTATCAAGTTTATCGTCTTCTTCGTCTCTACTCGTCTCGTCTACCTGCTACCTGCTCGAATTCGTCTCACCCCTTTTGCGGCCTGGGCATCCCAGATGATGAGGAACTCGGGTCTTGTTCTCCTCCCCGGCAGTTGGTATGGTGTACTTAGCTGCTGAAATCTCACCGCAGGGAGCAAGGAGAGACTCGCCACGAGGCCAGGGCACGAGTGAGCCTGGAACCAAGAGCGAGGGCCCAGTGCCAGAGAGCAGAGAGAGAGCGAGCCAGAGCGAGCCTAGATTGCTACCTGGGGCCTGCAGTTATACCTGTTGTTTCCATTCCTTATCTGCGCGCCAAATCAGGTTGGTTCATTGTTCCAATTTTGGCGGGCTGTTTTAAATAATTACAGCAATCTAAACGAACTGTTTTTAGATGGCCGTTTAATCGCACCTGATGGCCTGATGTCCAAGCTGTATTGTTATTAATGCATTCTAATTGGCCTGCATGGCCTCGATGGCTTCCTTAAGCTGTTTCAGATTATTTATGCAGACCACTTGATGGCCTTAAGTATAGGCCCGACTGGTTCTGATCTGTCTACGATCTGGCTTAATGCATATTCTAATGTTTGCTTTCTGCTTTTTCAAAACACAAAGCCCTTTTCACAGAAACTGCATTTTAGGTTTTGATTTCCCCACAGGCTGCTTGTGCTGCCACAGAGTCCAAGATTTAAAAATCTTGCAGGCTTTTGGCCATGAGGTGCGGACGCCATCTTTTGGGTACCCTTTTATTCAAATGTCCATGCAGGGTCCCTTTTATTAATAACTTTGGGGAAAGGTGGAAATTTTGCGAATCCTACACAAGTGAGCATCAGCAGATTGTGGAGACAGGGACAGCAGTGGAGAGTCCTAGTCAGAGGGCGCAGGACTCTGCCAGCTCATCTCAGCAGCATGTCAACCCTCTGCCTCTGGGTCTATCCATGAGATCAGCGGTGATGGAATTCCAGGAACAGGTGCAGGAGTCTCTGGCAGGTTTTGTCTCTAGGGTCGCTGCGAGTGTGGAGCGAATGGAGGAGTCCACAGCGACCATGACCAGAGCCTTTGTGGAGTCATTGGCACATGAATGCATCACCACGGAAAGAATGGCAACCATAGAGGAGAGGATGGCTACGGTAGAGGAGAAGATGGCTATGGCCATAGATAGCTTAGTCGCCAGGGTATGGAAAACATGGTCATTGTTCAGAATAGAGTGACATCTCTTGAGGAGCGATGGGCATCTATTGAACAGAGAAACCAGACCTTCATGGAAGTCCTTCTGAGTAGGACTGCCATTGCAGATATGGGTCCCCATGGCCCCCCTGATGTGCAGCAAGGTGCTCCCCTGTCACTTGCAGGCGCTGAGGGGGACCTGACCCATGAGAGAGAGGTTGGTGGCAGACCTCAAGGAAGTGGGGGTTACTCTCCAAGTGCTCACACTTCCATGCCACTGCAGAGCCCTCGGTCAGAGCCCCACCGGAGTCCACACCCAAGTGAGATAGGTGTCTCAACCCCTGCACAGCCGCAGGAGCAGCAGACTGTTGACGAGCCCTCACAGGCTCGCCACCCCAGAGGACGCCCGCCAAAGGTGTCGAGACAGGAGCAGCAGCAAAGTGAGCAAGGGGCCTCCACATCTGCTGAAGCCACAGGGGAAGCACCACGTAGGAGCACGCGTAAGAGGAAAATTCTGCACAAATAGTCACAAGGGTAGTCACTTGGGTGCAATTTTGTGTTTACTGCACAAATGTCATCACTTTGGTAATGTACATAAAATTTCTGATGGCAAATGGTGCAGTTGTATCATCTGTCATTTCACTAGTGGGACTTCCACATTGAGGGCTTAGGCATACTTGCAACTGCCAGTATGGTGGTCAGAGTGCTAGGAATCCTCTGGTTCTTGGCCATTGTCAATGCTCTGGTAAGAAGCTGCGAGGCAAAAGTGTTTATTTGACTAGGCTAAGCAAATCTGGCCAGGATGAGTGATTTCCTTGCATCCCAGGCAGCAATGTTGTTGTGCGCTGGTGCCTTCTTGGCTGTGCATCTTCAGGTGGGTGACTAGTAACTTGCCGCTCCTGTTGATGCTCCTGCTGTTGGTGCTGCTGTTGCTC
Source organism: Somniosus microcephalus (assembly GCF_052327205.1). Classification (NCBI taxonomy): domain Eukaryota; kingdom Metazoa; phylum Chordata; class Chondrichthyes; order Squaliformes; family Somniosidae; genus Somniosus; species Somniosus microcephalus. The sequence goes on along the minus strand of NC_140987.1, from coordinate 194,239,892 downwards.
ATGGTTCTGCTGCTGCCGCGGCTGGTCTGCTTCCGAATCTGATGTCCAGGAGGAAAGGAATTAAATGTTTGCCATGCTTCTGGAATATGCCTCAGTTAAAGAAGTGCTTAGTCAAGGTGGGGAGAGGGGTTTCCCAGGAGGTAACACTGGAGATGGGTGTGAGGCTCCAACCTTCCACAGATGTGGTTAAGCCTTCTAAAAGGTGCCCCAGACCTGAGACCCCTAAGTCCTGCCACCTGCCAATCATGGCTGATCAAATCTCCTCTTTAATGGTTGACCCGCATTTGATAGTCAGCAATCCAATAGTGCTCCCGCCAGGTTTCACATTCGTGTTTCCCACCAGGCATGTTTCATGTGGGAAAAGGGTTAAATTCGCAAGAGCCTTTCAAAATAGGATTATAGAGGCCATTTAGTGGTTGTTAAGGGCCTTAATGACCAGCCCCGCCTGTTGGATGCAGGACGGAGTCGGGACCATCAGACATGACTGAGTTAAAATTGCTCGGTGTTTGGAACCAGGCGGGGGTGGGGGACACCGCCAGTTTTTGCGATTTTTAACCCCCCGCACACCTCCAAGCACGCCTCCATGGCTCAATGAAAATCAAGCCCTTTGTGTTCTCCTCACAGCTTACTGTCTCACCTAGCTTTGTATCGTCAGCAAACTTGGATACATTACACTCAGTCCCTTCACTTAGGTCATTAATATAGATTGCAAATAGCTGAGGCCCCAACACTGATCCTTGCGGCATCCCACTAGTTACAGCCTGCCAATCTGAAAAAGATCCGTTTATCCCTACTCTCTGTTTTCTGTCCTTTAACCAATCCTCTGTCCAAGCTACTATATTATCCCCAACCCCATAAGCCCTGTTCTTGTGTAATAACCTTTTATGTGGCACCTTATCGAATGCCTTTTGGAAATTCAAATATACTACATCCACTGGACAGAGGGCATCAGCACCCGAGCACATTGCTGCCCGGGAGGTCAAGAATGGCCTCACCATGGCCAGATTTAGTTAACTTGACGCTGTACACCCATATGGCTGCCACATGATGTGCCAGGTTGGCACCACCCCACACCAACACCATAAAGCATCCCTACAATGTCCAAGCCATGACTTTCACACACATCAATATTGTGGGAGGTACCGTTATGTCTCACCATTCACTGCAACTCACTAAGCCACTTTCAAAGGTGCACACAAATCTGTCCAAGTGTTGAAAATAAAGATGTTTATGTTTGACAGCACATTAACAGAAACTTTACAGAAACATTGGATAAAACACCCAAGTGGCTACCCTTGTGTGCTGTTAGTTGGTACGATTGCTCTAGGATGAGGGTAAGCGTGAGGGGTGGCTAGTGAGATGGGGATGTGATAATGTAGATAGGGAGAGAGGGATAGGTGGAGGTGCAAGGTATGTTGGTGTGAGTAAGGATGTGCAGGAGTAGGGTAGGAAAGGCAGAGTGATGGGGACGTGATGAGAGGCACAGCAGGATGCAGTTGAGTGTGGCTTTGTACTAACGTTTCCTGATCTAATGAGATAATTGAAATGTTTGCGGCACTGCTCCCAGGTCCTACTGACCACATCCCTGCTTGTGACCTCCTGTGCAATGTGCAACTAGGCTGTCTTGGTCTCCTGGGGAGGTCTCTTCTGCCCATCAGAAGGGAAGAGAACCTCCCTGTGTGCATATGGAGGGAGTCATCGGAGAACCTGGGTGCAGCCCTCTGCCTCTGTGCAGTCATTATTAGTGTTTGCAGCACTCCAATGCTGTAGTGCACTGACAGCACGATGTTAGATTAAACTTCAAATGTAATGTGGCCATGGTCCCTTTAAAGATCTCGGCTGAAAAACGCGTCATGAAAGACATCACCAGACCCACTCCATCTAATTGGGCCGGGTAACACGCTGGGTGGGCTCAATAGGCCCCATTAAGGTAAGTTAATTTTCAACAGCGGGATGGAGCCAGCAGCGGGGCCACGACCCATTACCGACCCGCCCAGGTAGGCAAAATTCCGGCCTATACTTCAAAAATGCTTCATTGGCTGTTGAGGTTGTGAAAGACTATATATAAAGGCAAGTCTTCTTTTATTTCAGGCTGGTGAAGACTTGGGTTATTGAACAGGTTACTGAATAGTTAAATTCATTTTAAAAGATAATCCACCCAATTCATTTATAAGAAGCAAATGCAGAGTCACTTTCTTCATAGTGATGGATATAAGGTTCTTTACAGCTCTAAATGAAGACAGTCACCTCACAAGCTTATTGCCAATCCACCTGTCGAGAAGAGCAGATTGGCATTAACACTCAGCCCTATTCTTAACAACAATAGTGAATGATTATCACTGGAAAGTTTATTTTCGCTGTTAAGGATTAATTTACTGCAAGTGTAGCAGTGAAGGTTGGAAGTGGTTCCTATTTTCCACTGTGTGCTGTATCACCCAGGATTGCTTTGTCAATAAGCTGCCCGTTAGTCTCGGTGAAATCCAAGATTGCTCAAATGACTGACAGACTGGAGATTGCTGATAATTTGAAGGAATTGGAGGTGTAAAATGTCTTAAGAAGGGACAAAATCTACTGTATAAATGCCAAAGTATCTCCAAATTACTCTATTTTCAAAAGGCATAAGCAGTTTCATTGGAAAGGTATCTGCTTGCTGTATTTTTTTAGTCAGAATGTTGTAGCCACTTTATTTGTGGACAATGAGCTTTTTGTAAAGGGCTTGATTTTTTATTTTAATTGGGTTCTCAAGAATGTACATTTGCATTTTATGATGATATTCTATGTATAAGCGCACATTCATACATATATTTTACTAGCTGGGGGTGCCCGGCGGTGCCGAGGCTTTTTCGAGGGCATGTTGTTGTTGGAAGAGAGAGAGAGCGAGCAAGTGGGGGGGGGGAAAGAGAGAGAGAGCGGGGGGGGGGGGAAAGAGAGAGAGAGAGAGCGGGGGGGGGAAGAGAGAGAGCGAGAGGGGGAAGAGAGAGAGCGAGGGGGGAAGAGAGAGAGCGAGTGGGGGGGAAGAGAGAGAGCGAGTGGGGGGGAAGAGAGAGCACGAGTGGGGGGGAAGAGAGAGAGCGAGTGGGGGGGAAGAGAGAGAGCGACTGGGGGGGAAGAGAGAGAGCGACTGGGGGGAGAAGAGAGAGCGAGTGGGGGGGAAGAGAGAGAGCGACTGGGGGGGAAGAGAGAGAGCGAGTGGGGGGGAAGAGAGAGAGCGACTGGGGGGGAAGAGAGAGAGCGACTGGGGGGGAAGAGAGAGCGAGTGGGGGGGAAGAGAGAGCGAGTGGGGGGAAGAGAGAGAGCGAGTGGGGGGGAAGAGAGAGCGAGTGGGGGGGAAGAGAGAGAGCGACTGGGGGGGAAGAGAGAGCGAGTGGGGGGGAAGAGAGAGCAAGTGGGGGGGAAGAGAGAGAGCGAGTGGGGGGGAAGAGAGAGAGCGAGTGGGGGGGAAGAGAGAGAGCGAGTGGGGGGGAAGAGAGAGCAAGTGGGGGGGAAGAGAGAGAGCGAGTGGGGGGGAAGAGAGAGAGCGAGTGGGGGGGGAAGAGAGAGAGCGAGTGGGGGGGAAGAGAGAGAGCGTAGTGGGGGGGGAAGAGAGAGAGCGAGTGGGGGGGGAAGAGAGAGAGCGAGTGGGGGGAAGGGAGAGAGCGAGTGGGGGGGAAGAGAGAGAGCGAGTGGGGGGGAAGAGAGAGAGCGACTGGGGGAAGAGAGAGAGCGAGTGGGGGGAAGAGAGAGAGCGAGTGGGGGGGAAGAGAGAGCGAGTGGGGGGGAAGAGAGGGCGAGTGGGGGGAAGAGAGTGCGAGTGGGGGGAAGAGAGAGAGAGTGGGGGGGAAGAGAGAGAGAGTGGGGGGGAAGAGAGAGCGAGTGGGGGGGAAAGAGAGAGAGAGAGAGCGGGGGGGAAGAGAGAGCGAGTGGGGGGAAGAGAGAGCGAGTGGGGGGGAAGAGAAGAGGACTGGGGGGGAAGATAGCGTGACTGGGGGGGGAAGAGAGAGCGACTGGGGGGAAGAGAGAGCGACTGGGGGGGAAGAGAGAGCGAGTGGGGGGAAGAGAGAGCGAGTGGGGGGGGAAGAGAGAGCGAGTGGGGGAAAGAGAGAGCGAGTGGGGGGGAAGAGAGAGCGAGTGGGGTGGGAAGAGAGAGCGACTGGGGGGAAGAGAGCGCGGCGGGGGGAAGAGAGAGCGACTGGGGGGGAAGATAGCGTGACTGGGGGGGGAAGAGAGAGCGACTGGGGGGAAGAGAGAGCGACTGGGGGGGAAGAGAGAGCGACTGGGGGGGAAGAGAGAGCGACTGGGGGAAGAGAGAGCGACTGGGGGGGAAGAGAGAGCGACTGGGGGGAAGAGAGAGCGACTGGGGGGGAAGAGGAGAGCGACTGGGGGGAAGAGAGAGCGACTGGGGGGGAAGAGAGAGCGACTAGGGGGGAAGAGAGAGCGACACTGGGGGGGAAGAGAGAGCGACTGGGGGGGGAAGAGAGAGCGACTGGGGGGAAGAGAGAGCGACTGGGGGGAAGAGAGAGCGACCTGGGGGGGAAGATGAGAGCGACTGGGGGGGAAGAGAGAGCGACTGGGTGGGAAGACGAGAGCGACTGGGGGGGAAGAGAGAGCGACTGGGGGGGAAGAGAGAGCGACGGGGGGGAAGAGAGAGCGACTGGGTGGGAAGAGAGAGCGACTGGGGGGGAAGAGAGAGCGAGTGGGGGGAAGAGAGAGCGAGTGGGGGGGGAAGAGAGAGCGAGTGGGGGGAAAGAGAGAGCGAGTGGGGGGGAAGAG